>NC_140756.1:59087500-60287500 GCF_051527215.1 Medicago sativa
ATAAAAAGTTTCTACATTTGACTCATTAACTTGTGCCTTAAGGGCACAAGTTAACATTTTCCAAAAAATAAATAATTGATGTAGGAGATAATATGATTTTCTTAGCCTCCACGCTTTCCACTCCTATAAATAAATAAGACGTCCTTGTTGTTCTAGTCGTGTTCGTCTTGTTTTGTGTCATTCATTACTCACTCACTCTCCAACAGCAATGGCGGATTCTGTTGCTGATGTCACTCACGACGTTCACTCAATTCTCTCTTCTCCTGATAGAGACTTTCTTCTTCGAAACACCGGCGATCAGGTACTACCACCGTTCACCGTAACTCCTTTTCTTCTCTTCTCCTTTTTTTTTTTTTTGAGTTTTATGAAAATATTAGTAACTTCTTGATTCAAACAAAACTCTTCAATTTTTGGACTAAAGTGAATGATTCTCTCTTTTTTATACGAAATTCATTCTGTTTCAGTGATCAGATTGTGTTCCTTGTTGCATATATGCAATTAAGGGCTAATTAATCTATGTAGCACCGACACTTCTGATAGAATACGTGGTGGATTTAGTAGTGGCGATTCATTTTGTTTGAGTGAAATTATTACATTGACCAGAGTTGACTAAGTTTATTCTAGTGTTTTTCTTATTGGACATGGTGGTTTATGACAGTATTTTTTTTTTAATGAATCGGCAAAAATTTATTAAACGTCGGATCCCTGCACAAGACGAACAGAGACCGGTGAAGTACAAACAGAAGGCGCCGTATATAGGCGGAACACCTGAATACAAAAACCCCAACAAAGACACCCTTGCAAACAACATCCAAAAGGACACCACCCCACCTGAAATTGACTCCTAGACAACCGACCATAGAAAAACGGCATCCATAACACCCATCGTCACTACTCTTCCCCAAAAGAAACCTAGTCCTCAACACCCAAAATGAAGTGATAGTTTTATTTGTACTTGTACCGATGGAATATTGTGGTGCTATTTCTCATATTTTGAAATTCACAGGTTAAAATTGATAGCTTGAAGGGAAAGAAACTTGGTTTCTATTTTTCAGCATCATGGTGTGGTCCATGTCGAGGATTCACTCCAACGTTGGTGGAGGTATACGATGAACTCTCTCCAAACGGTGACTTTGAGGTTGTTTTTGTCTCAGCCGATAAAGATGAGGAGGCTTTTAAGAGCTACTTTTCCAAGATGCCCTGGCTGGCTATCCCATTTTCTGATTCAGAGACACGCAGTCGCCTTGATGAATTGTTTCATGTAAATGGAATTCCTCATCTTGCATTGCTTGATGAAGCTGGAAAAGTTATTACTGAAGATGGAGTTAACATTATCCGTGTTTATGGCGCTGAGGCATACCCTTTCACATCAGAAAGGGTTCAAGAGTTGAAAGATCAAGAAGAGGAAGCTAAGAGGAACCAGTCCTTGAGATCGATATTGGCCTCTCGTTCCCGTGACTTTGTGATATCATCCGATGGAAATGAAGTAAGCTAGTAACTTAACTCAGTATGATATAGTAGGTTCCTTTTGTTATTATCTGGTTGTTTGGTTCATTTACCAATCTGACTTTTCCTTTCATGTGCACAACAGATACCTATCTCTGAGCTTGAGGGAAAGACAGTTGGTTTGCACTTCTTTACGACTAAATACAAACCATGCACACTATTTAATCAAAAGCTTAAGGAGGTTTACAAAAAGCTGAAGGAAAATGGGGAGAACTTTGAGATCGTCTTTATACCCTTAGATAATGAAGAAGAGTCGTTCAAAAAAGAATTAGAAAGTGTGCCTTGGTTATCCTTGCCTCTCAAGGACAAAACCTGTGCGAAACTAATTCAATACTTTAAGCTATCAGTTCTCCCTACCTTGGTTGTTATTGGAACAGATGGGAAAACTCTACATCCTAATGCCGCTGAGGCCATTGAGGATCATGGGGTTGATGCGTATCCATTCACTCCTGAAAAGTTTTCTGAACTCGATGAAATAGCAAAGGCCAAGGAGGCATCTCAAACACTTGAGTCAGTTTTGGTGTCTGGCGATCAAGATTTTGTCATTGACAAAGATGCGAAGAAGGTAATATATCTTATAACATAAATTTACTGGATTTTGTTGAGTAATTCCCCCATCATTCCCTCTTTTTAATTTGTTATTAATAGTAACCAAAAAAAAAATTTGTTATTAATAAGTTAGCATTTATCTCCATTTCAGGTTCCGGTGTCAGAGTTAGAGGGGAAAACTGTCCTCCTCTACTTCTCAGCCCACTGGTGTCCCCCATGCCGTGCTTTTCTTCCAAAACTCATTGAGGCATACCATAAGATTAAGGCACAAAACAATGATGCACTTGAAGTGGTTTTCATCTCAAGTGACAGGGATCAAGAATCCTTTAATGAATTCTTTGCGGGAATGCCATGGCTGGCACTTCCCTTTGGTGACACAAGAAAAGAATTCTTGAGTCGCAAATTCAAGGTATCTGGCATCCCCAAGCTCGTGGCAATTGGGCCAAGTGGCCAGACTGTCACGAAAGAAGCTCGAGGTCTGGTTGGGCTTTATGGGGCAGATGCTTATCCTTTCACTGAGGAGAGAATAAAAGAAATAGAGGCACAAAAGGATGACATTGCAAAGGGGTGGCCTGAGAAGGTGACGCATGAAACACATGAGCACGAGCTTGTATTGTCGCGCCGCAATGTTTATTGCTGCGATGGTTGTGAGGATGAGGGAGATAATTGGTCATACTACTGTAAAGAGTGTGACTTTGATCTCCATCCAAATTGTGCGCTGGGAGACAAAGGAAGCATAAATGGTGCCAAGGAAGAAGAGAAGCCCAAAGATGGATGGGTTTGTGATGGAGATGTCTGCACCAAAGCCTGAAATCTGCTTGTTATATCTTAGTGATTACTGGTTATTGTCATATGCTTGTCATGTTAGTTTTAATATGTCTTGTGAGTTGTATGAAATAATTTGAATCTTTGGATATTGTGATATGGATAATAATCTTTAATGTGTGATTTAATCTTGTGCATGAGTCATCAGGCCAAAAATTATGGTTATTCTCCTTTCCCTTACCTTTTTGTCTTAATCTTGGCTTTGTAGAAGCTTTCAACTGAGTGCTGCTGCATGTAGTATCATAGCTGCATAATATTTCAAATTGTTCTTTCAAAAAAAAAAAAAATTTATATAGTTAACTGGAATTATAGAGTAAAGAACATGGATAAAATTTATATAGTTAACTGGAATTATAGAGTAAAGAACATGGATATTGTTATGCTGGAGAAGAAATCAGACCATCTGCTTCCAGCAAGGAGAGCTTGTTCACATCTATCCATTAATTCTTGATAATACCAAGAAACCACACAAGTGAGAGAGACATCACACTCTAACCCAAAACCTTAAGCCAGTTTATGGATCCTCTCAATTATAAAGTGGTCAACCTCCACTTTTCTATCTGATTTGGGACATGTAATTCACACTTCCACACAACAAATTACACTTCCACAAAGGAATAGCTCTCTATTTTTAATTTGTGCATAAGAGAAGAGAAGAAAAGATCTATAGTTTCGATTTTGACAAAACTTTGACGCACAAATAGATGAATTTTGTTATCCTTCTGCATGTATAGTTGTTCTATTCACAGTGCAATTCATACCACTTCATGAAGGGAAATTTTTTTAACAAAGAGTTGCATTCTTTCATAAATTACTTCAAATGAAAATATGTATTAATGCTACTCAAGCCTGAGTTAGCTTTCCACCGTTGATAATCATTTAGATATGAGCTTGAATCTCATCCTTAAAAGACGTTGTAAAAACATCATATTCCTAGCCAATCATTTCGTTAAAGGACTGCAAGTTTTCTTTCAAATTTTATCAAGAACTGTGAATTTTATTCAATCACCTTGCTATGTATCAACTCTTAGCTTTTAAATTTTGCCATTGTTATTATGTGGCTTGTGCTATAACGTGCCTTTGAATGATAATCCTGATTTAAGCGCTTTCTCTGCCATCTTCTAAAAACATTGAAGGTCATATCCGGACATAAGAATTTGAGAATGGATTCTCTCAAGTGGAATTCTCTTCATTTTTCTTAATTGTTACATCTCAACCATACACTCAATATCATATTTTTTTATAATATTATATCTCTTTTTGTCTCTCATGTTTAATGTAGTAGACGTAACAATTGAGAAAAATGGAAACAATTTCACTTGAGAATTCATTCCCTAAGAATTTGGTCAAGTTTTGCGATGCTTTTGAAGATGTGAATAAAGTCCACATGGAGTATGCATAAAGACAATTATATCTAGGATTTTGTGTATTTTTACCTACTAGCTAATGTGTGTTCTAATAAGTTATGTGTCAATAGTTTTAAAAAATATCTGTTTTTATATGATTCTTTTTACAAATTATATGATATCCTATTTAAAATGTATTTTACAATAGTCCGATCTTTTTTTTTTGACACAACAATAGTCCGATCTTTGTAAATTGTAACTAAATATAATTTCAAAAAAGTATTCGCTTAGTATAATTTAAAAAATAAATTACCTAGCCTAGTCTAGACATTTTTTCTTGAAAGGCCTAGCCTAGGAATTATGCCCTTTACCCAAACCGTTTCGCTCATTCCCAAGTGAAAAGACGAATATACCCCCACGCATATTAACTCAAGCTAGTACAAATGACAACGTAAGTTAACACACGTTGCGTGACTTATCATACGCTAGTGTTAATAGCAGTGAGAGTTAACTCACGTTGCCATTTGTACTAGCGTGAGTTAACTCACGTTCATAGCAGAAAGCAGAAACTGCATTCAATGCAGTGCAGTACTGAACAGGTGTTTGGAAAGTAAAAAATGACCCGTAATCACGCCACATTCATAACTTAACCGAATTACGCCAGTATAACAAGATTATCAGATAATACGACATAATCGAACAAAATTACACAAAAACATCGTTTTTCTCGCAATCACGTAATCACACATAACGATCCAAACGATCCAAACGGTCCAAATTTCACAAATTCGCCGGTAATGACCCGTAATCACTTAAACACACTCAATGACACGTAAACAATACAAATTACACCAATTTGTCCATAAATTTATAAAATTACATAATCTCACATAAACGGTCAAAATTACCGAAATTCATCGTTAAATTACATAAACACAAATTCATTAAAAAATAATTGGTGTGAATAATTAGAGACAAAGCAATGCGAGCAATAATTGGTGTGACATAACCGGCCACAAAAAAAATAATTCATTTCATATATTTATATAATATATAATATTAGTTACATATTGGCCATAAATATCCAAATTACACAATCGGCCACCAAAAAATATGTCGGAGTGTAATACCACCAAAAAATAGGACGAACACCGACCGACCCAAAAGTGTCATAACCTATCTAACTAGACTAGTGATAGTGCATAATCTTCGTATTCATCCATGACTTCAAAATCTTGCTTTGGTTTTTTCGGAGTTGGAGTGTCACAAGTAATAGGATTGTGCTCATTTGTTGGTTTCTTTGGCGGCTTCGGCTCCTTAGACATGAGAGCATCGAAGGCGGCTTGTCTATCCAAAAACTCAAAAAGTCATTGCTCCGCCTCACCAATCTTGTGAGTCATCCACTCCTTACAAGGAGGTGGTAGCGGACAATTTTCTTTCAACTTCACATGAAGAAAGTGGTCCGGAATTAAGTAAAGGCACATTATGTTGGAATGTGGCTTAAGTGGTGGAGCACTCCGAATTGGAAAATATGTCTCACATGAACCACCCATTTCGGGCAAAGTCAATAGAACAACCGCTCTATTGTAGCAACTAGCAATAATGTGACCCATATCCGGAGTGTGGTCAACCACTTCTCTGGAGGCGCAATACCACTTTTACTTGTTGGAGGGTGTAAACCATCCAAGATAAGTTTATAACGCCTCTCGGTAGCATATATCGGCAAGTAGTCACTCTTGTGATTTTTCAACTCATTAATAAGTGCATGACGAACCAAAACATGATCTTCCTCATTCAATCCCATGTGCCTAGCTACGACCCAGAAACCACAATTACCATCCCCTCTAACATTCACAATGTCTTCAATGTAAGGTCTCATGAGATGTGGAATTTGCAAATAAGGTTTTGGTTTTGAAGTAGGAGTCGAAGCTTGTGAGCGGGAAGTTCCAAAACGTGAACCTTTACTCTTTGGAACATTACTCTTGGCATGTGAGCATTGACTATCGGGATTTTGGGCATCAATAGTCTCCCACCTAAAGGGGATTCGACCTATGGACCTCGTTTTCGGTGTAGACTTCACCCTTTTAGGTGCTCCCTTGGTGGCCACTTTTCTCGGAGGTGGCTCCAACATTGTGTTCTCCGGAAATCCTAGTTCACGCAACTTTTCTTTGACGAAGAGTTTCATCTTGTAAGGGGCCCTCTGAGACGTTCTTGAATAGCGTTCCATTCCTCCATAACGGAAAAATTGACATCAACCTCTTCTCCAATTACACTTAACCTTCGCCAATGAGGGTGTATTTCATCCAAAAGAATAGGCAATTTTTTCTTTCTCTTCTCGGCAAGAATACAAGCACAAGGCAACCCGAACGTTGTCATTTGCACACAACCACAATGTTCTTTAGCAAAGCCGAATCTCCTAGAGCGTTCAAATTCTTCATCGATGAAACCTAAAGCGGCCTTAGAGACATACCCCTCCAACTCAGAGAATAACTTGTTTTTTTTTTGTATTTGTGCACCATGAAGGTTATGCTCCTCCCAAAACTCCCTTGTATCTCACCAAATTGATTTTTCAACATTTTGTCAATTTCATCCCAACATGATGCCAAATCTCCCACACTACTCCTCAAGTATCTTTTCAATTGTGCATGAGCTGATTCAACAATGTTGGTGGTCCTACACCCTAGATGTAAGTATTTATTCATCCATGCCCTCTCAAAATGCTTCTTAAGGGGGAAAACTGTTTCCTCAACATATTTAACAAACAATGGAAACGGTCTGCATACCTCATCTTTGAATGTCAACCATGCAATTGCAAATGAATCCTCCGTAGGAGAGTTAACCACATCTCTCCAAGCCCTCACTATTTTCTTAACAAGCTCACAATGCTTGTCATCATCCACTTCCTTTGCATCTTTGCCAACAACTTTTGCTTTCGAAGGCTTGGCATTGACTCTACAATCCGTGATGCACCTAGATTTAACATTCTTCTCAATATGAAAATAGCAAAGTACATGGTCCATTTTAGGGAGAACTTCGGCAATGGCTTTCATCAAAGCAGGATCCCTATCGGTGACAATCACCTTAGGCATGTTGCGTTTTGATGTCAAAAGACCAACCAACATCTCAAGTGTCCAAATGAAGTTATTCTCTTTTTCAAAGGAAAGAAAGGCAAACGCAACCGAATAGGTCATTTTGGTAGAGGTGACACCAACAATCTCAAATAACGGCATTCGATAGGTATTGGTTTTGTAAGTGGAGTCCAGGACCAAAACGGTGGGAAAAATGTTAAGCATATCAATTGAATCCGGATGAGTAAAGAATAAATCTTCAAGAGTGGTTTCCTCGCTATTTGCTCTTGTGAAATAGACATATTTATGCTTCTCCAACTTTGAAATCAAGTATTGCAACTTCGTCTTGTCCTCTCTTTGCCCCTTGCGCCATCTAGTTCGCGCATTATACACTTGCTTGATGAGTGTCACACTTTCTTTGTTTCTTTCCTTCAAATCCGTGAGAATATTCCTAGGCTTTGCCAAGCTCTTTGTCATGTCGATAACTCTTTGCTTCTCCTCCGCTTTTAGTCGACCCGCAAGAAGGTGACCGGATAACTTTGGCGCCAAGTCATGGTTTTGAATTCCACAAAGCATTGCAATCCACCAATCTTGTGTTTTTTTTATCAAAGAAGCATTTCAGCCTAAACAGACAATTACATTTCCCTGTGCCCGTGCCTTCAAGCTTTGGTTTCTTCCTTGTCTTAGGTGGCTTGTATTCACCACTCCTCTCACATTGCATTGTCGTGTATGGCGTTATTGTACTAGATTTATCTATAGAAATAGTAAATCCGGCCCTTGCCGCTTGTCGACGAACCCAACCAAGTAATTATTCATGATCTCTCCACCTTTCAATTGTTGTAAAAAATGACATGGTGTTTACTTCAATAACACGAACACCGGTAGGTACCAGTTTAGGCTTCTCTTCAAAGTTACCGGTAGGTACCGATTTTGCTTGGTTGTGAACTATGTGAGCTTGAAAAGGAATTTTCACTTTAAACTCCACTTGTTTGGTTCGTTTGACATCGCCGGATGGTACGCCGGAACCTACGCCTAAACCGGAAGCTTTGCTTTTGGCCGGTTTAGGTTCAACGCCATCCTCCCCCAAATTTTCAACCATCTCACTCAATGTCTATTCAATAAAAAAAAATAACAAAGAAAAAATAAATAAATAACTTGTGCGGCAAGCAAAGCAAGTAAAAAAGTGGCAGAAAAATTCAAAATATGGGCAACACAGTAGCGTGAGTTAACTCACGCTAGTGTTATCTTCCTGCGCAAGTTAACTCACGCAGCACTTACAACTAGCGTGAGTTATCACCTACTGAAATAAAAAACGTAACTTCCAAAAAAACCAGCAAAAATGAAAGAGTTTTGACGGTACATTACCTGTTCTTTGATGCTTGATGAGCGTAGAAACTTGTTTCCTGACGATTTGCAATGATTTGGAATGAAGATTTTGACCCAAAAATCGCACTTTTTGGGTTTTTGGAGATGGAGGGAAAGAAAAAGTGGAGTTGTGTGGTTGCATGCTGGGTTTTGAACGAAAATAGTACCTAGCGTGACTTAACTCACGCAGGGGCAATTTCGACAATTACTTTGGAAATAAGCAGAACCGTTTAGGTAAAGAGCAGAATTCCTAGCCTAGTCTAGATCTTGTAAAGCCTATATCATATGCTCATATCAATTGGTCTATCTTATTCTTATCGATGTATGAACTCTAAAGCTCAGGTATCTTGACATGATCCAAAAATTCAGGGTGAAAATTGATCTTTGAGTTGAGATGAAACATAGGGTTAAGTAAGTTTTTAATTTCTATAAATATATCATAATTATTTTTTTTCTCGCTAAAAGATTTCTTTAATTTAACTTTTTTTTCAAATAAGTTTTTCTATGTTTTTAAGCCAACTCATCTGATTCTTTCATAGTTTTGAATGTTTACAATCATGTTTAGAATCCTATAGGGATCTCTTCCACTTTAATTTAGAACTTTTAAATAAACGATTAATTAAATATGAATTTTTAAGCACAAAAAATATAAAAATTCGGCCAAATACCACTTTTGATGCTTTTAACTTGACATAACTCCCAAGTTAGTCATTTAAGTTTCGAAAGTTTCAATTAGGTCCTTTTAATTTAACAGAATTACCAAGTTAGTCTTTTAAGTTTCAAAAATTTCAAATATGTCCTTTTAGTTTAACAGAATTCACATTTAATTAATTATGGTTAAAAAAATATATAAATTTTGTAAGAGATATTCTATAACGTACTAAACATGAGCGTATAATGGTCCTTCATAAATGTTTTGAATGGTGATCCACGTTTGATTTCTTTAGCCCCATCTCTCTTTGGTGTTTCGCTTTTTTGGCTTTGTTTTCCTGATTCCGTTCCAGATTTGTTGAGTTCTGCAGGTTTCAAAACTTTTAGGATTGCATCTGCTGCGTAGGAGAAGATGGGGATGACCTTAAATCTATATTTGATCCTTTAAGATTGAATTTGAACAAATCAGCTAGAAATGGATTTTATTTTGTTATTGTCATAGGAAATCCTTGGCGTATGGACTTGTTATCGTATTGGTAGTCGGTTTAATAGTCGTTATCAAATATATGTCCATGGTGCTCGCCGATTCACACCTCTGAAATGGATTATGCAAGCGGTGTGAGATTGTTCTAGACTAGGATTTGTGGTGACTTTACCCTATAAAGTTATTTTGTATCACTAGTTTGTTTGTTTTGACTACATAGAGTTAGGTCTATGTCCAGTTTTTGTAGCTTTCTCTTTTTTATTTCAATCTACTTATGATGCCGCAGATACTTCTATGATGCCGCGGATACTTCTGCATTTCATTTGCTTAAAAAAAAACGAGTGTAAAAAAAATAAAAATTTCTAAGGATGCGCATGAGTTTACTTTAAAACATAAACTAAAAATATTTGAAAGACTATTGTTCAAAAAGAAAAAAATTAGATGATAAAAAAAATGAAATATATATTATATCTCTATTTTTCGCGGAGTTTTTTTTGGGTTGATTTTGGTTCTCATAGCACTTGTGTTTCCTTCTTTCCTTTTTTTTTTTTTTTTTCATTGTCTTGAGTACGGTACAACTCCTCAAAACTATGTTTTTTGTTCTAGTTATTTATACTATTATGGTCTTGGTCTATAAAAACAAAAATACTAAAAAAAATGATGAATATATAAAGAATTTGTTCTACCAAAAACAATAAATTGATTTAGATGAATTTTTTTAAGATTGAATTCATCGTAGTATTTGTCACAAAATTAATGCTTCACATTCTTATTCATACGTACCCATCATTCTGGTACAAAATTTGAAGAAAAAGGGAAATGAAAAGTGTAGCTTGTTAGACAAGATAAAAGACTCCTATCTTAGTATACAAGAATAAAGGTAAAGTAGTTAAATCGACAGCCATTAAATTAAATATCGCAGTGGGAAGGACTAACGGAATGAATATGAAAGAAGTCGTCTTATTAAACTCTAGTTCTACTTTGTTTTCTAGTTTTTATTGTTTTTGTTTTTTTGTTGTGTTTTTTATGTGAAATGGAATTTATTGGTATTGGAGAATTTGAATAAATTTATTTCTTGACAAAGAGATATGATCTTCTAAAATCTTCTGAATATAAAAGAGTTGACGTGTATGTATTCTTTGTGATTTTCCAATGAGCCAGTGACGTGTTAACGATAGTTGTTGCGAAGCCAATGCGTTCCCACTGCGTTTTTGTTAAGAAGATGCCTAGTGATATTCCGCGAATCTGCGATACTACATTGACGCAGACCAAATTAAATTGATGTCCGACATGCATTGTTATATGCAGCGCAATGCAGGGCTGTGGCTAGGGGTGTTCGTGGTCCGGTTTGGATCGGTTTTGAGGTAAAAAATCAACTGATCCAAAATAAAAATTAAGTGCGGTTCGGTTCGGTTTGGATGATTATGTCAAAAAAATCCGAACCGATCCGATCCAAATATATGCGGTTTAATTTGGATCATTTTTTGGATATCCAAAGTGTAACATGTAAATTTTTTTTTAATATTAATATTACTCATACACAATAAAATAATAAGTTTGATACAAAATATGACACAAATTTATTAAAAAAGTTAACATTACACAATGAAAATGATTGATTATAATTGAAATAGATGAAGTAGTAATAATATAGATTAAATTAATGCAATATATAAGATTAAATACCAATAAACAATATATTATTTCAATATATAATACTAATAAAATAATAAATAAGTATAAAAATTTACTTTTGCGGTTCGGTTTGGTTCGGTTCGGTTTTGAAAAGGCAATCCGAAATCCGATCCGATCATAGCGGTTTTTCCAAAACAACATCCAAACACATCCAAAAATATTCGGTTTTTTGCGGTTTTCGGTTTTTTTGGATCGGTTTGTGGTTTTATTTTGGATTGGTTTGGATTTGAGCACCCCTAGCTGTGGCTTGAACCCAAATATCTCACTTATTCACCTTAAAAGAATGGATTTTAGTAACTAAATTACTTAACAGAAAACAATCTAATATTTTTAACTGTGTTTTCACAAAAAAAATGAAAAAGAATTAAATGTTGTCAATAATTTTTCTTAAATTATGTTTTTCATTCGTGTATGTCGAAATGATTTTGATATTATACTATGGCTTTGTTTAACCTCCACAAGCAAAATAGTCTTGCACTCGCAAATGTTTTCATCAATGTATTAATAAATCATTTCATTTTTTTTTAATCTCAGATCTTGCATATATTATGCATTGTCCTTACTAACTAAGCTAAGTTCACTAGGACATGTCATATCTTATTTAATTTAATGATAAAACTTATCGATAAAATAATAAAAATTAGTTTAGTTTATATATAATACTACCTCCGTCCCTAATTATAGGAGCCTTTTGCAAAAATTACGGAGATTAAGAAAGTTGGTTGTAGTATTAAATTTGTATATAATTACTATTGTTTTTACAATTTTATCCTTAAGAGAGAGAGTTAATTTATGTTTTCAACATAATATTTATTGTTGATTGAAGAAAAAGATGCAAAATAAATAAGGGTATATTGGTAAAGAAATAATTAATGTACTTGGAAATACCAAAGGGGTCTTATAAAAAGGGACAAATTTTCTTCTCAAAAGGGTCTTATAATTAGGGACGGAGGTAGTACAAAATTTATTTCATTTGGGCATTATAGTTCAATTGGAAGAGAGATTGCAGTATATACACAGGTCCGTGTTCAAATCCGACACTTCGGTAAGTTGAATTTATATAGAAAGAAAAAAAAAATGAGATGAGATTATAATAAGAATTTCTTAACCATTAAGCACGCTTCCTTCCTACCCCCACAAACAAGTATAAATAAGAGGTCCTTGTTTTACAAGTCGTGTGTTATTCTTGTTTTGTGTCATAAGTCATTAGTCGCTCACTCTCAATCAATAGCAGCAATAGATAGCGATGGCTGATTCCGTTGATATCACTCACGATGTTCACTCTATTCTCTCTTCTTCTGATAGAGACTTTCTTCTTCGCAACACCGGTGACCAGGTACTTCCACCTTTCACCGTTACTCCTTTTCTTCTCTTCTTTAGTTTCTTTTTGTTGATTTTTATGAAATTGTTAAGAGACTAATGTCATCAGATATTCAATCATAATTTTAGTAATTTATTGAATCATACAAAACTCTACAATTTTGGGACAAAAGCTAATGATTCTCTCTTTTTTATCCGAAATTGATTCTCTGTCTCTGCTGTTTCAATGATCTGATTATGTTCCTTATTGCATATATGTAATTAAGTGCTTATCTTTTTTTACCTGTGTTGGTGTCCGGTGTCTGCGTCAGTGTTGATTGCTGAATTGAAGTTAGCTGTGTTTTGGATTAAATTCAATTGAATTGTCTATTGCTGGGAAAGAAAGAATTGTTTTTAACGCAAAAATTGGAAAAATAAAATAAATATTATGGTGAATAGTCATCAATCGATTTGATTCTTAACAGGAAAAAATTTGGTAAAAAATAAGTGGTCATTCATTTTTTGTTTGAGTAAAATTATTACATTGAACTAAGTTGACTTTAAGTTTTCATGTGGATTACTGTAGTGTTTTTGTTATTGGATATTGTGGCTTATGATAGTAGTTTGAAGTGGTAGCTTTATTTGTACTGATACCGATGGAATATTGTGGTGCTATTTCTTATATTTTGAAATTCACAGGTAAAAATTGACAGCTTGAAGGGAAAGAAACTTGGTTTCTATTTTTCAGCATCATGGTGTGGTCCGTGTCGAGGATTCACTCCAACGTTGGTGGAGGCGTACAATGAACTCTCTCCAAACGGTGACTTTGAGATTGTTTTTGTCTCAGCTGATGAAGATGATGAGGCTTTTAAGAGCTACTTTTCCAAGATGCCATGGCTGGCTATCCCGTTTTCTGATTCTGAGACACGCGGTCGCCTTGATGAATTATTTCATGTCAATGGAATTCCTCATCTTGCATTGCTTGATGAAGCTGGAAAAGTTATCACTGAAGATGGAGTTGACATTATCCGTGATTATGGAGCTGAAGGATACCCTTTCACACCAGAAAGGGTTCAAGAGTTGAAAGATCAAGAAGAGGAAGCTAAGAGGAACCAGTCCTTGAGATCGATATTGGCCTCTCGTTCTCGTGACTTTCTGATATCATCCGATGGAAATAAAGTAAGCTAGTAACTTAACTCTGTATCATGTCGTAGGTTCCTTTAGTTATTATCCGGTTGTTTCATTTACCAATCTGACTTTTCCTTTCATGTGCACAACAGATACCTATCTCTGAGCTTGAGGGAAAGACAGTTGGTTTGCATTTCTGTGCAACTTCATACAGATCATGCACGCTATTTACTCAAAAGCTTAAGGAGGTTTACAAGAAGCTGAAGGAAAATGGGGAGAACTTTGAGGTCGTGTTTATACCCTTAGATGATGAGGAAGATGCATTCAAGAAAGAATTAGAAAGTGCGCCTTGGTTATCCTTGCCTCTCAAGGACAAAACCTGTGCGAAACTAATTCAGTACTTTGAGCTATCAGAACTCCCCACCTTGGTTATTATTGGGCCAGATGGGAAAACTCTTCATCCTAATGCAGCTGAGGCCATTGAGGATCATGGGGTTGATGCGTATCCATTCACTCCTGAAAAGTTTTCTGAACTTGATGAAATAGCAAAGGCCAAGGAGGCATCTCAAACACTTGTGTCAGTTTTGGTGTCTGGCGATCAAGATTTTGTCATTGACAAAGATGGGAAGAAGGTAATATATCTTAAACTATAAATTTACTGGATTTTGTTGAGTGATTCCCCATCATTCCCTCTTTGTAATTTGTTTAATAAGTTAGCATTTATCTCCATTTCAGATTCCGGTATCAGAATTAGAGGGGAAAACTGTCCTCCTGTACTTCTCAGCCCACTGGTGTCCTCCATGCCGTGCGTTTCTTCCAAAACTCATTGAGGCATACCATAAGATTAAGGCACAAAACAATGACGCACTTGAAGTGGTTTTCATCTCAAGTGACAGGGATCAAGAATCCTTTAATGAATTCTTTGCGGGAATGCCATGGCTGGCACTTCCCTTTGGTGACACAAGAAAAGAATTCTTGAGTCGCAAATTCAAGGTATCTGGCATCCCCATGCTCGTGGCGATTGGACCAAGTGGCCAGACTGTCACGAAAGAAGCTCGAGATCTGGTTGGGCTTTATGGGGCAGATGCTTATCCTTTCACTGAAGAGAGAATAAAAGAAATAGAGGCACAAAAGGATGACATTGCAAAGGGGTGGCCTGAGAAGGTGACGCATGAAACACATGAGCACGAGCTTGTATTGTCGCGCCGCAATGCTTATTGCTGCGATGGTTGCGAGGATGAGGGAGATACTTGGTCATACTTCTGTGAAGAGTGTGACTTTGATCTCCATCCAAATTGTGCGCTGGGAGACAAAGGAAGCATAAATGGTGCTAAGGAAGAAGAGAAACCCAAAGATGGATGGGTTTGTGATGGAGATGTCTGCACAAAAGCTTGAAATCTGCGTGTTATAATTTGGTGATTACCGGTTATAGTCATATGCTTGTGATGTTAGTTCTAATATGTCTTGTGAGTTGTATAAAATAATTTGAATCTTTGGATATTGTGATATGGATGATAATCTTTAATGTGTGATTTTATCTTGTGCATGATTCACCCTGCCAAAAATTATGGTTATTCTCCTTCCTCTTACCTTTATTGTTATAGTCTTGGCTTTTGCTTCCAAATGGGGAGGGAAGCTGGAAGCATTCGATTGAGTGCTACGCCTACTGCAATCATAGCTGCATAATATTTGAAATTGAGATTGAAATTAAAAATCAAATTCGTCAAAGTAGCAAAACTGTAATTATACCAAATTATAATATTGCGTATTAAATTCTCTTTAGTGAGTTCTTTTCGTCAAACACCACACACAAGAGAAAGTATCTATGAATAGAGAAGCATAAATGCAAAAACACCACACAGAGGAGAAAGCTTCTATGAATAGAGAAGCATAAACGCAAATGTATGCCTTTTCAATTCTCTCAATGTCAGCAATCACCTTCACTTTATGCTGTTACCATACAATACATGAGAAGCTTCTGTGCAAAGAGAACGCATAAGCACATTAAAAAAGTGGTCTTCACGCTTTAATATTATTTTTTGCACTTCAAACCTAAGAGGCCCGACCATGTTTAGTTTACTCATTTTCACAATACAAACTTCTCTTTAAACTTAAATTCTCTCAACTCAAACTCTTAGAAACTCCCCTTTCCCTACTCACCAACAACGGCCTCTCAAGCGCCACCACCACATCGTCGTGAAACCTCTTCCTTCCTTCTCTCTTGTGCGATCTCACTCTCCTTTCTTCTCTCTCGTGCTCTTTCAACATTCCTCCCTCATTGTATCTGCACGAGAGTAAACCAAACAAAGAGCATCATTTTTTAGGGTGAGAGGGTGGCGATATGCAGTTTTTTGTAGTTGTTATTTTGTTGCTTAATTTTGTGTTATTAACGTTGATCAGTGCATTCTTTTTTTTATTGGTCAAGTAACCTAGTGGTTAGAGTTCACACAATTAAATTGTGGAGTTTCATAATCATAATATATATCACAACCTTATTTGACAACAGGCTTTCTCTTCAGGTGAATATTGTTATTGTTTTTCTACCAATGTCGATGAAAATCATAATATATATCATAATGATTAAAACTAATTGTATATTTGTCATTTTTTATTTGAATCGGACATATGAGACCTTGAGAGAAACACACTTCAATGTCTCGAGTCAACCTAAGTGGGTTAATGTTTTAATGAAATTTAGACTATAAATCTTTACTTTGTTTTTAAACTATTACTCGCTCTCCTATTTGTATTTTATTTATACAAATATAATCAATAGTCCATAATCAAGAGATTAGCTTAATAGATTAAAAATAATCTTAACTAAAAAGAGAGAGTTATAGTTTAGATCATATTATTTTTTTTTCTTTTAAGGAGGCCAAAATCTAAAACTTCTCAAGGATACCAAATTAATGCATTATTTTTAAAGAAGACCAAATTTTAAGAATTATCTTACCAAATAAGAAAAGAGTAATACTACCTAGTTTATAGACCAGATTAATGTGTCCTCGTGAGCTTAACTCAGTTGGTATAGACAATGCATCAGTTGGTATAGACAATGTATAAAATATGCAAGGTCCGGGGTTCGAACCTCGACCACCACCAAAAAAGACCAGATTAATGTATTATTTGTAAAAGAGACCAAATTTTAAGAATTATCTTGCCAAATAAGAGAAAAAGTAGTACTAGTTTATAGTATAGAATATAGACCAAATTAATGTATTATTTTTAAAGGAGACCAAATTTAATCTATTTTGTTTTACCAAACATATAATAAAATAAAATAAAATAAAATAAGCAAAATTATTTTTGTAATCCTTTGACTTAATTCAGGTCATGATTTTGTTATTTATCTAATTTTTTCATATTCTTTTGATCAATTTGCATATCAATTTTTAAAATTTAAATTGATGGTTTTCTTTTAATACGAGCTTTTAATGTTCAAATATGTGATCTTTCTCACATGTTTTCATACGAATTTTAGATTTAATACTTAAAAAACATATTCAAATTAAATCAAAATAACATTAAAAAAAAAAAAGACGAAATCCTTATCAAAATGAAGTTAATTTATGAATGATAAAATATTAAAATGTGAAAGATGAAAAGTCATGATTGGTTGGTGTAATGGTGGGTCCAAAAACATTGAGCAGACAAATTGAGTTAAACATGTAATGCACGTGCCTTCTTCTTACTTATCTATCTTCATCGCTCATCCTCCATACCTTTTCAATTCTCAATATTGTACAGTTGTAAGAGATATTACTTTTTCCCATTTCCAAGTTCAAACTTTGAAGGCAAGTTCTCAAAACTTAATCATATCATTTTATCTTGTAAGTATCTTCATTTGAATCTCATCTACAAATCAAATATAACATTTATTTTTATTTCATTAGTCATTTTGCTTTCTGTTATATTTTGTTTTTCATTGTTATGTTTTCTAATGAGTCATGCTTGTTCTAAATTTTGGTTGAGTTTTGTTCTTAAACTTTGTGCTTAGTTATGTTCTAAATGCATCTACACATGAAGAAAAAAAATCAGTTTCACCTTATTATGCTGAAACCATTGTTATTATTATTTTGAAAACTTGGTATCCTGACTGACTAATCCGGGGGACCAATCCCACCTTTCACTAGCAGGGATTCAATTGAAACTATGTATGGACCGACCCAACACGGGAATTGTTAGGCTAAAACCGTTATTATGTTTTGCTCACAAAGGAGATACCCCATATGTTAGCTTCAATTTATTAAACTCCTGAACTAACTTGTTACTGGGCGTATTAACTGTATTCAATTAGGATTTCGAAGGATTTTAAAAGACTTTTTTTGCGATGAAAAAGTCTTGTGGTGTTCAATAAAGACTTTTATATAACCAAGGTTTTAAATTAGAACGCAATCGTGTTTTGGATCATTGTTACTGCAAAAAAACAACAGTTAAATGTGTCTGATGCAGCCTCAACAATGATTGCAGGCCCATTTTTAAACCAAGGTTTTAAATCGTGATACAATCGCATTTACGATCCTTGATATTGTACATTGTCACAATTAAATGGAGCTGATGCAGTCTCAACTGGGATTGAAGACCTATTTTTAAACCTATAACATAATAACAACTGTTATAAATCGTGACAAAATAGTGTTTTAAACCTATAACATAATAACAACTGTTATAAATCACAGCTAAATGTGGCCGATACATTCTCAACCACGATTTCAGACCTATTTTATAAACCTAGAATATAACTACCTCTATCAAGTTGAGAAATTTATGACTAAATAGAACCTTAAAATTTACCTGAAGATAGTAATAGTAGTAGTTATGTATTTGTAATATGAAGGTGTTTTAACATTTTTCTTAAAAAATTCCAGGTTTTTATGATGGGTGAATCAGAGGGTACCAAATTCAGCTTAGATGCCAGAAAGAATGAAAAAGTTAGGTTTCGAAAAGGATTGGATCCTGCAATATCTAAAATTTTTGTGCAGCTACCTCACAAGTTTCAAAATATTGTAAAGGTTAGTCATCAATCCTATGGCTAATAGTTTAGTACGAACGTCGATTTGCGATTTACTGAATCTTTTAACTACAGAATCAGATGAGTAGATTAGCAAAACATGAAGGAATGAATTGGGGGAGATCTGTTCAGAGAAATGGAAGTGTAGCTTTTAGTGCTTCTGAAGCTGAACTGAAGGAGCAAGTGCAAGCATGGAAAGAAAATCCTTCTTGGGTTGATAAGCCACCAGTAGTAGAGGTGAGGATCAGTGGAATAGGATTGATTTTCTTTGGAAAATGTTGTCTTCTTACTGAAACAGAAGATTATTGGATTTTAATTGCTTTAGAATGTAGTTAGACTAGTTTTCTTTAACCTGTTCCTGTCTAGGAAGCACTGCCACATACAAGGACCTAAAACGACACAGACACGCAGGCATGGGTAATAACTTGAGAAAATAAAAGTGATTGTATGTACTCATAAGTTTTAGTGTCGGACACTTAGGCACACTGACAATCTGAAGTGTCGGCGCTACATAGGTTCCTATTGATTTAAACTTCATAAATGAAGTATCTAATAAGGTTTATTCAATTCTGTTTAGATTTAGAAAACTTCCTACTTAACTTTCATATGCCTTCAAGAAGAATTGAAATAATATCTGAAATATCTATGTCTGTGTATGTCTCAGTAAATGTTTCTTTTGGCAGGTGACTGTTCCCAAAGGTTCTCTTTGCAACCTCAATGTAGAAGTTGATGTTGGGCTTCCCCCTGATGCAGTATATAATATAGTGATAGATCCTGATAATAGAAGAGTTTTCAAAAATATCAAAGTAAGTGACTTCATTCATTTATAAGTCTGCTCAATGTGTTTGGTTACAATGATTACAAACTTGCTAAAATAAATAATTTGAAATACACTGAAGAACGTCATAGTTGAAACAGAAACGTTCAGTTTCGAGTTACTTCTTGATTCTAGATTATTATTTTTTACTTTTAGCTTGTATAATTTATCAGTTACATTGTTTTAGCAGTTTGCTCAAGTTCTGCAATTCTAAATGATGTTTTTCTTGGTCAGGAAGTGATATCCAGAAAAGTTTTGGTTGATGAGGGCCATAGGCAAGTGGTTGATCTTCAGCAAGCAGCTATTTGGAGATTTCTTTGGTGGTCTGGCACTATTTCCATTAATGTTTTGGTCGATCAAAACAGAAATGATTACTCTGTAAGGATCTATCCTTTTTCTTATAATGAATGGATTCCATATTTGTTGGACAATTTTGAGGCACATAAAAAAAAGTCACCTCTCTTATAAGACTCTTGGACTGCAAATCTTTTAAGCAAGTGATTGTTATTTTTGTTGCTGACTACCTAAAATTGAAGAATTAGAATTTCAATTGATCATACACACATTTTTTAACGGCGAAGGCTAGTAATTAGTTGTTAGATATGTTAGAATGTGACTCTCAGTTTGTAGTCACTGCTTTCACCAATCACCACATCGTCCCTTGGTGTCGTAGAAACAAATGGGCCGTTGATTGTTTGTTACTACAAACATGAATTTCATCATTTCTCATGTCAATGAATCTCATATAGTTTTACCTTTCATCCAACAAAAAAGGATGTATATCTTACTGCTACTTAATTTTGGTCAGATGAAGTTCAAGCAAACCAAGACAGGATTCATGAAAAAATTTGAGGGCTGCTGGAGGGTAGAGCCTTTATTTGTCGACGAAGCAACATGTTATCCCTTTAAACCCGTAACAAAGGAAGATTACAATATGTGTACAAGAGGAAAAGGAAGAATTGGATCTAAAGTTCGCTTACAACAAATACTTCAGCCAGCCATTGTCCCTCCACCTCCCATATCATGGTATTTGAGAGGAATCACTTCCAAGACAACTGAAATGCTTATAACTGATCTACTTGCAGAAACTTCCAGAATCAGAGGAGGATATGAGGCTGAAAAGTCCAAGGAAGAGATTCAAGGAAAGCATGGTGAAAACTTGGACCTCATAGCTAACACGAATAACATTAAAGAGAGATGGATTTTAAGGAGAAAAAATGTGAAGCAGAGTCATAGAAGACTGTTAGACTGCTAAATGATTTTACTGTAACTATTTTTATAACTTTAAAGG
Organism: Medicago sativa; assembly: GCF_051527215.1. Taxonomy (NCBI): domain Eukaryota; kingdom Viridiplantae; phylum Streptophyta; class Magnoliopsida; order Fabales; family Fabaceae; genus Medicago; species Medicago sativa. The sequence continues at coordinate 59,108,536 of NC_140756.1, forward strand.
CTTGCTCCATAGTTGTTCAGATCACTTTAAAGGATTCTGATTTATATATCTTTTTTTATAATGTTGATGCCACTAATTTTTTGGCTCAATGCATTCCAGTGTGGTCAATTCTTGATACATCCGATAACATAACAAGGCATGCCATTGTAGTTTTAGATTGTTTGGATTTCTCAAAGTATTTGAAATATTAAACATGTTACCAAGGGGTGGCTAAGTATGAGATGGGTGATTTTCCATTTCCAGAGTTAAGCTCTAAAAGTAATAGTAATTTGTAAATACTTAATGGATTAATGAATTTATTAGAAGCAAAATTCATAAGAACTCAGACAGTTGTGCACCTGATCAAAATTAGGAGAGAAGAGCTTCACTAACTACCTGGATCTGAATTCTGTGCATTTCATAAAACTCACAATTAAACATAAATTGTTCTTTACCATCGACTTGAGATGATACAGCTAATATTAAACCTTCACCAAACTATCTTTAGCTAATATCCACTGTTGATTTGATACCATAAGGCTAAGATCAAATGTGTTGCGCATTTACGATATTGAATCCAAATCCTAAAGTACCTGGAGGTTGTTGCGTTGCAGTGAGGGAAAGTTGCGAGCAGTGTTTATCACGTGTTAAATGGGTATATAATTTGCGGTGAGAGAGAATGAGGTAGGTAGAATTTAGTTGAAATTTGGAAGAGAATAAACACTATTTATTTCCCGGATTATCTTTTCTTTCTGCTTTATGCATTTTCTCTTTGTATTTCAGAAACTCTGGATCTGTTATAGCTTTGATATAAGTCGTGTTATTTTCATCGATTTAAACAAACAGTCTCTACATTTTATGGTGCCTTAATTACCTATTAAAGGATATATATCAGATCAAAACTAGCACCCAAAACAGAAGACACAACAAAAGAGATCTCAGTAATGAGCAACAATGTCATAGTTCGTGTTCACAAAAACCATTAGTTGTTGCACAGTATAATGCAAAAAATTTACTAACGAGTTCACATTCGGATTTCCTTTTAATTCTAAGTCAATACTATAGTTATAACTTTCAACTATTTCGCATAATCAAATCCAGTCACAACTACAAATCATTGCAAGAAACTACCGATAACATCATTTAAGCTGCATAGACGCTATACTCTATACTTTCATCAACACTTAATTCCCCGTCTATTTGACCATGCATTTTATCAACAGCAAAAGATAACTTGGTGGGACTTTATTGGGCCTCTTTCTTGACCAATAATTCTTTGAGCCCACGTTTATCAGAACTCATAAAGGCACCTACAGCTCCAAGAAACCCTTCATGCCGCAAGAACATTGCTTTCGCCTCACCTTTAGACCTAAAAAATAAACAAAGATTCACTAGATTATGTTTTTCTGATTAAAATCATGTCAGGACTCAGAAGCAAGTGTCAAGTGGGATTAAAAATCCTATGAAACTTTCCGTGCATTATAGCAAAACAATGACAGTTTTACATTCTAAACTTTAGCGCACAAATGCAAACTCACTCCTTCAAACCCTAACTTGCTCCCTGCCAACCCTTAGGAATGTGCTAAAATTGTAGTTGAGCATTTGCAGTTGCATGATCTAAAATTGATGCCAACGTAGACAAATGCTGGCTTTTATTGATGTAAAAATATATCAAATACTTGCATTTTATAGATGAAAGTTGTAAATCATAATATTTTTTCTATCATTCTAAATATAATTGTTTTTGTCGAACATAGAAGAGCCTCTGAGAAGTCTCAGATGTAGCCTGATCATGGTCATGTTTGCCAGGGACTTCCCAAAGGCTATCTTTCATGTTCGATAAGAACAATAATGTTCAACTAGTATAGTTTTGGCCCTATAGAACGAAAAGTTTTTGTGAATGTTGTAAGGAACAGAAACAATTTTAAATGAGCTGTTATTGGCAGAGATAAAAGTCTATGACCCACAACATAATCCATTTTAGTTATGAAGCACCAAATTGGCAGTTGATGAACAGAGGATCTTCTTTTTCACTTACCAGAAATTAACAGCAACAGATAGTGTTTCCATTGTAAAAGGATGCCTCTGAATAAAAAATCCACCAAAAAATATCCTCTTCAGCCTAAATCGAAGGGCATTTAAGTAAGAGATCTGAAGGCCAACAACATAGCAAAACAAATAAGAGCCGAAATCCATTTCACTTCCCGCTAAAAGTGACAAAATTATTGCATGATAAAAATATAAATAGAAGGAAATCAGAATATAAGAAATTAACTCTGCAATTGGATAGCTTAGTATGAAAGAAGTGATCCTTTGTGAAGAGGAAACCTTTGAAAAGAATTATATTTTCCATTTTCTGTTCAATTTTAGAAAAACAGTCATTTTCTTTTGATCTTTTCTAGCAGTTTCCCATTCCTTTCTCTTCAGTTCGTAACAGTATCTGATGTAATGTTGAATGTTTTCATTACGCAGATATCAGGTTAGAGAATGGTAGGAAGAGAGATGTTAGAACTCAGAATGTCCTCTTAGATACCGAAAACTGACACCTAGTGTAGGATTAATAAACAAGCGCGGCCCAAGAAGATTAACTAATAAAACAAGTCTCCAAAAGCCTATATCTAATCTAACCATGCATATGTATGTAAAAGCTCATATCCACAATCATATTTACTCTGCCGTTATATACTGAAATCAGTGCAAAATAGCTTTGATTTGCCCATGTGCATACACCAACATTTTAATTTTGCCATCAAACAAATACTAACAACATGCAAAGTAGCATTTTGTTTCCTCCTTCTTTTTAGCAACTAGAATGTTCCACTAAATTTTTTTTTTTTTTTAAATGCTAATGGGAAAGAATACAGAGAAGAAACAAATAGGGTGAACAGGAGATATCCTCCACTAACCAACCATTATAAACATAGAAAGGCACAAAGAATATCAATGCAAAAAATAAAACCAAATTGCAGGTATCGAGACATGCCAAAAAAATTTACTTCACTAGATACATTGTACAAATGGATATGCTTATCATAAAGAATTACTTAATAATATTGAGTAGTGCGCAATAGCGTTTACAAATCCACAGTACAAAATTGACCTGTCCAATATTATTTGAAATCATTCTTAGAAGAGATCGAGCCATATCTTCCGGTCTGTAATCTTCTCGCACCTTTTTATCAAAAAATATATATCATATCAAAAAATAATATGGATATGAAAATTAGATGCTATTGCAGTAGATGAAGACCAATTTGTTATCAATCAAAGAAAAATATATATCAGCAAACCAGAGAACCCTAAGATAATGTTACTCTCCATTTAAAATGTTTAAGTAATTATATTATCATATTAAACAGGAAAAATGACATAAACTATCACTAGTCATACCTTTGCATATCTCTGACAAGCATATCTACCTCTGTTGTTTCCCTAATAACTTAATTCTGGCAACTCATTAAAACTGAACCACAAAGTACATTGATGTTAATCTTGACAGTCTATATAGAACCCATAACGAATATGTCCTCAAAATAAATAAATAATAAATAACCACTTGCATTTAGTTAAAAGCTTTCCTAAACCCCAGAAAGTGCCTCCACCTATACACGTTCCACTAACTCGTTCAAACTTCCCATCTCCTTCCACCTATATGAATTGAAAAAACAGAGATTTTTTAGTTTTTAAAAAAAAAATAAATCAAAAGTTCAAAAATTGATAGAATATAGAAATTATGTATCTTGAATAATAACAACCTTAATCATGCTAACACCAGGCCCAATATTAACCAGAAGATATGGATACAGATCATTTTGGTCTATCAGCACAAATTGCCTTTGATCGACCATATAGGTATAGGCTTCTCAGTCGACTACCTATAGAAAGAAGAGCAAGACAGAGATTAGATCCTGTATTGCGAAATTCTCAAAATGCATAAGAAGGAATACACAAACAACTAACAAATCTTATAAGGACTATTATAGCAATGAAACTAATTAATATGGGATTTAAACATATATGCTAAACTTTTGGAACATCAAAGATTATTTAATGAATATGAACATGGTAATTTATTTGATGTTTAAAAATGGGTTATTATTTGATTTATAACAATAAAATAGAAGAATTAGTATGTTAGTAGGATCCTACCTCGAGAAGAAAATTTGCTCCACCAACAAGACAATCCAATTCATCTTCCTTGTCAAGATTTATCCCTAGCCTTTCTTAGAAGAGGTCTACATCTTTGTACAAACCACCGCCTATGGCCTTCAAACCAAATTTTCATTCTTAAGTATATAACAAAGATCCAAGTGCTTAAATACTAAATGTACATTACATTTTATTGAATGGAACATTTTTCATTTGAAATGTCTCACCAAGATTGCCATTAACAAGATTACTGCCCCATACCTGAGCCCAGATTTCAATTAGTAAATGAAAATTTCCATCCAACACTCACCCTTCAACTTCCCTCCTCAAAAATAAGATTAGTAAACCACATAAATAGGAGGGGAAAATAAAAATAGTTCTGATGTTTTATCCTGGACACCGAACTGCCTAACAGACCAAAAATATAAAGCAAACTCAAACATCAACAAATTGTCTCTCTTAATCTCTTTTTTTTCTTCCCCTCAAAGGAATGAAGAACTAAAGCACACAAAGGTTTAGAAAGATGGCATAACCATTCTGCAATTCAATGACATAGTTCTTTTTAAATGATTAGTTCAGACCACTAAAGTATATGATTACCAACCTGTGCATGTACTTCATCTTTTTGAACTGGATTTGTTGAAATTGGAACAGGCACCGATAGAAAATTGACACCAAGACCCTTCATCATGCACTGAAGAAAATAAACGCAGAAGTTATACCATGTTAGAAACACAAACTTCAACCGAGGTTAACAAAAATATGGTTATGGGGGGATAGGTCAGTCAATTTATTACCCATCTCACCAATTTTTTGAGGGCAGAGAATGAACCCATTGATCTCTTACAGACTTCCAACCTATGACAAAAAATATTGTTGATCCACCGCAACTTCAATTATCTCCCAGGCGCCAAGTCAGTCCTTGACACCGAACAGTAGCAGTTTCACATCATCTCACCGTGAGTGTTTGTCATGCATTCTTTTTTTGGGTAATTACCTTCAATAACCTTCTAGCTTCAGCGATGCGAAAATTGGATCTGATAAATAAGAGGGTGCTGTTAGATGGCATGTGTCCTTTTTTTTTTCCCACATTTCTCTCAGGAAATTTTTCGCCTCAGTTCGGTATGATTGCTTAAGTGCCTGGTCTATCTCGTGCTTTTAGAATGTCATAAGTTGAAGAATTAGGAATTCTTCCTTTTGTCCGCATCTCATTGAAAAGCTCTCTTGCTTGGCGCATCCTTCCTGCTTTTGCAAAATTATTAATAAGCACATTATATGTTCCTGTGGTGGGAACAAAACCTTTGGTTATCATTTCACGATAAAATTTAGTGGAATCTTTTTTATTTCCATCTTTACCATGGCCAGAAACCAATATGTCATAAGTAGCGGCATTTGGGACAAATCCTCTTTCCTTCATCCCCCTAACTATTTTATCCGTCCCTCTCATTAAACCAGCATTTGAAAGACCCCATAAAAGGGTATTGTAAGTAGTAATATTTGGAGAGATTCCATCAACAAACATCTGTAAATAAGTCTTAAACGCCTTCCCCACGTGACTTCCTGTACAGTAACCGCGGATAAGGGCATTGTAAGTAACATAATCAGCTGAAATTCCACGTTTTGCCATTTCATCAAGGACCACTTTTGCCTTTCTAGTCATCCCTAACCTGCATAATACAGTAATCAGTGTGTTATACACAGTCAGGCTGAGCTCGAGGCCCATGTCGACAAGTTCATTGTGAATTTGTAAAATTGTGTCTGCTTTTTTAAACCTTGAATATGCTTTAACCAGAAACTTGTGAATAATTGGGGTTGGTGCAAGCCCCATAACCAACATTTCATTTAAAACATCTGCTGCTTTTTGAACGTCGCCAGTTTTACAAAGCCCACCAATCAGAATGTTATAAGTGACTGCATTTGGCATTATCCCGTAGCTCTTCATCTCATTCAAAATACCCAAAGCATCTTCTATGTTACCTTTGATGCAGTATGAGTTAATTATAGTGTTATATGTAACACAGTCTGGAGCCAAACCCAATTCTATCATTCTTGAACAAACATATTTCGGGTCATATTTCCCCAACCTCAAGAGCCCCTTAATCAAAGCGTTGCAAGCAACAACATCAAACCGGGTGTTTTTCTCTGTCATTTCCTGGACAATGGAAAGAGCGGCCGACTCGTTTCCTTCTTTAAAGTATCCATCTATTAGAGAAGTGTAATTAACGATATCCGGATCGATACCCTTGGAGTGCATATCTTTAATTAACGGTCGAGCATCATCCATCTTCCCAACTCTTTTCAAGTTGTTCAATAAGATATCAAATATGACATTGCTTTCCTCCAATCTATGCACTTCGATTTCCTTATAGTAACCATTAGCAACGTCTTGTTCACCTGCCCTAAAATAGGCATCAATCAAAATTGCATAAACAATAGTATTTGGCATAATATTCCTTTGGACCATCTCCCTTAACACATCAGCTGCTTTACTAAGCATTCCTTTTTTGGCATATCCATTTATAATGGAAGAAAAGGTAATAACATTTGGAGGAACATGTTCCTTCTCCATTTTTTGTAACACTAACTCTGCAAGTTCCATTTCGCCTAACTTGCAATACCCATCAAGCAATGCCGAATACGTGACACAGTTTGGGGCAAGATTGAGCTTTAGAATAGTTTCAAACATTTCCTCGGCCTCTTTCGTTTTCCCAACTTTGAAAAGTCCATCCATTATAGTTGTGCACGTAACTATATCAAAAGAAATGCCCCGAACAACCATTTGGCTTTGAAGATTAAAAGCCTCCATAACCCTCCCTGATTTGAACAATGAGTTAATAATTGTAGCATACGAGACATGATTAGGATCTAAACCCATTTCATACATCTCTCTAAACAAAACTGCTGCCTCGGTTAGTTTACCATGCCTGCAGAGTGCATAAAGAATAGAACTGCAAGTAACCACATCCGACATGATTCCATTCATAATCATTTGCTCAAACAGAGAAAGTGATTCTTCAACTCCAGCAAACTTACAGTACGCATAGATTAATGTTGTATATGTGACAAGTGTAGGCTGCAAATTTCTTATCTCATTTCGAGTTACAACATCATTATTTGTCAACTGATCTTCGTTTTTCCGAAATCCCAAAATCTCATTGAAAAGAGATTCAGCCCTTTTAAGATCACCCATTTTACAAAAAGCTTTAAGCAAAGTATTATAAGTAACAACATCAATCTCGACATCACTCCTCCATCTATTCTCCATCAAACCCATTGCTTGACTCATCAACCCACATTCACAATACCCATCAATCAAGGTGTTCAAACCGATAACATCTTTTGTAACCCCACCATCAACCAAGTTGTACATAACCCACTCGGCATACTGAACAAATCCAATTTTACAATAACCCTTGACTAGTATATTACAAGTGATTGAATCAACACATAAACCTCTTTTAACCATTTCAGACAACAGACCAAAAGCCTGATCAACCAACCCTTTCTGACAGAATCCCCAAATAACAGTATTATATGTAACATTATCAATAACATCACTGTTCCTAAGACATCCTAAAGCCAAATCCAAATCACCAACTTTACACAACGTATGAACCAAAACATTAACACTGAAAACATCAGGCACAACCCCACAAAACACCATATCAGAATACATAACTTTTACCTGAGAAACCAAACCAAAGGCATTGAATTCAGACAAAAGCTTATTCCAGAAATGTAAAGAGGGAACAAGACCAAGGGCACGCATGCGAGAGAAAGTATCAGAGGCAGTGGAGAATCTGCCATGTTTCAAGTAGAGACGAATGAGGGTGCAGAAGAATGAAACATAGAGATGGGTCTTGGTGGGTGGGATCAAAATTGAATCTTTATGGAGTTGGGAGGAGAATTGTGTGATGGGTGTAGGGTGGAAGGTTCTTGTGACTCTGGTAGATGAGAGAAGGGATATAAGGGTGTTGGTTTGCACCTTCTTCAGATGATGTCTCATCATCTTGTTAACAAACTTTAAATGACAGGCTAATGTGTCGATTCAAGTTCGGCTGCATTGCTGCTCATGACATCACGCGGCACGGTGAATTGGTGATGGTTGAGAGTGGAAGTCAGCATCACCAGCATTGAAAAATGCATCAATTATCATCTTTGTTGGAAACTTTCCTCTCGAAAAATGCATGGATTTTCTTATGTTTGATCATTGTATCACTCCTAAAAAATGCACAATTCACACATCAATTATCTCTTAACATGAATGATTTCCAATTAACTCTAATGTCTTACTAAACACGTGTAATTAACAGGCATTGATATAAACTCATTTCTATTCTACTCACAATTTGAACACTAATAGTAACTAAAATCAGAGTCGGAACTCTAATTTCCAGCAAGCATTCGGAAGAAGGTAGGTCCAGTGCTACCTTTTTTCCAAGAAATGAAAATGATGAAATTGAAGTAAGGGTTCAATTTCACATTGAATTAAATCAAATGAAGATGAAAGTTGACAACGCAAAGTGCAAACTAACAAACCTGAAGGGAATCAATTGAAGAGATAATTTGAACAGAAGAGGTGAAAGAGTGAGTGAGTGACTCGTCAGACTCAAAGAAGAGGCACCGCCACCGTCGCCGGAGACTGAGACGAGCGTCGGGTGCTAGAGTATGAAACAGAATTGCGTCGGGGGTATTTTTGTAGTTTCCTTTATAAGTTTATTTTTCAAAAAGTAAAAATTCTTATAGGAACTCTTACTCGTTCTTACACCCAATCAATTAAAATCAAACATCTCATTAAAATAATAAAAATAATTAATATCATAATTTTTTCTCATTATTTTTAGGGTAGTGTTAACTTGTGCCTTAGGACACTTGTTAAGAAACCTAAAAGAAGAAACATTCTCTAAAATTCTGTGCATTTAAATGATTAAAAAATTAAATATTAAATGCAATGCACACATTCCAATTAGTTATTTCTATATTTAAATCTTTAACTTGTGCCTTGAGGGCACAAGTTAACATTTCCCTTATTTTTAATATTTCTCTCTCTTTTTTCCACTTTCTTTAACCAACAAAAACCACCCACCACCATTTATGTTTTCATTTCCTTAATTAAAATCACATTTTTTTTAAAGTTAATAACATGTGTCATATTTTTATTGGTTGGGTATAAGAATAATCTCTTAGGTAAGAGTTCATGCAAGAATATCTCAAACAGGACTGTGTGTTAGGAGGTTTACATTGTTTCGAGTTTAGCTGGGGTGGTATGGTGAATGCATAATTATTTTAGTTGATATGGACAATGCACAATATATGCAAGTTTTGAGGTTTAAATTCCGGCCACCAACAAAAAATAGAAGTTTACCTACAAAGATATCGTTGGTATTCCTCTTTAACCAAAATACGATGGATTTTATAATAATAATAATAATAATAATAATAATAATAATAATAATAATAATAATAATAATAATAATAATAATAATAATAATAATAATTATTATTATTATTATTATTATTATTATTATTATTATTATTATTATTATTATTATTAATTAATAGGTTAGACCATCCACGATGGTGGGTGCTTCACCTATTTAGCACCGAGCTAAACAGACACCCCATTGTGGAGTGATATTTATAGGTGCTTGTAGAGAATGATGCTTATATAAGGACATTCTCTCTCTTCATTTTTATGTGTGAATTTCATTTAATATTTTCTAATAAAATAAATGAGCATTATAGAAATGTTTTAATAGAGTTATTAGTGGGACATATTAGTAAATTTTGTTGTGGTGTTGGGTTGGAGGGATTGAGTGCTTATTAGGTATTGACATTAAAAATTTATAACATGAATGATGTGTACATGTGGGACCCACTTAAACACCCAAATAGGAGAACTCCATTGTAGATGGTCTTAGTACTAGTACTGGTAGATAAAATGAAATGAGACAAGAAAGAGAAGAAACATGAAACAAATGGGGTTTGTTATTTTTCCTCAAAAAAGAATGGGATTTGTTATTTACAAAATATAGGAAATTTGTTATATGCAAAATATAGGAAATTAGTTTTGAGGGGATAAATTATAAAAAAACTAAACTAAAAATCGGATAAGAAGGGGAAACAAAAGGAAATATTAAAAGGATAAACTAAAAATTAAAGTTAATCAGAATTAAATAAAATATATTGTTTTTTTTAAGGAAAAGCATTAAATATATTGTTGTGATGATAACAATTTGTTTTTTTTTTTAATAAATATAAGAAAATTAGTTTTAAATGACCAGTTTATGAATTAAAAATAAAAATACGTTTGTATGCGCGACAGTCGATATTATTGTTAGTGTCCTCGTGAATCTAGCTCGACTGCTATTGCATAAAATATGCAAGCATTCGAACCCAAAAAAAAAAAGATATTATTGTTAGCGGATGAATCTTGGTCATAATAACAAATATTTATTATTTACTGATGTATGTATCTGATCCATAAAACGATTCACATACATAAATTATTTATTGAATTTGAAAAAAAAAATAGTTGATACGAGGGACACAACTATAAATAAGTCGTCCCCTGTTCTGTTAGTCCTACGTTATTCTTGTTTAGTCAGTCACTCTCTCAACCAATAGCGATGGCAGATTCTGTTGTTAACGTCACTCACGATCTTCACTCTCTCCTCTCTTCTCCCGATAGAGACTTTCTTCTTCGAAACACCGGCGATCAGGTAAAAAGTTTACAAACAATTTGTATTCATCACTGCTGAATCAAATACATCATTGTAATTTAATCCCTTTATTTTATGTCGAAGAAATATATGTTTTAATCTATGAAGCACGAACACTACTCAGATTAAGCGTGTCCGACACTGACACGTATAATTACACTGAATTATGTCATTTTCTCATGATGTCGGTGTAGTGTCTGTGTCTGTGTCCGTGTACGTATCCGACACTGACACATATAATTACACTAATTACACTTAATTATGTGATTTTCTCACGGTATGTGTCCGTGTACGTATCCGACACTGACACATATAATTACACTAATTACACTTAATTATGTGATTTTCTCACGGTATTGGTGTGTCACAGTCCGCGCGTCCGTGTTTCATAGGTTTTAATTTTAATGTTAAAATTGAAATAATAGTTGATAAAAGAAGTTGTGATTCATTTTGTTTGTGTAAAGTTATTGCGTTAACGTTTGCATGTAGTTGCATCTAGCGTTTTATTCAATGAATTAAGTTTTACTTGAGTTTTCTTCTGGTTAGTGTTTTTGTTATTGTATATTGTGGCTTATGATAATTGTTTGAAGTGGTAGCTTTAATACCGATGAAATATTGTGGTGCTATTTCTCATATTTTGAAACTCACAGGTAAAAATTGATAGCTTGAAGGGAAAGAAACTTGGTTTTTATTTTTCAGCATCATGGTGTGGTCCGTGTCGATCATTCACTCCAACGTTGGTGGAGGTGTACAATGAACTCTCTCCCAAGGGTGACTTTGAGGTTGTTTTTGTCTCGCGTGATAAAGATGATGAGACCTTTAATAACTACTTTTCCAAGATGCCATGGCTGGCTATCCCACTTTCTGATTCAGAGACACTCAGTCGCCTTAAAGAATTGTTTCATGTAAACGGCATTCCTCATCTTGCATTGATTGATGAAACTGGGAAAGTTGTTACCGAAGATGGAGTTCACATTATCCGTGAATATGGAACTGGAGGATACCCTTTCACATTAGAAAGGGTTCAAGAGTTGAAAGATATAGAAGAGGAAGCTAAGAGGAACCAGTCCTTGAGATCGATATTGGTCTCTAGTTCCTGTGACTTTGTGATATCATCCGATAGAAATGAAGTAAGCTAATAACTTAACTCAGTATGATATAGTAGGTTCCTTTAGTTATTATCTGTTTGTTTGCCACAGATCATGTAGTTCATTTACCAATCTGACTTTTCCTTTCATGTGCACAACAGATACCTATCTCTGAGATTGAGGGAAAGACAGTTGGTTTGCATTTCTTTACGACTTCATACAAACCATGCGTGCTATTTAATCAAAAGCTTAAGGAGGTTTACAAAAACCTGAAGGAAAATGGGGAGAACTTTGAGGTCGTGTTTATACCCTTAGATGATGACGAAGAGTCATTCAAGAAAGAATTAGAAAGCGTGCCTTGGGTATCCTTGCCTCTCAAGGACAAAACTTGTTTGAAACTAGTTAGGTACTTTGAGCTATCAAAACTCCCCTCCTTTGTTGTTATTGGGCCAGATGGGAAAACTCTTCATCCTAATGCCGCTGATGCCATTGAGGATCATGGGATAGACGCATATCCATTCACTCCTGAAAAGTTTTCTGAACTTGATGAAATAGCAAAGGCCAAGGAGGCATCTCAAACACTTGAGTCAGTTTTGGTGTCTGGCGATCAAGATTTTGTCATTGAGAAAGATGGGAAGAAGGTAATATTTCTTACTCCCTCCGTTTCAAAATGAGTGTCGCTTTAGCCAAAAAAATTTGTTTCAAAATGAATGTCACTTTCAGTTTCCAATGCAATAATAACTTTTTTCTTTTCAATTGTACCCTCCAATTAATACTCAGCACACTACTTCCAAAACATTACTTTTAGAACTAACTAATACTCCCTCCGTTTCAAAATGAGTGTCGCTTTAGCCAAAAAAATTTGTTTCAAAATGAGTGTCGCTTTCAGTTTCCAATGCAATAATAACTTTTTCTTTTCAATTGTACCCTCCAATTAATACTCTGCACACTACTTTCAAAGTATTACTTTTAAAACTAACCAATAGTTAATAAGGATAATTTGGTAAAATAACCATTCATTTTCTCTTAATCATTGCATTTCTTAATATGTGTGTAAACACCTAAAACGACACTCATTTTGAAACGGAGGGAGTAGTTAATAAGGATAATTTGGTAAAATAACCATTCTCTTTCTTTTAATCATTGCATTTCTTAATATGTGTGTAAACACCTAAAACGACTCATTTTGAAACGGAGGGAGTATAATATAAATATAGATGTATTGGATTATGTTGAGTGATTCCCCATCACTCCCTCTTTTTAATTCGTTATTAACAAGTCAGCTTTTATCTCCATTGCAGATTCCGGTGTCGGAATTAAAGGAGAAGACTGTCCTCCTCTACTTCTCAGCCCACTGGTGTCCTCCATGCCGTGAGTTTCTTCCAAAACTCATTGATGCATACCTTAAGATCAAGACACAAGACAATGATGCGCTTGAAGTGGTCTTCATCTCTAGTGACAGGGATCAAGGCTCCTTTGATGAATTCTTTGCGGAAATGCCATGGCTGGCACTTCCCTTTGGTGACTCGAGAAAAGAATTTCTAAGTCGTAAATTCAAGGTATCTGGCATTCCCAAGCTTGTGGCGATCGGACCAAGTGGCCTGACTGTCACGAAAGAGGCTCGAGATCTGGTTGGGCTCTATGGGGCAGATGCTTATCCTTTCACTGAGGAGAGAATAAAAGAAATAGAGGCACAAAAAGCTGCCAAGGAAGGAGAGAAGCCCAAAGATGGATGGGTTTGTGATGGAGATGTCTGCACCAAAGCCTGAAATCTGCATGTTATATTTTGGTGATTACTGGTTATGGCCATATGATTGTGATGTTAGTTTTAATAAATCTTGTGAGTTGTATAAAATAATTTGAATCTTTGGATATTGTGATATGGGTGATTTAATCTTGTGCATGAGTCACCTGGCCAAAAATGATGGTTATTCTCCTTCCCCTTACCTTTTTGTCTTATCTTGGCTATTTGCTTCCAAACGTAGAAGCTTTCAATTGAATGCTACAGCATCCATGTATATATGGTCTTAAGTCTTACCTGCATAATTTTTCAATTGAGAGAGTAAAATTAAAAACCAAAGTCTCTATAGTAGCAAAACTGTAATTATACCAAATTATGAAATTTAATATTGTATATTAAATTCTCTTCATTGGGTTATTTTCATCAAACACCACACACAGGAGCAGCTTCTAGGAAAAGAGAAGCATAAACACAAAAGTGTGCCTTTTTTTTTTTTTTTTGGTACAACACAAAAGTGTGCCTTTTCTCTCTCAATATCAGCAATTAGCTTACCTCTGTTACCAACTTGGAAAATAATTTGGTGTCATTAGGTTTTGGTGACATTAGTGTCAAGGGGGACAACCTAAATGAGATTGCTGTCACTATAATGGTGCTTTTGCACACCTTTTTTACTTAAAAGAAAATTATTAGACATGCTAGTGAGGGGATTAGAACGGCTCCTTATCTTTCTTCCTCTAAATTACCAAATCATATTGTCCCTCCAAATCATATACATGTATTGAAGTGTCTTGCTTAACAGACTAATACGTCAGTGAAATCTCATACTATCATTTAATTTTTCATCCAACAAAAGAGGACATTATCTAAACAATGCTACCACCTAATTTTTGTGTCGGATGAAGTTCATGCAAACCAAGACAGGGTTCATGAAAATATTTGAGGGCTGCTGCTGGAGGGTAGAGCCTTTATTTGTCGAGGAAGCAACCTGCTATCCCTTTAAACCCATAACTAAGGAAGATTATAACATGTGTACAACAGGAAAAGGAAGAATCGGATCTAAAGTTCGCCTAAAACATGGCATGACAATGTAGTTTTCGATTGTTTGGATTTCTCAAAATATTTGAAATATTAAAGCTGTTGCCAAGTGTGTCTAAATTGTTAAGTATGAGATGCTTGATTTTCCAATTTCAGAATTAAGCTCTACAATTTGTAAATACTTAATGGATAAATGAATTTTTTTAGAATCAAATTCACAAGAACTCAGACAAATGTGCACTTGACCATTGATTTGAGATCAAATTGATTATATTACACCTACACTAAATTATATTTAACTAATATTTACCGTTGATTTGAGATCAGACGACTAAGATCAATAAATGTGTCACATTTACGTCTTGAATCCCAAGTCCTAAACTACGTAGAGGCCATTGCATTATAGTGGGGGAAGTTGTGTGCGGTGTCAACCACATGTTAAATGGGTATATAATCTGTTTTGATAAAGAGTGAGATACGGCGGAATTTAGTTGGAATTTGGGAGAAAATAGACTATCTAATTTCCCGGATTATCTTTTCTGTCTGCTTTACGCATTTACTATTTGTATTTCAGAAGCTTTGAATCTGTTATAGCGTTGATACAAGTCAGTGTTATTTTCATTGATATAAACAAGTGGTATCTATTTTTCTATTACATTTCTGGTACCTATTACAAATCTTCATTAAAGAAGGTATATCAGATTAAAACAACTATTTTGCATAATCAAATTCAGTTACAACAACAAATCATGCAAAAAAACTACCAATAACATCATCTAAGCCGCATACACACTACACTCAATACTTTCATCACCAAACAATTCACCATCTAGTTGACCATGCATCTTATCAACAGCGAAAGTTAACTTGGTTGGACTTTGTTGGGCCTCTTGCTTAACCAATAATTCTTTGAGGCCATGTTTATCAGAACTCATGAAGGCACCTACAGCTCCAAGAAATCCTTCATGCCGCAAGAACATTGCTTTCGCCTCACCTTTAGACCTAAAAAATAAACAAAGATTCACTAGTTTATGTTTTTCTGATGAAAATCATGTCAGGACTCAGAAGCAAGTGTCAAGTGGGCTTAGAAATCCTATCAAACTTTCCATGCATTATAGCAAATGAGAGTTTTACATTCTAAATTTTAGCGCACAAATGCAAACTCACTCCTTCAAACCATAACTTGCTTCCTGCTAACCCTTAGGAATGTGCTAAAATTGTAGTTTAGCATTTGCAGTTGCATGTTGTAAAATTGATGCCAACGTAGATAAACGTTGGCTTTTATTATTGATGAAAAGATATATAAAATGCTTGCATTTTATAGATGAAAGTTGTAAATCATAATATTTTTTATCATTCTAAATATATTTTTTTTTTGTTGAACCTGAGAAGTTCAGACGTAGCCTGATCATGGTCATGTTTGTCGGTGACTTCCCGAAGGCTATCTTTTGTGTTCAATAAGAACAATAATGTTCAACTAGTATTGTTTTGGTCCTATAGAACCAAAAGTTTTTGTGAATGTTGTAAGGGACAGAAACAATCTCAAATGAGTTATTATTGGTAGAGATATAAGTCTATGTCCCACAACATAATCCATTTTAGTTATGAAGCACCAAATTGGCAGTTGATGAACAGAGGATTTTCTTTGTCACTTACCAGAAATTAACAGCAACAGATAGTGTATCCATTGTAAAAGGATGCCTCTGAATAAAAAATCCACCAAAAAATATCCTCTTCAGCCCAAAACGAAGGGCATTTAAGTAAGAGATCTGAAAGCAAACAACATAGCAAAACAAATAAGAGCCAAAATTCATTTCCCGCTTAAAGTGACATAAATATTGCACAATAAATATATAAATAGGAGGAAATTAGAATCTAAGAATTTAACTCTGCAATTGGAAAGTGTAGTGTGAAAGAAGTGATCCTTTGTGAAGAGGAAACCATTGGACAGAATTCTAATTTTCCATTTTCTGTTCAATTTTAATGAACAATTATTTTTCTTGTTGATCTTCTCTAGCAGTTTCCATTCCTTTTTATTCGCTTCATAACAGTATCTGATGTAATGTTGAATGTTTTCATTATGCAGATGTTAGGTTAGAGAATGGTAGGAAGAGAGGTTAGAACGTCCTCTTAGATACCGAAAACTGACACCTAGTATAGGATTAATAAACAAGCGCAGCCCAAGAAGATTCGCTAATAAAACAAGTCTCCAAACGCTAATATCTAACATAACCATGCATATGTATGTAAAAGCTCATATCCACAATCATATTTAACTCTGCCTACTGAAATCAGTGCAAAATGGCTTTGATTTGCCCTTGTGCACACAACAATATTCTAGTTTTACCATCAAACAACTATCAATAACATGCAAAGTATCATTTAGGCTTCCTTCTTTTATTTAGCGACTAAGAATGTTCCACTAAATCTTTTTTTTAAATTGCTAATGAGAAAGAATACAGAGAAGAAAAAAATAGGGTGAACAAGAGATACTAACCAACCATTATAAACATAGAAAGGTACAAAGAAGATCATTGCAAAAAATAAAACCAAATTGCAGGTATCGAGACATGCAAAAAGGTTTTACTTCACTCGATACATTGTACAAATGGATATGCTTATGATAAGGAATTACTTAATAATATTGAGTAGTGCACAGTAGCATTTGGAAATCCACGGTACAATACTGACCTGTCCAATATTATTTGAAATCATTCTTAGAAGAGATCGAGCCATATCTTCGGGTCTGTAATCTTCTCGCTCCTTTTTATCAGACATTGCCTTTCCAAAACTAGATGCTATTGCAGTAGATGAAAGACCAATCTGTTATCAATGAAAGAAAAATATATATCAGCAAACCGAATAGCCCTAAGATAATGTTGATCTCCATTTAAAACGTTTAGAGTAATTGTATCATCATATTAATCAGGAAAAGTGACATAAACTTTCACGAGTCATACCTTTGCATAGTCCATTCCACCATAAATATCTCCGACAAGCATATCTACCTCTTTGTTGTTGCCCTGATAACTTAATTCCAGCAACTCATCAAAGCTGAAGCTTGAACCACAAAGTGCATTGATGTTAACCCTGTGAGTCTATATAGAACCCATAATGAATAGGCTTAAACGCACTTTTCACCCCCTAACTTTGCATAAGTTGCAATTTTGGCCCCCTATTAAAAAAAATGGCAAAAGTGACCCCCCATGTCTACCCCCTTTTGCAAAACGTTAATTTTGACCTGGTCAATGCTGAATGGCATGCCACATGTGTATATTTTGAATTAAAAATAAAATAAAAATCCACATGTTTATCAATTGAATTAAAAAAATGAGAAAGGAAAGGAAAGAAATGAAGTTGCACGTGAGAGGAAAAAAAGGAAAAGAAAAATATGAACACACACCACCATCTCTCTCTCCCTCACCTTCATCTCTCTCACTCTTTGATTGTCTTTCTCATCTTCATCCTTATTCTTCTTCTTCACATAATCATCTTCATAGAAATCACAAGAGAAGATTTTGCTACCGCATCCAACAAATCTAGATCTTTAAACCTTGCTTTTTTCTTGT
This sequence comes from Medicago sativa, assembly GCF_051527215.1. Taxonomy (NCBI): domain Eukaryota; kingdom Viridiplantae; phylum Streptophyta; class Magnoliopsida; order Fabales; family Fabaceae; genus Medicago; species Medicago sativa. Next base: position 59,126,819 of record NC_140756.1, read on the forward strand.
TCCGAACAAAACTGAAATTAACATGAATTTAAAAAACGCTAATCACATAACAACGACAAAACCGTTAAGAAGAAGAAAAAGAACGAGAAATGAGATCGCGAGAAATTGAAGAAAAGAAAGAAAGAGAGTTGAAAAAGGAAGAAGAGATATGTCAAGATTTGAATTGTTGTTGACAAAAAATTGTTTTTTGGTTGAGTTTATAATTTTTTGCTACTGCTTTGGAATTGGAAAAGGGTATAGGAAAAATAAGTTTTTTGGGAATAATAAAGATGAAGAAAGAACCCTGGTTGCCCAATTTTAAAATAAGGATGAAGAAAGCATCAATGGAGCAAGCAAAAGCTGATACAAAAAGTCCACCCTGCTGCCTTATAATTCGACACAGCACCAAGGGAACAAGGCAGAAAAATAACAGTACAATAATGGGACAGAGCCAAAAAATCAGGAACTAGAAAAAGCTATGTACAAGCTCTTCCATCACCGAACAGCCAAAATAGCAGCCTGCCTCATAACAGCAAAAAAAGAGACCAAAACAACCAGCCCATTAGAGGATTGAGTTGTTAAAGAGAGAGTTTGAAGAAGATAAGAGGAAGAATTTCTGGGTTTTCTTCTTCTCCCAAAATATAAATTTTCACTTTTTTTCTCAATTTTAAAATTTGGAGTTTATAGACTTAGTTAATTTTTTCTGTTTTAATTAATTTATACAAAAAGAATTGGAAGTTGTTGGGTTTTATCAATTGTTGGGTTAAGAGCATGAAGGAGATTGATGATGAATGAAGAGAAGAAGAAGAAGATACCTCTCACGTGCCTCTCCATATTTTCCTTCCATTTTCCATTTTTTTTTGTTTTCTAATTACACGCGTGGCTTTTTCTTCTTTTTTTTTAATTAAAAAATACACAGTTGGCATGACACGTAGGATTGACCAAGTCAAAATTGACGTTTTGCAAAAGGGGGTAGACATGGGGGTCACTTTTGCCATTTTTTTTAATAGGGGGCCAAAATTGCAACTTATGCAAAGTTAGGGGGTGAAAAGTGCGTTTAAGCCTAATGAATATGTCCTAAAAATAAATAAGTAATAAATAACCTCTTGCATTGAGTTAAAAGCTTTCCTAAACCCCAGAAAGTGCCTCCACCTATACTCGTTCCACTAACTCGCTCAAACTTTCCATTTCCTTCCACCTATATGAATTGAAAACATTGAGAGATTTACTAGTGTTTAAAAAATATTAAAAAATTCAGAATTGGAAGAATATAGAAATTATGTATCTTGAATAATAACAACCTTGATCATGCTAACACCAGATCCAATATTAACAAGAAGATATGGATACAGATCATTTTGATCTATCTGCACAAATTGCCTTTGATCACCCATATAGGTATAGGCTTCTCGGTCGACTACCTATAGAAAGAAGAACACGACAGAGATTAGATCCTGTATTGCGAAATTCTCAAAGTGCTTAAGAAGGAATACACAAACAACTACACTATTATGGCCATAAAACTAATCAATGTGGTATCTCAACATATATGCTAAACTTTTGGGACATCAAAGATTATTTATTGAACGAATGGCAGAAAAATGGATATGAACCAGTCATTTATTTGATGTTTAAATATGGGTTATTATTTGATTTATAAGAATAAACTAGCATAATTAGTATGTTAATAGGATCCTACCTCGAGAAGAAAATTTGCTCCTGCAACAAGACAATCCATTTCATCTTCCTTGTCAAGATTTATCCCTAGCCTTTCTTTGAAGGGGTCTGCATATTTGTATGAACCACCACCTGTGGCCTTCACAACAATGGTTTTCATTCTTAAGAAGTATATAACAAAAATCCAAGTGCTTCAATACTAAACATACATTGCATTTTATTGAATGGAACAGTTTTCATTTGAAATGTCTCTCCAACTTCTACATCTGCATGTGCATGTGCATGTGCATGTGATTGTGCACGTATTTACTTTCTGAAATTATTATTAATACTCTTTGATTTTTACTAAGCTTCTAGGAATATATGTATGCTGACCAGGACACAAATTCAATAGCTAAGGAATAGAAATTGCTTCAGATCATAGCAGAGGGACTCAAATTGGTAACTTATTTAGATTTAGATAGAATCTATTATATTTTCTGAAAACACCTATCTGCAGAAGCATAAGGGAAACAGAAACAAATGGTTCATATTATAATAAATTCGAACTTTTAAATTTTAATTACCTTAATAGATATTGGTTGACTTCCGGGATTTTCTTGCTGCCGACTACCTGAATTCATCACCAGTTACAATTAATTGACGTAAAAAGCAGAACAGTAATAAGAATGTGGTCGCATGCTTCAGAATATTTGATTAGTGTATGGGACAAACACTATCAAGTATCAGGAGTTGCAACAATGAAGAAACAAAATTCTCCACACACCTCCAGGATGAAGTTTCATGGTCTTGATAAAATCTATACAATCGTTCATCTTGCTTGTTTCAAACTTCTTAAAATTGAGCTTTCCTTTAAGAACAGGATGGTTCCTTCTGCCTTTTGATTTCTCTGAAGTATTTCTAGGAGATATCTCCGCCTCACCGTCCACAAAATAATCATCATCTTTTGTGAAGTATACTAATTTGTTAAGAGATCCTATCAACAGATAGAGAACATTGTTAAGCACCAAGAAACCCAAATAATACTGTACTCATTAAAAGCCAGACGGACACTTTGCATTGTAATTCTTAGAATTTGTATTGGGTTTTATTAAACCTAAGAAAACATAATTCTAAGCTGAGAGGTGTCTACATTTCCTCACTAGATTAAGATAGTCTGCAAGGTTGTCATAGCAAAGATCGCTGACCAGAGATGCTACAAATCATTTTTGTTCAATGTTAGAAATGTGGGAAACAAACACAATGGTAATCTTACTCGACCTACGGTTTTCTAGTCTAAGAGTGCTTCTCACTGTCAAAATACAATAACATTATCTTAGAACCCTTAGTGTTAATTTAATCTCCTATATACAATACAAGAGAATCAAAGGCATTATTATAGCAGTAAATGGTGCTACAATTCAACTTAACACTTCTCTGATTAATCAAATTCTCAAAACATCCAACAGAGAGAGCTTGACCTCCACAATTCTAACAAAATCAGAAAAAAAATTCCTTTTTTTTTAATCAAAAGTCTGTAGATATTAACAAGTTCCAATGTCAACCCCACAACCCATTCTCAACAATAAACTTAGATCAACCTAAGTGATAGCAATTCAACTACATAACCATGATCACTTCAACCTTCATATAAAAAAAAATAAAAAAAATGATCATATCAACAACAACAACCACCTTATCCAATTAGGTGGATTCAGTTACATGTATCAGTTATCCTGTTGAACCATAATCCTTCTATAAATTCGAAATTTGTATCAAGTATTAGCATCATTCGAACACCTATTGTTGATCACAAGTGCTAGCATCATTCTCACTTCTATTGTTGAGAAATTACCAAGAGTGCATTTGAAAGAGCTTGTTTACACCTTATATTGGATTATCCTATTATACAAGTGTTTGTGTAATTATCCGAGAGAGCTTACGAAAATAGCTTATGACCTATGCCTTAAGTTATTTTTTTGGCTTGTTTCCGTAAGTGCACTAGTATAGATTAAGAAAATAGCTTACATCTTATATGCAAACAGCTTAACTGCATTCCTCCGGTCCCACAGAGAAGCGGATCAATGATTGTTTCAGCTAGCATTTGAACTAAGGTTCTACCGAACGATTGGACTTCAATTGAAGTTCATTAACTTATATTTAAGCACTAATCATATTTAATAAACGTTTAAATAAGTTGGTCACCCAAAAACAGCTTAATTCTAAAACTAAACTAAAAGCAAAAACCACCAATCTCCATCAAAATTGATCAGAATATTGGAAAAGGGTTCAATTCATTCAATAACACATAAACAGATAATAACAAACATTACTACTACTACTAACAGTAAAAATGGAATCAAGATTAAAACTTTTTCACATAAAAAGTGAAAGTTACCTCCAATATCGAGAGCAAGATGATAAACATGAGTTGTTGATGGATTAGGATCGGAATTTGGTTGAATTTCAAACTCTCTTTGATCCATTTTGTTTATTTTTCTTCTTGTAATGAACTGTATGATGATTCTAACTCTTATTTATTATGGGTTGGTAGGTTGGTCTTTAAATGACTTCTTCATCTAAATTCTAACTAACATGAGATAAATGATTCCCACATTTTTTATTAGAATCGATAATAATAATAATAATTGATTAATTAATAACAAGAAACAGAGAGTAATACAATTGAAAAAGGGAAGTAAGACAGGAATATGACGATGTTTTTGTTTGAAGATTCGTTTTTTAGGAGAAAGAAAGAGGTAGGTTCGTTTTCAAATTATTTTTTATTTTTTGAAGGATAATTATTTTATTTTTTTGTTTCTGTTAATTTATTTCAAATATTTTTGTTTACAAAAATTTAATATTTAATGAAGGTTTGTTAACCGTGGTGGATAGAATTATTATTTTTTGTTTATATAGAGATTTAAATCCTTTCTATTGTTGTGTTCTCTCTTTTAAAATTAAAATATATAATCTAAACTAATAAATAAGCCAACAAACATTGTAAGAGTCATTTGTTTAATTTCCCAATCAAAAAGCATGAACAAGAGAGGATGAGACTTGGAAAGTAGGTAAGGTAACATGGTCTAGGTATGGGACAGGAATTAGGATAGGATAGGATAGTGTGACTTCTTTTCAGTTATTTAATTAATATATTTAACTAATTCCATTTAATTTAACTAAACACCCAAAACCAAATGGTCTACAAGTCAGATTTTGCTAGTGGATGGTGGCCAAAGAGTCTTTGGTGTAGATGATACCATGTGTTCTTAGAGAATCATAAAATAAAGGGATTAAATGACACACTTGTTAATTTCATCCTCTGATTTTTGTTAATTTTGAGTTGACTGATTATGATTAAAAGTGAGTTGTTGATAAAGTAGTTTATGTTTAGATAAATTTATGTAAAAATGAGTTGAATTATAAATGTGAGTTACAAAATCAATTCTAAAATCAAAAGTTACAAATATAGTTTCAAGTACTTTTAATCGCTAAAATTGATTTCTCAAAAAAAAAAAAAAAAAGTTAAACATAACTTTATAGAGTTAGAATTGTTTTTAACACTTGAAAAACACTTCTAAGACATCTAAAGGTAAAACAGAATATCCAAATGGGTTAATAGTGTTTTTCCCCTGTAATATAGGTCATTTACTGTTTTCGCCCTTGTAAAATTTTTTGTTTGAATTACACCCTTGTAAAAAAAAAAATTTCCGGAAAACACCCCTCCCCCCTCCAACTCAGCAGATTCGCTTACGTGGCGCTGACTTGGCTTTTTTTTTCATTTTTTATTTTTTTTAAATGGCCAGGTGTAAAAAAAAAATCCACGTCATATTTTTATTTTAAAAATATTTAAAAATAAATTTTAAAAAATAAAAAAATCCAAAAAATAATAAAAATATTCAGTTTTTTTCCAAAAAATTTAAAAGTCGAAAAATAATTTTTAAAAAATAAAAAAAAATCGTAAAAATATTCAATTTTTTTCCAAAAAATTTAAAAAATCGAAAAATAGTTTTTAAAAAATTCAGAAAAAATATTAAGATTTTTTCCGAAATATAACAAAACAGAAAAATAGTCATATTTTTTTCCAAAAAATTTAAAAATCTAAAAATAAATTAGATTTTTTTTCAAAAGTTTTAAAAATTAGAAAAAATCAGAAAATATAATCAGATTTTTTTAAAATTAAAAAGATTTTAAAAAATTCTGGAATTTAATTTTCAAAATTACGACAGAGGTCAGATTTTTTGAAAAAAAATCTGAATTTGTTTAAAAATCTGTATACAAATATAGAAAAAATCTGAATTATAGGAAAAGATTTTAAATCTGAATTTTTATTCTCAAATAATATCAGACGGTTTTGTCATTGTCGTGGAAAGATTTTATAAGATTTATGATTTATGAATTCTACCTCCTCTAAGGAAGAGCTTAATTATAGGAAAAATGGAATTTCCACGACTTTTATAAAAACCTCTAAATTTGTATTCAGATTTTTAAAAATTAATTTTTTTCCAAAATGTTTTTTAAAAAATCTGACCTTTTTTTTAATTTTGAAATTTTTTTTTTTGTATTTTGAAAATTAAATTCCAGTATTTTGAAATTTTTTTTTTTTTTTAAATTTTTTGGAAAAAAATATGACTATTTTTCTGTTTTTTTATATTTCGGAAAAAATCTTAATATTTTTTCTGAATTTTTTAAAAACTATTCTTCGATTTTTTAAATTTTTTGGAAAAAAACTGAATATTTTTATGATTTTTTGGTTTTTTAATTTTTTAAAAATTATTTTTGATTTTTTTATTTTTTGGAAAAAAACAGAATATTTTTTATTATTTTTTGGATTTTTTTATTTTTTAAAATTTATTTTTCGATTTTTTTATTTTGTGGAAAAAAAACTGAATATTTTTATGATTTTTTGGATTTTTTTATTTTTTAAAAAATATTTTTCGATTTTTTAGTTTTTTGGAAAAAAACTGAATATTTTTATTATTTTTTGGATTTTTTTTATTTTTTAAAATTTATTTTTAAATATTTTTAAAATAAAAATATGACGTGGAATTTTTTTTTACACCTGGCCATTTAAAAAAAATGAAAAAAAAAAGCCTAGTCAACGCCACGTAAGCGAATCTGCTGAGTTGGAGGGGGGAGAAGTGTTTTCCAGAAGAAAAAAAAATTTACAAGGGTGCAATTCAAACAAAAAAATTTACAAGGGCGAAAACCAGAAATGACCTATATTACAGGGGTGAAAAACACTATTAACCCTATCCAAATTTATAAAGTATCCTACAAAAACTAAACACCCAAAATGAAACCAAGCACTTCTGAGGCATCTAAAAACACTTCTAAGCATAATTTTATAGAGTTATAATTGATTTTGAAATGTATCCTACAAAATCATCACAATCATATTGGCTAAACGTGTGAGAGTGGTGATGGACATGTTTGACCCATGCTAGTGCAACATCATTCATCATTGGAAGAGTATAGACAACATTGTCATAGCACAAGAGGTTATACATTCTATGAAATTCAAGAAAAGAAACGTTCGGTGGATGAGTATAAAAATTGACTTGGAAAAAGGTGTATGATCGCCTTAGCTGAGACTTTGTTAAGGATACTCTCATCGATATTAAGGAGTTAGGTAACTTTATATGTTATCATTAACTCTTCTGTGACACTTCTTGTGCTTGAAAGACTAAATTGTGTTTAATATATTTCATTTTAGTTTTTTTTTTAAAAAAATCTCATATATGTTTGTATCACGTTGGATATCTTAATGGCAAGAGAGTTATATTAATTCTAATATCATCTTATGTTTTGAAGGGTAATGCTAATATAATTTGGAGAATGGGAAATGAGATTATACTAATTAAGCTAAGTATCAAATAGTATGAATTAAGTTATATCTATAGTCATTTCTGTGATGGGTGTTAATGTGGGGAATGAGTTTCTTGGTTTGGCGGAGCGTTTCCTCTACTGTAGAGTCGGTTTTGTTCCCTTCACTTATCTCGGGCTACCTGTGGGTGCTAATCCTCGCCTTTAGAAGACCTGGCAACCGCTCCTGCAATTACTGGCCAATAGGTTGGGCTCATGGGGGAACAAATATGTTAGTCTTGGTGGTAGAGTTTTCCTGCTTAATTCTGTCCTTAACGCTATCCCCATTTTCTATATGTCTGTCATGAGGATGTCGGTTTCGGTGTGGAAGAAGGTGGTTCGAATTCAAAGGAATTTCCTTTGGGGTGGGATTAAGAGAAGTAGGAGTATCCCCTGGGTTTCTTGGGCCATTGTGTGTAGACCTAAGCATGAGGGGGGGTTTGGGTGTCAGGGACCTCCGCCAGGTGAACCTTGCCCTGTTGGCTAAATGGCGGTGGCGGTTTTTTGTTAGAGGATGGTGGCTTGTGGCGTGATATTCTTATCGCCCGCTACAGGGCTTGTCATCCCTCCCCTCATCTCGGTGGTAGGGCGTCGGGGCTTCGTGGTGTGTCCTCTTGGTGGTCCACTATTTCCCTTTTAGGTGGCGATAAGGAGGCGACCGTGGATTGGTTCTCTAACGGGGGTGGCTAGGGTGGTTGGGGATGGTCTATCCACTCATTTCTGGCATGACCCTTGGTGTGGGCCTATAATCCTTAGAGTTAGGTTTATGAGGCTTTTTCATCTTTCTCTCCAGGTCGACCATAAGGTGGGGGAGTTAGGTCACTGGGAGGGGGACGTCTGGGTTTGGGATTTCATCTGGAGGCGCCCTCTGTTTGTCTGGGAATCGAAACTCCTCTCGGACCTTCTTGTTGTTGCCACCAGGCCTACGAGGGTTGAGAGGGAAGATACGTGGTCTTGGATCAACAGTCCTGATGGACGGTACTCGGTGAAGTCTGCTTACTTTGTTCTCATTAAGGGGCATGTGCCTGCAGGTATCCCCTGGGGGGTAGTTTTGCAAGCGATTTCTAGAGTGTGGAAATCTTGGGCCCCGTCTAAAGTTATTGTTTTCTCGTGGCAGCTCCTTCTTGATAGGATACCCTCGAGGAGTAATCTTACTAGGCGCGGTATCCCGCTTCCTATGGATGGGGTGGGTTGTGCCTTCTGTGTTGCCCCTTCGGAATCGGCTGTGCATCTCTTCCTTTCTTGTTATTATTTTTTCCCGGTGTGGTATGAGGTATCTAGGTGGTTGGGATGGCAGATGGTGATGCCTATGGGTCTAGCCCAGCAGTTTCAGGCGTTTACGGGTCTAGGTAGGGGGAAGAGAGCTAGATTAGGTTTACTCCTTGTTTGGCATGCTATTATTTGGACCATCCGGGCTTCCCGGAATGACCGTATTTTTGCTGGTGCCCTTCTCTCTGAGGAGCCAGTGGTGGACAGAGTAAAACTCTTAGCCTGGAAGTGGTTTCAGGCTAAGTGCCCTGCTAGTTCCTGTTCTCTCTTTGAGTGGGAGGTGCAGCCCGTCCTGTGCTGGATTCGGTAGGGTTTTGCGGTGGTGGTTTTTCCTGGGGTTGCTTGCGGGTTTGGGTGGGGTGTATCTCCTCCCCTCCTAGTGCAGCCATCAGGCTTTCCTTGTGTTCCTTTTGTTGCTTGCAGGTGTCTGTTGGGTTGGCTGCTGCTCTTGATTGTTTGGCCCCCTCGGGCTTTTTCTGTTTCTTTTTGTTGTTGCTTTGGTTTTTTCTCGGTGCCCCGTGGTCTCGTGTGTGAGGCTTGGGGTTTCTGTCTGGTGGTGGCTGGTTGGAGCTACGTTGGTGTTTCTTGTAATATTGTACATTTTATCTTATATATATATATATATATATATATATATATATATATATATATATATATATTTTGCCATTCAAAAAAAAAATTGTGTTGTGCTATTTATAGTAGCTTAAAAAGAAATCTATAAAAAGATGTCGACTTTTTGTACTCTTCTATAAGTTAAATAAATATTTCAAAAAGGCTTAAAATTATGTGTTACCTATCATCTATCAGTCGTAATGTTTGAGGTAATGGTCAACGTATTCTTCAATTCATGGCATAAAAATACTTGGACGACAATTGAAATCTAAACTTGGGGTTTGAGAATTACATATCAAAAAAGGTTCAAAGGAGTGTCTTTTTTCTTGAAGGTTATGTCTAAAATATGAGAAGGAAAATTGGGGATGTTAAATTTATGTTTACTTCTAACTATAATAAACAAAGTCATAGGATGATAAAGACTTATGCTTACCTAAAATAATTATATGATTATGTTTACCTATAATTAAGATTAGGTTAAAATGTATTTTTGACCCCACAAGTTTTCAAAACTAGCGATTTCGGTCCCCTAGTTTGAAAATCACAATTTTAGCCCCTCAACTTTCATCTCTTTTGCAAAATCGTGGTCTTCCTTAATTTTGACACAGTCAAAGCTGACGTAGATACTTTTTTATTTAAAATATTGCCAACTATGCACATACATAGAAATTAATTAAAATTAAAAATTAAAAAAAATAGAAAAACGAAATTAAAATTAAATCAAACTGAATCTTCATCCTCAACAATAAAAATCACTCATTCAAACCAAACCAAATCTTCTTAATCTCATATCTCAAACCAATTAAAAAAGGCATTAACCTCAAATCCAAACAACAATTTTGTTCTAAACTAATGAAATATTTTTTCCATCAAACAATTCCAATCTAAATGGAAAAACAACTTTGTATCCAAAATCCAAAGCTAGAAAATTAAGAAAAAAAGGCGAGTAAATTCATCATCATCTTCGAATAGTAGATCAATATTGACATCCTCGGTGACAACCTCTGTTTCGATCTCCATAAATAAACTTGAAATTGTAGTTAATTTGAACCCTAAAATCAAATCCAAACCCAGAAAATTATGATCAATTCACTTCAAATCTAAACTCTAACCCGGAAAATTAAGAACAATTAGCTTCAAATCTAAACCAAAACCTTGAAAATTAAGAACAATTAGCTTCAAATATGAACCCAAACCCGGAAAAATTGAATCCATGCCAAAAAATCCCAAACTTTAATTGGTTGAGGTTGTTTCTTTTAACTGCATTAGATCGAGTCTGCATTGCATTTATAGGAAAAATAGAGTAAAGTAACCACGTAGGAGTTAACACCAACCTAAAATATTTATATCAAGCACAACCTTATCTTTGTTAGGAAATTTTCTCAAACTTGCAATTATTGTGTGAAATAGGTAACTATGGAATCTACCAAGGACGCACAAGCAATGGCAACAAGGGAGGAAACGGAAGAACAGAACTGGGAGAACTTGATATCTCTATTCAAGAAGGTGAAGGTGACAACATCCTTTGTGGAGAACTGCAGAAGGAACCAGGATACCTCGACTTTCAGAAGGAAGTAGACCTAAAGTTGCAGGAGCTGCCGAAATCAAAACCAACTAGAAAAGAAGAAAGGATCAACGATATTGAAGTAGGGGAAGACACTCGTTAGGCGGAAATTAAGCAGACAAAGGAAGTAGCTAAGAAATTCAAGGAGCTCCACCAGATCCTTGAAAAATACCAAGCTCATATGCCAGTAGAGGAAATGGCAAAGCAAAGCCCGAGCTGCATTCATTTCCTGCAAGAACTGCTGAAATCTATAGTAGATTCATCTGAAGAGGAGTACATTTCACTTACTGAAGAGTGTTGCATGAACCTAGAGGTACCTGCATCCGCTAAGTTTGATGGTGGAGGATGATATACACTCTCAGTATGCATAAAAGAGACATGCATCGGTGAGGCCCTGTGTGATTCTAGAGCTAATGCGAACCTTATCAGTCTAGCAAAGGCAAAAGAGTTAGGAAACCTAAAAATAAGCCCATATAATGAAACAATTGGAGATGCCAATGGTCATGTAGAAATGAAAATTGACATGTTGTATGACTTTCCAATCAACATAGGGGTTGCGATTTCATCCTGGACATCGTAATAGCTGACACCAAAGATAGGTACGACTTCCCACTAATCCTAGGAAGAGGATTTTTTGCTCAGTCTGGTCTTATCCTGGATGCGGAACAAGGACGAATCATAATCAGAACTCCAGAAGACTACCATGTGTTCGCTGTGACTTAACCTAAATATGATATAGACATGAGTCAAACACCATAATGGGTATTCCTTAAGAGGATTGTGGATGATTACGCCAAGAGAGGAGTTGAAGAAGAAATAACAATGGGATACATGTCTGAAGAGGAATCCGATTCTGAAGATCAGGAAGAAGACAAGGAGCCTGAAGGTCAGAGGATCCCAGGAACAAGTTAGACATATCCATTAGGCTCGGGATGTAAAACATGCGTTGAATAGGAGGTAACCTATTTCGTCAAGCTAATGACTCAAAATAAGTGTTGAATATGAGGCAACCTATTGATCGTCGTGACTAAGACATTAAACAAGCGCTGAATAGGAGGCAACCTATTGATCGTCGGGACTAAGACGTTAAACAATCGTTGAATGAGAGGCAACCCATTATTTTTATTTTTTGCATTTCATTTTCTGCTATGTCTAAACATCACATTTTTTAATGATTTTTTTTAGAAATGAGTAGAATATTATGACAATATCTCCTAAAAAATTCTAATTTTTTTTAAAAAAATATTGTCATAATTTTCTACCTATTTATGGAAAATTTCATTAAAAAACATAAAGGTTAGACATGAGTTTATTAAAAAGTATGGACTAATTTCATAGATGAAAAATTTTGGAGGGACAAAAAACCTAAAGAATATTTTATAGGAGACTAAAATCAAGTGTTGGTATATTTAGAAAGATCATTTAATTATTTAACTCATTTTTTATTTACAATCCAAAGTTCTTTGTTTTTTAGATTTTTTAATGCAAATCGGTGTAAAAATAAAAATTGTAAAAAAAAGGAAAAAACATTTTTAGTTTTTTTTAAAAAAATAAAAAAAGGAAAAAACTTTATTTTAGATTATATAATTCGAAAATTGGTGAGCAAATTTGTCAACCGTTTTCACGTTGCAATACAAGTTACCGCAGAAGCTTACTTTTTGAGCTTCTATAAATCGCGGCGAAATTGTCCAGAAACGTGCGTTTAGAGACGGCACCGCACAACCAAACAGGGCATTAAGTCTATTGCATTGCAGACCACTATCAAAACGGTTAATTTGTAGGTTTATATTTCCTCTATTTCCGCATCCTTTCTCAGTGATTCTTCAGGTTAATTTGTTGCTTTTTCTGAATTCTGTTTTATATTTTATTTATCATGATCAAACTCTGTGTAGTTACTTAAATAATTGTCATTTTCAATCTTTTTCTTTGTCCAATTTCATTTTCTGAAATATTGCAGCGAATATATGAAATTAGACTAAGACTGGAAATGCTGTTAATGTTAGCTCTTTAATTCAAACTTGTTTTTCTAAGCAATTTTCTACTTCACCTTTGGTAGATGGTAACCTATGAAACATGGACACGCTGACCCGTCAATACCGATAATAATTTAAGAAAATGACATTATTGAAAGTAATCACATGTGTCAGTGTCCGACAAAGACACACGATGAACATTGACACACGTTCAATCATAAATGTTGGGTCTACAAAGACGGTAACGGTTGCAGTCACATCACAATTCTTGATATTTGCAGTCAAATGCCGCCAATGCAACCTCAACCGCAGTCACAGTCACATCGCGGTTTTGGCAACATAAACTACCATTATGTCGCGGGCTCGCGGCTCATATCTCGATTGCATACCTTTATTTAATGAACTTCTAGCACTAGTAAGTTTTAGCACCACTGAAGATCCAAATCGTTATTAAGTGATTGCTATGGTTGAACTTTTAGCACAAGTAATGATTAATGAAGTGACACTAATTTCTGAATTAGTTTATAATTTTTTACCCATTGGCATGTTTGACTCCCACAAGTACAATTGTCATAGTTTCATCCCAAGTAGGTAGTTCGGTTGACGAGCTAAGGGATACTGGATGAGTTCTAAGAAAGAGGTTCAGGGTTCAAACTTTGGAAACTAACATAACCACTAATTTATTATCATTTGTCTATCCAAAAAAATTGTCACAGCTGGGCCATAATGTCTTTTGTTTTGAAATCTATTGCATACAATTAGAATAGTATATGATTATGATGAGTATGAGTATAATAAAATGACAGTTTTATTTGATAGGTTCTATTCATTTCTTTGGCATATTTTCTTTTTGACTGCTAATAATGTTTGTAATCCAAAGGAATCTAGAACATATGCTTATGTTGCAATTGGATTCAAATTGTCTTCATACACGCATGCCTTACACAATTAATCTCTTTTTCTCTCATTCTTGTCAATTGTCATCATTACCCCTTTTGATACATAAACCTTCTTTTTGGCTTTTTAGTACTAAACTCAAATAGATTTTAATGGATGTGAAGTTCTGTATTTATTCCCGCTTAGTGGGATAAGGCTTGGTGGTTGTTGTTGGACGTTCTCTATTCATTCCCAATAAAACTTTCACATATCAGTATTGTTTTTTACCAAGACTTGTATAGGAAATACCACTTGTTTGATTGATTGATTTGTCTCTTGTATGGTTGCTTGATATGAAGGTACAGCAACATAAGATGGGTTGGAAAAATGAGAAGGGAGAGCACATGGAGTGGGCATCTCAAACCACAGAGGCATTGATTGAAATAATTTATAATCGTGTGAAAAAGAAGCAATTGCAAGAGTCAACCTTTAAGACAGAAATTTAGGAAGATATAAACATCGAATTGAAAACTATCACGGGATTAAATTTTGGCGTCAATAGGCTGAAGAAAAGGTTTGATCGCCGACGTGATGAATTTTCAGTAGGATACACGAATGCTTGGTGAAATATTCAATCATAGCACACCAACCAGAAAATTAAACCATGCTTCAGCTCAAGATCCACCAACCTTTAAGGAGGAGATAGTAACAGAAGGAGCCCATCTTACAAAAGGTGTTCATGGTGATCCTGACCCTGTTGGCGTTCATCAAGACAACATGCAAGAATTTGACAAAAAGAGAAAAAATCCAGAGTCTTCAAGTGAGTACCAACTTAAGGATGCAAAATATTATAGAATTGAGAAATTGGAAGCAGCTTTAAGCAGCTCGACTGAATCAATCAATGGAAAGACAGAAGCATCAAAAGTTAAGGCTGACAGATATAAATCAGAAGCTGATAGTGCAGTAACAAATCCTTATTCTATAGAAGCATGCATGGAATTGCTTGACTCCATAGAAGACGTTCCAAGTAAGTTTGACAATAATGCATTGGTGAAGTTTAAAGATAAGGATTGGAGACTTATGTTTATTAAGATGCCTTCCTTTAGGAGAAAGGGTTGGCTTGCATCTCGAGTAGCATTCAATGGATAGTTCAAATGCTTTTGCAACTTGATTGGAAGTTTATACAGTTTACTGTTGTGTTACCTGTTTAGTTTTCTACATATTGTCCTTTTTTGTGCTTTTAGTTAAATATTAATGCATTTTATGTTTTAAACCGAGTATCGAGTTTTTATCACTTCTGTTTTTTGGAAGTTAGAAGGGAAAGGGAAGAGGAAAGAAAATGGGAGTAGAGGATACAACCCTCATGTTAGGGATTATTTTATGGCACATTAACTGAGTATGTGGTCCCTCCACGTTGAATCGTTATCCCACATCAAAGACTAATTTTCAAGTACTTAGTCTCCTCGCAAATGTTATTATTGACACATTTGTCCTTGATATGACCTAAATTCATAGGCAAATTAGTTTCTAATGTGGCGGCATGGATGTGAGATCAATGTGTGGGAACTGCATATTCAGTTAGCGTGTCACGTCATAGTCCCTAACATTAAAAGTTAACATAAGGAACATTTTACAATTACATAGATGCATGTACCAATTTACAAAATTCAAAAACTATTTTGACAGATGTTTAGAATTTTGATTACTAATTAGCCGATTGACTCCAAATTTTACACAAGCATAGCATAATTTATAGACACGTACACATGGCGTGTATCCAACAAATGATCAAATAATTACAGATTCACTCCAAGAATGTACTGATAAATTATTTATGCTTCTACCAAAAGAAGTACTAGCTGTTGTACATTATTGGTTTTTGCATACCTAAATTTATTTCCCATCATGGGTTTTCTGGGATGTATTTCCTGGCTACAACAAGGACATCAAGAAAGAGTATTATATCTTTTGAATCGTGCCTTAATGTCTTCCATAAATGCATCAAGATGTTGATCAGAGGATCCACCTATGGCAACTGCAGCCTCTGCTGCCTTCTTCCACTTGATTGCGTTTTGCTTCAACTCTTCTGCTTTTGGTCCTGCCATTGCTTCCGATAAGCATTTCTTCACCTCATCTCTACCTACCAATTTGTTTTCAGCCTGACCACAACCCAATCTGACCCCTACCCCAAAAACATCTACCAAGAACTTTGCATTTGTGACTTGATCACCCCATGCGGGAAATGTTAACATTGGCACTCCTAAAGTAAGTGCTTCCATCGACGAGTTCCAACCACAATGTGTTACGAAGCATGCCACTGAAGGATGAGATAGTACTTGTTCTTGTGGACACCACTTCACCACTTTTCCTCTCCCACTAGTTTCCTCCAAGAACCCATCAGGCAAACAATGTGGCTTGAACCCCACATGGGTAAAATCAGGAGGTGGTTTTGCTTTTAGTACCCACAAAAATGAGACTTGTGAGTTCATTAAGCCATAACCAATTTCATTGATCTGTTCTTGAGGAAGGTGCACAACAGTCCCAAAGGAGATGTAAACCACAGATGATGGTGGCTTTGAGTTCAACCACCCTATAATACACTCATCATCACTCTTAACAAAATCACCATGGATATTACTTGCACTTTTTATTTGTGGGCTTTTAAACAAAGGACCAATAGGTCTTATGAAGACTGAATTTTTAGAAAGATAGTCGATGAAATCATGTTCTAGTTCCTCATAGGTATCAACCAATACACAAAACACTTTAGACAAGTTCTTAATTTGTTCCATTATGATTGTCCCAAAAATTGAAAATGTACTAAAACCTTGAACAAAATCCGGGATTTCATTATACTTAAGAACTACAGAAGACAATTGAACATCAATATAAGGTTCTTCAACCGTAGGGAAACGTACCAGTTTGTGGAAATAGTTATGGTAAGCGGCGAAAACAGCAGTAGATTGAACCCATAATAAAGCAGAAGGAATATCATGTTCAACAGCTACATCACAAACCCATGGAAGAAAAGGATTGTTTATGATACAAGAAATCGGTATGTTTGACTCGTCAGAAGCATGATTGTTGATCATTTGAGAAAGAAACTGTTTCCCAACAAGCTGGAGGTGTGGTAAGTAGGTAGTAGGACTTGCTCTAATGGGATCATCAACTGATAAACCGTCATCAAAGAACTCGAATGTGAACGAACCATTACCAACTGGAATGACTGATTTATCAATGATGTTGTTAACAGTTCTCAAGTCTTTGCCAGCATTCTCTGTTGTGATGAAGATAACAGAAGAACCCTTTGATGCAAGACACTTTCCTAGTCTAAGCATAGGATTTATGTGTCCTTGTGCTGGATATGAAACAAGGAGAATTTTAAGGGGAGCTTTGGTATATTCCATTTTTATTTTCTTCCCTGCCTCTCTTCTTGAAAGCCAGAGATATATAATAGAATAGATAGCTCTTGTTATTACCATGATTAGATGCTTTTTCTCACTACCAAAAACAAAGATGCTTTTTTCTATTTTATTATTAAGATAAGATAATAATCATCGTTTCACTTCACACATGGGAATAAAAAATAGCTGTATGGTTCAAAACATAATCATCTTGAATCTTGAAAGAAAGAGACAAGTGTTGGGTAGGTTAGTATGACCTTCCTTAAAAAAAAAAGGGTTAGTAGGACCCACTAATTAATTAGAAAAAGGAAAAAAAAGAAATAAAACAAATAAAAAATGTGTGTGAGCATTAACAAAGGAGGACCCATAAGAGCTAGGCTGGGTGGAGGTTTTGGTTGAAAATCCAGCCTACAGGATTGACCGGTTGCTCTACTCGTCTTTTGGATTATTCAACCTCCAATGAAAGCTAGAGTAGGAGCCCATCTTACAAAAAGGTAGCAAGATACCGTTAGTATGACTCGTGAAACACCCCTACTAGAAAATTACCTAGGATATCTAGCATGAGTGTTAAACTCGGCATCGGGTACATTAAAATTACAATCAATAAAAACTCTTTGAACAATGCATAGAATTTCTCACCTGTTAACTCCGAAATAGTACCCCTGACGTGTACTTTATATGGTTCAGCTACTTCTGCTTCTTCATCAAGACAATCTTGTTGTATAATAACTTGTATATCTGAAATAAATAAAAGGGATTGGGGTGAGACAAGATGTCTCAGTGAGTTCCTCCTATCCTAGGTTGTAGGCAACCTCGGGAACCTAGGATCGCCATCTGTTTCTAAACTTATCCCATTTTGGATTTTTATGATTTTATTATGCATAACTGAGCGATTAGGGGGTAACTAGAATCGCTGTCTAAAACACTACTTTGATTATATAATAAACATAATCATACTCGTAACTTTAATCATAAACATAGTCACCCTATTTGATCACATCAAATCTCTAAACTTAAACCTTAATAAAAAAATTTAATTGGCCTTATGCATATAGATTCCATCTTATCAAGAAATTAACATAAATTTAGCACGCTATTCCTCATTTCCAACTATTGGTAAAATGCCCATGAAATATTTCTTCGTAGCTAACTCATTCTAAACATAATTTTCATGTTAATACATTTCTCTAAAGTACAAAACTACTGAAATTTGACACATTCTCGTATACTTTATCATCGCATTCCATGATGTGAATTTACTATCAATAAAGTATATAAATTATTTTCTCATTGATACCATTCAATATAAATTATCTCATCCATATAAAATATTTTCTCATTTGTACCACTCCATATAAACTATTTCACCATTTATCTCTTTTCATTATTTGTACATAAACCACATTATCTCTTCGTTGTGGTGAACGGAAATATACCACATTATCTCTTCGTTGTGGCGAACGGAAATATACCACATTATCTCTTCGTTGTGGCGAACGGTATACTATGAACAATTTGGTTCATAGGCTGCATTATCTCTTCGTTGCAGCAAACGGAGATTTCATAAAATATCTATGAGCTTGTTACTCATAGGCTGCATTATCTCTTCGTTGCAGCAAACGGAGATTTCATATTCGTTACTATGACCTGTACGTCATAGGCTACATTATCTCTTCGTTGTAGCAAACGGAGTTTTCGCATTCGTTACTATGACCCGTACGTCATAGGCTACATTATCTCTTCGTTGTAGCAAACGGAGATTTTCTCGTTATCTTATTCTTCTCTTCATGTTTATGTAGTCTTGAGTGTATTCAAAGATCATTCAAGTGCAACTCAAATCATATCATAATAGCCTAGACCAATTTAAACATGATATCATCTTCAATCAAACAAGAATTAAATATACAAACAATGGTTTAATCATCCAACTCAGGCTATAGCAAAGCAACAACTTTCCCAACTAAGGAAATACATACACTGACAATCATTAGCAGAAATATTTTTCTAGTTGCGAGTCAACTTGACAAATATATTAAAAATATCAAATGACATCGGATTTGAGTAAATAACCACTCTTTAGAAAGCTTAGTATGTCTAATTTACAAATATAATTTTTATTTTTCGCAACTTGTAGCCAATTAGTACAGTTCTTAAATTGAAGACACAGGGGTACAAAAACAGAACAATGATTTTCATCTAACTTGCAACGCATTTTAAAGTATCAATACTCACTCAAATCCAATGAAATTTGTGCTCAACCTGAAGGGAAAAGTGTGTACTTTCTAACAAAATAATAATCATTGAAAAATGAGGTCTAAGGAACACATTATGGGCAAAACATTAGACAATGGGCATACGAATTTTAAGGGACAGCAAACACAATTCAAGCAACTCACCTAACAACATACACTAATTCCAGTGGAGCAAGATTTTGTTTCTTGAGCAATAACAACTTCTCATATATAAATCTAATATGAATACATCATAGAACCCATTTAATTTCATTTTCATAAGTAAATTCCAAAACCCCATAATCCCAAAATTAACTAATCAAAGATTTATGCATGAGAAATGAGGAAGAAGGGAAAACCCACCTCAAATTGATGATAAAACAATGCCACTCTTAATTGGTCTCCCATCAAATCCTTGATTAAAGTTCATCTTCTCTTTTCCCCATTTCTTTTCCACTTGAACCCTAATCCATTTGCTTCTCTTCTATTCAAATCCTCTTTCCTAAACTAAAATTGATTGGTTAATCTAATTATGGCTTTGCATGCTAATTTTGGAAAAGAAAATAAAAATAGGTGAAATGGGAGAAAGGATGAAGTGCACGGCAGAGAAAGAAGAAGGGAGGTGGGTTTTTGTTTTTTCTCACGTGAGAGAAAAGAGAGTGGCAAATAAAGAAGAAAAAAAAAATATCTTGTGTCCTAAATGACCAAAATGCCCTTTCTACACTCTTCCTCAACTAAAATATACGATAAAATGCCGTAAAAGTTTTAAGCGGCAAATTTCATTCTCAATGGTCAGTTGGAATAATATGATTCGGTTCTAAAAAAAATCTTATGCACAATTACCATTTTGTCCTTCTCTTAAATTTTCCAATGATAAAATAACTGATACTGAATTCTTTCATACGGGGTATTACACTCTACCCCCCTTAAAAAAATTTCGTCCTCGAAATTTTAGAAATTTAATTGCTAATAAGCATAAACAATTTCAACTTTAGATTCCAACATACGTCCATTACGAACTGATTCTTTCTGGCTGACTAATTTAAACTGTATAGGTACCAGCCACCACGCTTCCGCTGCGCCACTCTGATTTATTTCTTCACACCTTACATCATACTCCTTATACTGTGTCTTCTGTTAAGGTTTCATTCATCTCTCAGATATTTGTTCTAACTGTCATATACTAGTCTGAGTTGATCAGGCTCAGCCAGATATGACATTTGGAATAAATATCTGGAACCCAAAAGTCACACTACATCTTATTGAATTCCATTGACCCAAGGCACGATCTGAATCGACCTGCTCTGATACCAACTTGAAACACCCCTACTAGAAAATTACCTAGGATATCTAGCATGAGTGTTAAACTCGGCATCGGGTACATTAAAATTACAATCAATAAAAACTCTTTGAACAATGCATAGAATTTCTCACCTGTTAACTCCGAAATAGTACCCCTGACGTGTACTTTATATGGTTCAGCTACTTCTGCTTCTTCATCAAGACAATCTTGTTGTATAATAACTTGTATATCTGAAATAAATAAAAGGGATTGGGGTGAGACAAGATGTCTCAGTGAGTTCCTCCTATCCTAGGTTGTAGGCAACCTCGGGAACCTAGGATCGCCATCTGTTTCTAAACTTATCCCATTTTGGATTTTTATGATTTTATTATGCATAACTGAGCGATTAGGGGGTAACTAGAATCGCTGTCTAAAACACTACTTTGATTATATAATAAACATAATCATACTCGTAACTTTAATCATAAACATAGTCACCCTATTTGATCACATCAAATCTCTAAACTTAAACCTTAATAAAAAAAATTAATTGGCCTTATGCATATAGATTCCATCTTATCAAGAAATTAACATAAATTTAGCACGCTATTCCTCATTTCCAACTATTGGTAAAATGCCCATGAAATATTTCTTCGTAGCTAACTCATTCTAAACATAATTTTCATGTTAATACATTTCTCTAAAGTACAAAACTACTGAAATTTGACACATTCTCGTATATTTTATCATCGCATTCCATGATGTGAATTTACTATCAATAAAGTATATAAATTATTTTCTCATTGATACCATTCAATATAAATTATCTCATCCATATAAAATATTTTCTCATTTGTACCACTCCATATAAACTATTTCACCATTTATCTCTTTTCATTATTTGTACATAAACCACATTATCTCTTCGTTGTGGTGAACGGAAATATACCACATTATCTCTTCGTTGTGGCGAACGGAAATATACCACATTATCTCTTCGTTGTGGCGAACGGTATACTATGAACAATTTGGTTCATAGGCTGCATTATCTCTTCGTTGCAGCAAACGGAGATTTCATAAAATATCTATGAGCTTGTTACTCATAGGCTGCATTATCTCTTCGTTGCAGCAAACGGAGATTTCATATTCGTTACTATGACCTGTACGTCATAGGCTACATTATCTCTTCGTTGTAGCAAACGGAGTTTTCGCATTCGTTACTATGACCCGTACGTCATAGGCTACATTATCTCTTCGTTGTAGCAAACGGAGATTTTCTCGTTATCTTATTCTTCTCTTCATGTTTATGTAGTCTTGAGTGTATTCAAAGATCATTCAAGTGCAACTCAAATCATATCATAATAGCCTAGACCAATTTAAACATGATATCATCTTCAATCAAACAAGAATTAAATATACAAACAATGGTTTAATCATCCAACTCAGGCTATAGCAAAGCAACAACTTTCCCAACTAAGGAAATACATACACTGACAATCATTAGCAGAAATATTTTTCTAGTTGCGAGTCAACTTGACAAATATATTAAAAATATCAAATGACATCGGATTTGAGTAAATAACCACTCTTTAGAAAGCTTAGTATGTCTAATTTACAAATATAATTTTTATTTTTCGCAACTTGTAGCCAATTAGTACAGTTCTTAAATTGAAGACACAGGGGTACAAAAACAGAACAATGATTTTCATCTAACTTGCAACGCATTTTAAAGTATCAATACTCACTCAAATCCAATGAAATTTGTGCTCAACCTGAAGGGAAAAGTGTGTACTTTCTAACAAAATAATAATCATTGAAAAATGAGGTCTAAGGAACACATTATGGGCAAAACATTAGACAATGGGCATACGAATTTTAAGGGACAGCAAACACAATTCAAGCAACTCACCTAACAACATACACTAATTCCAGTGGAGCAAGATTTTGTTTCTTGAGCAATAACAACTTCTCATATATAAATCTAATATGAATACATCATAGAACCCATTTAATTTCATTTTCATAAGTAAATTCCAAAACCCCATAATCCCAAAATTAACTAATCAAAGATTTATGCATGAGAAATGAGGAAGAAGGGAAAACCCACCTCAAATTGATGATAAAACAATGCCACTCTTAATTGGTCTCCCATCAAATCCTTGATTAAAGTTCATCTTCTCTTTTCCCCATTTCTTTTCCACTTGAACCCTAATCCATTTGCTTCTCTTCTATTCAAATCCTCTTTCCTAAACTAAAATTGATTGGTTAATCTAATTATGGCTTTGCATGCTAATTTTGGAAAAGAAAATAAAAATAGGTGAAATGGGAGAAAGGATGAAGTGCACGGCAGAGAAAGAAGAAGGGAGGTGGGTTTTTGTTTTTTCTCACGTGAGAGAAAAGAGAGTGGCAAATAAAGAAGAAAAAAAAAATATCTTGTGTCCTAAATGACCAAAATGCCCTTTCTACACTCTTCCTCAACTAAAATATACGATAAAATGCCGTAAAAGTTTTAAGCGGCAAATTTCATTCTCAATGGTCAGTTGGAATAATATGATTCGGTTCTAAAAAAAATCTTATGCACAATTACCATTTTGTCCTTCTCTTAAATTTTCCAATGATAAAATAACTGATACTGAATTCTTTCATACGGGGTATTACAACTCGGATATACAAAACACTTAAGAAGACAACGGGCAGTGGCACTGAAATGTAGTAGTAATACTATATATATTGTTTGTAGGACAGGAGACTTATGTTTATTACGATGCCTTCCTTTAGGAGAAAGGATTGGCTTGCATCTCTTGAGTAGCATTCAGTGGATGGTTTAAATGCTTTTGCAACTTGTTTGGAAGCTTAAGCAATTTACTGTTGTGTTTACTTGTTTAGTTTTCTACAAATTGTCCTTTTTTGTGCTTTTAGTTAAATATTAATGTGTTTTATGTTTTAAACCGTGCATTGAGTTTTTATCAGTTCTGTTTTAAACCGTTTATTGAGTTTTTATCACTTCTGTTTTGTGGAAGGCATCTCCTGCATTTATATCATTTACTACTTGATAAAAAAAAAGTCAAAAGGGGAAGGGAAGCGGAAAGAAAAAGGTAATAGAGGATATAGCCCTCATGTTAGGGAATTTTTTCCGTAAGATTAACTGAATATGTGGTCCCTCCACGTTGAATCGTTATCCCAGATCAATACCATCACATCAATGACTAATTTTGAAGTAATTAGTCCCCACACAATTGTAATTATGACACATTTTTCCGGGGGATAACCCAAAATTTATAGGCAAATTAGTTTCATGTGGTGGCATTGGTATAAGAACAATGTGCAGGGACCACATATTCAGCCAATGCGCCACATCATAGTTTCTAACGATAACGTTAACATATGGACTATTTTGACTTTTACAATTTAAGGGATGTATTTACCAATATAGAAAATTCAGAAATTATTTTGACAGATGCTTACAATTTTGATGACTAATTAGCCGGTAGACTCTAAATTTTACACAAACATAGTCTATAGACACAGACATAGAACATCTATCCATCAAATGGTTAAATTATTACAGACTCACTCCAAGGACGTATTGATGAACTCCCCACCTAGTAAGTACTTTATATCTTTGGTTTTCGCACACGTAAATTTATTTTCAACATGGGTTTTTTGGGCATGTATTTCATACACCATGGACAAGACACATAATCAAGACAGCTTATTACATCTTTTGAATCGTGTCTTAATGTCTTCCATAAATGCATCAATATGCCGATCAGAGGAACCACCTACCGCAACTGCAGCCTCTGCTGCCTTCTTCCACTTGATTGTGTTTTGCTTCAACATCTCTGCTTTTGGCCCTGCCATTGCTTCCAATAAGCATTTCTTCACCTCATCTCTACTCACCAATCTGTTTTCAGCCTGACTATAACCCAATCTGACCCCCACCCCAAAAACATCTACCAAGAACTTTGCATTTGTGACTTGATCACCCCATGCTGGAAATGTTAACATTGGCACTCCTAAAGTAAGTGCTTCCATCGACGAGTTCCAACCACAATGTGTTACGAAGCATGCTACTGAAGGATGAGCTAGTACTTGTTCTTGTTGACACCACTTTGCAACTTTTCCTCTCCCACTAGTTTCCTCCAAGAACCCATCAGGCAAAAAATGTGGTTTGAACCCCACATGGTTAGTATTAAGAGATGGTTTTGCTTTTAGTACCCACAAAAAAGAGACTTGAGAATCCAATAACCCATAAGCAATTTCATTCACTTGTTCTTGAGGAAGGTGCACAATAGTCCCAAATGAGATGTAAACCACAGATGATTGTGGCCTTGAGTTTAACCACTCTATAATACAATCATCATCACTCTTAACTAAATCACCACAGATATTACTTGCACTTTTTGTTTTTGGGTTTTGGAATAAAGGACCAATGGGTCTTATTAAGACAGAATTTTTTGAAATATAATTTATAAAATCATGTTCCAATTCCTCATAGGTATCCACCAATACACAAAACACTTTAGACAAGTTCTTAATCTGTTCCAATATGAGTGTCCCAAGAAATGGATACATACTAAAACAATGAAGGAAATCTGGTATTTCATTGTATTTAAGGACTAGAGAAGACAATTGAACATCAATATAAGGTTCTGCATTCGAAGGGAAACGTACTAGTTTGTGAAAATAGTTATAGTAAGCTGCGAAAACAGCACCGGATTGAATCCATAATAAAGCAGAAGGAATCTCATGTTCAACAGCTACATCACTAACCCATGGAAGAAAAGGATTGTTTATGATACAAGAAATCGGAGTATTTGACTCATCAGCAGCATGATTCTTGATCATTTGAGAAACAAACTGTTTCCCGACAAGCTCGAGGTGTGGTAAGTAGGTGGTAAGACTTGTTCTAATGGGATCATCATCTGATAAACCGTCATCAAAGAACTCGAATGTGAGAGAACCATTACCAACTGGTATGAGTAATTTGTCTGTAATGTTATTCACAGTTCTCAATTCTTTGCCAGCTTTCTCTGTTGTGATGAAGATAACAGAAGAACCCTTTGATGCAAGACACTTTCCTAATCTAAGCATAGGATTTATGTGTCCTTGTGCTGGAAATGAAACAAGGAGAATTTTTATGGGAGCTTCTGAATATCCCATTTTCTTTTTCTTCACTGTTTCTCTTCTTCAAAGTTAGATAGATATATATAATAGATAGCTCTTATTATTAGCAAGATTAGATGCTTTCTCTATTTTATTATTAAGATAATAATAATCATCGTTTCACGCATGGAATAAAAAATAGTTGTATGGTTCAACACTCCGTTTCTTAATAGAATAGTATTTTGATACAAAAGGTAGCAAGATACTCTTAGTATGACTCATATATAAAAAACACTAAAGAAGACAGGGGGAGGTAGCACTGAAATGTAGTAGTAGAAACAAAACTAACTGCTTTATAGTTGTAGAGGTTGACACAATTGATGTAACTGCGTTAACAAATATCGTGTGCTCATTGTCTTTTACTTTTGTTTTCTTGTTTAATCATCTGCTACTAGTTGTTGTTCTATCAAGGATACTGTACTTTTTCTATTTTACGAATAATATAATAGGCTTAATTGCGGTTTTGACCCCCTAACTTTTCCAAAGTTGCGATTTTGGCCCCCTAAGAAAAAAAACTACAAAACCGCCCCTTAAGTTTTGCAACTGTGGCAGTTTTGGCCCCCAAGGCCAATTTTGACTCGGTCTACGCTGATGTGGCACCCTAAGTGAGGTGCCACGTGTCATTTTATTTATTTATTTTTGCCTTGGGTGCCAAAACTGCTACAGTTGCAAAACTTAGGGGGCGGTTTTGTAGTTTTTTTCTTAGGGGGCCAAAATCGCAACTTTGGAAAAGTTAGGGGGCTAAAACTGCAATTAAGCCAATATAATAATCATCACCATCTTGCTCACATGTCAGTAAAAAATAGTTGTGTTATTCACACTCAATGGTCAATACTTTTTCAGGATAGTTTTTTATTTTTTTATTTTACGAAACAAATCCTGTCGGATCTGAGAAGGAACGGGACAAGAAACAAGGTGGTGTAATCAATTAGTTAATGTTGAAAGTTTGTCAGAATAATCTTTTAGTTTTTCGAATAAGTTAAAGACAAATTAGCTCACCTAAATTGATACACTCCAGATCCCAAGCTAATACCAGACCAACCCAAGTGGGTTCAGAATAATCTTTTAGTTAAATAGGGATAATCCATTATTGGATGAAACTCAAAAATAGATTAAAGTCTTGATCAAGAAACGTTTTGGATTGAGATAATAGATTAATTTAGGCTAATGGTCGAATATTTTAAGGTTATGTAATATATTAATTGTTAGTCAGAATCAATTTGATAATTAAGTTAGTAATAATTGAATAATAAGATTTAGATAATCATTTAATTTCAAAAGAAGACCAAAATTAGATAATTGCTAAGTTATATAATAATCGATGTTTTAAGTTTTTGTGTTTACTAAATCACCCTAACTAGACTGTCCTGATCGTGGGATGACAGCCAACTTCTTTACTCATATCAATCCAAAGCATTAGATTTCTAATTAGTTTTAGAGTTTCAATGATAGAAGTTCAAACTCATAAAAAATTAAGTTTTTAACCAGTGTCAAATTTTCATTTAGAGTTCAATGTGACACAACATCAACATGGACAAGTCATAATGTCACATAACATGACATGTCATCACCTCCATTTGAGGGAGAAGAGAAAGATAAAAGGTAGATAGAGAGATAATAAAAAGAAAAAAAGATAAAAAAATGTTGGTTGTTGTAAAAAGTAAAGAGAATTCAAATAAAGTTAACATTTTGTGGAATAAAATAGAAAGTTTATAATTAGATTAGTTTGATAGTTTACCTTGCATCTTTTTTTTTTGTCATTACAAATGAGAAATGTAAGAAAATTTCATTATATGTAAGTTGAAAGAAGTAGAATGAGTCGATATGCAAGTAGATATACACACTTAATTATTAGCGCCATAGTTAATAGGGTGCAACTCATGGTTCATAGTAGGAGTCTGGAGAATGTAAAATATGTAAGTTTCAGTTGCAGATAAAAGAATATTGATATAACCACAGTGTATCATATCTATTGTCATTTTGAAATCAAATTCAATTAATACATGTTGCATGTGTTTGGATTAAAAAAGTTGAAGACCGGAAATAATTGCCTACAATTCAGTTGCAAGAGTATTTGACGAGGTAATTTTAATCATAAATTCAGACATAAATTTACATGTTGATTATTTATAAATGTTAAGTAATTGTTTTTGATAGCGTTAAAAAAAGTATAGTGGTGCTTTATGGTTGCATGAAGCGGCTTTGGTGTTGAATTGTAAGCATAGTCGTGTACCGTTTCTTTATTTGGGGCTATCAATTGGTAGGGATCCTAGAAAGCTGAGATTTCGGTATCCGTTGCTGGATCGGATTAAGAAAAGGTTGTCAGGATGGAAAAGTAGAAATTTGTCTATGGAAGGCCGTGTGATTCTTCTTAAGTTTGTGTTGTCCTCTATGTCGGTCTACTTTCTTTCCTTCTTTAAGGCCCCCTCAAGTATCGAGTGTGAGGATTTTAGGAAAATATCGTGGATTGCATGGGACACTTTGTGTTTGAAAAAAGAACATGGTGGTTTGGGGGTTAGGAGTTTAAAGGAGTTTGCTTTAGCCTTGCTTGACAAATGGGGGTTGGAGAATGCTAGATGATACGAGTAGTTTATGGTATAAAGTGTTGTGTGTGCGATATGGCCAGGAAGGACGACGCTTGTGTGTGGGTAGGGGAGTCAGTCGATCTGGTGGCAAACTATGAATATTATTTGGGAGGGTGTTGGTCAGGTTGATGGAGGGTGGCTGAGAGAAAATATTAGTTAGAAGGTGGGTGATGGGAATTCTACTATATTTTGGATAGATCCCTGGTTGGAGGGGCAGCCTTTGATGGTTAGGTTTAGACGATTATATGAGTTAGCTGATAATAAGTTGGTGTCGATGGAGGATATGTTTACTATCGGGTGGGGGTGAATGGTGAGGCGTGGAAGTGGCGTAGGCGGTTGTTCGCTTGGGAGGAAGAGTTGGTAAGGGAGTGTGTTGAGCGACTAACATCGGTGGTTTTGCAGGTTGGATCAACAGATCATTGGGTTTGGCATTTACATTCTTCTATGTGCTACTCTGTATAAACTGATAAAAATGGACAACAATGATCGCCAGAATGATTACAATTTTGTTTGGCTAAAGAAAGTCCCTCTTAAGGTGTCTATTTTTGCTTGGAGGTTAATGCGTAATAGAGTGCCGATAAGGGATAATTTGTGGAAGATGCACATCTTAGCAGCCAACGAGTAGGGTTGTATGGAGAATTGTGGCAATAATGAAGACGTTCATCACCTATTTGTTAAATGTGAATTTTTTTGGCAGACTTTGGTATATTATTACTGATTGGCTCAGTTGCAACATAGCTTTGAATAGAAGTAACGTGGACCATATTACTCAGTTTGGCAGTTTAGGGGGTTTTTCGCATAAAGTTAGAAAATTCATTTATGTTATTTGGTTCTCTGTTACTGGGATTATTTGGAAAGAGCGTAATAGACATATTTTTCAGCAAAAGGATGAAAACTTGCAGGTCTTATGTGAAAGGGTGAAGCTTCAGTCTTTTTGGTGGTTTAAATCGAAATATGTTTTCGATTTTGATTACCAATTATGGAGGTTAAATCCTATTTTTTGTTTATAAGCAGTTACCTATCTAGTTTTGCTTTCGCATGCTCTTGAACTATTGTTGTACTTTGTTTCCTTGACAGACTTTCTTCAGTATACCTTGTGCTGAAGTGGTCGGTTTTGGTTTGTTAATATATTGCTCTTTTGGCCTTTTAAAAAAAAGTATAGTGGTGCTTTATAAAATAAAAAGAATAGAGATAAAAAATTGAAATAAATGGACATTAATATTATTCCTTTAATTGAATTCATTAAGAATTACTCGCGTCGAATCATTTAATTTCAAAATAAACATTAACTACTTTAATCGAATCATTTGGTTTCAAAATAAACTAAAATTTTGGTTATGAAAAAAAATTTTAAACTATCGTTCATGTGAACCGAGTTCATTTCTAAAAAAAAAAAATGAACTGAGTTCATTTAATGCCCTTCCAATTGGCTGTTAAAAAAAAATTAAATAATCTGGGCCAACGAGGTTAAAAAAAAAATCGTGTCCTAATAATTGTCCAAATAATCATAAATTAAAAGTACGTTTTCACGACAAAAAAAAAGTACGTTTTGTGGAAAAAAAAATTACAGCAAGTTTGTTATGATAACTCAATCTTTCATTTTGAATTAAATCACACTTTTTTTTTACCAGATTTAGAATTCAATCATAAACTTTGTAACAAAAAAAAAATTCAAGCATAAACCGACTTTTTCTTCAATAAATTTGACAAAATATATCTTCAAATTTGTTGACAACGCAAGTTTCTTGTCAAAAAAATAATCAAATATTTAAGGAGGGTTAAAAAACACAAGAGGAAAAAAAAAAAAAATTGTTAGACCATCTACAATGGGGAGTCCTTCCCCTATTGTGATACCAATTAATAGGGTGCTTATAAAGATGGGTGCTTTTATAGGCACCCTCTCTCTCCTATTACACATAGGTCCCATATGTACCATTAATTCAATTTTTTTCTTTCTATTCCATTGTTGTATTATTTTAGTATTAAAAAGTAAATTATATATTAGTTGCAAGAGTAATATTTAATCGATCAATATTAAATTTTCAACAAAAACTTTTTTTAAAACAACAAATAATTTAGCTATCTGAATGGAAGAAAAAAAACAAAATAAAGATACAGTGATTAGATTTAAACAAAACAACAAATAATTTATCATAATTTATTTTATATTGGTTTTTCAAGTTTTAACTTTTTTTCATAATTTATAATTAAATTACATCAATATTTTAAAATTATATAATTATGAATGAATATATAAATTATTGTTAAAATTTAATGATATAGAGTTATTGCAGAGACCCAGTTAATAATTATTTTGAGGTGCTGGGTTGGAGAGATTGGGTGCTTATTTAGTATTAATTATAAAACGAATGACGTGTACAGTCGGGACCCGTTTAAGCACCGAAATGGAGTGCTGCATTGTAGATGGTCTTACCGCGGTGGTTAGTTTGAGATGTTTATGATTTTGATAGCAATTTTTTTTTATATCAAATCTTTTGTTATTTTGTCAAAATATTTTTTTTTTGAGAAAATAAAAGATATCCATTCATTCAAATTGAAAGAGTACATCGATGTAATGCAAATTCGCTAAAAACAAAAAGGATGAATCTGTGAACAGACTCACAACATCCATGTTAATAGCATAAAACGGCAAAGTACAAATGCCTATATTTAAATCTCTGGAATAACCATGTGGATGACGCCAAAGTCATTGATTGGATCTGCACTGGATCAAATCTGATCTGACAATCTGGAGCGATCAAATATCTGAGAGAAACAAGAAAAACAAACAACGTCGCACAAAGACGAACAACCAACGTCGCACGAAGACGACGAAATCACAAAATAAAACGAAATAGATGTGAAAATCACTTATTTCAATAAAAGGGAAATAGAAAAACGAATTAGAGGGGTGATTTTGGGTCAAAAATTGACCCTAAATCACCCCTCTTTGGTGGATAAAGGAGAAGAAACTAAGGTTTTTGTGACGGCTCACAAGAGAGAAAGGAAAAAGAGAGAGAGCAAATCAATGTGGATAGTTTAGCTTGTCAAAATATTTAGAACCGAGATATATCCAGAATTTATCTAAAACTATTCCTTATTTTAAGTATGAACTTTATAGAATTTTGGTTTTAAATCTCCATAAACACTCTTCTATAAATATACTTACTCACTTGAGAAAGAATTTTATCCATCATACTCAACACAACAACGCATTATTGAGAAAAGAAAAGAAAACTACGGATATCGAGAAACAAATTAAGGAAGCCATGATGGAAAAGAAAGCTAGGGCTATCGAGAAGATCAATGCATTGATGGAAAATAAGGAAAAGAAATTCAACCCTCTATTTAACTTGCCTTTGACTAATGTTTTATCTGAAGTTAGTCCACAATATTATACCAAAGAAGAGTTAGCACAAATTGAGAAAATCAATCAAAGTTGGTGTCAAGAAACAAAGTTACCTATCAATTCACAAAGCACAAGGGAAGATGAGAAAGTGAATAACATAAAAAGGCGTCGCCCAAGTGATGAAGGTAACATGTCTTATGGAGAAAGAAGAGCGAAACCAAAGCCCACGAAGAAGATGGAATCAAAAAGGAAAGATAAGGAATCGCCGCCGCCAATATTGCCTATTCATGTCGAGAACAAGATTAAAGAGTTCAATGGTAGTGATGTTAGATATATCATGCGTAAGAACTTGTTTGAGTCGGATCTCAACAAAAAGAAAAATCGTCTTTCCTTGCCATTTAGAGACAAACTTGATTTTCTCACTGCGACAGAAAAGGCGACATTAGATACAAGGGATCAAGAAGGTAATCCGGTTGGTATAGAAGTGGTTGTGTTGGATCCTTCTTTTAGTGAGTTCACAATGTCCTTGAGGAAGTGGCCTATGGGCAATGGTAGTGTTTTCAATCTTATTCAAAATTGGAAACATGTTTTGTTGAATAACAGTTTTAAAAAGGATCAAAAACTCAATATTTGGTCATTTAGGGTCAATGATAAGCTTCACTTTGTACTGGACAATGAGAGAAGAGTACCTTTATAAGGTTACTATTTCAGTGTAAGGTTACTGGAATATTTCAATAAACCCTAATCAATTTATTTGATTATGACTCGTTACAGATTAATACGCAATTGATATTGTTTTTTTCTTTTTTTATACCGAAATTGATAAATACGTCATAAATATTTTCTTGATAATATTTTCTTGATTTTACTCTAGTACTCTAGCTAGAATTTTATTTCAAATGTTCTGGAAAAAAATTATTTCAAATAGAATTAATTTCAACGTCATATTTATTAATTCTTCTATTTGCATTAACCACCACTTTGTTTTTTGGTAATTCCATTAATTTATCTTCTTTTTTTCAGGTAAAAGATGTTTTTATTAAGTGTCTATAACAATATACTAGCATCAAGACGGGTATTACTGTGCTTGTCTTTTCACTTTTATCAACAAGAAACGATAGGCTAATACTCCCTCCGGTCCTTATTATAAGAAACAATTGACTTTTTTGGTTCATAGAATAATTAATGTATCTTGTTATAAATATAGACTAGATACATCACTTACACAATGAACCTAAAAAGTCAACTTTTTCTTATAATAAGGACCGGAGGGAGTAATTAATTAAACATAATGTAAAGGGTAAAATTATACAAGGTCAAAATAACGTTGGATTATTTCTTTTCTAAAACGATTTAATTAAATTTTTAAGTGATAATTTAAATAAAAATAATAAAATAGTTTATATGAAGGAGTAAAATTGAAAAGGAAAATTACTGCACAAAATAGTGTTTATATATTGGTATAGATAAACTATTTCTTTCAAAATATTGGTATAGGAAAAATACACCCTTTTGTGCTAGACTTTTTCTTTCATTTTATACCCTTCGAACACATCATAATATTATTAAAATTATTGATTTAAAAAGTAGTTAAATTCCATTAAAATAGGAACAAACCTAAATAATACAAACAATATTGGATACTATAAAAAAAAATCTTGACCTTATCTAAAAATAAAAGGTTCTTCCAATTTTACTTTTCACTTTATTATTTTTACCATTTAATTGTTCATTGCTAATAAAGGCGGAAAGAGGACACATTAATTATCATCTTGACGTTAGTATATTATTTTATTTTTTTGAACAACCCAGAATGAAATAGATTAATATCAAAAGAGCATTCTCTCTACCACAAGGCGTACCAGAGAACAACACTAGAGTTTGTTTAGGGTTTAAACAACAATCTCCGTCGAAATACCTACCGGCAAGAAAACAAAAGGTAAATTAACCAATACGAAGACAACCAAAAGGAGAAAGCCACCAATTATGATAACCGAAAACAATATTAACATATTTTGCCTTTAACCACCAGTAAGAAATCAATTTAATTTTATCCAAAAGCTGATGAGAAGAAGTTGTCTTATTTTTGAAAATCATGTTGTTCCTTTCATTCCAAATTACCCACGCATAAGAGAGCCAAACTAAATGCATCATGGATCGTCAAGCTTTAAACACACCTGCTGAATAACCAAACTAGAGGAAATATGGTCTGAAATCACAAAAGGAACCCAAGCCAACTACACACAAGATGCCAAAAAGAGTTGAAGACATTACAACCCCAAAAACGAATGATTTGCTGATTCAATGTTGTCATAACCAGTAACACATAACTGAACATCGTGAGAGATTACTCCTCGTCTAGACAAACTATCCTAGGTGGCAGCCTATTACGAAAAAGACGGCAAGCAAAACACAATATCTTCAAAGGGACATCTTTGTGCTATAAGAAAATTAGAAACTTGAGTAAAATGTTGCGGTTCCTAGACAGTGTGAAAATTGTAAACACCACTAACAATATAGCCTGCACTGGGATCGAGCTGCCAAAGCCACCTGTCGTCCTAAGTATTCTACAAAGTCACATTGTCAAGCAAATCCTTACAATCCCCCCAAGAACTCCTCATCCCAAGCTAATAACCGGCGACATCATTTCCAAGCCTGACCACCCTCCCCCCACCCAAACTGAAACAACTCTGCCACAAACATCCACAGTTCTCCGATAAATCAAAAATCTCCTAAATCTATCACGAAAAGTAACATCCCCTAACTACATATCTGTCAAACAAGAAGTATTAACACCATTACCCACCTTCCTCCTAACATCCTCAACCCCCCCCCCCCCCCC
Source organism: Medicago sativa (assembly GCF_051527215.1). Classification (NCBI taxonomy): domain Eukaryota; kingdom Viridiplantae; phylum Streptophyta; class Magnoliopsida; order Fabales; family Fabaceae; genus Medicago; species Medicago sativa. The sequence goes on from NC_140756.1 coordinate 59,161,472, forward strand.
CCCCCCCTCTCAAAAAAAAATTATTAAAAATAGATTCAATAGAGGAAACAATACTTGAGGAAGTCTTGAAGATGGAAAACGCATGGATAGGGAGAGAAGACAAGACATATTTAAAGAGAACTAGCCGACCACATGAAGAGAGATGTCTGTTTTTCCAACTTGTCAGTCTAGCTATAATATGATTTAGGAGTAGATCACAAAAATTCAGATGCCAAGGGTCACCACCAATAGGGATACCCAAATACACAAAAGGCAACCAAGCGATTTTACAATTCAACACCAAGGCAAACTCATTCAACTAGGAATCATTAACATTAACATCAACCAATAAGCTTTTATTAAAATTAACTTTCAACCCAAACATAACTTCAAAAGGAAGAAGGACGACCCACAAATCTCTAACATTAGCCCAACTTTTTTCCCCATAATCAAAGTATGATCAACAAACTGAAGATGTGTGATAACCATCTGCTTGTTCCTACTAACCTGATAACAAAACAAAAAAAAATAATTTCACCCATAATCATAACATGAAACCTGTCCCTGCTAACATAAATAAAAAAGGAGAAAGAGGGTCGCCCTGACACAACTCCCTTTCCAAAGAAAATTCATCGGTAGAACTATCATTAACCAAAATCAAAGTTGTTGTCGAACCTATACATTCCTTCATCCACTTACGCCACAGATTCAGAAACATCATTTTACCTATAACATCATCCAAGTAAACCCAATCAACTGAATCATAAACTTTTTCAAAATCTACTCTAAAAAGAAGTAACCCATTTTTAAGCTTACGAGTCTCATCAACCACCTCATTGGCAAGAAAATTCTCATTAAGAATACGTCGACCTTTCGGAAAAGCTGACTGCGCATCCGTAACCACACCGTCGTTCGTTGTCGTTTCTGACACTGCCGTTAACACTTGATTCATCCCTAAAATGCCATCCTTTGTTCTTCCTCCCTTCAATCTGCTTGCGTGTTGATTCCACCGACCACCATCATTAGAACGTTGTTCATCGGAAAGGCATATAATGGTGGTGAGCCGTATCTCTTACGCTACCATCTGTCTTCGGTTTTTGTTTTCAGAGGGAGAAGAAGGGTGAAGGGGGAGATGAGGTTTGTTTTATCTCCATTTGTCTCCTCTCTCTCTTTTTTTCTCATTAAATTAGTTTTTTTTGTTTCTTTGTTTTACTTTTAAAATAAAGGATGACACGTAGTATGTTGTGGTTGGAAAAGGTTACATGACATTGACGCCACAATGTCACCTAAGTGTTGTCCTCATATTAGGCCTCTGAATCTTTTTTTCTTTAAATATATTTTCACAAGTCAAATTTTTTAAATATTTTCCGCTCAGTTCGGTTAGTAGTTAAATGAAGAGTTGTAGACTTTTGGCTCATGTTACAAGTTTGATCCCAAAGGTAGCTACTTTATTGATTATACGTATCTTACATTATTTTTTCTTCAAATTTCTATGAATATGATGTTATTTCTTGGAAATATATCAAGATAGGTTGTAAGTTGTATGCAACTATCTCTCAAAAAAAAAAAAGTTGTATGCAACTAAAATGTGCAAAATAAAAAAAGTAATTTATATTTATGTTAGAATTCAATATTTTTTTTTTTTTTATATTTCACGGTTTGAGAATAGGTAAGTAACGTATATATTAAATATTATTTTCAACATATATTATTAGTTTAAACAAAAAATTAGTTTTTAAAAAGTTCTTGCATTAATGAGGTTGAGTCTAACAAATTCTCACAACCCGATGAATCGATATACATATTTTTTTAAAAATATAAATGATATTCATTCATTCAAATTGATAGAGTGCATCGATACAATGCAAATTCGCTAAAAACAAAAAGGATGAATCAGCAAAAAAAACTCACAACATCCATGTTAATAGCATAAAACAGCAAAGTACAAAAGCCTACACATATGATTATATTCAAGTCTCCGGAATACCCATGTCTCCGGATTTGCAACGTTGATGACGTCAAAGTCATTTATTGGATCTGCACTGGATCGAAGCTAATCTGACAATCTGAACCGAACAAATACCTTAACGAAACAAAAAAGACAAACAACGCCGCACAAAAATGATGAACAAAACAAAGTCGCACTAAGACGACGAAATCACGAAAGAAAAAACGAAATAGATGTGATAATCACTTATTTCAATAAAAAGGAAAGAGAAAAACGAGTTAGAGGGATGATTTTGGGTCAAAACTGATCCTAAATCACCCCTCTTTAGTGGATGAAGGAGAAAAAATTAGGGTTCGACATGCCTCAAATAAAAATTACACATTTTGTGTTCTTAATTTTTATGTTTCTATGTCTACACACTTTTTTTTGTGAAAGAAAAATACACACTTAAAATGTTTTCTTTTAAAATTCGTTTTAGGCACAAATACATTGGACCGACTATATTGGTAGCTAAAAGAATTCCCCTTAAAGTGAATAAATAGATAATTTGGGGTTGAAATAGGAAGTCCTGCTTCTTTTTTTATATTTCATCATAGGAAATTTGAAGCAAATAAAAATGTGTCAAACGAAAAGCCAGAGTTGATTGCGTTATTTGATATCAATCATTAATATACTAATTTGACAAATTGAACTCTTTGGGCCAGTTGGTTTCCTTCATGGTGTCAGGTCCTGCTTCATCAAGTGGTCTTGAGTTCAACTCCCATCCAAGCACATGGTTAACCAGGCTCTGATACCATGATGATATAGCTATGGTCCTTCAAAGAGTGTTTTCTTTTTTTATTCTTATTCCTAACTCATATCGATAGCGATTAATTATTTATTCTGTTGCATTGCATTTTACTTTTAAACTATAGACATAATAGTTTGTATAAGAGCAATTTCAACCGACTGATACACACAGAAAAATAAAGAAAAGACACATCATAAACATTCTTTTGCTTTAGAGCTCACAAATCAATTTTTACCAGCCTCAAATACTAACATGAACTGATGAACCAAATCAGTTTATTCTATAGATTTGAAGTCCATGTCCCAAATTGATAACAAAAATTAACTTACATATAATTTATAAATGCTTTTGAAATTATGGTCTTCTATTAAACTTAGAAAAATCTGGGCGTCTTCGCTCCATATATGCGGTTTTTCCTTCATTTGCTTCTTCAGTGCCATAAAATATCAATGTTGAATTTCCACCCATTTCCTATAATTGACATAAAAACAACATAAAATATGCATACATATGCTCTAAGGGAAGGATTAAGCATCTTTCTTGCTTAGAAAGTATATAGTATGAAATGTTAATCATAAATAACCACTAAAACAAGTTTAATAATGATATACCTGAAGTCCAGCGTGCCCGTCATCCACTGCATTAATAGCTGCCTTGAGAACCCGAATTGCGGTTGGGCTATTTCTCAGTATCTCCCTACACCATTTGATTGTTTCTTTTTCTAAATTCTCTAGCTACACCAAATCAAAACATTGCATTAACTATTTGATGTTAGTAACATGTGTCATTCTGCTAATGTTTTTAGTATCACTGTTTGTATTCCATGCAATACAATGATAATGAATGAAGAGTGATTTTGACTAGATGTCTGTTTGTATTTGCAGTGAGAAACTGTTGAACGCACGTGAAGTCTCAAGCTGCAATTTGTAGTTTCAGAAACATAATGTCTAAAAGACATTCGAACGCGAGAAATGGAAGGTTGACGCAATTCCAAACATAACCTTAAAGGAGAAACTAAAATTACAGTGGTGAGTGTTCTATGAATGGAATGGAAAGAAGCTTACTGGTACAACAGTATTGATAAGGCCCATTTTCTCTGCTTCAACAGCCGTATAGAACCTTGTGAGAAACCACATTTCACGTGCTTTTTTAGGACCTACCTGTATTGAGAAGCACATTTTTTTATCTTTTGGATTGCAAACATCAAAATGCTATAGCAAACAAAATCTATCATACAACTTTAATCCTCACCAAACGTGACATGATAGAACTTCCATAACCAGCATCAAAGCTCCCAACCTTTATCGATACAAAGACAAGATGTTACAAAAGACGAAAAGGGGATGGAAATAAACTTTCTTATCTTGTTATTAAATGTTTGATGACTACAAATGTTAAAATGAAAATGGCAAATTATTGAAGCACCTTAGGACCAGTTTGGCCAAAGATAGCATTATCTGCTGCAATGGTTAGATCACAAACCATATGCAATATATGCCCTCCTCCAACAGCATACCCTGCAACCTGTGTTAATGTTAGCAAATAATTTGCAGCTGCAGAAGGCTTTGTGCACAAAAAAGTGAGATTTGGAGTAAATAGTGATAGTACCATTGCAATTACTGGTTTTGGAAGGCGGCGAATCTGCACCTGTAATAGGAGAAAAGAATGAAGATCAACGTATAAGAATAACAAAGAGACATGTGATACTTCTGAACAACTTGAAATGAAATTTTTCTCATTACAAATCATGGAAACAACATCGAGTAAATAAGCATTTTTTCGTCCTTTGACTTGAGACTTGTTGGGCAATTTAGTCCCTCAAATTGGAGAAATAACAATTCAGTCTACTAAATTAGAGAACATTGGTCAATTTAATCATTATCCAGAATCAAGCACCATAATTTTAAAGACAATATATCAGTTTTTCATTGGTTTCAACTGATGTTAGGGGACTAAATTGCCATTTCGTGAATTTGAGGACTAAATTAACCGGCCCTTACAATTTGACGGACAAAAAGGTATGATTTTCTCAAACAACATTATACTGGAAAACAAAAAAGATTCATTCTCCATTGAAATGAATGCCTCAAAAATAACAAAGAGATACCTTGAGTAATGGGAATCACTTTCATTCACACAAATAGAAAAATCTGGAATAAATCGGTATATACCTGCAAGTCTAACACATTAAGGCGACCGATATTTTCATGATCAGAATAACCATCTGGAGTCCTCAAGGCTTGGTCACCACCACTACAGAACGCATCTGTTCCCTACATCATCAATATATCATTAAAACCATTCAATTCTGCATTAAGGATCAATTGTGTCTTAAGTGACAAACTACATGGTCAAATCATATATATATGTTAATTGCAGTGTTTTAAACATTGAAACGAATATTGAAATGACGAGACCTCTGAGTCACGTCAACGGATTTGAACTGCTTGAACTTGGACGAAACTGGGATCAAACCGCAGTAAAGTCTAGTTCAAGGTTCAACCGGTTGAACCGTATGGTTTGGTTTTGAAAACACTGATTTATAGCCGTACTGAAAGCATCATATGATTATTTAAGAAACAATAATTGTTTCCATCAAGTTGATCATTTCATGACAAGTGACAACATGGTAAGCTTATATCTGAGTCAATTGCTGATAAAATAAAACCAATGGAATATCCAAAGTCACTTGAACAAAACAATCTAATAATCACTGAAAGCATGCTTAAGTCACATGACAAGTTAATGGTGAACTAGTTGTATGATAATGATTGGATTAACAAGTGGCAATTGATCCATTTCTTGCCTCAACATGCCCTATAAAATAAATTTTACAAAACAATAAAGTAAATGGCAGTAGCAGAAAAGGTATACCTTTCCAGTGAGAATGATGACACCAACAGAGGGATCATCTCTAGCATCATTGAAAGCACGAATCAGCTCCTTAATCGTGTGAGGTCGAAAAGCATTCCTTCTCTCAGGCCTATTAATACTAATCTGCAAAATTCCCAACATTTCTTCAACTTAGACCCTAAATTATACAAACAGTCTCACAAGTGCTTATGTTAATAAATAACTTCAAATATGGCAATTCAAAATGGTCCTAGCTAAGAGAGAGTAATAGTTAGAGTAACTAAAATATTTACTAAATTACAAAAACGTGAAGCAAAAAGAAAATGAGAAAGGTGGAAGGACAACCTTGGCAATTCCTTCACCAACGGATTTCTCATAGACAATGTCAGTGAAAACCTTTCCTTCATCATCATCTGAAGGAATAACCTTCCAAACAACATCATGAGAAGGAACATCACCATGAACACGTTGGTAACTTGAAGTGTGACACAAGGAAATAAGTTGAGGTGGTGGTGATATTGATGTTGGAGAGGAAACAAGGTGGTTGGTTACAGAAGTGACTCTTCTGATCACTGTTTCAATGTCTTTGTTGTTTGCCATTGGAGGAATGAGCTATAGGAGTTGTTTTGCACCAATGACATTGAAGATGATGATGATGATGGTGGGAGTGGGAGATTACTTAAGTTTTGTCTTGTAGGATGTGGATAAGATAAGGTGTGAAACTATGTTCCTTAGCTATCATGGTTGAATTCACGGTTAATAATTAAAGATTTGCTTATTGTCATTTAATTAAATTACAAATGAAATGTCCAAAAATTCTAACTCAATTAGAAAAAATTGACAAAATTTTAGGATTGAACTCCAAATCATCAATTTAGTGTGAGTTTTCGATAGATGTTAACATTTCATCTAACTAGAACAATTTTAGCCAAACTTTAATTAGCTCTGGGCTCTGGCTAACTCCAAATTAATTGTGGCCTCTTTTCCTAATAAAGTAGGTAGTTAAACTAAAAATTATCTTTGAATGATTTAAAAAACTAGTAAATGATTATCATATGGATGTGGCATAGATTATACGGTTGCACATACCTCCTATAACATAAGTTTTTTTTTTTTTTAGGGGATAACATGAGTTGTAAATGTACTACTTTTTCTTCCTTAAAAAAAAAATACAATTAAGGGGGCTATGTAAATAGATTCTTGAATTATTTTAGAATTTTAAAATAGATCAATGAACTAAAAAAAGTTATAATAAAGTATTTTTTATAGGAGTTATAATTAACTTCTAAAACTATTTTAATTTCTTAAATCAAATCCTGCCGTTAAACAATCATTAGCCAACATTGACGTGACATCTAATTAATTCTCTAAACTAATTTATGATATGTAAATAGGTCCAAGACTATTAAATCATATGAAAAATACGCACTGTCTTTATGTTCTTTTTATTGTGTTAACGTTTGAAAATTATGAACGGTGTTTTTTTATGAAATTTTGATTTTGATTAAAAGTTGAAATATAAATGTTTTTTTTGCTTTCTAACCATAACAAATCAAATTAATCATGATTATCTATTTCAATAACAACAATAATATAACAAAAATATATAATATAAATTTTTATTTTTTTAATGACAACAACAACAATCTTTATTATGTATTGTTTAATGATATAATTGGGGATAACGAAAAAGTAAGTAGATATACTCATGTAGTTTGTTATACTTTTTAAATGATAAAGGAAAAAAAACTGGACATATATATACTCATATCGTGTTTGGTACACTTTTATTTAAATATTTAAATTTATTCTTATCTATTTGTTAATAGATTGCGCACATGTGCTTCGCACGAGTGAATTATATGTAAAATATATAATATTGTTAGAAAATTGGTGAATAAAATTATCGCCATGAGTTCAATTCAAAAACAAAATACAATAAATTATTCGTGTAAAAATCCATTATTAAAAATTAGCGAAACTCTTTTTATTGCGCTAACATTTGAAAATTATGAACGGTGTTTTTTTTATGAAATTTTGATTTTGATTAAAACTAAAAAATATGAATGTTTGTTGCTTTCAAGCTATAACAAACTAAATTAACCATGATGGTCTACCTTGGAGGTGAAAGTTGGAGATCATATCATACCCCAAGTTACGCGGTTTAGATATCTTGGGTCCATAGTACAAAATGACGGAGAAATAGAAGCTGATGTACATCATCGTATTCAAGCTGGGTGGTTGAAATGGAGAAGAGCCTCAGGTGTTTTGTGCGATAAGAAAGTACCACTTAAGCTGAAAGGAAAGTTCTATCGGATAGCAGTCAGACCGGCAATGTTGTATGGTACGGAGTGTTGGGCGGTTAAGAGCCAACACGAGAGTAAAGTAAGCGTAGCGGAGATGAGGATGTTGTGTTGGATGAGTGGTAAGACTAGACAGGATAGGATTAGGAATGACACCATTAGAGAGAGAGAGTGGGGGTAGCACCTATAGTAGAAAAGTTGGTAGAAAATAGGCTTAGATGGTTTGGACATGTAGAGAGAAGACCCGTAGATGCCGTTGTAAGAAGAGTAGATCAAATGGAGGAGAGCCAGGTTAAAAGAGGTAGAGGAAGACCTAAGAAAACCATTAGAGAAACCATTAGAAAAGATTTAGAGGTCAATGAGCTGGATCCAAATATGGTTTTTGATAGAACACTATGGCGTCATTTGATCCATGTAGCCGACCCCACTTAGTGGGATAAGGCTTGGTTGTTGTTGTTGTTGTTGTTGTTGTTGTATCTATTTCAATGACACCAACAATATAACAAAAAACATATAATCTAAATTCCTTTTTTTAATGACACCAACAACAATCTTTATTATAGAAGAAATTGATTAAGGGTATAATTGGGATAATGAAAAAGTAAATATAAATATACTCATCTAATTTGTTACATTTTTGTACTCATCTAAATATAAACTTTATCCAAAACATATCCATATTAAACAACATCCTACTATGCTTCCAAGATGACGTATCAAGGATCAGGTCTAGAATTGGGGGTGTATTGAATTGAGATTTGGTAGGATTTTAAAAGATTTTTTAGTTATAGAAAAATCTTGAGGTATTCAATCAAGATTTTAAAAGATTAGAAATAATTTCGGTGGCATTCAATTAAGATTTTCAGGATTTTTTAAAGAGTCTAACAAAATCCGTTGGTATTCAATTAAGATTTTTCACAACTTAAAAATTGTTTTGGTATTCAAAAATCTATAGATTTCAGTCCTCGTGAGCTTAACTCGGTTGGTATGGACAATGCATAAAAATATGCAAGGTCCGTGGTTCAAACCCCGGCCACCACCAAAAAAATCTATAGATTTCAATGGATTACTGTGAATGTGAATTTTGTGAGACTTTTTAGTTGAAAATGTAACAACTAAGAATCTCATACAAAGACTCAAGATTTTTTTCGTTTTTTCTTGTTGTTCTAACATTCTTTCAAAAAGGGTTCAGATCCTCTCCATTTATAATACACAAAATTAAGGATAGGAGTAATCAATTTTCTTTCAAACAACGTGCATTCAATAAAATACATAATATGATAATTAAAATAATTAATACATTGAATCACAATCTGCTAAGTCTAGCATTTTCCAATTACAAATTGAGTTGCAAGCAACAATGCTTGCTTTAACTATCATCTATTAAATTTATCTGAGCATTTATGGGTTTAAATGCTATTACGTACACTGACATAATGACGTGAACCACCATGACAAACAAAAATGAACCAAAAACGATGAGTAAAATCACGGAATTGACTTGTGTAGGGGATATCCTCCACATATAAAATAAATAACTAGCGGTAAACCATCCCATTGGAGAAGCCACTAGAAATCCCATTATTCCCCTTGGTATCATAAAATATATAGCTATAACTGATACCGTAAAGGAATACATATTTACAAATAAAAACAAAGAGAATTCATATCCTGACAAGACCGATTTCCCAACATTTCTTGGAGTAGAAGAAATAGTAGAATTTGAGAAAATGTTCACACCATTATTGTCATCACCAGCACTAACCTGATAAATTCCACCAGGGGGACTCAATCCTGATTGATAGATCGCAGTTGCAACAAGAGTCGCAACTATCAACCAAGTGTTACGCTTCTCCTCTGTCATATTTGCTCTAATCCTTAAATAAGTTGACATATTACCTCTAATTCTGGTCTTTGATGACTTGAGCTTATGTGCAAGTGTGGGAGCATCAGCGACTTCTAATATACTCTTGATCTCTGGAGTGCTTGCTATGTCCAATGCTGTTTTTCTCTCCAAGTTCATTGAGTTCAAATTTATATTTGTCTCTACCAACAATTGAAGTGCCTGTGCTACCAAGTAGGATTTTGAGTTAGGGTTGGTGCTTAATGAAAGAGAAGGATACCCATACCATGAAAGTTACTCATTGGAACTCTTGGAGTTAAATACACAATTTATAAGTGAAATAAAACATTTTTAAATTGACAATCATTATCACTTATTTTAATTATCGTTGTTATTGATATTTTGATTATTTTCTATGTTATAATTAATACTTATCAAAATGGCGAACACAACCTTTAAACAATTTTTTTCTCGGCATCGTTATTATTTTAAGTCATTGATATTAATATATACTCTAATTGAATTCACTTATGATTTATAAATTAGTGGATTTGAAATTGAGATTTGATTACATGTATTTTGGCACTAGTTTTGATGTGTCGTAAAGCATGATTTTGAGATGAGTTTTTTTGGAAAATTTTGATATTTATATGTTTACAATTTGGATTTGGATTTACTGATGTTTTTTCTTTTGATGGAAGATTTACGGATATTTATAAAGTAGTAGACTTTCAAATCATTTTTTATGTTACATATTTTGGCATACGTTTCGAAAAACCACGTTATAATAATGACGACCACGATGCACCTATTATTTGATTACGATTAGGGGGAGTTACCCGTTAGATGGAGTCACCCCTATGGAAAAGGATGTCATTAGGATGATCAACGAGACATATAAACTCTGCAATTGAGAGATTTATTGTGTTTTCTGAGTCGAGGGAAAAGAACTATCTGTTAAATGAAGTTACTACTAAGGGAGGTCACTCTTTGGAGGAAAGAGATATCAACAAGTTGAAGCTAGATCTTGGTTTTATCATTGTATTTCATTTTCACTAAAGTTAGATTTATATATTTTCGTTGAAGTTCATTATTTTGAATCCTTCTAATTATACCGATTCTATATTTCCTTTTAATTTGTTGATTTTGTTTTCACCTCTTTACAACATTTGAATTTTGAAATAATCTTATTTGATTGGATAAAGTGTGCAAATTTGCGAATTATCATGGTACACTTGATTGAGGATTAGATTTGAAAAATATAACTATTCGTGTCCTTGTGTGTTTCCCTTCTAGTGGGTGATGGTTGTTGTCTCCTCACCAAGTCTTTGTGACTTACCCCTTCATCTTCTATTTCTTTTTAGATTCAAAGTCAACTGCGTAGAAAACTTCTATTAGAGTTAAAGATCTATGAGTCACTCTTTTGGTAGTTTTCCTCTGTGTATAAATTGGATGGTTGTGTATCTGCAACTATTGATAGTCTAGTCATGTTTTATTTTGAGTTGTACAAACACCGAGATATGTCATTTTGAGATTCTGTCAGATGACACAAGTTTATAAACATGGTTTTTATTTTTGGAAAATGTTAAAAATACAAAAGATACTCCGTCAAAATTTCAGTAAATGTCATATTTGGAAGTGAAAATCAAGTTCAAAATTGATTAATGATAGTTGTCAAGTTTTGTCAATATGCTTGTCGGACTAGGATGTTTTAGTTCGTGCGTCGGTCACGATTTGAATTTTGGGTCATGATAGAGAAAAAAAAGAAATATATAAAGGAGACATGTGATTTTATTTATTGAATAGGATTACCTGCAGCTCACTCCTTAGGGCTGAAATATGCAAAATGGTGTTGCCTGCATCGTCCCTCTTGTTTAATATTCCATTTTCCAGCTTTTGAGCGCCTCGCCGTTTATTTTTTTTGAGCCAGCTAACAAGTACTTTAAGGGCCTCATATTGTTCGTACTTAACAGCAATATGCAGCGCAGTCTCACCTCTTATGGTCAAGTATTCAATAGATTCCGGACACGAAAAGAGAAATTTAGTTAAAAGATCAACCTCACCGATTTGACTTGCATAATGAAGAGGAGTAAAGCATTCTCTTCCTTTAACTCTAACAAGGTCTTTATTAATGTTCACAAAGCGATACACCATACGTTTTTGGTTTTTTTGCATAGCGAGATGGATGGGGCTGGATCCTTGCGGGTTTAGCTTCCATGCAAATGAAGGTTTTAAATTCATAATTTCGGTGGCAAATGGGAGATGACCCATAGATGCAGCAATATGTAAAGGAGTTTCAACAAATGGTATTAAATCTATACGCTCCAAAATGGATGGATCATCTTGAATCACTGTGTAGAGAAGATCTATATCACCTGCTTGAGCTGCAGCTTTCAATCGGTTATCATTATTTGTGGGATTCATGTTTGAAAAAGCTGTAATTTTCTCAGTAATGTGTGCAAGATATAAAACAAAAGATAAGGTATTTGATTGACTTGGAGTCAATCTATTCAGTATTCACACACCTTTTGTTATTCGGCCAAACTATTTTAGTAAAAAAGCTCTGTGAACTTTCTACTGAGCTAATGATTTGTTTCCTCTAAAATCATTTTTTGCTTTGGTGCCCACTATTCACTAAAGCTAAGGCTATAAAGCTAAAGCAAAGTGTTTGCACTTACTTTGTGTTGGTCTCTTTTTTTTTTTTTTTCTTTTTTTCTTTGGAGAGGTTTGTGTTGGTCCTTTTGTCTACATTCTTTGGTGGAGGTGATAAAAAGATATTTTATCACAACAAGTAACCTAAATGTTGTGTTGTCTTGTAAAAAATCCTCTTTCATTGAAGTGCTTGAGCTTTAACCTTTAACTGAAAAATAATCTTTGGAGTTGTTTAATAATATGGCATTCTGATTTGACTATGGTGGGTGTTGTCCAAAAGAGCTCATTGATATAGCTTATGAAATTGTAAAAAAATTCAAGGGTTTACCATTGGCAATTGTTTCTATGAGTGGTGTAGATTTAATGATAATTTAAGTTTAGAGCTAAATAAAGATACACAATTAACAGGGGAGAAAGAAACTTTAAGTTTAAGTTACAATGATTTGCCTTACTATCTCAAGTCATGCTTGTTGTATTTTGGAATATATCCAGAAGATTATAAAGTTAAATCAAAGAGACTAATTCGACAGTGGATAGCTGAAGGGTTTGTGAAAGAGGAAAGGGGAAAAGACTTTGGAAGAAGTTGCCGAAGAATAAAGTTAAAGGTTGTCTTGTTCGTGATCTAATACACGATATGATCCTTGGGAAAAATGAGCATTTCAATTTTTGCAAGCATATTAGAGAAAATGGACAGTCATCCTTAAGTGGAATAATTCGGCGCCTATCAATAACAATCACCTCTGATGATTTTACGGTGCGTGTTGAAAGCTCACATGTTTGGTCATTATTTGTTTTTAAAATAAGGAATCAAATATACACTTTGTGAGGAGAATCCCTAAAAATTATAGGTTGTTGAAGGTTATTGATTATGAATCTGGTCCTTTGTGGAATGTTTCAGAAAAGTTGGAAATTTGATCCACTTGAAGTATTTAAGCTTCAGGTGTGCAGATGTAGGTGAAGTCCCAAAATCCATTGGCTCTCCAGAACCTAGAGACCTTGGATGTAAGACTAGAGAATATACCGACTCGCATCCAACACTTAGAGAAACTTGAAGTTCTCCATATTTGGCGTATGCCTATTGAATTTGTGCAGCGCATTTATACCGAGTATTGAACATCTATCTAATGTGGTTGATGCAGGAATGTCTCATTTTCTATATAGTCTTCATTACAGTATGCTATTTTGATACCTCAAATCCCAAATTGTATTAAATTTAAGTACAATATTTCCATTATATATGCTATCACTCGTATAAACATACCTCACACTTAAACAATACCATAGCTAACAAATCTCCCTATAATCACACTATTATTGACCTCTTGCTAATTGCAGGGCCAGTATACACTAATGAAGAAAATTTCCTATTAAACAAGACTTATATATAATAATATACATAATAGTTTATCTAACTAGCTAAAATTCCATGATCAACATAAATCATGAGCTGTTTGAATCCGATTGTTCGGTGGTTTCCCGATTTGTAGACAATCAATAGGTGGAACAGTAGTAGTTTTCAGTTCACCATATGTCTCCCAACAGAATGGATCATAAAGATGGTATTTATCTTGAACTGGTTGTAACTCGACACTTGTTAAAGAAACATCTATACAAGGCAAGCTATCACTGCATGCAAAGTGAACCGGCTTAACTGTGTATGTCCCCTTTATACCTTCATAGTTGATTCCTGTGAGAGCCACAGCTGCTGTTTGATTTTTGCAGTTTCTTTTATCGCAGTAGAATTGATCGATTATTATCGGAACTTGAACCTGTGAAACTTGTATGTTTGAGAATAGTACTCCTTGGACTGAACCTGATCCACCCTGCATAAATGTTTACTTAATTTGTTAGAGATCAAATTTTTCATTCAATTTGATGAAGGTATTTGGATTGAATGAGAGCTTTGCAGCATTTGATTGAATCATAATTATTTGGCATTAAGAAAATGATCTTGAAATCAAATTTTCTGATCAACTTGTGGAACAGATATTTTGTCGGATAACATTGAGCTTAGGAATCTTTTTTACCTGCCATGTTTTGATTCTAACACCATTCATTGTGTTATGCATGTTGACATCCCTGACAGTGATGTTTGAGACACATGCTCTAGTATTATCCTTTCCTAGACCTCCGATGCTGATTCCATGCCCTGGTCCACAGTCGACATTGTGTACGTATACGTTTGTGCATCCAGTTTGTATGGAAATACAATCATCTCCTGCATAACAGTTAAGAAAAGTTCAAAACATGGAGTTCTGCATGGACTAGTTACCAACTGTTGTTTCGATAAATCGAAATGTGCAATAATTTATCCGTAATTGAAATATTACCGCAAGCCATAGTGCTTTTGTATATCAATACATCTCTCGAGTTCTGTAAGTGAATTCCGTCGGTGTTAGGACTATCACCAGGCGATGATATGGTCACATCATGGACCAAGACTCCATTACAGTTGTCAAACTTGAGATGGCATTGTGGACTATTTTGAATTTTTATGCCTGTGACTGTTGGATTAATACTTCCATAGAACCTTATTGCCTGTTAAAGAAACATGTATTAGTTTCATTATGTTCCTAAATCTCCTAAACATAAATCAATTTTGGTGTTGAAAAAGGTTTAAAATGTTACTCACAGTTGGTTTGATGCTTGGCATTTTTCCTCCCAGTGAACTTTCAATCTAGTACAATTGCAAAGGTATAAATGATTAGCTTAATGTGACAACAAAATTGCTATGTTAAAATAGGTTTTGACTATTTTAAAGACGTGTCTGGTGTCCAACATGTGTCAGTGTCTAATATTGACATGACACTGACACATGTGGTTTCATTCCATCACTTCTACTATCTTAAATTATTACTAGTGTCTACGTGTCAGTATCAATGTCATTTTACTAATAATGGTTGATATTACTTGTTTATACTCTAAAATGAATTGCTCGCTTTCGACGAGAAAAATCCACGAAATCACATAGTGAAAATGAAAATTACCGGCATTGGTGGGCTCACAATTGTGTTGTTTAAAGGTACCAAGAGTTTTTCTTCATCATCTAAAGGATCATTATACTGAGTGTCTTGCCACCATACTGAGCCTCTTCCATCAATAATGCCATTTCCTTGAATAGTAAATCCAACCAGTTTTGTAAAGTCCAGCCACTGTAATAGTCCTCTGCCCCAAGCATTGGAGTTTGTTGGTGCAATAATGGTTCCATCTACCTGAAAAAAATACACGTCCAAAATATGACTACCAACACCTTGGTGTAGTAGTAAATATGGAGGTGTTGATAGCTGCACCCTTCTCTCATGTAAAAAAAAAGTTACCTGGAAAACGATTCTGGGTTTACAGTATGGGCCCGAAAAAACAATGGGTCCCACGTAGAAGGTGTAATCTGCTGGAATGAGCATGGTTGATGCCTCTACTTTACATGCTGCACCCCATGTGGCTTCAAATGCCTGCATTTTCATTTCAACCAAAAAATGGAAAACAAGTTAAACTACTTCAATCACAGTACCAATTTCCACCATATGAAATTATACAAGTTAATCATAAGTCATCAATATTTTTCTTGATTCTCCCTCAAAAAAAAATATTTTTCTTGATTCATAAGTTATCAATATTAAATCATAAAGAAATGTATTTTGTTCAAGTAATCATGTGAATATTAAATAATTTATCATGGCATTTATTATACCTTTCGAACCCCTCATGGAATAGAGGTCGGATTGATATGAAGTTCACTTGGAAGATAAGTAAGTGTGGGTTTGATGAAAGGCAAAATCATGGTAGAAAGTAGCGTTGAGAGAGAAGTTACAAATAGCAGCTTTATAAATTAACGGTGAAATGAGTTGCAAACGTGAGGCAGAGGTGGCCCACCGGATAACCAAACACAAGCTAAGTTTACACCTCCACCGTGTTATATCAAGTATTGTTTAGGGTTATGCACACTTACTATGAAGATCGTCAACGATACTAATTTCTATGATAGAATGAGGTTCATTGACAAAAATATTCTTACTCATAAAATAATTAGTGGATTAATTAGATACATTAAAATACAATAAATAATGTTTTATTAATGTTTTAAAGTAACAAATATTATGAGAGAGAAAATACTTCAAATCTTATTGTTGATATGAGACAAACAAAGTGCACATATGAGTGTGTTATAGAAATTAAATTACTGTTGGAATCGTGACCTAACTGTCTTAACTAGAATCATTTATCAAGTAGGGCCCACATCTTTGGTTTGTTCTAGTATATTTTTTTTCTCAGTTATTGTATTTCTCACTACTTAGCTTTCAATCAATGTCCTTGTGAACTTTATTTGACGGCATATATTTTACCAACACGAGAGCTACATTCCAAACATAAAAAAGAGAGATAACAAATTATTTATGCTCCTAATGACATATAATTTTACCATAAACTATGGTAGCTGAACCCAAATGATTGCATGTTGGAAGGAAACAAAATATTTCAAACACGGACGGCACTAGCAAAACAGAAAACAAAAATTCATAACCATAATAATATAATCTTGTAATGATAGTTTAATTTTGAAGATTAATGATAATAAAAACATGATTATAATTGTGCCACTTTTCTCCATTAGTAGTTTAATTTTAGTCCTACAAGTAAATTTGTAAGGAAAATATGCAATGTTTTAAAAATCGAACTGAACTAGACAATTTTAAAAATCGAACTGAACTAGACAATTCAACAAGTTAAACGATACATCGATAATTTTATCAGATTGAATCGTTGTTTACCTTAAACAATTGGTGATTATAATAAAATTCATGTTTTAATTTACCTTTGTATCATCACTTCTTCCATCTCCTTTAGCTCCAAAATCTAGCACATTGAAAGTGGTAGAGGACCCACCAATGTAAGTTTGTGGTGGAGGAGTAGAAGGTGTAACTTCTTCTTGTGGAGGAGGTAGTGGTGGTGAGAGTGAAGGAGTACTTTTTTGTGGTGGAGGAGACTTTGATTTTGATCCTCCACCATTATGATTGTGTCCATTGCCATGATTCTTTCCTTTCTTCTTCAACAAAGAAGCTATCTCTTCTCTATTTTGCCTCCAATGTTTTCCTCTTCTTGCAATGCACTCTTCAAAATTTGAAGACCAAATAAGAATTGCAATGAGAAACATATATGTGAAACCCTTTAAGCTCAAATGACACATTTTGAGTAGTTTATGTGGAAATGAATGAGAGAGGGAAAGAAAAGAGAAATAGAGAGGTTGTTTGTGTTGTGTTGCTAAAAAACCAAGTGACGGTTATGTGTTTATATAAGGATAGAACTTTGTTTTTTGTTTGAAGACTAATAATAATAATTGTGTATGTAAAAACACTACAATATTCTTGATAATGCCAAGCATTGATGATTTCATTCTCTTTCATCCTCTCATCTTTTATTAACTAGAGTTTTTACTTTTTTGTGAATTTTGGTTAGAATTTTGTTTAGTGACCAAAAGTGGGGCTGCTATTCTCTTGTTGCCACATATCCAAAGTCATTACATGTGACCAAACTAAGAGACAGTTGGGGGCTACTATTATATTTTTACTGTACTCACTTTTTATTTATTTATTTTATTGGTTGAGTATAGAGGCCAAATCTACCTGCTGTCTTTTCCAACTTCCTTAGTTTTTCAAAATGTGGTGTACACCATCAAAATATATTTTTGATTTGGGAGAATTCGGATTTGATTCGAGAATTCACCTATTTAGGAGGTCATTCAACCTTTTTTTTAAAAAGAAATTAGATATTTCATTGTAGATTTGAGGATTGGTTTTATATTTGACCTAAATGGGCTAAGTCGTCGGAATATTTTTAGGTAACTACATGTTAAAAATCTTAATTGTTTTGGGTTAGTAAAAAAATTGTGTTTTTTCTTTAATAAATTTTTGGGATTCTTGCAAGTGCCTAAATTTTTATGAGGACTATGGTACAAGGGATTTTGGATGTACAATTGATGAGCTTATTCAATAAATAAATACTTGATTGTACAATCAGTGCAAGCCTAGGATTTAGGCAAATGACTTTAAGCTTATTTATTATTTAATATTAGTGATTTATTTATTTTTAAGAAAAAGAAAACTCACATGCTAGCAAAAGGTTTTGTTTATCAAGCACAAGGGTCTATCTTAAAGTTTGTTTTTAGTCTCACTCACATAGGACAACTCTAGTATTATGTCATTAACTTATTATAGGACAACTCTAATATTAGTCATTAACTTATTTTAAGAAATAATGAAACCTCACATGCTAGTAAAATGTTTAATCTATCGTTCTCTCACTTAAAACACAAAGGTCTATATATAGTCCCACTCTTAGGCCAATCCTATCTATTATAGTAGTTTATGTGATTTCCAGAAACACAAGGAAATGAAGATACCATGTGCATGAGCTCAAAAATAAACTATGACATTAATGCATTATGCTATTTAGAAGAGTTTATGAAAATATGGTTTTTCTTTCATGTATAAATTTGTACATTTTAAGAAATTTAAATTGGTAACAATTAATTTGCTTTATGTAGAAAGAAAATATGACATTAATGCATTATGCTATTTACAAGTTTTTTCTAATTTCTGCAAAGACTTCGTTCTGAAATAAACACTTCCAAAATATTAACCTTGTTTTATTCATACTTGCTTTTTGTAAATTATACAGCTAGCATATTCGTATCACGTAATGAAATTATATACTCCATATACAATGAACTTTTATTTTTGGCATTTTGAAAGTTTGTTTACGTAATCTAAAATTCCGACTACATACGTGAACTTTTCAAATATCATTTGTGTTTATAGTTTATTCTCGATGGATTATCTAACTTGTCTTAAAAATTATTGTAAATCTATTATGGTTTACATAAATGGTTGACCTTTCTCCTCACATTAACTACAACTTAAAATTATGCAATTAATAAATTATATGTAAAGTTCATCCTAAATCACTAATCAAATTTGCATTTCTACCTTACCTCATAAAAAATTCTTCCAAAATAACATGTGGCCTTTGGTAACACATGTAAAAGGTTCCTGTGTCAATTTAGGTGGACTAATTTAGCTTAAAAAAAACACATGTAAAAGGTATAAAAGAATATCAACAATTATACTTTTTTTATCAAACTAAAGTGAATTATATTAACAAGTAAATTTTAAAGAATAGAGATCATTTTAACGAATATATAATGTGAATCGTCGGATTTGACTTAAACGATTACTGTGTAACAACGAGAATTTTTATTTAATTCAAGCAACTTAAATTCTCTATCCTTTTTATTTAAAGGATAGAGAATTTTTAAAGGATGTATGTATGATATTTATCACATATTCCAGCTGCTTGCTTCCTTTCCACAAATGATGCATTAAAAAAATGTCATCCTAATTAATGTTTTTGGGACATTAGTTGAAAAAACCAAAAACAAAAAGGTAAGTTTTGCATCGAAAATAATATTTTTTTACACTTTTAATTGTGTCTCTTGGAAACTAGTTAAACATTTTCCTTAAAATAAAATAAAAATATTAGTAAAATGATAAATCAAGATTTGGTACTAAAAAAATTGCAAAATGTAAATCCACGTGAGTGAGTCTACTATAACAGCTTATATGATCACGTGTCATCTTCACGGGCCAAGATTTTTTGTCAGAAAGACACTCCTTCGATTATTTCTTCCAATCTCCTATTTTATTTAATTTTTTTGGTTATTATAATGAAAGTGAAAATTTCATGGTAAAGAATTAAAAGTGAACGAGAAAATAAAACAATATATATTGTACTTCCAAGAGGGTTTTATGAAAAACTATATTCTCAGCCCACTGATTGCAGCATTCCATTTTTACATGATTATGCACTAGACAACATTTTAGTTGTACACATTATTAAATTAAATTGATAAAAACAAAAGACAAAGTGCAATATTGTGATCCTCTTTGAGCACATTTCTGTGCATAAGGTTCTCCAAAATCTATTGAGGCCCCCCAAAACAGGGAAAAGTGAAATTTTGCTAAGAAAATAAGGGTTCACGGAATTCAAAGGATGAAGAAATTTCAACTTGTTTCATCATATGTCGAAACCCCAATGTGAGTGAGTAGAGAGTGTATATGATTGATTATGAGAGGCAATATTTATCATCGATGCTCAACTTAAGTACCATATAAAAGTTGTGTTTGATACTTTAATTTTGACTAATTGAATGAATTTCATGCTAATGGCAAGTTGGTAAAAGGTAGAAGTTTCACTTTCATTGTGTTGATTCCTAAAGTTGATAATAAGCAAAAGGGTCATGTTAACTTGTGCCCTTAGGGCACAAGTTAAGGAGCTTAAAATAGAATTTAAAAATAAATTTTATATTGAAAATATAACTTTTGCAACTTTTAAGACATTGAAGGTACAAGTTTCAAGAAAATTCAAGAAAATCCTTCTACATTTGGTTTCTTAACTTATGCCCCAAAGGCACAAGTTAACATTTCCCTAAGCAAAAATTGTTTGATTGTCGGCCTATTTTTTTGGTGGGACGCACATATAAAGTCTTAGCAAAGGTTTCAGAGATAAGATTGAAGAAAGTCATTAATAAGGTTATTTCAGAAACCTAATCGGCATTTATGAAAGGGGGTTAAATTTTGGAGGCATGTTAATTGAAAAATTAGGTAGTGGACATTAATCTTATTCTCTTTAAGGTGACTTTTAAAAAAAAAACTTATGATTCAGTTGAATGATTATTATTAAATGAAATTATGGTGAAGATGTTTGTTTCTAGAAATGTGGAAGAAGTATATTATCAAATGCATTAGCTTAGTATTTGCATGAGTTCTTGTCATTGGTAGCCCAACAATAGAGTTTAAATTTAGTAGGAGTTTTAGATAAGGAGATTGTGTTTCACCATTTTTGTTCTTGATAGCAGTTGAATGTTTGAATATTGTGTTGAACACTTCAGTTAACATAAACTTGTTCAAAAGTTTTGAGACTAGGGAAGACACTCAATTTAGGATCTCTCACTTACAATTTGTAGATGAGTTTGATTGCGTGAGGGAAAAGTTGAGTCAACATTAGGGCTACATAGGCCAATTTGATTCTTTTTGAGTTGATGTCTTGTCTTAAAGTCAAATTCCTCAAAAGCTTGTTTTGTTCGTTTGTATAAATGTGTCAAATTATTGTTTGGAAGATGTGTCATATATTCTTAACTATAAATTTGGTCATGTGTCATTTAAACATCTTGAACTTGCAATTGACGGTAACCAACGTAGAATTGCTTTGGCTTCCTCTATTTGAATGGATTCGGAATATGGTCTTTGGTCGAAGAATCACAACTTATTAATGTATCGTCAACCAAATTCACTCAAATATGCCTTGTCATTCTTCCATGTTTACATTATTTCATTCTTTAAGTAGGGAGGAGGAGGGTAATCTCACAAAATTCATTGGATACATTAGAATAAGTTTATTAACATCATAGTAATGATTGTTTAGGAGTGCGTAGAATGAGTGAACTTAATGTTTCTTTATTAGGTAAATGGTGTTGGAGTTATGGTTTAAGATTTTATCCCACAAGTATGGGATAAATCGAGGTATGGTGTTTAGGGCCGGCCTAAGGGCCAAGCAACCCAAGCAAAGGGCTATAGGCCTCAAAATTTTGGGTGAAAATAAAGGCATCTAAAAAATTAATTTGGTTATAAGTATACTATATGACAGATAAATTACAGACATTTGCATAGCTTAACTGATTACCAAAAAGACCTCAATTACTCTTAATCATGAATTGAAATTTTGATCTCCATAAAATTGATTTTATATTAAAAAAATATTTTTAAAGACCACATTAAAAATTTTGCTTTAGGCCTCTTAATCTGTTGGGTCGGCCCTGATGGTGTTGGATGGAAGGAGAAATGATTCCTTTTGGTGGAAGGATTTGCAAACTCTCAAGGTAGGGGTTGGGTTAAATATGGGAAGTTGGTTTGATGATC
This sequence comes from Medicago sativa, assembly GCF_051527215.1. Lineage (NCBI taxonomy): Eukaryota > Viridiplantae > Streptophyta > Magnoliopsida > Fabales > Fabaceae > Medicago > Medicago sativa. Next base: position 59,183,808 of record NC_140756.1, read on the forward strand.
ATCATTTTAGAGTGATGGATATTGGTGAATGGAGGTCATTTTATATATTATGTGAAAGAGTAAGTAGACTTTTTAGTTTACCTATTGATCAAAGGCGTCAAAATGTGTATGTGACTGAAATATGCAGACTTTTTACTTATTTAACCCAAAGTTTTATATTTATGAATATGATAGTGTTTATACATAGACACACATGTGACATACACTCCTTAAACTCCCACACATAAATGCAACATGTGGCAATATACATAGACACACATGTGACATACACTCCTTAAACTCCCACACATAAATGCAACATGTGGCAATGTGGGTCTAAAATAACTACATATACTTTGTTGCACATTACCAAAATACCCTCCCATATAGGATGTGTACAAAAGTGGTATGAAAAAAGGGTGTCTATCTATATTTTTCCAATATGATAATAACATTTTGTATGTGGTGGTGAGAGTGATGCGCACGAGGTTGTTTAGACTATCATATGGATTTTTGTTATTTCCAATCCATGTGTTTTGCTTCCAAATTCCAATATAGTACATGAGGTGCTGGTTGAAGCAAATGTCAACTGCATCCACTACACTTGATGGTCACTCTTCATTCAATTCTATTAACAGTGTTTACCTGTGACTTCCTTCACCTTTTCCACAGGTCCCTTTCCCTCATATATATATATATATATATATATATATATATATATATATATATATATATATATATATCTTTGCTTCCAAGTTCCAACAATCATCACTTTCTTCATCCTCCTCTCTCGTGACCATTCATTGGCCAATGGTAAACAACTTCTTTTTATAGAAAAATATGCAAATTAAAATTTAATTCATTAGTAATATAGAAACTCTCCATTCTCCATTGGATGCATGTGAGTTTAAAAATGTTTTACATTACTAGTGCATATTTTTTAAATTCATCATAAATTGTACTTTTAAAGTTGTAGATGTAAAATTGGTGAGGCTCACCTGTATTTTGTCTTATAAAAATTGACATAAATTGTCTTATCCACCATTTTAAAATTGGGTTCCAAAAAAATGGTGGGACACATGTATTTTGTCTCATAAAATTTCAGTGTTAGAAAAAAGTGTTTAAGTGAGTGTTGTTAGCACGATACATTAATTCACTATTCCAATTCAATAATGTTACTGACCTTGAGTGATCAAAAAGGTCGACATTGTCAAGTAGCAATTCGTTGAGATGAGAAATATGGGAACATAAAAAAGTTTGACATTGTCAGGCAACAATTCATTTTGTAAATGTTGGTTGAGCCAGAAAGTCTTTTTATCTTAATCTAACACATCATCAAGTTCCCATTGGTCCCTTTTTACACATTCATGTGGACTCTATGTTTTCATTGGTGACAAGTTTTATCACTTTTGCAAAATATACATTGGTTTTAGTTCTCTGAGATGTAAACTCGAAAGTAGACATGTTATCTTGGACTCGCATCTTAACTAGTCTATTATATTTTTGCCTGTAATATTTTTTTTTTTATTTAGATTTCCTCCATTGAAAATAATTTTAATCAGAGTGTGTTAGACAATATCTTTTTTAGTTGAAATTCAAACTTTAATTTACTAATTTGTATAACCATAACCAATCCCACTAAACCTATTCTATGTTGGTTAATTATTTTTAACCATGTCCAAATCATGGCCACATACTCATTTATATAATCATTTGTAGCTATATGCCAAACTCAATACTACCATGATCTATTTCTTCGAAAATTGGAGGATTAAGACAATTTGTAGAATACACAATATTAGGGTCCCCTTATGGTAGAATGATAATCTTATTATTAAGTTCTGTCTAGCTTAAAAAGAGGCTCAAAGTATTTCGACCATATTTCTTTTTGAAGAAGTCAAACTAATCTACCGTTTTTAATAAAATAACACACCCTTTTTTTATTAAATCTATTATTATAGGGATTTATTTTTAAACCTCTTTGGTTGAGGTTCATAATATTAATTCAAAAAACAAAATCATTATAAAATAAAGTGCTCAAGTGTCCCTAGGATGTCTCTCACGAGCAGAATAACTATTCTAAGTTATATATATTTGCATTTATTCCAGCTTACCAAGCTGGCAAGCCACAAGAAACTGGCACGTACACTTATCATTTTTTTATTTAATTTTGGTTTCACGTACACTTAACAATTTGGTATACATTATTATTTCTTATTTCCATTTGCATGTAATAATTTATTTCTATACTATTTGGTACCAACAATAATCAGAAAAAGGAGTCCCACACATCCTTTTTAGCCGTCTTTTTGTGTTTATGTGCTCGTGAACTATTTATTAACTCTACACTCGTGAACTTCATCAATGCACACAACACATGATTGATTGGCTTTGCTTCTGATCCATTATTTGTGAATATGTTTCAAAGCAACCAAATAAAGGGTAAACATTAAACAATTTCAAGCTAGGATCATCCATTCAGCCACCAAAATATGGCCCAGAACAATTTGTTAGAAAGATTCCTATATTACTTTTTGTCTCTTCTTTTCCCTAACAACAAATTGGTTTAATTATAAATCTCTTAATAAGAATTTATTATTATATTAGATAGATACTATGGTACCCGTTTATTAATGTGGGGTCACATTTTCATTTTATAAATCCAATTGGGCTAGCTATCATATTCAGTTGAAAAAAATTAAAAGGAAATTAGTTATTCAAGATTTTTATTATGGATTATTGATATTCATTTAGTTACCAACTTGCTTTTTGTTTTCTGGTGAATAATCCAAATATTTGTTTTTTTGGTGGGGAAGGACTAATATGACAAACTGTTGGCTGTTTAAATCATATATTTATCTTCTCTTTTTTTTGAAAGAATATAGTACCATTTATCAACTAGAGCTTCTACTTAGTAAGTTTGTATTCTTCTTTAATGTGTTTTGTTGCTTAAGATCGTTCTAAGAACTTTACTTAAATGCTTTTATAAGTGTAGTGCAAATGTTTTTGAGTGAGTTTCAACACTTCTCCACAATTACTTTTTATTACTTTTAGTCAAATCGTTGTTTGAAGACAAAATAAATTTTGCGCGATAGTCTCCGTGAGCTTAGCTTAGTTGGTAGGGACGGAGTTCGAATTCAGACACCTCACTTCTCCACATTTAAAATGTGTGAGATACGGCCACTATATTATTTGACATAAGAAAAACTATGTACATATATTTTTTTGATAAAATCATGTCATATATATGCTTGAGATATGAGAAAGAAAATAAATTGTGTTACAATCAACCGTAAAATTGAACACACATTCGAAAGCATAGTTCATTTCTAGGCATGGCAATGGGCGGGGCAGGGACGGGTTTTACCATCCCCGTCCTCATACCCTATTTCCATATACTTACATGTTACCTTACCCATATTCCCGTTACCCGTCCGGTGTTTTGAAATCGACGAAAACCTAAACCCAATTAAAATGGGGAAAATCGGTCAAATTGGGTTTGGTTCAGAAGGGTATCCACAGATAAGAGGTTTGGTTGCCATGCCAGTTCATTTCAACAACCATTCAATTCTTCTTTACCTCAATAATGAATGCAAATGTTTGTAGAAAATGTGCTGCAGAAGAGGCAGTGCTATTTCTTGCTAGTCACAACTTTTTGTTCACGGATATATCTAGAATTTGAAGCTTAGAATGTAAAAACAAAAACACATTTATAAAAAATTTCATATCCAACAATTCAGATGCAATCTGACTTAAAAAGTTTTCACATTGAAAATTTCCTAATTTGTTGCTATGATATATAGTCTTGTGGTGCATGTGAAATTTTAGTTGAAAGAAAACTGGTTTGTCCATGTGAGTGATCTTGAAATCTATATAAAATTATTTAAAAGCTAAAAACAAATTATTTTTGTCTTTATTATTTTGTTTATACATGTCATGGTCCTTGCTATTCCTTATGTTGGTAATGAAGTACAAAAAGCCATGTTAGCAATATATATTCACGGATCACTTTGAACCCTTTTAAGCTTTTTCTCTTCACCAACAAATTTCATTGGAGGAAAATGAAAAGACATTTATCTGTTAAGTCTTGGCCTATAATGCACTTGCATTACCCTTATCTCACGGTTGAAAATGAGACGCACACAAATAACCACCTCACTGTGGCTATGATTATTGTACCCTATGCTCATCCATGTGCCCTTTTGTTTTATGTATGCTGTACTATGGAATGTTCATTTTGTCATTTAGATCACAGCTTCCATAATAGGTAATATATGATAGGATAGATGTAAGATATTCAAGCACTAGAATTTGAGGATTGAATACTCGAAGCGTGATTTGAGTGGTCCAATATTGAGTAGCAGAATCAATTTTAGATAGACTTTGATATAATTTTTGGGTTTTGGTTGGACATAATTCAACTAACGCTACAAAACCGACTTATAAAGTGATGATTACCCATCACTTATAAACACATTTTTAGTCATATCTCATTCAATAGTACTTGTCAACAAAGGGATGCGGTACATTTTAAATAAACAGCAAAACAAAGTATTCTTCTGGGAATAAAATTTTAAAATATTGGTATCACTAGTTTAAAATGATATCAATGTAATATCATAGTATTGAAATAAAAAAATGTAGTATCATAGTATAGATTTCTAAATTCTTTTGACTTAATTTTTGTCTTGTTAAACAAAATTTCATACATATATGAAATATGACTTATTGCCCACCGTGTCAATTTAAAATGTTCAATGCATAGTTTTTTTTTTTTTTTTTGAGGGAAAATGTTCAATGCATAGTTCTTGATACAAAAGTTCTAGAAAATTTTACGTATATATTATTGATACATTTCTTGCTGTAATGAGCTCTGCATATAAAGGGGAAAAGCAAGGGACCATAAGTTATAAAAGTGAAATAATAATAACAAGACAATTTTACAAAAATAATCAAATTAGGTAAATACTTTTTCTAATGTTTGGTTTTAGTTCCCAATTGGTATTCTAGTCTTAATTAAAATATGCATCACCGAAATCCTTTTTTTTTTTTTTAAGATTTTCATAATGTCACATTTAAGCTCATGATTTTTTGCTTTCCTACAACCTGGACAAACCTATGCTGAAGTGATAGGTCGTAGTGTACCGAAATTAGGAGAATGAAATAAGGTGGTCCAGGAGCCAGAGAGAAAGAACCCTTAAATACCGTTGCATATATACAAAATTGGACCCTTACAAGTTACATCCACACATGGAATATTACATATTTTGTTTTGAGTCATGTCTATCCAATCTTTTTTTATGAGTAGAAATTTAACTCGGTATTTTAGGGTTTACAATACTCATACTGTCATACGCACTGCGCATCAACCACTTAGATTAAACTCTGGTGATTTATGCATATCCGATCTAATCCTAAGTGAAAATACTAAGATGTCATCTTATTTTTAATCACCAAATGTTAGTAGTTAAAAAATGAACACTTTGTTAGCCGCAGACGCAACCTCTTTCATAATACTCCTTCAACGTTCCAACTCATACCACATGACTACACTTTCGGAGACGGCTAAGATACCATCTATATTAGCTTCTTGTTGAATTGAAACCCATGTGGAATGGAGCATGGACACTGCAGGCCTAATAAGTATTTTGTTTTGAGTTTCTTACAGGTCAGTTATAAGTTGAACTCCAAGCCAAATTTGTAAGACCAACATTTTGTTTTGATGTATGTGTTGTAACTTGTAAGAACCAATTGAAAGAAACAAATGGTACCAGCTCCAACATTATTGCAATCAACATACAAACTAATAAGGTATGTAACATAGACAACTGAAGAAATAATTTCATTTTTTTTATTAAAGAATATATATTTCCTTTTCAATGTAAGCAAGAAGAATATTTAAATGAACAAAATTGGCCATTCCATTGGTCCCAATTGATTTACATGTATTGTTTTGGACCACATTGTAATAATGCCTTGCACTTGCAGGCACAGAAATTGTTATGTAGAAATCATAATATGTTTGTGAAATTAATATGTTTGTGAAATTGTTATGTAGAAATTGTGATTCACAGCAGTCAAAATAATAATACAGTCATGCAGTCAAATTAATTACAGCCATTCGATCAAAGCAATGCTTCAGATTCACTCACACTTAAAATCCACAACACAGCAAATCCAAATGTGTGAATCTTCTCCCTTTCTCCTCCAAGTCTCCAACCCAGCAAGCAGCATGGTAAAAATTAAAATGCCTCACGTGAAATTGATAAATTGGAATGGAGCCTTCCACAACGGGAGGTGGAGGAGAAAAGGAACAATTTTGTAATTAAACAAAGACGTGGTCCTGTTATTCAAATTCTGTCACACCATCTATTACTCCCACCGCCTTCCGTGAACTCATACAGTTTTCCTCTTAATTAGTTTTTTTTTTTTTCTTTCTTCATATTTCCAAATTGTTTAACTCTTCTATTATAGAATCCTATTGTTCAATTTTAATCATGGAGCAACCAATCAACAATCTACCGAAACATGATTCCACTCGCGAAGACAAATCAACGATTTCGGATTGCGAGAGTGTCGCCGGCAGCCACGATTCCAGAAGACAACAGAGGGTACGGATATCAACCTAACCGAAGCAGATTCGTTTGTGGTGAAAGGGATATCAACCCAACATAGCTGCTTGCTGGGTTGGAGACTTGGAGGAGAAAGGGAGAAGATTCACACATTTGGATTTGCTGTGTTGTGGATTTTAAGTGTGAGTGAATCTGAAGCATTGCTTTGATCGAATGGCTGTAATTAATTTGACTGCATGACTGTATTATTATTTTGACTGCTGTGAATCACATTCCTTTGCAATGGCCGACAACAAAATAATAACATTAGTTGATGTTAGTAATACTACACAACTTCTTATAATTTATTCATTTATTTTTGCCATTAAATAATACTATACTAGAGTATAATCTTGTTGCTCCTATCTCAGGTTTTATATCCCTTATAGATCCTTCTGTCTCTTCAGCGAAATCTTAACCCTTAGATTAATCCAACAATTAAGATTTGGTTTAAAAGGATCGAGGCATAGAGAGAAATTCATGTATCTATTAGAAAAAGCTAATTTGTGTCCCTGCTCTTTAAAATCGCATGTTAAGAAAGCAAATGTAAAAATATCACCTTAAAAATTGTGCATTTAACACTTAAAAAGTTTAAAATTTTATCTTTTTAATGTAAAATTTATCTTTCATTTCTTTTTGTAACTCTTTAACTTGTGCCCATTTAGCATGATCCTTAGAAAAAATATTGGCGAAGACCAACTACATCCGCTCAACATCAATTAAAGAAAAACTAAAAAAAGTGTTTTAGGAGGTTTTTATGGGATGTTTATGCCGATCGGATTCTATAATCCAAACTACATAAGGCACGCAAGAAACTTATAGGATGGGAATAGAAGTTGTCTTAGCAATTTCATAATAAGTCAAAGTCAATACATGTTTGCTTTGGATGAATAATGTTAGGATACTGCCCTGTTTGGCATCAATATACTATATCTCTTTTTCTTCACTCTTTCATTTGAAAAGGAAGGTCAAAAGAAGAAAATATTCAATATCAATGTCAAATCAAACGTTTACTAATATCTTATATTACATCAACAAAAGTCAACCCAAGAAAGCAAGTAGTTACACAAATTTAAAACACAAAAGTTCATAAAATATCACTATTCAAACTTGGAAACACAATAGTAGGATTTAAAATAAAAAATCTACATCAATATTCTAAAATTTATGTCTTCTTTTCTTCTTCTTAATCTCCAATGTAGATGGAATACTTATCAGCAAATATTATCTATTTTCAATGTAATTTCTAAATATTCAATATTACATCCTTTCATTAGTCACTGACCTCACCTCAAACATACCACTACTACAATGTCTACACCCCCTTTTGATATATTAAATTATAATCAAAAGGTTATTGTATTTTTTTTTATATCTTTAACTCTCCGATTTCTAAGGAAAGAGTTATTGTATAAGGCAGAAGCAATTTAACTATAGTTCGGTGTGACGGATATAATCATCTTCAGAAATAATAGATTGAGATTCATCAACTTGAGAGGTTTTATCACTGGAATTAAGGCATTCAGCTGAAGGATGAACCACACCATAACCAAATCCTTGAGCTGAATGGCAATATGTTTCAACTGTGCCATCTTGTTTCTCCAAATCAACATTGCTAAGGACTAAGTTGCTGCATGGAACAGTGTCACTACAGTCAAATTTAATGGCCTTTGCACTATTTGTAGTCCCACTTACGTTTTGGTACATTATCTCACTTATCTCCAGAGCTGATGACTGGAAAGAAAAAAAAATATCATACAAGTCAAATATTAATGTAGGATAATTATCACACATCAAAAACACAATTATGTGTATATAATAATAATTTAAACATCAGTAAAATAAAATGAAACATTAAAGAACTGAAATCTTTAAAATGATACTATGTTGGTTTTGAGTACCTGGTTTTGACATGAGGTTGGAGAATCACAGTAAAATTGATCTATAAGAATGGGGTTTGATACATTTTCCACCCTCACATTCTGAAAGCGTACCCCTTTAACATATCCAGCACCTCCCTACATGTCATGAACAAAACAAGATAGAGAGAAAGCATTGCTTGTCATTTTCAAATAATCAATTCCCATAGTTTTGAAATGTAAGCGAAAATAATTCTAAAATTATAAAATGTCCAATTAAATGTGATATAATTTTATTTTTCACTCTATGTGTATATCCACTAAACTCATTGTTAAACTAATTAATGATATTGTTTTTTATAGAATAAAGTTTATGTTAGTTAGGTTCATGGGGTTCACTAGGGTTTTGACAGACTTTAAGGCTCAGAGAACGCTAACAAAGTATTTACAAATTCTCCATCAAAGAAATCCTCACACCGGTAATGTAACTCACGTTATTGCGAGGTATGATTAAGCTCTTTATCAATTGAGTCAATCTTCATTGTTTAATTAATTAATTAACAATATTACATAATAAATATTTACCAAAATGTAATCAAGATAGAAATAAAAAATTCTACCTGCCAAGTCTTAATTCTAAGACCATTGGTAGTCCCCTTTAGAAGTGCTGTATCCAAAATCACTTTCGTGACTACACCAGTTGAGTTATCTTTACCAAGACTTCCAATGCTGTAAAAAATTAGTGTTAGTGAAAGAAAATAACTACTTTACCTAATATGGTTTCCAGTACAATATAAATTCATTTTTATCTTTGAGTTTGTTATCCTATGTTTACACAAGTCACGTAACCATTAAAATAATGTTATGTGTGTGGTTCCTGTAACTAACTCTTCTAGAAAGATAAAAATGGTGGGAACCACAACCGTGGCATCAACTTCATGTGAGTTTGGGGTTGCCTGAATATGTTTAATTTGATTAAATTTAAGTTAAAAACTTTGAAGTAAAGTTAGTTGTGCTTGAATGCTTTTAGTCTAATTGTATATACAGCTTAATACAGCACTTATAGTATAAGCACTTATTATATAAGTATTTATTGATGAACTATTTCTATAACAAAAGATAAAATAAAGCTAAACTATTTTCATCATTTTAACTTAGAACAAAATCTACTTTACATCATTTTAGTTATTTGAATTTGAGAGGTAAAAATGATTTTACCAGTAAATACTTAAATATATGTCAAATAACAGTAAAAAATTAATTTATGATTTTAATATCACTTTTATCTTTTTAATTTTTTTACAGAAGGTGTCAATTTACATTATCACAAGTGACATAAAGGTAGATAGTTTTACAAAGCTTTTAGACACAAAAGTTTCATGAGTAGCAATTAGTGTCAGAAAATCTTTGTGCAACCATAAGCACTCTAATTTTAAACGTAACAAACAAGTATTAACATTGATTTTGTACTAAATTGAGGGATGAAGATTTGATGATACCTGATTCCATGTCCCGGTCCACAAAAAATTCTCTTCATTTTGATATTTGAACTAGCATTCACAATTGAAATGCAATCATCCCCTGAATAATATAGCACAGTTAGTCAATGTGGTTTGTGTGACCATTTTATATGATTTTAAATGAAAATTATAAATTGTTTTGATATAATTGAGTTCGAAATAAAGCGATTTATGTTTAGTTATGTTTATACTTTGAAAGAAAATTTGAATGTAAAATTTCAACATAATTAAATTTTAGTTGCATGTTTGGATTGACAGTAAATTTGACATAAGCACAGTGTGCCACCGTGATTTTGGTAAAAGTTATACGTTGGAGTTTCAACAAAATTGCGGTGCGACTGTGATTTCAAACAAGCATTTATTAAGGACCACACGACTCAATCATAAACTGGTTGATTCTAAGTTCAGAACCTGTTCCAATTTTGCAGTCTTGGACAATGACATTTGTTGATTCACTAATATGAATTCCGTCAGTGTTTGGACTGTCTCCTGGTGATGCCACTTTAACTCCTAAAATTCGAACAGCATCGCATCGCGATATTGTAAAATGCATCTGTTGGCTATTCTGGATAGTTAGTCCTTTAACCTTTATAGATGAACTTGTATCGATGGTTAGTGCCTGCAATGAATCACCCTTCAGAGTTAAAACTACATTTTTTTGTGCTTAAAATATAGAATACAACAATGGTGTAAGAAAGTTGTTCTTACCGTTGGTGCACCTTTGCAAGGCTGTGAGAAAAAGAAAAAAAAAAAAAAAACAGAAAATTATTATTGCCTGCAATATAAGTTTATTTTTAAATATTTGTAAGATAACAAAGCCAAATATTCTGAAAAATTTTACATTAGTCTTGTTCTTTTTGCAAGATGCTGCCCACCATTTACTTCCTGAGCCGTCAATAACTCCAGAGCCTTGGAAAACAGCTTTCTTCAATTTAGAAAAATCGAGCCAAACGCGTGGAAGTTTTGGATCCCAGTTCTTAGGATCTTCCGGAGCAACCAGTGTTCCATCAATCTGGAGAAATGCAAATACCATGTCAGTAATTGTAATGATGAGTCGCTGATAAAACTAAATAATTTTTTTGTGTAAGCATCACCTGGATGATTAGATTGTCTTTACAAGGCCCTATGAATTTCGTTGCATTAACAAGATAACGGCGTCCTTTTGGAATCAATAGAACAGATTTTGGTGTAGAACAAGCAACTCCCCATGCTTTTTGAAGAGCCTATAAATAAGAATTGATCAATACAGAAAAAAATATAACAGTTGCATATGTTCAACAACCTTGAATGTGTAAAGTGCATGTTGAACATAGAAAAAATAGGACTAATTTGCAAGTAATGAAAGAACTTTACCTCAGTATCATCAGTTTCTCCATTTCCTGCAGCACCAAAGCTATCTATATTCACAAGAACTTTTCCGCCGCGTTCGCTTGTCCATGAAGGTATGTCAGAAAGTTCTTCTACCTCATAATCTTCCTCTGTGTCAAGGTTGTTGAGTTCTTCAAGCATGCCAAAATTGTTGTCGCACATCATGCTTCCTGAAACTCCATTCGCCACTATAAGCAAACCGAGTAAAGAAACCAAGAAGAATCTGTCCATATTTTTTTTTTCCTGTTTGTTGGCTGTATATTGTAAGGAATGTGGTTTGATTTGATTAATGCATATGAATACTTTGGTTATAATTTATATAGCATAGATTAGCTTTGGAAAATGAAGGATTTGGAGGGCTTTATGGCTTGGCTTGTAAGTGGATGAAGGTGTTACATTTTTCCACATGCCTACACTTAAAGTACAAGAAATAAAAATATTTGTAATAGTTTGCTTTACTCATCAACCATTTAAAGAACTCACAACCATTATGCACTATCTCCACTATGCCTCTCTGAAAGAGAATCGAAGATAGGAAAGTTTGATTATTGCATATTCTAAACTATATCTTTTTTTGCATAATACAATGTCACACACAAAAAGGGGGCGGGAAATTATTTTTCTACTTATGGAATCACTAAGTTTGTTACACCAAACAAGGGAAACACAAATGCATACCCTCATTTTCTTGGCATGCCCACCAAAAACTCCTCCAAAAAGAAACCTTTCCCTTAAATTTTAGGATAGCTAGAATAGACAAGACACTACCATCTTAGGAAAACTAACATCATCAAAAGTATAGCAAAATTTCCCATGAGTGTTTTATCTTGTGTGAATAATGAGCAAGATCAAGATGGTTCATCAATTCAGAAACTATTTTCTTCTGTCACTTTCTTATCTCAATTAAACTACAACCAATCTCCCTATACATCTTCCTTGCTAGAGCGACGTCTCTTAGTTGTCTTGATTCGTCAAATTTTCCTATCTCGGCATAAAAATTTGAAGCTTGCAACCACACTGCAGGGTCATTTGGGTCTAGATCAACCAACATTTGTGCTGCTCTTGTTCCAACCTCTTCATTCTTGTAAACCCTGCAACTTTGGAGCAAAGAGCTCCACATAAAACAGTCTCCTTTTCCTTGTGCCTTTAGAAGGAACTCTTCGGCTTCATGTAGAAGTCCTGCACGGCATAAAAGATCCACCATGCATGAAAAATGTCGCCGATCTGGGTGAACATCATGAAGAGATTTCATCGAGTTAAAGAGTATTCTCCCTTCTTCGATCAGTCCGGTGTGACTGCACCCTGTTAATGCGCATAAGAAGGTAACTTCGTCCGGTTTTACTCCTTTTTCAATCATAGCATGAAGCAATGAAAGTCCTCCTTTCCCCATCCCATTTCGAGCGTAACCATTGATCATAGAAGTGAAGCAAATAGCATTTGGTGTTGGAATGGTCTCGAAAATCCGACGAGAAAGTTCCCAATGTCCACATCTTGAATATGCATCCATAAGAGAACACAGAACCGCGGCATCTCCTTCAACACCAGATTTCAACGCAAAACAATGCAGTGACTGAGAGCTAGTGAAACTTGCTGAAGCAGACACCGATAAAGCCTTCAGTGTCGTCGAGACGGTTACTTCATCTGGCATAAGACCTTCATCAACCATTAAACCAAACAATTCCACCACATCTTCAACACAACCGCAATGAGACAAAGATGTCATCAATGAGTTACAACACTCTAAAGTCATCTTAGGAAGCCATTCAAATACATTCACAGAACTCTCAATGTCCGAACATTTTCCATACATATCAATCAAAGCAGATTGAACATACACACTCCTTTCATCAAAACCAAACTTGATAACACAACAATGAATCTGCTTCCCCAAACCAATCTCCTTATTTCTACTGCACAAATTCAAGAAACCGACGAACAAACGAACTGATGGCCTATGTCCCAACATTTGCATAACATTAAAAAACTCCAAAGCATCAATCACCAAATCATTGTCAGTATAAACAGAAACCAAAGAATTCCACGAAATAACATCCTCAACCTTTATCCCTTCAAAACACTTCCTTGCACCAACAAAACAACCACATGAAGAGTAAAAATCCACCAAAGCATTTGCAACAAAAACATTAGATTCCACAAAACCCAACTTCAAAACACAGCTATGAATCCTCTCCCCTTCATGAAATCTTCTCTTACTACTACACCCCCTAAGCAAATAACAAAAAGTAACCCCATTTGGTTCCACGCCTTCAAAACACATCCTAGCGTAAAACCCAAGCAACTCTTCCACTTCAACACAACCCATTTCACAAAACCCACGAAACATCACATTCCACACACCCAAATTTCTCTCAGACAACTCATCAAACAACTTCAGTGCAACCCCACATAGCCCAAAATTCATATAGAACCCAACAAGTGCACCACCAACAAACACATTATTAAAAAATCCAAACTTTACAACCCTACAATGAACCTGAGAACCTTCCCTCCAAAACCCATTATTTGTACAAAGAGCTACAACAGAAGCAAACGTAGTCGCGGTTTCTCTTATTCCGAACAACCCCATTTCAGAATATAGACGAAAAGCTTTCTTGGGTGGCAAGCAAGAGGATGAAATGAGTAAATTGTAGGTGACAGTGTCACGGATTTGCATGTTGTGGAAAAGATCAAGTGCTGAGTTTGGGTTTTTTGATTTTATGAAAGCATCGATTTGGCGGTTGTTAACGTAAACATAGTCACTTTGTTGCATTTGTGTAGATGTTGTTATAGCTCTGACGATGGTGTTTTTGAGTTTTCGGCAACATTTAGTTTGTAATTGTTTGGTTAAGATACTCATAATTTGGAAGAAGATTTTCAGAAACTGATTGTTTGGTTGATTTTTCAGAAGGAAGAAGATTTGCTCCTACGATGATTGAGGGTGACAAAATTTTGTTATGTAGGGACTATGGGAGTGGTAAAATTAAAATTAGAATGGATAACGATAGGTTAGCTTATAACCGATGATCTTATAACAATAGTTGATAAGTTAGCGATAAACTAACTAATTAAACTTGTTCAAAAAAAAACTAACTAATTAAATTTGTAGTATTTAGTCAAATTAACGTTTGAACTAGTTTATAAATATGAAATGACATAAAAAAAGATATATTTAATTTTTTTTTCAACTAAAATTATAGGGGTCAAATTGGGATAAAATATGATAAGTTATAAACTACTTGAATTAGCTTGTTAAAAAATGATATAAACTAGTAAAAATAAGTTATAAACTCATGAGACAATGATGGTTACCAAACAGATCTTTTCTAATCAGATGAGCTTGTAAGACATAAGCTATAAGATAAAAAAAAGTGTCTTACCAAAGAGACTCGTGTTCAAATCATGGCGCAAGGGCGTATATTCAAATTAGATGGCAGAGATTTGGTCGGTGGATGATCTTCGGGTAGCTCGGTTAATGTTTTATGATTCATGAGATATGTCAAGACTTTGATGTTTTTTGGTATTCAATTCATCTAAACTTTTTATTAACATACATACATATGATATATAATAAATATAGGTCATACATAATGTCGTATTTTAAATTATTTAATTGCAATAGATTTTATTTATTTATTTTTACTGATTGTTCCTTTAAGTAAAATTAATTAATTATATCCAATAGCAAATGATGTTATATGCCAGAAATTTGCAAAAGAAAAATTGTGAATCAAGTCGTATAATAGTGAATAATTGTAATAACTTGTTTAATCACTTTCTTAAATAAAAAATAATAATTAATCACTTACCCATTTTCCAATCTACTTCAATATTTGCTTTCAACTTGTTTCCTTTGGAAACCATAAAACTCAATTAAGCTTCAAAACATTACATCCAAAAGCTAATCATCTTAAGACCTTAACCAGTCTTGGAAGATAATGCCCACATATACTTTTTTTTTTCTTTTTCTGACACCACATATACTAACTTTACCGACAACTATAACCTTATCATGACATTCACATGTAAAAGGTAATGCTAACAACCTTATATTCCACTTCCTTCCAATTGAAGAAAATAAAATACACACCATCCTAGTCATACACAAATATAGCCATTCAAATGTTTTGTATAAAACTGTACTCAACCATACAAGGTTGACTCAACAGTGATGATGCAGATGCTTAAAGCAAACTTTGAGCTATATTAGTCTTTTCAGCCAGCATGTGTGACATTTTTGCTTAGTGTGCTTACGGTTGGTCCTTTTTGCCAACATGTGTGTCATTTTTGCTGTATAGTAAAAGCCAATAACAAATTATTTATTTCTTTTGCTTGGACTTAGAAGATTAAGTAATCACCAGCATATATATCTGTGCAATCCAAGAACCAATGTTCATGAATTATTATACATCGATCAACAACTCACGAAAGAAAATAAATCAAAGAACAACTTTGTTGTTCACTCAATAATTGTTATACAATTGCATTTCTATTGAGACAAATGATTTACATACACAACCAGATGACAGGACATGGCAGTCCTTGCATACAATTCAATCAATTGCATTATTAACATGCAGAAGCAATGGCCTCCAAAAGAGAGGCTGTAAATCTCATCTGAGTTTCTTCATCGATTTTCGAAAATAAGGGAACATGAACAAATAGAGACTTGTTACCCTTCTGTTCTGCGAACCGAAGAGAGTGGTAATACACATAATTGCAAACAAATCGTCCTGCGTCGACTGATATCATCACATCATAATCTTTTCCCTTTTTCAAGGATTTCAATATTGCATCAACGGGTAGAGAAGTCTATATAAAACAAAAAATAGTAGCAACTTAGGAAAATAATAAAGACATTCATATCAAAGCTACAATAGCATGCAAGTATGAGACATGAACAAGATATTCCTTTGCAAGTTCAGTATGGTTTAAAGTATTTTTCCATCGATTTAAAGATTCAAATGACTCATGGTTTACTGATAAGTGGGTAGTTCGTTCGAGGTACGGTTCAGGGGTAATGGTGCAAACTGGACCATAATATTAAGACCGAGTCGTACTATGCCAACCCTAAGCTAGAACTATAGAAGGGAAATGCTAACAAGTGCCCTAAGGGCACTTGATAAAAAATTTAAGGTAGAAATTTTATATTGGGATTTGTACATTCAACACATTGAAACATTAAAAAGCAACTTTTTCTACATAAAAGTTATCAATTGTTTCCATTTTTTGAATCCTTAATAAGTGCCCTAAAGGCACTTGTTAGCAAGACCCATAATAGAAAGGTACTGCGGCCGCTCTGCAGTAGGAGACATAGGCACAATTGGTATTGTGTGTTCTCTCTTTACGATTTTTGTATCCTTTTACTTTTGAACCAAGGTTGCGGTTCTAACAAACTCCAACCATACAAGTCTATAACCGGGTAAATAAAAATGTTTTTTTTTTTTCCTTATTGATTTGTTCTTTCTCTAATTCTCTCAAACGACTAATACAACATCAATGAAAAGTATAATCTTTATTCAGTTGTTACGAGTAAAGAATAGAAATTCCCTCAACCAATTAATACAACATTAACGTTTTAGACCAATCTCAACCTCACAAAACCAATTTAATACAACATTAACGTTTTAGACCAATCTCAACCTCACAAAACCAATTTATGACCTGAGGATTTTGTAAGCTTTATCAGCTTTGTTTAGCCTTTATTTCTGACTAACGTGGAGTTTAGATTTTTCCCTATACATTAAACAAAATGAAAAACTAGTTTGTGCAAAACATAACTTGTCCTATAAAATGCAATCCAACATGTTACAGATCACGCGATAGAATTTTACTAGTAATTGCAGTTTTACCTCTCTTGTTCGAGAAATTCCTCCATCCTCAAGGACTATTGGTACTTGCTGAAAAGGAAAATTGGAAAACAAAGAAAAACGAACTCAGATAATGCAAAACATGGTATTCTTTAAACCATACAAGAAAACCTTGTAGCTTTTTTCCAATTTCATCTATAAAAAATAAACAAGCATGATCATAACTCACTTGTGGTTGCCATCCTAATTCATCAGAACAGCGGAAAGTAGCTTCATTCACCGCCAACCGCTCAATGGCAAACCTTGCAGCTCCACTGTTCACCCCCAAGTGAAGCTGAAGCATAAATTCAAGGAAAATGAAGATATGAGAGGAAGAGAAGACAGCTGAGAAATTCTATTATCAAAATAATCCAGGAAATATGAGTATATAATCAACACGTATTTCTGCATCACAGTATCTTTTACTCAAAATCTACCGATCATTGGTTACCCATAATGTTGTAAAATAGCAGTTATGGCAGCGTTATAGGGCTATAGTATAGTGGCATTTTAACAAACCATTATTGTTTAGCGAAATGTTGTCAAACAGTGGCTATAGAAGCACTACAGGACTGAAGTATAGCGGAATCTAAACAAACTAATAATATTTTCTGCAATCCGCAATTGACAGCACTGGTTTCCCACAGAGTTATAAAAATCTCATAATTAACGAGGATCATATAACGAGAGTACTTAGAAACGGAGAGAAACAAAATAACACTCAATAAGGTGTCAATTGCATAACAGTAATGGTGCAAGTTTATTTCTTCTCGATTCTCTTTAAGCCGATGTGTTACAATGTCTAGCAGCAATTTCAGGTCATTAATGTGATGATTAAAATGCTACAGATTACATGACAAGAAAAACCAAATTTCTAATGCAATTCAATTTGTTTCTACCAGAAATGTGGTGAAAATGATAAGTGTGACAAACAACTTCAAGTCTAGTAACAAAGACAAAATTAAGACAATCTAAAGCAACTGATCCTATACTTATATGCTATTTATTACTACAATTTTAAAGGTACTATCGTATAATCTGTTTGGAAAAACAATTTAATTAAGCGCTTATAGCATAAACAATTGTCATAGGCCAACCCACTAGGGTTGGCCTAGTGGTATTGGCTTGGGATATGGGAGTGTGCTCCTCCTTGAGGTCTCAGGTTCGATTCTCTCTAGTGTCAATTTAGATGGGCTAATTTAGCTTCTTCAAAAAAAAAATATAAGTGTTTATGTATAAGCTATTCCTATAACAAAAGACAAAATAAAGTCACTCTATTTTCATTATAGCTATAAGTTGTTTACAAGCTTATACAAATAAGTTGAAAACAGCTTATAAATTGGACATATCATAAGCTCAAGTAAGTCAATTCAAACAATATCAACAAATTGAACAAGAGAAAACTAACTAACCCAAACAACATTTGCATTACTCTCAGTATCCGTTTTCGACACAACAGATTCCATGGTCTGATAAAGCTGAGGAAGTGCACCATCACCAGCCACGTCAAGAATAGTGCAACTTCCAAGAGTAACACCAACTGGAAGACCTTTCTTTTCAACATAATCCCTAAGATTATTAACAATAACCTCTGTAGGGTTTATTGGCACTCCTTGAAACTTCTTAAACCCAGTTACATGAATTGTAATTTTCTTTGGCCCTTCAGATCCCATTTCTGAATTCTGAATTCTTATACAGTTCCCAATTTTCGTTTAAACTTTTTAACAAACAATTAATCTGCAAATTTACAATAATTGTCACACTAAATTAAGCTTATAATTGATCAATAAAAAACTTCAAAAAATATCTATACAGCTTATAAAACTTCAAAAAATCAATAAATAACTACCCCTTTCACTAAATTGATCACTTCATATATAATTAACAAAAAAACTATAATTTACAAAAATTACTGAATAATTTTAATCAATGAAATGAAATTAATTAAACATAAGGTAGCAGAAATTAAGATTGTGTGGAAGAGACAGAGAAACATAATTGGAACAAAACAAAAAACATGAAAAAGAGAGAAAAATGGTACCTGGGAATTCACGAAGTGTGACAATTTTGTTTGGTTTGATGATTTTTATTTTTGTTTTAAATATAAAAATAATACAAAAGGGAGAAAGAAAGAAGAAAGCAATGCTTTGCGGTAGCGTTGTTTGACTTTTCTTCTGTTTGGAGAAAATGCCACTGGGATATGAAAATATTACAGTAATGCCACTGTCGTGTTTCTCGTGTGATTAGTGACAGCGGGAGAGAATATGTCATTGGACGGTGTTTGTTTTGTTTTGGAATTGACACCACTGTATATAAATGTTAAAAGGCTAAAATATGGTATTGATTCCTGCAAAATGGGTCAGTTTTGGTTTTAGTCCCTACAAATTTTTTTTATAGTTTTTGGTCCCTGCAAAAATAGGTCAGTTTAGGTTTTAGTCCCTGCAAATTTTTTTTATAGTTTTTGGTCCCTGCAAAAATAGGTCAGTTTTAGTTTTAGTCCTTGCAATTTTTTTTTTATAGTTTTTGGTCCCTGCAAAAAATTTTGTTTTTGGAAATAGTCTCTGACCCCAATTATGTGATGATTTGTCACTTTTGTGTATATGTGGCATATGTGTTTACTTAATAAAAAGAATATTATTTTTTATAATTTATATAACAATAATTATTTTTTAATTAAAAAATAATAATAAAACAGATACAATAATTATTTTTTAATTTATAAAAGTGACAAATCATCACATAACTGGGGTCAAGGACTATTTCCAAAAACAAATTTTTTTGCAGGGACCAAAAACTATAAAAAAAAATTTGCAGGGACTAAAACCAAAACTGACCTATTTTTGCAGGGACCAAAAACTATAAAAAAAAATTTGCAAGGACTAAAACCAAAACTGACCTATTTTGCAGGGACCAATACCATATTTCAGCCATGTTAAAAACATTCTTTTTATACTGCATTATAAGACTCTTTTGTAAAAAAATTGTCCCATTTTATAAGACCCCTTTGATATTTTTAAGTACATTAATTATTTCTTTACCAACATACATTTATTTATTTTGCATCTTTTTCTTCAATCAACAATAAATATTATGTTGAAAACATAAATCAACTCTCTCTTAAGGATAAAATTGCAAAAAACAATGGTAATTATATACAAATTTAATACTTCAACCAACTTTCTTAATCTCCGTAATTTTGGCAAAATGCTCTTATATTTAGGGATGGATGTAATAATAATAATAATAATAATAATAATAATAATAATAATAATAATAATAATAATAATAATAATAATAATAATAATAATAATAATAATAATAATAATAATCTACGATAACCACTCTTTTATTGAATGAAATTTGGATTTTATCATTTTATGGAGGTCTACATGAGTTTCATCTATAAAATTAATGCTAAAGAGAATAAGAAAAATAGAATGTTGCTAATGAAATGCAATGATTTCCTTCTTTCAAAAAAAAAAAAAAGAATGTTGCTGCCTTTCGGTTTTTCCTTTTTCTGTAGCTGTTGTGTGTTGCAGCAGTGGCTTTTGGTTTGTGTCTCGGGGCTGTGGCAGTAACAGTGCGGTAGGGAGGGGTTTTTGGTTATTCAGTTATTGTTTTTGGTCTCCATCTATATGCGGTGCCTTGTGTAGTCCCTTGTTGTTCGAGTTTGTTCCGTTTTTTATGACAACTTTGGTTAATAAATTTTGCTGTTTAAAAAAAAAAACTCGTATATATTAATTCCATTCAAATAGAGAGTACTTGAGATAGAGTGTTCATATCATAGAATTTCTAAAATGATAGTTGAGAGAGGGAGAGAAAACTTCATGATTATTTAAATTCTTGATAGAAGTTAACTATTAGAAGAATAAGTAAATGTTTTATACCAATAACATAACATGATTAACAAAAATTAGTTACTCATTTTAGTTTAAATTTTATTTAAAGGAGTTATTACCCCTATAACTAATTAGCTTATTAGATCACTAAAAACAAGGAGAAATATGCTAAAAAAATTAGCATAAAATGAACATGTATGTTTAGAGCAATTATACCAGTGACATTTGGGATTAACACAAGTGTGATCAGTGTATGTGAATATTGTATACACATACATGGTTTTG
The DNA here is from genome assembly GCF_051527215.1 of Medicago sativa. Taxonomy (NCBI): domain Eukaryota; kingdom Viridiplantae; phylum Streptophyta; class Magnoliopsida; order Fabales; family Fabaceae; genus Medicago; species Medicago sativa. The sequence continues at coordinate 59,205,115 of NC_140756.1, forward strand.
GGCACTGTAGTGGCTTAATAATTCGAGGGTTGTTCGAAAATAATGAAGTCGCTGTCAATGTTTATTAAAATTGGAAAAAATCGGAAAAACTCTTAAAATGATAAAATGGTCCTTGAAACCAGATATTATGTTCGAAAGTCGATTATGTATAGGGAAGATATTAGCACCTACGACATCCTTTAAAAACAATTACCTCTAATTAACTGTGCAAAATTTTAACTTTTAATTATTTATTTCTCCTTATTATTAAATGCAAATTAAAATTATGTTTTTAATGCAAATGCAATGTGTTTTAATCGAGGGAAAAAAATATTAATTATTGAGCTTGACAAGAGTGGTCTCTTGCTCCTATGTATTTTCTGAAATGATGGAGAATTCAAAGCTATATAGTTCTTCGTAGAAAATGTATGTTTGTTTGTTGTTTTTAAAGGAAAAAAGCTTGTGTAGATATTGTTTAAAAAAGTGATGTTGTGTTTATTGAGTAAAAAATATTGTTCGCGGAAAATTTATTGTTGAGAGTTTGTTCAATTGTTGATTTAGATTTGGTTGAAAGTGTTTAAGATTACCAAGTTGTTACAACTCGGGTGTCTCCAACAAAGATTGACAAGATGTTGACAAAACAATTCTTGTCTATGCTCTTGATCATTCTCGATAAAACAATTTTCGTTTATGTCCTTTTTTCGCTTTTTTTTAGTAAATTGACAATGATGGAAAACAATAAAATTAAACATATTACTACTCTTTTTTAAAATTTTAAAATTTTCCCGATCAAAATTAGGGTACTATAGATACCAAATTCAAAAAAAGCACTCCCATTATGGCATTTTGCGTGAGTTGATTAAGTGAGCTCTATCATGACGTATCATTTTGAAGCAATTTATTTTTATATTTTACTCCAATAGTTAAACTCTTGAAATCCCATGTTGGGTTCCAAAACTTACCTCACATATTAATGCTTCATTTACATTTTTTCATTTGATGAGTAACTGAGAACAAGGGAAGGTATCTATGGCTAATAACAGTTAACGACTTTAGTTTCTTAGCAGCTTTAGCTACATTTCTAATGCTAGTTTTTGCATCCAATATCTTATATCGATCTTGGTTCCGCATATTGGGTGAGAGCAAGCAGGCTTAGTATAGGAGATTTTCGATGTGAACACTAGTAAGAAAAAAAGTTTTGACGGAAAAAAAAAAGTCTTTGAGATAAGGTTGTTATGTTGGATGTGTGGTAAGAATAGATATGGTAGGATAAGAGATGACAACATTAGAGAGTAAGCATACACTAGTTCAATAAGGGAATTTAAAGACCTATATTCTAAATCAGATGTAGTGAAAGTCATTTTAAAATTATGAAGCAATGACATTTTTGAAAAAATCACTACATGTTCATATAGCTTATTACACCCTGAAGCTTAGATGTAGTGAAAGTCATTATAATCAAGATAAAATGAAAAAATGACATTTCTACAGGTTCATTTTTGACCTATATTCATTATAATCAGCTTATTACACCCTGAAGCTTATTGCATTTTTGAAATCAAGATAAAATCATATAACTGTTTAGACAGGTTCATATAGACCAACCTTTAATATGTTTACTCGACGTTGCCATTTCTTAAATTAAGCAAAAAACATTTTATGTTCAACTCATGCTTTGTTTAGAATTGGCTTCAATGGTTACAACACTTATGCAGGATTCATTTTCAAGTGGGTTAAACACATCTGAAAGATATTATTTTTTTTCTACAATCATATGATATTATCATACGCTATTCTTAAAAGCAAGATAGTCTTTAAAAGCAAGTGTTATATGTGTGTGTATGTTCTACTGCATGTACCCCGTCAATTTGAATTATCGTTCATTGGTCCATGAGGCATGTGGCACATAATCATCCACCTACGGTGATGATTCTAGGTCGTCTTAGGCGTCTGGCTGCTAGGATTCTATCCCGATTGAAGAGACACTTGATTGTAGAAAATGTTCGACATACCATTATTAGAGTGTGCTTATTCTTCAATTTTATATGTAGCAAAATATTTGATTCTCAGAAGATGATACGAGTTGGAAAATGAGGTTGTTGTTATCCTGTATAAATTAGAGATGTATTTTCTACCTACTTTTTTTTGGAGATCATGATTCATCTAATTGTTCATATAATGAGAGAGGTTAGACTGTGTGGCCCGATTATTTAAGGTGGACGTATCCAATTGAGCGATACATGAAAATCTTGAAAGGGTTTATGAAGAATCCACATTGTCATGAAGCATATGTTGTTGAAAATTATGTCATAGAAGAAGCTATTGAATTTGTACATACTACATGTTAGGAGAAAAAATTATAGTCTCATCTTGATGGACAATGTGAAGGTAGGGATACTGATTGTGTAGAGCCATTAATCATTATAAGCAAACATCGGGATGATCTCCTTCAAGCACACTTATATATAATGAATAACACCCCGGGTGTTGAACCTTATATTATTGCTCACATAAATATTTTAAAGACACAGTGTCTAATAAATGAGATATTTGCACAGTCACAGCAATTACTACATATTTATAATACAAAAGCATGGACAATCATACATTTAACCATGCAATATTTACGGATATCAATCTTTTGCTAAATATTTCACTTGGTGATAACTAGGGATGGGAATAGGCTAGGCCGAGCTAGGCTTTGCAAGGCCTGAGTCTGGTCTGTCAATTTTATTGAAGGCCTAAGCCTGGCCTGCGGCCTGTCATAGGCTTATTTTTAGGCCTGAGTCTGGCCTTCTGAAAGCCTGATACGGCCTGCTAGCCTGTTTAAAAGCCTGTTTCATATGAACATCTTTAAATAAGCAATGTGATCTAAGTTTAAATAGACTAGCTATATAATATATCAATTAGATTAAACTCTCTATTGATAATCAACATGAATTTTTAGGGTATTTGATTATTTATTGCATCAGATTTCAATTCTAGTTTATAATAATATATATAAATATGCAAAAAAATTAATGTAGACTAATAAGCTTAAATTACTGAAACAATTAACATAATTTTTTTTTAATTCAAAAGTACAAAATATAATATAATAATAAATAAAATTATCCATATTTACTTAAATATGCCGGCCTGATAGGCTTAAGAGGCTTTTTGAATGGCCTACGGCCTGACCTTTGAAGCTAAATAGGCTTCTAAAAAAGTATATGCCTTATCTATTTTTAAAAAAAAAACTGGCCTGACCTGGCCTGTCGTAGGCTAGGCTGTAGGCTAGACCGTAGGCCCCTGTAGGCCGACCTGGCCTATTCCCATCCCTAGTGATAACTTTGTACCCAAAAATTTCTTGCAAGTGGACAATGCTTGCAACATTATCTTCACATAGTATATCTTCATAATAGATTTAATGATTGACGACAAATGATATATCATGATACCAAGAATAAAAAAAAGTTTATCCGATCGAGGCGCCAATTCAACTAAAATATCATTGTTCGCATCATTTTTAAATTTTAAAAACGTGATATTCAACCTAACAATATTGTTTATCACGATTTCATGAGTTTTTGCAGGCATGTTTAGGACGTTAAAATATGGGTTTTCCATAAAAGAAAAAAAATTAAAACTATGAAACAAGGGAAGGATTAATTATGAATTTTTGTTCCCCGCCATTATGAATTTCTTAAATAATTCATAATTAATTCGTCCCTCATTAAAAACTCCAAAATTCTATGGTGAATGTTCTTATGATGTTCTAAACATGCCTATAAATTTAGGGAATTAAATTTGACTCATGGATATATGCTTACTCTGAACAAAATTGCAATTTTTATACATGTGTTTTGCAATCAAGATAAATCGAGCCGTCTTCAAAATGCTATGAAATTTTGGGAGATCCTTCCTATATATTTTTATACATGTGTTCGCAAAAATCAACTCAAATTTTGATTTCTAGGTTGAGATTTTTGTTGTTTTGTTTTATGTGTTTTTTGGCGCTTTAAAAATTCATAATTAATCTTATCCTTTGTTGGAAATTTTTAATTTTGCATGAAAAGTCATATTTTAACGTTCTAAACATGCCTAGAAAAAAAATCATGAAACAATTCAACCTCTAGGTCCCTTTTTTGGACTAGGAAAAATAGAAAGTCAAATATAGAAAAAATAAGCCCTACAATTTACTCTTCAAGGTTTCACCGATACAATACTACATGAGTCATGTTTATAGAACACAAGACTTATAACTTACAAATATATCAACAATCTAACACAATGTACCATCAACATATATTAGTTAAGTGAAATAACTTGTGTTAAACCTTTACTCATGAAAATTATAAGTGGATTCTATGAAAAAGGAAAGTATTAGGGATAGGGACGTCTACAAAATATTAATAACACACCTTATTGGATGTCCAATAATGATATGACACACTAAAATTATACCATGAGAAAAAAATAGAAGAAAATTCTAGAGAAAGGAAAATAGTACATTATTGTACAAGAACTGACACGTCAATAATCTTACTAAAAAAATTCAATAAGACAAAATCAATGTAAATTAAAAAAGAGTGCAAAGTATATTTATATCTCTCCTTCATACAAAATATCATATCTGAGACGACAAATATCAATCTTTTGCTAAAGATTTCACTTGGTGATAACTTTTGTACACAAAAATTTCTTTCAACTGAACAATGCTTGCGACAGCAACTTCACATAGTATATCTTCATAATAGATTGAATGATTGACGACAAATGATATATCATGATACCAAATATCAACAAAATTCATGTGAGTCCCCAATTCTAATTAAATATCATTGTTCGCATCTTTTTAAATTCTAAAATCACGATATCCAACCCAAAAATGTTGTTTATCACGTCTAATTTACCACTAGTATTATCACTAGTATTTTAATTATAAATGAGGATGTTTTTTTTTTCTCACACTCACTCGCCACTATCCTCCAAAATACACTCTAGTAATACCAAACTTTGAATTTGAGCTCAACATATTGATGTTTTACTACATTGTAACACACCCGATGATCTAGTCAATGATCTCACAGATTTTGCATCAGCAACTTCAAAGTTCTGTTCAGGGCTATAATTGGGTTTTGTCACATGTCCATCTTTTGTTTCTATAAATGATGCTCCATTTTCAAAAGCATCTCCAACTGAATAAAATTCCCACGTGTCTCCAATTCCATTACCACTTTTTCTCCATGTCACCTACACACATTATATAAATAATTAAGCAATTAATATGACCTATTGCAACCATTTTATAAATGACACATTCACAAAAGTTTAGTACATGGGTGATTGAATAATTACCTCCTTATTCCCTATTGTTGGTGCTATGAAGAGGTTTGATTGACTCTTAAGGCTTGGTTCCATATTTCCACCTATTGCATATTGCACCCATCCCATGTACAGGTTATTCGCAACATGTGCATATCCGTGACGAATTCTGTAACATTTTTAATTAATAAAAGGTTTAAATGTGTAATTGGTCCCTGCACTTTCAACAGATTTTGGCATTGGTCCCTGCACTTTTTTTTGTTTGGCATTGGTCCCTGCACTTTGTAAAAATATTGGCATTGGTCCCTGCACTTTTTTTTGTTTGGCATTGGTCCCTGCACTTTGTAAAAATATTGGTATTGGTCCCTGCACTTTGGAAAAATATTGGTATTGGTCCCAATCATTTCATGCCACGTGGCACCAATACCAATATTTTTTCAAAGTGCAGGGACCAATACCAATATTTTTACAAAGTGCAGGGACCAATGCCAAACAAAAAAAAGTGCAGGGACCAATGCCAATATTTTTACAAAGTGCAGGGACCAATGCCAAAAAAAAAAAAGTGCAGGGACCAATGCCAAAATCTGTTAAAAGTGCAGGGACCAATTACACATTTAAACCATAATAAAAATAGTTAATAATTTTTTTTTCAAATCTAATATTTTACTACTAATTTAATTTATTATACAAAAACTACTAATTTTGTAATAATTAATTACCTAGGCATGCGTTGGTGGCAATTAGGTCCAAAATAGTTGTACACAACAGTCACTTTCATGTTTTTATCTCTCACAAATCCATCATCGTGTCCAAGAAGCATAACTTTATTTTGTTCTCTAAACCAATTGTTGGAGATTGTTACATCGGTGGAACCTCGTGTAACGTCTAGAAGACCATCTTGACAATCATAAAGTGTGTTATGATCAATCCAAATCTTTGAAGCTGAAACCAATCTGATTGCATCTCCATCCACTTGACCCAATGGCATTATGTTACCATTGGGACCCATCACCATTCCAGGAGCTTGAGGTCGACAATGATGAACCCTGATTCCATGGATGATTATGTTGGTTGCCTAATAACAAATAATAAAAATGTCATTTAATGTTATGAAGTGATAGATATGTGCTTGAAATATAATAAGAAGAAATTTTAAAACTATAACAATGATTCTACAAACTTAAAAGGAAAATAATTTATGGACAAAGCTAGAGAAAAAAGATAAAATTTGTCTTTAGTTTTAACGTTATATAAGTGTTAGAGGCAATTAAATAAATACAGACTGTATTTGTTTCAAAATTTGGATCATCTCCCATGATATGATGGTTAGCAGTTGATTTTTTAAATAGGCAAACATATGTAGCACTTTTTTATAGATAAACTTTTTTGCCATACTTTTGGAGATAATCCAGTTATTCATTTATTTCATCTATATTTTTCACCTTAACTTGAATCATTTTCGCTTTAATATTAAGCTGATTATTAACTTTTACCTTATATATCATCAAGCATGCATTATCCGCAATGTGGACATCGACGCCTCTACCGTCAATGGTGGTGAAACTACTAATGAGAAGGGGTCTCGCAAGATTAATGTTCATGTCCCTTTGGAACGTGATCCAAACTTTACCTTGAATCTTAGAAGCTCCGTATCTTAAGGTGCCTGGTCTTGGATTTAAAGGGTGGTCACTGGGATCAGTAACTTTATAATGGATTAAGCCCTTGCCAATGTTGTATGTCATTTTTCCTGCATAGCCCACCGAGCAAGTTGCAAGTTGTTGCCGATGTTTTCTCCATTCAGGATTAAATCTCCAACATTGATCAATTGCATTCATTTCAATGCCTTCTATTTTAGATTGTTTTGTAGAACTAACCTCTATAGTGAAAAATGTGACCATAACAACAAGTAAAATAAAGCGCCAAAAGACATAGTTCATTTCTTGATGACAAACCATGGTTCAATATACTTGTTTTTTATTTAATTATAATTCCAATCAAATTATTGAGAAGAGAGGGATAGTAAGGAGGATGAGGTTTACACGATTTTATATAGGAGAATTTAAAGAAGTTAAAATATAGGTTCAAGTTGTTAGTGATTGCTTGTGGTTTAGAAGTTTGTTCAAGTTGTTGTTTCAAGCTTTGGGCAACGGGCTCGCTCGTTTAACAAGGAAACTAAGAATAGAGAGAACATAAACTAAGTTAGTTTTAAATCCTTAGCATAGATTGCGAAAATTTAACAATAAGCTAAATTTAGATAATAACTAGAAAAATGAATTGCGAAAATTTAACAATAAGCTAAATTTAGATAATAACTAGAAAAATGAATAAACGAGAAGCGACAAATATTACAAATGAGTTTAAGCGAACAAACATTGTCTATCAGTCCTATTGTTATCGCATTTTTGAATATATGTATGTTAGATTTGTTTACGATGGTTGATGGAGCTAATTTTTTGCAATTTAAAACTTATTGATTCCAATCTATTACATAATATATTATTGAACTGTGCATGTATTTTTAACATTAGTTTATTAATTAAATATGTATACCTCTACTATATATTATTATTATTATCTTCTTAAAAGTTTAATTGTAATTCTATCGTCTCTTAGTTTAATTTTTTATTTTAATTAGTAAGAGGTTCAAGTCCAAAAGAGAACTAAAAAGAAAAGCTAAACAGGAAATGAAAACTTCCTAAACATCAACAATCGTATAACCAAAAGAGCAGGATGCTTGATAAGAGGGTTTGAGCTATCTTAGTACAATAATAAGTATGCCGGTTTCACACAAGCTCCAGGAGAAGAATTATGTAGTTTTTCGTCCTTTTTTGAGTGTTCTTCCATTTTGAATTGTCTTGGAACTTAGGCTGAATTTTACTCAACTTGTATTGCCTTTAATAAGTACCCTTGACCTTCATTTTTAAAATCCCTTGATCCTCCATGTGGTGTCTTGCTTTACCAAATTACATGATTTATCAGTAAAATGACTCAAAACACATATCGATTTTCATTATTAGGGAAGAAACTGAATTACAATGACTCAAATGAAAACAATACAAAATGTTCCTTAAACCATGACCAACTCCTCTAAACCACCACTTATTATTCTTGAAATGCTAAATAAACTACTAAAACATAGCCTAAAGCATTATATGATGCTTCGTCATCACAGGACAAGAGTTTTACCATAAAATTCGAGCTTGCTAAACCTAATCCCAACATAAGAAAGAAGTTAGCTATCCATGATGAATATTACTAACATAAAATTCGGTATTTAATTTTTATATTTTAATTAGGAAGGGGTTCAAGTCCAAAAGAAAACCAAAAAGAAAAGCTAAACATGAAATGGAAACCTCATAAACATTAACAATGGTTTAAACAAAAGAGCAGAATGCTTGATAAGAGGATTTTACCTATCTTCGTACAATAGTAAGTATGCCGGTTTTACAAAAAATAAATACCGAATCCACAAGGACCATGAATAGTTTCAACCATTCTAACTTAAAATAACCTAAATCAATGTTTGTAAAAAGTTTGTAAAATTGAAGGAAATGTATGATACAAAAATTGTGTTGGGATTAAATTTCATTAATTATTCCTTCGACGTATTCTGTTGATCGCTTGCATACTTTCTAAATTTTAAGTATGTTTCCACATGTCCATAATAGTCGTTTCCACATCTAGAAAATTTTGCGAGATTCACTGTCTCAATTGACTTGTGATGTCTCACTCAATTAATTGATTCAAAACCATTACGATCATAAAAAGAATGGTATTGTAGATCTAACCATGTGGCTATCTACTAGTATTCACTGTTGAGTTTATTTCAAATCCCTTAGATGAAAATTCGATGTCTCACACTTCCTAAATCAAAATCATTTCCGGATTGCACGTTGAATAAAACATTAAGAACAAAAATAAATCATCAACATAGTGAAAGATAGATTATATATAATCAGTCAGACCAAGAGTTTTACATTAAAATTCTAGCAAACTAAACCTAACTCAAAGAAGATGAAGTGAAGGGGAGAATCACCCAAAGCTTGAATGCAAGCCTTCCGTGCTCTCCAATGGCGAAAATATATTCGCATTTATGTTCTCTCTCTCAAAAATAGTCCGTGAAGTGTAAGATTTCTCTGAATTGTGTTTTACATCTATTTATATACAAGCAAAAAAAGTGCAGATTTGCATAGCAAAATCTTCTTGTCTAACGATCTTAGGTTTCTTCAGATAGAGAGAAAATCTAACTCATCCAAAAGATCACTAACACCACCTTCTTCTCTAGGTGAAATGTTACTCGCATAGTGAATCTGCTTTTGTTTCCTCCCTGGAACTCCTCGCTTCGACCTCACCTCCAACTTGGCCAACAAATATTCCAATCCTAGAAATTTTAACATTTTGTTCAGATTAGCTCCAACCTTACCTTGTCTCGCCTCGAGAATCTTGTAGCCTAGAAACTGTTGAAACACTATGAGTTGGCTCGCCCAACAAATCATCTATAATTAAGAATCTTAGGTGTTTTATAATTCATCTTCAAAGACCTACAAAAAATGAAGGGAAATAGATAATAATAGCTTATATAGAATGAGAGATATATCTATTTTGTATTTAAATGAAATTGGGGGGGGGGGGGGGGGGGGGGGGAGGGGTTGGTACTAAGATTACTTAGAAACCAAGTTAATAAGTGTCATATAACTTAACACATATGAATGCTAAAGAAGAATAAATTGTTCTCCGACTCAAATATGATAGAAAGACTTTATGCAACCTTGTTAGTCTCCCTATAAACATGAACCACACATACACACCAATTTGAAGCACGGAACCTTCTTATGCACTATATTAAACTCCACACCCGAACAATCACCAATAACTTTCCATGAAAACAACTAACCACAATGGAAGACTTGCATAAAACCTTAACTTCTCTACACCCCTTGTTATCTTCCAAACAAAATCCCTCCAAAATTTGCCAATATATGTACCTGATGAGTCAAGAAAAGACGCACACCCAATTCCCCTTTATTATGTAGAAAGTAACAAGTTAACGATCTTCTATATACTTGATATTTATTACATTAAGTCTAAATAATTAATGATGCCAGATAAATTTAGAGACAAAAACATACATATACTAGGGTAACACAACCTCTTTTTTTTAGGTTGAGTTTGACGAGGTCAACGACCAAAATATAGTAATAGTTAAATCATTGAAGATAAGCCCTTAGAACCATATTAAACATGTTTGATGACCAATGTTCTCACCCTAACTCCCTAACCTAGTGTTGACCTTAAGTACAGTTGAAAAGGGTGATCAATTAGGAAGGGGAAGAATAGGTTAGACTAAGTTAGACTTTATACACATAGGTTTGGTTTGTTAAAAAAGAAGAAGAAGTAAGGCCTAAATTTGGAATATTGTATATCATGTGCTTATTTTTAGGTCATATTTATCCTTTTTGAAGCTGATATTAAAGCAACCTGATTGGATAGGTCATCGCGACACAACTCATCCTATCATTTCAGAAAGCATAAAGGTTCCAAATCATACCAACCATTCCGATCAAAACAAACCAAAGTTTATGTTATATTAAAAGAATATTGTTATGATAAAGCAAAACACAACAATATATTAGAAGCCTTTGAATGAAAGATTTAGTAGAGAAAAAGAGAAACTTTATAGTTTAGAGTTAATTGTTAATATTGACCATGTAAAATACATGAAGTGTGAAAAATGACCCCCCAAAAATAACACATACTTTATCCTGTAATTTGATATTTTTTCTATTATGGCCTTCTATTTTTCCATGTAGACATAAATGTTATAAAAGCAATCTAGATGTTGAATTTTTCATGAGTGTTTGCATGAATGTTTAGGACGTTAAAATATGGCTTTCCACAAAATTTTAGAATTTTTTGACAATAGAAAGATTAATTATGATTTTTCGTTCCCCATAATAATGAATTTCTTAAACAATTCATAATTAATTTATCCCTCGTTTAAAAACTTCAAAATTTCATGATGAAAGTTTTATGATGTTCTAAACATGCCTAAAAAGTTAGGGAATGAAATTTGACCAATGGGTATATGCTTACTCGGAACAAAATTGCAATTTTACACGTCTTGATTGAAAAATCAAAATAAATTGACGCGTCTTCAAAATATGTACTGAAAAATTCTAGACCCTTTCTATGTTTTTGTATAGATGTCTTTTCAAACAATTAACTCAAAATCGATTTTTAGGTTGAGCTTTTTCGTTGTTTTGTTTTTTGTGTTTTTGGTGTTTTAAAAATTCATAATTATTCTATTCTTTGTCGGAATTTTTTTTTTTGTGGAAACTAATATTTTAATATCATAAGCATGCGTGTAAAAACTCATGAAACAATTCAACCACTAGGCCACTTTTTTTGGACGTCATGGGAAAATAAGAGGTTAAAAATAAGAAGAATCTCAAATTACAACAATAGCATATGGTCTTTTTTTTTACATGGTTATTTTTAAGACTTCGGGTTTGTTTGGTAAGACCACTGAACGAGCTTATAGCTTATAGTGGATAGCTTATAAGCTCGTTTGACAAAAAAAGCCTCATTTGGTAATGGTCTTTCACCACGAGCTTATAGCTTATTTCACGAGCTTATAAACTATTTTTCAGACGCTATTACAAGTAGCGTTTATTTGTTCCATTTTTACCCTTATTATTTTAACTAAAAGTCATATTTACCCTTTATCATTTATTAAACTTAAACTGCTACTGGACGACTTATGCTTTGTTTAACACGTTCAGTGCAACAACACTGATGTATAGTGACATTATTTTCCTAAAAAAAAAAATGTGACCTATGATTTTTATAGGTGCATATATATTTTTTTGGTTACATGGTGTGTGTGTGTATGTGTGTGTGTGTGTCTATATATATATATATATATATATATATTACGTATTTTATTTTTTGTTTCTATTCTTTTAACACGTTTTGTTTTATCATTTTTAATCCTATTGATAGATTATTTTTTACTTTGCCATTAAAATAAAATTTTATACTTTATTCATTCATAAAGTATACAAACTGAATGAAATAAAAAAAAACAAAATTTTAACCAAAAATATATATTGAGTAGAATAATAAATTTAAATGACTAAATATCTTAAATATTTATGACCTTTCCAAAAAAAATTATGAATAAAAAATGTTCTTTTATGTCAATTTACATTTATCAGCTAGTTGAACCGCTAATTTTACCAAACACTTTATCAAGCTTATCAGTTATCAGTCAACAGTCATCAGCTATAAACTATCAGCTATCAGTCATAAGCTATCAACTTAAAATTATCCGCTATTTTTACCAAAGAGAGCCTTCATGTATATTACAAGATCAGTTTGAAAAATTAACCTTGTATTTTACTCTTCAGGCTATAATTCACAATGCTACACAAGGCATATTTATTTATAAAACACGAGACTTGTAACTTACACACATATCTAGAGTTTAACACGATGTATCACCAACATATAAAGTGCAATAACTTGTGTTTTTTTTTTTTTTTGACAAAATAAAAGATATTCATTCATTTAAATTGAAAGAGTACATCGATATAATGCAAATTCGCTAAAAACAAAAAGGATGAATATGTGAACAGACTCACAACATCCATGTTAATAGCATAAAACTGCAAAGTACAAATGCCTACACATATGACTATATTTAAATCTCCGGAATAACCATGTTTCCGGATCTGCAACGTGGATGACACCAAAGTCATTGATTGGATCTGCACTGGATCGAAGCTGATCTGACAATCTGAAGAGATCAAATACCTGAGAGAAACAAGAAAAACAAACAATGTCGCACAAAGACGGCGAACAACCAACGTCGCACGAAGACGACGAAATCACAAAATAAAACGAAATAGATGTGAAAATCACTTATTTTAATAAAAGTGAAATAGAAAAACGAGTTAGAGGGATATAGAATTCTACTAAATATTAATTAATACCTCAAATTCGTCCTTTAATTTTAAAAAATCAGCCAAATTCGTCCCTGAATTTTGCGAAATATCTATTTAATCCCTGAATTTTACAGACGTCCATCAAAATGGTCCCTCCGTCCAAAAGCTCCGTTAGTGGTGATGATGTGTCCTCTTGCATGTTGTGTTGTCATGTACACGTGTCAACAAGGCAGCCACATGTACAAGGACTAAATTGATGGAAATTGTAAAAATTCGAGATTTAACTTTTCAGTGTAACTTTTCTTGTGTTTCCAATTATACCCCTATATATAAGGATCGATTTGATACTTATTGTGATAATTTAAGGACTAATTTGATGGATATTGTTTTAATTTAAGTCCTAATGTGATTGATTTTATTTCAGGGAATGGGTACAAGGAGATATAGCATGAGAGGACCAGTGATTTCAAATGACAGACATAAACAAACACCACTGAGGGGTCCTGCTCCACAAAATCCAACTGGTCTTGGAGTTATTAGAGTTCCAAATCCAAATTACGGGCCATCCGCTTCTACTCAACCCCAATACATGGAGTTTATCCCAACTCCAGGATTTCCAAAGCAGTGATGCTTGTTTAAATTATGCTTTTGGAGTAGTTTAATTAATGCTTTTTGGACTTGTTTAATTAATGCTTTTTTGGATATGTAATGACTTAAGAACATCGAATGACTTGATGACTTGATGGCTTTACAATATTATTTTTTTGGCTATGTAATGACTTATGAACATCAAATGTATGACTTATGATGGTATGTAAATGTTTGTCTTTTTACAATCAATGTGTCTGTCTTTTACTTTTCACTTTGTTCGGCAAATGTATGCACCAAGGATCACAGTGATATATGTTGTGAAAATTCAAGGACTTATTTGATGGTAATTTCACTAATTTGGGGATCGATGTGATGGATAGACATATAATAGAAGGACCAATTTGATTGACTTTTTTTGACAGAAAGGTTGAATTCATTCATTGACAACCACTTTTCATTACAACATTACAACATTACACAGACTTGGCACAATAAAATAACATTCTAAACAACTCAATCAAACAAATCACTCCTATCAATATCTTAATCAACCTAAACTCACTTCCTACACAATCAACTTTATCCATCAACCTTGCCTTCCAAACCTCTTCTCTGCCACTATCCTTTGGCTTCTCCATCAACCTTGCATTTCTTCCATGACCAACACCATTGTTTTTAAAATAACCTAATTCTTCAGCTTCATCAACCAACACAAAAGATTTACAATTTTCACCATCATCCTATACAATCAAAAGACAAAATCAGTACTATTTAAACAAACCATTCACACATCACATAACCATTGTTAAACACAGCTTCTGGTCTTTGACATCAAAAAATAAGGTTACAAACCTTTGGCAGAGGGCAAGTATAGAAAGGCCTTCCTGGGTTATTGACAGTGTTGGCTTTTCTTACAACACAAATTCTAGGACACCAACATTGAAGCTCTCTCACATCATCATTGAACAGAGAGCTTGAAGATGAAGATCGACTGTTGTAGCTGTTTTTTCCCATACGTCCACCACCCATCATTTCTGAACACCAAATCTTCAACAATGACCACTGATTTTTGAATTTCGAATTGAATCAAAAAAATTAGGGTTTTAAGTTTTTTGAATTGGAGAAGAACTTTGACATCAATTCATGGAAGAAATTTTGGGGATTTTGAACTCTAGGTGACAAATTATAACATTAGGGTTCCAAATTTATATAATTGGGGAAGAAAGAGCCGTTAAAGAGAAAGAGGAGAAAGAGGAGTTGGGAATTTCGGTCCTTGGCAATTTTCTGAAAATCAATCAATTTGGTCCTTGACAATTTTCTGTAAATCAATCAATTTGGTTCCTGCTTCCGTGACATCTGACGTGGTAAGCCTTGTAAGAGGTCAACGTTACACGTCACCTCCGTTAACAGACCAACTTAACGGAGGGACTGATTTGATCGACATTTTGTAAATTCGGGGACTAATTAAATATTTCGCAAAATTCAAGGACGAATTTGGCTGATTTTTCAAAATTCAAGGACGAATTTGAGGTATTAGTCACTAAATATTTTTAAAACATGTCATTCGACGATCATTAATGATACGACTTATTAAAATTTTACCGTGAAAAAAAAGAAATGGAAGAAAATTCTAAAGAAGGAAAAATAGTAGTACATTCTTGTATAGGAACACTCGTCAAAAACTTTTTTTTTTTTTTTTAGGAAACTGGTCAATAACCTTGTTAAGAAGATACAAGGAGACAAAATCAATTTTAATGAAAAAAAGTTCAAATTTTATTTCTCTCCCTCATACAAGATATCATATTTGAGATGACAAATATCAATCTTTTGCTAAACATTTCACTTGGTGATAACTTTGTACACACAAATTTCTTTCAATTGAACAGTGCTTATAACATTATCTTCACATAGTAGCCAAAATAATTTACTTAGAAGGCAAACATTAAGTCTCACCATTAAGTAATTGTAAGAGTGTCTCCGTTTCAATGCCTTTGTGTAAGTGACGCATTATATCTTCATAATAGATTAAATGATTGACGTCAAATTATATATCACAATATCAAGAATCAACCAAAGTTCATATGGAGCACCAATTCTACAAAATATATAATACTTCTTGACCAATTAATTTTTCATCATTTGAATATCATTGTTCATATCTTTTATTTTTGTTTTCAAAACATGATATCTAACTTAACAATGTCGTTTATCGCATCTAGATTACCACTAACATTATTACTAGGATTTTACACGAACCCAAATATAAATAGGGAAATGTTAACCAGTGCCCCCGGGGCATTGGTTAAGAGAGCAACTATAGTAGTTTTTGCATCGAAAACTGTGTAATCAATTTCTCAAAAGTCAAAAAAGTGTCTTTTTTAATTTAACTAGTGTAATGACCCGTGCCAAGCACGGGAAAATAAAAAACTTTTTTTTTTTTATCAAATGTATAGATTTTATATTATTTTAACTTAAATTTATGAGTGGTTATAATTTAAATTTGATATGGAAAAAAATATCATCTTAATTTTGTTTATTTTGTATACATTTCGAAATATCTAAACATTGCACATAACGATTAAAGTATTTGGAGTTATACTTATACTAATTATTTGTAGTTTAAGATGTTGATCATTCTTAATCTTAGCAAACGTTAGATTTTTTTATATAACAGTCAGTGTCACATGCATACACGTAGTCGGTAAATGCAAACGTTAAATTTTTTACAGGTGTGTATAAATATAGTTTGGGCTACAGAAACGCCGATTGTTATTTGTATTTAATTTTTACAAAACCAATTGTCTAATGTAAATATTGTATTTTAAGGTAACAACGATGTAAAAAAAAGGTTTCGCGGGTTGTTAAACCTGAAAAGTGCATCAATTAAAAGTTAATGGCAGGAGGATCTGCTTATATAGAAATTGCATGTCCTGTAATGAGTAGTACGCCTTACAAAGAAATTAAAAAATAAAATGACTTCCAAACAATACACAACTTTAGTTTTCTAAATTATAGCAACAACAATTCTAAAACATAACCAATGATCATACTTTTTGAAAAACTTCACGATACACAACATTTGTGGTCTCCTTGCAAACATTATTATCTTCATCCAGGATGAGCAGCTTCAAACCTTTTCTAGAATTAACTCGAGAGACAGCGACATAAAGTTGTCCATGCGTGAACACGGGCTTAGGAAGATAACCCCCGACTCGAGATAAAGATTGACCCTGGCTTTTATTTATTGTCATTGCAAAACAAAGCGTCAATGGAAATTGTCTGCGCCTGAATTTGAAGGGTAGTCCTGGATCACTCGGAATAAGATTCATCCTGGGAATGAATACCCTGGTACCTGCCCTTTTATGTAATTACGGTAGCAACTATCGTGCTCTTCCCTAGATGTGTAATTGTCAGCCTCGTACCATTACACAGTCCATTGGCCTGATCGATGTTTCTCATCAGCATAACTGGACATCCCACCTTTAGTATCAACCGGTGATTTGGAATTCCAGAGCTCTTAATACCATTAAGAAATTCCGTTGTGAACCACTCGCTTTGGACATCAGAATTTTCACCCGGTCGACAAACAGAATTAGAGCTTAAATACTCTTTCTCTTCACATGGAATCAGCGACATCATATATTCGTTAACATGCTCAACTGAATCAAGCGTTGGTGCGAGTATTCCCCTTTATTGGAAAAATAGCTGGTCATCAACGGACTTGTTGTGTCCGATATCAACAAATCTTCAGGAATTTCTACCTTCATTTCACCATTCTCATCTGAAGCGTCGTTGCCGTCTCCAATTGAGAGTATCCACTTGCCAAAATTAGCAATTTCTTCCTGCTCTGTAGGTACCAAAGATGCACCCAATCTCATATTAACAGTAAGCCTCAACACATTGCAATAAGCCCATAACTTTGACGAATTGACTGAGGCATCAACAATATCTGGCCTCGTTCCTCCTCGAACAACAGGCAATATCTGCCTGAAATCACCACCTAAAACTACTGTCATTCCACCAAAAGGTTTAAGTGCGTTTAGGGGATCATTCTTGGACATGATATCACGCAATGATCGGTCAACTGCTTCAAAACACCATCAGTGCATCATTGGAGCCTCATCCCAAATTATCAACTTTGCAGCACGCACCAGTTCTGCCCTAGGACTATCCTTTTCCATCGTAAGTGATGATGTCTCATTAATCTCAATAGGGATTGTCAGCGTCGAGTGTGCGGTTCTTCCACCTGGTAATAGAAGAGCCGCTATACCGCTGGATGCATCATTCAATACAACTAACCCCTTCAATCTAACAGCAGCCGACAATGCTTTTCATATAAAGGTTTTTCCAGTACCACCGTAACCATATAAGAAAAAGAAACCATCGGCGTCAGAACCAACGAACTCCATGATCTTGTCATGCATACATCTTTGTTCATCAATCAACATCAGTAACATATCAGCGTGTGTCTTTTCCAGTTCATCTTTGTTGTAATTTAGCTCATCAACGATAAGCTTGTTTGTGAAAGTTGGCATGTCTGTTGCGTTTGGCCTAGGCATAGATTTGAAGTCAGTAAGAGACTGTCCGTTTTTCTGAAGCAGCATTTCAATTTCAATCAAACAAAGGTTCTTCAAGTCATCATCACGGATACGCAGATCTACATATTAAATGTAAAGTCACTAAATTAATATTAACACCTTTGCATGCATATGTGTGCATGTTGAAGAGAAAGAAAAAATATTAGCTTTATATAAGAATCTTTTATATTTAAACATATCAGCCTAAAAAATGTAGAAAATGTTGAATGGTATCATAGAGTTAGTAACTCTTAGTTTTTTCTTTACTGTAGCCTAAAAAAAGTATCTCTTAACTACTTAAACTACTCTAATCAGCCTTTACTATATCCTAAAAAACACACCCCTCGAGATCAACCTTGGCATCAAGGTTGGAATGTGCAAAATTTCTTAATGTGTAATATTCTTCAAATGTATCACCCTTATCCCTATTTTTTATTAGTGAAGTACACTGTTTTGATTCTCACTTTAATTTGAACTCTTTGGTTCCACCAAGATTCTTTACTCCTAGCTAGGTCCAAAACCTATTAATTCTTCTAGTGTCTCTTTTGCTACTTTTTTAATCTCATATGTCATCTTGTTCCATGTATCATTTTCGCTTCTATGTAGCTTCACACAACCTACCTTCAAAATCTTTTGTAGGAAAGCACTTTGGTTTTGATCTTTTAAATGTCACCACTTGATCCTTGTATCCCAATCATGGCCTCTCATCTCCGCTCTTAACTTAACCCTTACATTCATAACCAATACTATATGTTGGATAGTCACACTCTCTCCATGTAAAACTTTAAATTCAAACAAATATTTCTGCCATAATTCCTAATAAGAAATAAATTTATTTGAGAAAATGAAATCTCACTCTTGTATGTAATAAATTTCCTTTTTATTTTCCTAGAGTAAGAATAAAAGACAACAAAAAATCTAGGATAAATTTACCCTATGCATTTATGACCCCGAGGCTATACCATCATTCACGCCTTTAAAACTTATCAAACACTCCTTACATGCCCATTTAGATCCCCTCCTAGAAAATCATTTTCTCCTTGTGGTATATCTAGGGGTGTTCAAATCCAAACCAATCTAAAATAAAACCGCAAACCGATCCAAAAAAACCGAAAATCACAAAAAACCGAATATTTTTTGGATGTGTTTGGATGTTGTTTTGAAAAAATCACTATGATCTGATCGGATTTCGAATCACCTTTTCAAAATCGAACCAAACCGCAAAAGTAGATTTTAATACATATTTATTAGTTTATTAGTATTATATACTGCATTAATTTAATTTATATTACTACTACTTCATCTATTTTAAATATAATCAATCATTTTCATTGTATAATGTTAACTTTTTAAATACATTTGTGTTATATTTTGTATCAAACCTATTATTTTAATGTGTATGTGTAATATTAATATTAATAAAAAAAATACATGTTGCACTTTGGATGTCCAAAAACCAATCCAAATTAAACCGCATATATTTGGATCGGATCGGATGCACATGATTTTTATTTTGGATCGGTTGACTTTTTCCCTCAAAACCGATCCAAACTGGACCGCGAACACCCCTAAACCCATTAATTTCTGCACAATCATATGCACTGAGGCTCAAAAACCTTTCAAATCCTTCCAAAATTTAACTTTAGAATATTCTTCCAAACCTACCTAAGGTGAGTAAATACTCATAACATTAAAGATGTCTTATTTCCTTTAAAAAAAATAAAAAAAATAAAGATGTCTTATTAAACTAAAAATTTGTGGGATACAATCAAATCTCACATCCTCTTTACATCCACAATATCCTTTTGCAATTCCTTATCCACAATAATGCTCACACCATTTCTCGATCTAACTTTTACAGTTTATCAATGCTTAAATCTTGAACTATCTAATTCTTTCGCATTTTCACCTACCCACATAGTTTTTTGTTGGCACATCAAATTAATCTTCATTTTAGCGTCAACTATTTCCATATATGTTCAAGTAAGGGTACCTTTATTCCATGTTCTAAAATGGATCATACTCTTATTAACTAACTTCTTTACCCACACTCGTTCACAAAGATGTGGAGACCTTTGCTTATTTTTTACTGCATTCACGCAGCGATGTATCCATCCTTGCTCATTTAACATTGTATTTGAGCTATACAACGTGTTTTTTCTACGCATTGACCCAGTGTTCACACTATTATATACTCGGTCCATGTCATAGAGATTCAAAGTGTTTTAATTAAATTCAAGTGTTCAAATTTTAATTAGTAGAATCTAGTCCAAGTCTTCAAATTTTTATAATATAGAATGTCCTTTAATTATATATATTTTTAAGATTTTTTTTTTAAAAGTTACGTGTAATTATTTATTGATCAAACCTAATGAAACTTGATTGCATCGGGTAATAGATTACAATGAAAACCGACTCATCCCGTGAACACCTGTAGGCGTGGATGCTGAATCATGTTTTCTTAATTTCTTTTTAAATAGGTATCATCATCCATAATTAACTTTTTTTTATACCCATGATGATCATAAACTTATGTTTGCTTAATTTTTTTTTTTATTGAATGATTTTTCTTACAAACGACGAAGGAATTAAATGATTGTATTTTCTATGTTAGTGGTCATTTACTATTGATTGATTTTATTTCCCTCATCAATGAAACTCGCTTCAGTTCATTAAAAAACAATGAGATGTTGAAAGTGATCATCCCACTTTTACTTAAAAAAGGTTATTTTTTAGGACAAAAAATAAGTATATTTTTATTTTATTTTTCAGGAGAAGGAGATGGTTTGCATGGTATAATATGAGTTAGACTACTTGTTGTACTCTCTTTTATTATGTATTATTTTCCTTATTAAAACTCAAACATTTAAATATCCAATTGTCATTCTTTATCTTTTGATAAAATATCTTTTTTAATTATGATTTAATGCACATTAGGATTATAGAAATCAATATTTTTTTAATGATTTCTATAATAAAAAAATCTATAATAAAAACAATAAAAATCGAAATTCCTGTAAATAAAAAACTATAATAATCATTTATAAGTATAGTAGAAATTTCCACAACTAATTAGTTACCTTATTTTTAACTTTCATTTAAAATTTAAGGTTGACCATAATTTTTTTCCGTTGAATTTTAAATTAGCAACCACATAATATCAAATAAGTTATTTGTCCCAAAATTTGTATTTCATACTTTGATTGATTCCGAGAACTTGCTTGGTTTGATTTTTTTTTAATGATTGTTCAATGATCTATTGTTTACCAAGAATAGTAGAAACATGAATTGAAGAACGGGATGAGGGTCAAGATTAAATAGAAATAAGAAAATGAGACATACATATTCATTTTTTTTTTGGAAAATGCTTGATATCGCGACACATATTCCACGAAATGTTCACGACTGGCAATAGAGGCAAGTTTTTTCTTTAAATGCAGCGTTTTGGTTTAGTGTGTCAAAGCGGTTTATTACTCCACGACTTTTACAATATATGTACCCATCATGTAATTTTTTTAGGAGCTCCAATTATAAGATATGAGTATATCCAATTATTCAATGTAATGTTATGATATTTTATAAGAATCCTAAAGAATATCTTTTATTATTTTTTTACAAATAAATATATTTTAAGATATTTTAGGAGCTTATTTAAAAATGTGACATCATATAATGATTTGATAGCATGCATGTGTAAAACTTTTTTGAGGTAAATATGTTTTTAGTCTCTACAAAATTTTAGCGGTAATTTTAGACCTTTATAATATTGTAGTTTGTAAAAATAATCCTTATTTTGAAAACTTTTTACAAAAAATGGACACTTGTGGTCCTCCAAAATTGTCCCTATAAAATTCAAACAGAGACTAAAAATGAATAAATTTTTTGTAAATATTAAACTTGAAAGTTTGTAATTTTATAGGGACTAAAAAACATATTTAACCCAAAAAATTATATCGTAGATGTATACAAATTAAATCCAAAATAAAAAAAATAACTTAAACAGCTGAATGTTAGTTTGCACAAAAAAATTGAAAGTCATCATATGATTTTTTTAGGGGTAGGCTAGTTCATGTTAAAAGTAATACGCTCGTGATATCTTTGCGAAATTATTTTTGCTGGATATAGCACGGCTGTTTTTTTTAAGAAGACATACATATTCATTATTGAGTGATTTAAAATATTCCTTGAATTTGTTTTTTGTGATTGTCTTGATTGAAGCATTTCAAATTTTCTACAATTTGATTACCTTTAATGCAATTAATTTTTAATTCATGAGTTTTATTTTTTTAAATAAAATAGGATTTTTTTATGATGGTTTAAAAGTTATTCATTGGTGATTGACTATGGAAAACGGAAAACTTGCTATATATTCTTAAATGACTTAAAGAATACCTTGAATTTTTAAGATATCCTTGATTGCAGCATGTCAAAGTTTCAACAATTCATTAATACTTCAACCGTTTCAAAATACATTTCACAATTTTACAATATACATTATTCACATAACTTACTTTGACCACATTTTTTAACTAATATATAAATACAAATGTTACCATGTAAGATGTTGTTTGATTTGTCTCAATGAATATTTTCAAATAGGATTATCAAAGTATGTGTTTATTTTTAAAAAAATAAAATCATGTTTCCTTCACACAGAAAAAATATTATTCACATTTTTATTTCACAAAAATATAATCTTTTTTTTTGGTAGTGCACAAAAATATAATCTTAACTTATTAAAAAGATTTATCAAATTTATAATTTATCACAAAGAATATAATCTTAAAAACTAATAGTTATAAAACAAATATTATTCACATTTTTATTTCATTAAACTGTTTTTTTTTGTTGAAGAAATTTCATTAAACTGTTCAATTTTTATTTTAGTACAGAAAAAGAAAAACGGAAGTACATTGAATATGCATTAATAAAATTATAACTTTTAATCAAATTGAATCAAAGAAAATAACACGGAATTCTCACTTTTAAGTACAATGAATATGCATGTTTAATGGTCTTTGTGATTTTAGAGGGAAGGTTCCGATTTTTTTTTTTTGGTTTAAGGTTTATTTTTTTTTTTTAGGGAAGGTTCAACGTTTATTTTAGCAAGACCATTAAATAGAATCAACTGAAATAATATTTTTAATATTCCTTAATGATACGTTTTTAATTCCAATTAAATACCTCCAATTCCAAATTTTTTTATGTCCTAAAATAAAGTATCCCTTATTAGTTAAAAAAAGTGTTAGGAACCGAAATAAGTTAGATAAGTGAATGTTGTAGTGTTTGCAGAAATACATGAAATGCTTCGCAGCATCCAACCACACTGAATACATGACAGGCCTATCACAATTGACATGGAATTTGATCTTGAAAAATGAAAAAGTGATAATCATACGCAACATTCCAATACCACATTTTACGACATTTCTATGACATTTCTATTTTCCAGTGTATGAGGCGCTCAAAACTCAGCGTGGGTGTGATTTCAACAAAATCAGTTCAACGAAATAAAAGTTTGATAAATTACAAAGAGTTCTCACTCGCTGTACAATTTTTTTTGTTAGCATAACTGAATCCATATTTGTTTAAACGTAGACGCCTTAACATCACAACCTCATTTAGCGAATACAAAAAACCATAACCTCGTTCAATTACCTCTTCTTTAATAGAAGAGCAGCACTGAAAGTTGGATTGAA
The DNA here is from genome assembly GCF_051527215.1 of Medicago sativa. Lineage (NCBI taxonomy): Eukaryota > Viridiplantae > Streptophyta > Magnoliopsida > Fabales > Fabaceae > Medicago > Medicago sativa. The sequence goes on from NC_140756.1 coordinate 59,229,214, forward strand.
CAACACCTTTGTCAGCATACCCATAACATCTGAAAAGAATATCAACCAAGATTAAAAAAAAATGATTCCTTTACATAAAAGACCAGATTTGCTTTAATTGATAATACTATTTTTGGTCAGGAACAAACTTATCATCACATTGTTTTATTTTTGTACCCACATTAGAAGCAACACTAAAATTTCCAATAGAGAATACACGGTCCTCCTTCAGCTCCTTCTCATACTTGTATATGAGAGTACGTCTAACAGACGCATTGATTCGGTCACCCTATAAAATAAAAAACTTTAAATTAGATAACAAAACATTTTATAATATAAATAAGTTATATGATTAATTTAGAGAACAATACAATTACGAATATTGACCTAATACAATTAGGGATAAAATAATAGAAGAACGAAAAATAAAAACAGCCGGACAAAAAAATATAAACAATCAATTGTATATAAACAAATAAAATTTCAAGGACCCAAACAAAAATTTATTGATACAATTTCTAAAATTATTGATATAATCGATCTTTGATATATAAAAAAAAAAAAACTGAACCGATCGTATTTTTGTTTGGATTAGTATAGGACGGTGAAAATTTTCAGTATAGGACGGTGAACGTATATAGTACAGGACGAAAAATAGATATTTTTGTTGCTTCTAACGTGGGATCAAAAAAAATATAAATTTTCATCCTGTGAATAAATTTTCAATTGCTCCTAAATTATAGTATAGGATCGTATTTTTTCATCCTGTGAATAAAAAAAAAAGAATCAATTTAACAAAAAATTATTGTTTTGACAATAATCGCATACTCTAAAAAAAAATCACAATAATCGCTCTTTGCTTTATAAAAAACTGAAGTCCTTGATACAGTTACACACGACCTTAACAAAAAAATTATTGTTTTGACAAAAAAAAACAAAAAATTATTGATAAAAAAAAGAAAGATAAAAACTAAAAACAAATGGAATCAAACTACCTTATTGTCCATTAGAACCATTTCCAAGGAGTAAGGAAGTTGATCCTTTTTCATATCCCTCACAAACCAAAGGCTAACGACTCGAACCCTGATATTCCAGTTTTCTTTGGAAGGGGATATATCAGAAATCAAGTCGATCTTTGGTGCCATTTCAACTGAACAGAGAGATACGAAGATTACGTAATGAAAAAGAAAGGAATATGAAAGACAACTGCAAAGCAGGAGTTGTGGTGTGAAGAATGTGTTGGCCAAAGGGTCTAATTTATAATAGCTTTTAGAGGATAATTACGTAAAACAACAACATGTAACTTAACCAATCAAATTTGAGCTCATATATTAGCTATTAAGCAAAATATAATATTTTTTTTATTAAATGATTGCATTTGAAAAAAACTAAATAGACTAAAATAAAGTATCCAATTTTTTATTACTGTTTCATAAACATAAAATATGATATATTAACGTTCAAATAAATCAAATTAAATAATATTTTGTTTTTATTAAGTATTTCCCTTGCATATTGATTTTTTTTTCAAAGAATCCTTGCATATTAGTTGCGAAGGGTGATCAAACGGTTCAGAAAAATAAATTGGTAGTGATCGAACATTACTTTTGTAATCGACATTTTGCGTTGAAATAGTAACCAAGATTTGACATTAAAGTTGCTTCATGGCAAATAATTCTGTAACCGAAAATTCTTCCAAACTAATAATGTAGATAGTAAACATATGGTATAAACAAATAGTAACCAAAATTTTCCTTTCAAAAAAATAGTAACCAAAATTTACCATTAAAGTTTTTGTGTTGAAATAGTAACAAAGATCTGACATTAAAGTTGCTTCATGACAAATAATTCTGTAACCGAAATTTCTTCCAAACTAATAATGTAGATAGTAAACATATATGGTATAAACAAATAGTAACCGAAATTTAGCATTAAAGTTTAAATTAGTCAAACAAATTGTAACCAAAAAAATATCTTCAAAAATAATAGTAGAAGCATTTGACATAAATGGTATAAAAAGTAACATAGCAAATTTTTTTTGTAACGTAAAATTTCTTCTAAACTTTAATGTTAAAAAAAAAATTAATGGTTTTTTTTTACCAATTCATCATGTGAAATATATCTATAAATTAATCGTTTTTTTAACCATTAATAAAATCGTATTTTTTTTGAAAAACAATTATATTTTTTTAACCATTAATAAAATCTATATAATATGCGATGCGATGTCATTTTTTTAGACCAATTATATTATATCATATTATATCAAATGGGACCGTGAGAATACCATTAATATTATGGAACAACATTAATATGGAATTTCATTAATAACATCCGTATATCATATTATACCATTAATAAAATCTTGCTCTGTCCTAAAATAAAGTATCCGATTTTTTTTCTTTCATTAAAGTATCCGATTTTTTGCTATTAAACAATTCTGATTTTTTTTTTGGTTTAAGGCTCACTTTATTTTTTTTAGGGAAGGTTCAACGTTTATTTTAGCAAGACCATTAAATAGAATCAACTGAAATTATATTTTCGATATTTTTTAATGATACATTTTTAATTCCAATTACATACCTCCAATCCAATTATTTTTAGGTCTTAAAATAAAGTATATATATTTTTTTCCTTCCTACAGTAAATATTGAATAATTCAACGGAATTCATAAAAAAAAATGGTGGATCACGGTCACTATACTTGGCACGGGGATTATTATGATTTAACAATTATATTATGAGAAAAACAATTAAATTAGAATTCATTAATAAAATCGTATTTTTTTTTTGAAAAACAATTATATTTTTTTAACCATTAATAAAATCTATATAATATGCGATGCGATGTCATTTTTTTAGACCAATTATATTATATCATATTATATCAAATGGGACCGTGAGACTACCATTAATATTATGGAACAACATTAATATGGAATTTCATTAATAACATCCATATATCATATTATACCATTAATAAAACCTTGCTAGCAAATGCTTGAGAATAGAAGAAGAATAGATCGCCACATGTCGCTATTTGAAAGAATTTAAAACCTTGAAATTAAGTGACACTTGTCATGAAAAGAAGAGAAAAGCCTTGAAACAGGTCGTAAATTTATATTATATAGATTTTTCCTTTTTTAGATACCTTAACCAGTACCTCGGGGGCACCGGTTAACACAACCCATATAAATATGAAGGTGTTTTTCTCCCCGTCACTCACCATTATCCTTCAAAAGACATACGCTACTTACTAGTTAGTTGACTTGATTTTAGTAGATAGACGAAATGATACTCAAATTAAAAATTCACCCAAACAAGTGTCTGAGCTGAAATTCAAACCACTATCATGATGTTGATCGAACAATTTTGATATTTTTACCGATTAAATTAGAATTTGCACACACTAGTTAGTTGGTTTAGTTTACTATATACTTTACTTGTGTGTGCACTCTCTTTTCTCCTCTCAGCAGTAAATGACATGTTTGATAGCAAGAAAACAGAAATAGAGTTCCCAAAATCAATAAACGTTTTCTAGTAAAAAAGCTCAAAGCAGGGTGCTAAAAGTAGCTCAGAATCATAAATGGATTCTCTCTCTTCCTACTTTTGCTTCACTTTTCCTTTTCTCTTTACCTTCTTCTAGCTTCTGCAATTTCTGACGTAGCTTTTCAATTTGGGGCTATTTATGATACTCAATTCAATGCTCTCTCTTTCTTTGATTCATTGACTACATACTTTCCCTTCACCACTCCTTTGAACACACCCTTTTTTACCCTCTTCTGCAAACTCGTGTGTGTATGTGTAACCCTTTATAGTACATCTTTTAGGAACTTGAAATTTTTCTCAAAAATTGAGAAAAGTTTCAATTTTTAGTGTTTTTGCAACTTTTTAGGAGTTGGGTATTGTCTCATTTGTTCAGTTTGGTTTTAGATTTTGATTTGGGCTTTGTTCATTTACTTCCATGTTAAATTCTCAATCACATTTTTTTTTTTATAATGTTTAGTTTTTCTATATAATCTACTATTTGGTCACTGTTTAAGGTTACTTTATTGTCTATTTTAATCTGAAGTTAACTTTTTTGAGTTTGCTTCAAAGAAGTTATAGGAAAGGGTTTGATAGTGGTGGTTTTGGTATATACATTTTGAGGAAATGAGTGAAAGTGAAAATTTTGAGGTAGATAGAAAGGAGGGTTCTTTAGATTGGAGGTTTGTGAGTGGAAACCTTGCAAATTCATCTGTAGGTTTGGTTTCCATGGAAAATTCTATGATGGGTTCTTCTTCATGTCCTAATTCAATGGTGGATTCATATGGTCCTAATTTCTTGGACCTTCTTACTAACTCCGAAAACTTGGGTGGTTTTTGTGATGTTAATGGTCAGAGCAATGAAGTGAGAAAAGATGGGTTTGGTTTTGCAAGGGTTGGTTATGATGATAGAACAGTTGGAATGGGTTGGGACCTTGGTAGTGGTTCTATGATGAAGAGGGATGGTGTTTTACCAAATGGGGCTGAGATATTTCCTCAAAGTTTGTCTCAGTTTTCAACTGATTCTGGATTTATTGATGCTGCAAGGATGTCATGTTTTAGTGCCGGGAGTTTCGTGGATATGATGAACTCGTGTGGGATTCCTCAATCTATGGCTCTACCTCTACCTGTGTCTCGGTCTGTTGAGCATCTTGGTAGTGATGGAAGTCCAATCCAGAATGATCGAAGAAGTGACTGTCCTGTAATGTCTCAAGATGAAGGGAAACAAGCTCTTGGAGGGTCTTGTAACGAAGCTGATGGAGATGAATCGAGTGGCGATGATGGTTCCCAAATGTTGGATTGTGCAAGTGGAGAACCTTCTATTAAAGGTCTAAATCCTAAGAAAAGGAAAAAAAATGGACAGGTATATTTCTGAGTTGTATTTTTAGTATAGTTGATACTGTGGTTAACAATTTGAGGTTCAAATCGTGAATTGGATGATCTTTTATTATGAATCGTAAGATGAATTACCAACAAAATATGAATTTTTTTAAGTAAAATCAAGCCACATAGCAAAATTATAAGCTGTAGATGAACCTCAATATAGTCATAGTTCCAAGTCATTAATCAAATGACAAAAGGAAAGTGACTAGAGCTATACTAATTTTAGGTTGTGATTCATTAGAAACAATCAAAATTCATCATAGTGAATTGGGATTAAAAATGAGGTTCATATCCAAAATAGATACATTAGGGATTTGTATTGACCGAGTTTAGTTTTGTATCGAATCAAGATACAACTCACATGTATCGTAATATATTGATAACCATGATTTATACTGTTTCCCCCTTGTTCATGTGAGTTTATTTTATTTTATTTTATTTTCTGTTAGGATGGTGATAGTGATAAAGCCACCGGAACTCTTGAGCTACCAAGTGAAACCACAAAGGACAACTGTGAGAGCAGAAAAAAGGGAAAGCAGCAAACAGCTTCAACAACCAAGGCTTCTGGGAAGAATGCCAAACAGGGGTCTCAAGCTTCTGATCCGCCTAGCGAGGGATACGTACATGTTAGGGCTCGCCGTGGTCAAGCAACAAATAGCCATAGCCTTGCAGAGAGAGTAAGATGTTCTAACTAAATTTATGTGATGAGAAAAAAAAAATTGTTTGGATTTAGATTTCTAATTATTTAGATTTCAACTGTAGGTGAGGAGGGAAAAGATCAGTGAAAGAATGAAGTTTCTTCAAGATCTTGTACCTGGATGCAACAAGGTACATTTAAAACTTGAGACTGGAAGATTTTCACTACCTTATATTCATATGAGGATTTAGAGTGTTGTTTTCTTTTGATATATCATTGTTATTCTGTTTGTAGGTCACTGGCAAGGCAGTGATGCTAGATGAAATCATTAATTATGTACAGTCTCTTCAACAACAAGTTGAGGTATGGCTAAAAGCATATTTCTGCATTCTGCTTCAGTAAGTGTCGTCAATCATGAATCAGGGAAAATAACATTTGTTCAAATTCCGCTATTCCACAGCGCTATAGCACACTTGCATAGCTTCTATTTGACAACACTTGTCCTCTAAGTGTACCGCTAAACAATAGCAATTTGTTCAAATTCTGCTATGCCATTAGCGCTATTGGTCCTATATGTTATTTGACAACATAGGCTTCAGTACGCTATCAGCATATGTTCCATTAGAGTTTCTCATTAACATCGTTGACTGTTATAATGTTATTCTACCTGTTTGAAATTGCAATAATTTTAACTCTCACTGCTGATGATTTAAATGCCAGTGTCATCTTTGTTACAATTGGTAAAGGATGACGAATAATTATACGATAAACTGTTTTGTTAGGTGCCTTTGTTAGTTGTCCCTTATATATGTTTCTAGAAATCTATGCATCTTTTTCAGTTGAAGTTGACACATTTTTCTCCCTCTTGGCAGTTTTTATCAATGAAACTTGCAACCGTAAATCCACATGTGGATTTTAATATGGAACGGCTGCTTCCTAAAGATGTACGGTTCTAGTCAATCTGCATACCAGCAATTTTAAAGCTTACAATTAGCTATATATGCCTGACTGACCTTTATAAAATTGAATATTGTCAGATTCTTCAACATCAACCGGGTCCATCATCTGCTCTGGGGTTTCTCAGAGAAATGCCAATGGCTTTTCCTCCATTATCACATTCATATCAACCAGGACTGATTCATTCAACTCTACCTAACATGGCAAATTTATCAGATATGCTTAGGCAGACTGTTCAACCACAGTTGGAACCTTTGGCTGGAGGGTTTAAAGAGCCAAATCAGGTTAATCCATTGCAAGCAGCCAAGGACTGAAATTTCCTCAACACCAATCCTTTTTTAATTTCAGTTTTACACTTAAAATTTAGTTTCTACAGCATGCTAAATAGTAAATAGAAATGATGGTTGGAGTCGATGAACAATCATATTGCTTTAGTGTGCTTTATTTTGCAGTTATTGCAATATTCGAAAGTTTATTTCTTTCTACTAGGTTTACTTGATTGTTTTATAAATTTATGTACAAATTTGATACAATTTGCAATATAGCTGCATGAAGTGTGCGAGGCTGAACTTCATAACGTGCCACAAACAACCTTCACAACAACTTCTCCTGAGTAGCCACAACTTGGATGGTAAGATGTCGCAAGCAAACAAACCTTCTAATATTTCTTGCTAAATTTTGCCAGAGAGAGGTAGTGGACTGCTGCCCTGTTCCATGCTGATGCAGGTATCGTGCCAGCTGGTCAGATGAAAGTTAAGCCTTGATCTTCATTCTTCATCATCGGCGCATAATCAATACAGCACAATGCCTCTTTGGTATTTTCTGGATTCAAATGCACAAATACCTTAGTATCTCATATATATAACCGGTCTAATACCTTTTGTGGATGAAGTACTTCTTAGTAATTCTCTAGTGTCAAGGCTGTGAAGGGATTAACTCTAGGTTAAAGGAAGTAATCAATGGTTTTGCGAGTTCTTAGAAATACCCTTGAAGTTTGTTCAGTGTGCCTTTTACTAAAGATGTGTTAATCTATGATCTCATGGAAATTATTTGTTTCTTATTACTAGTCTAATTTTAATGCCTTGTTTGTTCAGTGTTAAATTTGCTCTTTAATGTTTTAACCAGACTAAAAGAATGTATGTTCACATTTTTTTTCCCTAGTGTGATTTCACCCCAAATAACAAATTTTATAAAAGAGGGGAAAACTGTACCAATCAATGTAACTAAATAGGGTGGGTAAGTTATGTAGGTCTGCCTTAGGTAATCAATTGGGGTGGATTATATTTTTCTAGTTCTCTAATTGTCTCAAATATAAGTAAATTTAATTACTTTTAGTATGTTTAATGAAGTCATCTTAAAATATTCTCATGAAAAATTTTAATTTTTTTTTTTTTTTAAGAGGGCGAAACAAGTTTTCATGAATGCCACTTTTGAGAATACACATTTATGATGATATTAATTGCACTTGATCAACTTTCATTATAAATGTGAATGTGTAGTTTTGCTTATAATCGAGCAAAAGAGTTTCAGGTTTTGTTAACTTTTAATCATTCAAACAATGGATTAACTTCCCAGTATCAAGCTAGATTCACTCTTTATATAGACTCAACTCAACTTAGAAGGCAATACAAATTACAACTTAGAATGCAATACAAATCAAACCATATGATAAAGAGATGAACATTTTGAATGCAAAAGTTCTTGTCTTTTCTGTCACCAATTTATCAGTTATATGACGTTGGAGAGTGTTGAAACTCAATTCTCACTGGGTTATGAACAACTGTAATCCTCTTCTCCTTGTAACATGAATGATCACCAAATGTTTTTCCTTTTCTCCTTCTTCCCTCTTCCTTCTCTATATTCCTGTAACTTCCTTCTCCATCTACTGCACCAGCGACTGCCATAACCTCCACGCCCCTCTAATACCTCCTTGTATTTGTTTATAGATTTCAATTTGGTCATTGTCTAGTTTACGATTGCTTCAGTAGAATTGTGAGAGAGAGAGAAATGTGATCTACTTAGGCTTAGCAACAAAGGTTAGCTTATGGTTCTCGGATCGGACCTTTTATCCACCTGGTTCTTTCAAGGTTTTCACTATGAGATATGATTAATCATCTTTATTTTCTGAGTCCTCAACACCTAGGGCCGTCTCAACAAATTCGTAGGCCCAGTTTTAATCTAGTGAGGGATGTACAAAAAATTAAATTTGGGCCCAAAAAAATAAATAAGGCACTAAAAAGAAAAATATGCACTCTGGCAGGACATACTTTAACCAAAGTCCCTTCACTCACAAACACACATCCGCGCCACTGAAGCACATTGAATTGTTTGAAATATTTTCGATTTCCTTCTATATAACAATTATTTGAGTGTTCTTCAAAAAAAAAAAGTATTTTGGGCCCCCAAAAATTTGAGGCCCAGTGCCATAGCCCAGCCTCGACGGGCTATGGGCCGGCCCTGTCAACACCACGTAGAATATAATTCATATCGGGCACATAACCCTCTTTTACCTTTTTGTAATTCAACTTTGCAAGCTTTTCATTGAACTTCTTATATGAGAAACATGCCACCTTAAAACTATTTGTTATTGACATTGCTTACCCTTCTAAGTAAGAAAAATTGTGTTATTTTTTCTTTCTGTAGATAGAGGAAGTGACAAGAACTCATAACCCCAATCACAACATACGATTTAACAAACAATTTTGGTATTTTTGTTAATTGATTTATGACTTATAAGAATGGTGAATTAGGATCCTCTAAAAGGAGCTACTTGATTCAAGTGAGCGATATCAATCATTAATAGACAAATTTTGTTCTTTAAATGATTAATAAACAAATTAATAATTATTGAATATTATGTATACATGCATGATAAATTATGGGTTTTAAGTATCAACAATTTGTCATAAAAACAATGTCAACAATTGTTTTAAACAAAAATAAATAATATTGGTTTACTCATTTTATTATTAACTAATCAGGAACAAAATCCGAGAATGATATAATTTTATTCATTACTAATTTGTAAATAAAGTAAATAAAATTTGGAGATTTTTTTGTTAATAGATTGATAAAATGACAATAATTATTAAAAACTCACATATAATTATAATTGGAGTGGGAGTTCTGGTGAACTAAAATATTCTTGTCTGAAACAAAACCATTGAATTCATTGACATTCTTCGAATGTTGTTGAACAATTCAATCCATTTCCATTCCTCACAATCACTCTACATAACACTCCAATTCAAAATACATGTCACTCTCACACTCTTCTTCCTCAAACCATTACTGTGCATTACTCAAACTCTGCTGCGAAACCCGCAACTTCACCAAAGCTAAAAACCTCCATTCTCACATCATCAAAACCCTTCCATACCCTGAAACCTTCCTCTTAAACAATCTCATTAGTTCCTATGCCAAACTCGGCTCAATCACCTATGCCCGCAAGGTGTTCGATCAAATGCCCCACCCAAATCTTTACTCTTGGAACACCATTCTTTCCGCTTATTCGAAACTGGGTTGTGTTCCTGAGATGGAGTACTTGTTTGATGCAATGCCGAGACGAGATGGGGTGTCGTGGAATTCACTTATTTCGGGCTATGCTGGTTGTGGCTCGATTTATCAGTCTGTAAAGGCTTATAATTTGATGTTGAAGAATGATGGGTCGTTTAATTTGAATCGGATAACGTTCTCGACTTTGCTTATACTTGCGTCGAAACGAGGGTGTGTGAAATTGGGTAGGCAGATTCATGGACATGTGGTGAAGTTTGGTTTTATGTCGTATGTTTTTGTTGGGAGTCCTTTGGTGGATATGTATTCGAAGATGGGGATGATAGCTTGTGCAAGGAAGGTTTTTGATGAGTTGCCTGAGAAGAATGTGGTTATGTATAATACGTTGATAATGGGATTGATGCGGTGTGGTAGGGTTGAAGATTCAAAAAGATTGTTTTTTGATATGCAAGAAAGGGATTCGATTTCTTGGACATCAATGATTACAGGGTTTACTCAGAATGGGTTGGATAGAGATGCAATTGATATTTTTAGAGAGATGAAACTGGAAAATCTACAGATGGATCAGTATACGTTTGGAAGTGTTTTAACTGCTTGTGGCGGTGTTATGGCTTTGCAAGAAGGAAAGCAAGTTCATGCTTATATTATTAGGACAGATTATAAGGATAACATATTTGTCGCCAGCGCTCTTGTTGACATGTATTGCAAGTGTAAGAGTGTGAAATCAGCAGAAGCGGTTTTCAAGAAAATGACTTGCAAGAATGTTGTATCTTGGACTGCAATGTTAGTGGGTTATGGACAAAATGGCTATAGTGAAGAAGCTGTTAAAACCTTTAGTGATATGCAAAAATATGGGATTGAGCCAGATGATTTCACCCTCGGAAGTGTAATAAGTTCATGTGCAAATCTTGCAAGTCTAGAAGAGGGTGCTCAATTCCATGCTAGAGCTCTCACTTCTGGCCTAGTTTCTTTTATAACCGTTTCCAATGCTTTGGTTACATTATATGGTAAATGTGGAAGCATTGAAGACTCCCATAGACTTTTTAGTGAAATGAGCTTCAAAGATGAAGTCACATGGACTGCAATTGTTTCTGGATACGCTCAGTTTGGTAAAGCCAATGAAACAATCGGGTTATTTGAAAGCATGTTAGCACATGGTTTAAAGCCTGACAAGGTTACCTTTATTGGGGTTCTTTCAGCTTGTAGTAGAGCAGGATTAGTGGAAAAGGGAAATCAGATATTTGAATCTATGATTAACGAACATGGGATTGTACCAATTCAAGATCATTACACTTGCATGATTGATCTCTTCAGCCGAGCTGGAAGGATAGAAGAAGCAAGGAATTTTATAAACAAGATGCCTTTCAGTCCTGATGCAATAAGTTGGGCCACCTTGTTAAGCTCATGTAGATTCTATGGGAACATGGACATTGGCAAGTGGGCAGCTGAGTTTCTTATGGAATTAGACCCACATAACACTGCTAGCTATGTCTTACTTTCGAGTGTATATGCTGCTAAAGGAAAATGGGAGGAAGTTGCTAGGTTAAGAAAAGATATGAGAGATAAGGGTCTGAGAAAGGAACCGGGATGTAGCTGGATCAAATACAAGAACCAAGTGCACGTTTTCTCTGCCGATGATAAGTCAAATCCATTTTCAGATCAGATATATTCTGAGCTTGAAAAGTTGAACTACAAAATGATAAAAGAGGGTTATGTGCCTGATATGAACTCTGTTCTGCATGATGTTGGTGATTCAGAGAAAATAAAGATGCTTAATCACCACAGTGAAAAGCTTGCAATTGCCTTTGGGTTGTTATTTATTCCTCCTGGTCTGCCCATACGAGTAGTTAAAAATCTGAGGGTTTGTAGCGATTGTCACAATGCAACTAAATATATCTCTAAGATCACCCAGAGAGAGATTCTTGTAAGAGACACTGCCCGGTTCCACTTGTTTAAAGATGGAACGTGTTCGTGTGGAGACTTTTGGTGATTGTGTATTGAAGTCATTGCAGATGGGATATCATCTATATTCTTTTGTATCAATTAAACTTTTTCACTATCCCCTGTTGATTATTTATTTCTCTTAGATTTGGATCTAACTCAACGTCTCAAAGCCAGCTTTCATGATTAGAGATTTCAATTCTTTATTAACACTTTCAGGCCTTATCTCTAGTCAAATGTGACACTTGGAGTTTTTCAATATATGCCCTGCTTGAGTTTGGTGGGTGGATACTATATTGGGTGGCCGATAGAACAGACTTCGACACCATCTTAGATTTGGATTCTACCCAACAAATCCGACTTTAAGATGAGTGGTGCCCATTCTTTATAGACTCCTTCAGATCTTATCTCTAGTCAATGGGAGACTTTGATTTTTCTCAATAATTTCAACTATCAAATGCATTTTTGGAGATAATGATTTTTTTCTTCTTTAAAAAAGGCAGTCTTTCATATTCAGATTACTGCTTCCCTAATGAATCTGTATCTTAGTAAATTCTGATGGACATGCAGCAAAGTGCAGTCAGTATAGAGGAAGATAGTTAGAAAGGAAAGGGGAAATTATAGCTGAATAGACAGGTGGCACTTTCTGATTGGAGGGTAAGAAAGGCGAGGTCATTACAAAGGGACTGAGGGGGAACGTATGCTGAATGTGTAGTTGGTAGTTTGTGGATGAGTAATGGGAGTTGATTCTCATCTCAGCAGAGGGCTCCCTCTTCTCATTGAGAGTGTCATGTATCATTTATCATTCTTCCATGAGATTCATCTCCACTTCATTTACTGTATGAGTATCTTTTGTATAGCGGGTTGATCCTCCGAGTTTACTAGTAATACCATTTCATTACTTTCTATACATTTATATAATATACTTTTTTTTTTACATAAAACAGATAGTAAAAACTAAAATAATTCGGTATTGGATTGTTATACCCTAATTTTGGACCTAAAAATACTTATTCAATTCTTCTTTTCTTGCATTATAAGTCATTTGATATGTCTCTGATCAATTACATCTTTTCTTGCATTTTATTTCAATATTACTTGCAAAATTCACATAAAAGGGTATTTTAGTCATTTCCTGCATTCAACCCATCTTAATCCTTGAAAATTGTTTGAGTCTCTTAAATTGGGTTGTATAAGTCCTTATTTCAATTTCATGTCAAAATCCATTTCAAAAAAAATATATCAGTTGAGTCATTTTCTAGTCAGTTTAGCCCCTAGGGGCATTTTAGTCATTTCTCATGTTAAAATTTCTTTTAATCTTTTAAAAATTTGTTTGAGTCCTTTCAAGTAGTTTGAATAAGTCCTCATTTCAATTCTATGTCAAAATCCATTTCAAAAATTACATTTGAAGTCATTTTGAGTCAGTTTTGCCCCTAGGGGCATTTTAGTCTTTTCATGTGTTAAAACCCTGTTTAAATTCTAAAAATTGTCTCTGAGTCTTTTAATTCGCCTGTATGAACTCTTGCTTTAATCCCTTGTTAGAAAATCATTTTAAAATTGCATTTGAGTCGTTTCGAGTCATTTTAGTCCCTAGGGCCGTTTTGGTCGTTTCACATAATATTTCTGATTCATTTTAATCTGCTTTGTTGTTTTTAATCGTCTCGCTTTACGTTAATTTTCAATTTACTTTTTTAATTCAATTTTAGTTTTAATTTTCATTTTAGTCCTCGCACTTTTGTTATTTGCATTTTAATCCCTTTTTAAGTTTGTTAGAGTCCAAGTGCCATGTGTCCAAATGCTATTGGTCCTTAAGAGTTTGTTACAAGTCCAAGTACACATGGCATTGTCCCATTGGTCCAAGCTTACCACATCACCTATATAAGTCAAAGTTGGTCAATTTTCAACACACCAATCATTTTTTACAAATTCCACAAAAAAATCACAAATAAATTTTCTTTCTTCTCTCTTTCTTCTCTTCTCTCACGTGATCAAAACCACCACCACCATAACCACTTTTTTCCTCCACCTTCAACCACCCTAACAACCTCCAATCTTCATCCCTAACCTCCATAACCACCTCTAACCACCTCTAACCACCACAAAACCACCACAATTTCACCAAAAACCTCCATTAACAACACCTCAAAACCGTGAATCATCATCATCCATCACAATCTTCCCACAAACCATAACAAAATTCGTCCCAAATTCATTTCAACACCGCCACAATCATTGTCTTCGAACGGTGATTTGTTCCGGCCGTAAACCATAACGCGACAAGCAGCAACAAACTGGAATCAAGTCCAATGCTATGAAGAACAAAAACTGATCCAGGGAAAGAAGAGAAGCTGTGAATCGAAGAAGAGGAACGAATTCGAACGTGAATTCGCAATTCACCGTAAACGCGCCTCAATCAAGTCGAATTCAAAGTGAAGAAGAGTTTGAGGTAATTTCTTTCCCCTTTCTTCCATTGAATGCGTGAATTGAAGCTTTTTGTGGGAAAAATCTGAATTGAAGATGATTGAGGAAGAACAGAGAAGTACCGTTCCTTTTTTTTTCGTTTCTTGATGTTGATTTGTTAGATCCTTTGGAATTTGGGGCTTTAATTCTGAAAGTATAATTAAGAGAATGAAGAAAGGAGAAGAAATAAGGAGTAGGTTGTGTTTTGCTTGTCTGGAACGAAGAAGAAGATAAGAAGAAGAAGGAGTTGTGTTTGATTCACGCATTCTGTGTGTTAAAGCCATTCCATTTTATCCCATGTGTGCTAGCCTACGACCGTACCATGCGCCTTCGCGTGTTTTGATGGTTGGATCTTGGATCTGATCCAACTGGATCGATCCAACGATCCCTGTACCTCCTGTTGACCCATCTTTCCATTCTTGACTGGGCTTGGGCCTTATCTGCCTACAATTTTCGTTTTTAGTAAATTTTGTGCTATTTTCACCCCGTAAATTGATTTTTACACCCCTGCGCACTCAAAAACGTTTTAAAAAAAATTCCTAAAAATTCCTATAACTTTCTTTGTATTTTTTGATCAATTTTGACATGTTACATGTCAAGATTGATCAAGAAATACCGGAGAATTAATTTTTGCTTGGGTTTAAATTGTTTCTTTTAATTTTTGTTGAAAACCTTGTTAAAACCTTGTTAAAAACTTGTGAAAATTTGGGTGAGCTTTATTGCAATAATGTCGATTGATTTAGGATTGTTTCTTGTGAACTTTGAGTGCTGGAAATTGATGGGGGAATACATGTGAATTTGTGTGTGATTGGTGTGGTGTTTTGGTCATATTTTGTGAAGCTTTTTGCACGTTTTAATTCCAATATCTTGGCTCATGATAATTGGTACTTGATGGGTGATCTTAGGGTGTTATTTGTTGCATAATATGTAGTGTTTGGTGCTGTTTTGAATGGGTGATAATTGGTTGCTTAGTTAGCAAGTTATTTGTCATTTTAATATGTGAATTGGTGCAAAAATAGGCCTAATTTCATATCATGATTCCTTGGCCTATAATTTTCTTGTAACTCTCATATTAGGGCTGACCCCAAAACTCTTTAAAAAATATTATAATGTGAGGGTTATAGGTCTTTTGTTTGCTTGGGATTTTGGTATTTTGTTAGGTATATTTTGTCATCTTTCTTTGCCATTTTATCATGTTACCATGCTTTATTTCCTTGTCAATTTTTCCTACCATACTATGCCTATTATCACTAACTCTTTTGTTCATCATTTCATAAGCATTCCCATCTCATCTCATATTCACCTTTATCTTCTTGAAATTTAATTTGTACCAAGGCTTAGAATGTAATACTTAGGAGCTTTTGTAATATTTTACTTCATGCAATTTTTAATTTCTTGCAAGACCATAGAATGTATCTAGGCCAATGATGTAATAAGGACAATGGACTCTAATAATGTACACCGACACAAGCACCGACACATGCACACACACCACTTTAGGTATATAGCTAGAATATGCATGTTTAGATGTATGTTTAGGATTGTATGTTTAGATGAATGTTTAGGCTTTATACTTAGAAAAATCATTTTCCAAAAAAATGTGAACAATATCACTCAAACCTTTTTCCATAATAAACCTTGGGATCAAAATCCCATTGAATTTTCCTTTTCCATTTTCTTAATCAAATTTCAATGAAAAATAATCATACTTGACTTCTTTTGCAAATAACTAATCAAACCTCACTCTTTTCTTAAATTCTCATGCCTTTAAGGCCTCTCAATCTCCATTCTTCAAAATTCCAATTTTCAAGCTTAAAATCAACCAACAAAAACAAAAACATTTTTGGAAGAGAACTACGGTGGATTTGATCCCTTAAACGGGTACGTAGGCAAGGAACAAAATTCCTTCAATTCAAATAAAATAAAAATTCAAAAACTTTCTTCTCCCTCCAATTTTTCACTTAGAATCCCTTTAGGTTTAATAAACACTTTCAAAATAGCATTTAAAAATAAAGCGCGCGCGTAGAAATTAAAGACGGTTCCTATAGGATACTATAGTCGTTATGGGTGCCTAACACCTTCCCGTAGCGAAAACAACTCCCGGACCTCGATTCTCAAGGGTTTTGCTTACTTTTTCCCTTCCCAAGAAAAAATAAGATATCACCGGTTTAAAAGGTTCAAACGTAATCAATGTTTGACACCCGAAAACCAAGATAAAACAGCTGGCGACTTCACTGGGGAGATTCGAGGGTTACGCCTAGTCTTTATTTCCACGCTTGCGCTCTTTTTTACTTGTTTCTTTTACTTGCTTTCTTATGTGAATAAATGTTTAAATTCTTGCAAACGTGTGGGGTGAGAATATCAAAAGTCCTGCACCCGGGCTGAGTGAACTTAGGATTTAGGAGGGATATAATCGACAATTCATTCCGGGGGTTGCCTCGTGTTTTGGATTATGCGATCAATCCCACATAGCTGAGGCATTTTAGGGGTGATGTTGTCGGCGCGTGTTGTCGCGTTTAGGCACTTTACTTCTAATTGTTCTATGACGCTATGAACCGTAGATAACCAAACCCATCCATGGCCATTTTTCTAGGACGTAGTGCGGAGACTAAACCGAGTGTTGTCTCGAGTTTTAGTCGTCACGCGATACTACACTCAAGTTAGACCTTCTTACAGATAATCATGGAGCGAGTGTTGTCTCGTGACACCGTGATATACGTCGGAGAGGTTGCAACTTGGGAACCTTTTTAGAACCTGGTTACTATTATCCTAAAGCCCTAGATTCACCGGACACCGTGTCCACCCGTGGCTCCTCGACTTTGAACCTCAACCCACCATGTTTTTCTCCGAACTTGAACATAATCATGCATACATGCATACATGCATAAACTTTTTCCCATGCATTTATCAGAGGACTTAGACAAGTCATCTTTTGAACATCACGGATGTGAACACCAAGTGATACCATCTCAACTAAACTTTTAGTTTTGCTGAAGACTTTCAAATAAAACCGTGTTTCTCCGTGATGTTCACAACCACTTTGACAAGTCCTCTGACAAAAAAAAAGAGTCTTTTTGCATTTGCATATCATGCATCATATGCATCATTCATCGGTCACAAAATGGCTTCCCGTGCTCATTGTCTCCTGGTTTTTCCGCCGCAGTCTAAAAAGTGGCTCGTGCTCGTAAAGTCTACCAACCAGATAGAGTTTATCAGACAAGATTGTACAAGAGAAGAAACATGGCTAACCTTGAGGAAGGGAATGCCAGCCCCTCGGGCCAGCTGATGAATGTCATAAAAGTGTTAAATTCATGTTATATTTCATACACTTTTTGTTACTTGTTTTACAAGTTATTGAAGGAAAAGCCGAGAAATAAGCGTTAAATGCCTTATTACGCTTTACTTATCATTACTCTATCCATTTGTGTAGAAATAAGCCTCAAGACAGAGCTTAAAGACCAAAACCATGAAAAAACACTATTTGGGCAGAAGCTGATCCAGGAGAGATGCAGCTCGCACTCAAACTCGCAAATGTGAGTAGCAGATGCGAGCAACTCGCAACTGCGAGCTCCCTTACTCGCAACTGCGAGTTAGGGCGGTTTGATCCCCTCAGTTATGACGTGGCAGCGTATCATTGGTCCAGGCAAGCAACTCGCATCTGCGAGTGATGTAGCTCGCATCTGCGAGTTCAGGCAGGGCAGAAGTCTTTATATAGCCACTTGCTACTCTTTGGAGAGGATCTTATGATATCTTAGCTTGATATTTTCTTAGCTTCTCTTAGGTTTTAGTTTAGATATTTTCATAGGGAGAAGTAAGGTAGTTCTTCATTGAGTAAGATTGGTTTTGGAAGTTGGATCTTAATACTTTGTTGAGACATCACAAGTGTAATGAATCCTTCCTTTTCAATCCATCCTTGCATGGCTTCCATGATGATGAGTAGCTAAATACCCTTTGTTGGGATGAGAGGTACTTGATCTTGCTAAACATGTAATCCTTTTTATCTTGCAATATATGGTTCTAGCAATTTATATTCAATATTGTTGTTATTCTTGTGTTAATGCTTTCAATGAGATTCAAGATGCTTTGGACACAAACTCTTGAATCTTGAGCTAGAGTAGCAATATATCTTAGGTTAACTTCTTTGACAACTTTGTTAATCTTGTGATAATCACCTTAATCAAGAGTTTAATGCTTTCGGATGCTTAATCAGGCTGGACACGGTCGATTAAGTTATCCGATCGACTTTGTTATCGTTTAAGGGATTTGGACACGAATGTTTAAACGATAACTTAGAAATAATTATATCACTTTGGACACGAAGGGTAGTTTAGAATTGATTGTGATAATGTTGTTTATAAAGCTAGAATTCGTATGGATCATTAGGTTACGTGTGACGCTTGGTTAAGGAACGCTACTCCTAACAAGTTTCAATCCTTATTTATCTCAACTTTTACTTTTTGCAATTAGTTTAGTTAGATACATTTCAATTCAAACAAACAAGTACTCTTAATACTTGGAATGATAATCGATGTTAAACTGTCATTGATAACGCACTATTCCCTGTGGAGACGATATTAAAATACTTATCTTGTTTGATGCAACATATACTTTCATCAAAATGGCGCCGTTGCCGGGGAATGGTGTTTAGTTATTATAGATAGAACGATTGATTTATCGTTTAAGTATTTGTATATAATCCGTAAATAGTTTTCTTTATTTGATAGTTGTTTGTACTAACCTCTTGTTGATAACCAAAGAAAAGTTTCTTGTTAGTTGTTTCCGTTTTAGGATCACCACCTAGCCAAAATCATGGCTGATCATGGTTACTTCAACTTCTATACTCCACCCGAGTATGAATCCTATCCTCAGTATCAGCAACATTCTTATGAAGATGAGAGATACAAGGTGATTGAAAATACTTTGAACATCTTCATGCAACAATCCATGATAAACATGCAAGACACCAACCAAAGATTGAAGACTTTATCACTTCAAATTGGGTTGATTCAATCACAAATCATGGATAGCCAAGCCAACAATCAATCCACTCTTAGAGAACAAGAAAATAATCCAAACATGTTTGAGAGAGTCGGAGAGATTGTTGAAGAAATTGTTGTTCACAATGAGGTAGTTACAACTGTTGATATTGAAGAAGCAACGGTGGTTGAGAAAAATGAACGGATACTAATCAAGGAAGATTTAATGGTAACAAGAGGGAGGAAGATGAACAAGGTAGAAATCGATCGAGTCATTGATGAAATTAACGCCTTGTTCAAACCAAAGCTAGGGAGGTCATGGACTCCAAGTTTGTTGTTCCTAAAGTTCATGGAATTCCTACCAAAACGTAGGGTTTCAAAAGATGATGTGCTTTCCGTTTCATTTTGGCCGCCCTAACGAAAAAGGCGTCGAGCTAACGACGTTAAACAAGTGCTTGTTGGGAGGCAACCCAATTTTGTAAGTCTTTTTATTGTTTTAAATGCATAATTAGATACAAGAGTCATGTGCATGCATCCAAACATCCAAAAACATAACCCAAACAGAGAGCAAAAGTTTGAACCAAAAGAACTCGCAACTGCGAGTAAAACAGCTCGCAACTGCGAGCTGAATGGGTTTGACTGCGTTGACTGCCAAAACACTCGCATCTGCGAGTAGAGCTGCTCGCATCTGCGAGTAGCTGCAGTTTTGGGCAGTTACGAAACCTAAGGCCACCAACTCTCATTTACTTCACTTAACCACCCATTATCATCCCATTTTCGATTTTAGTTCTCTCTCATCAAACAAATCAAAAAAAAATTTTTTCTCTCAATTTTGTTGAACTCACGTGAAACACAAACCCTTAATTCTCAAGGAGTCATTCAAGTCAATCCAAGTCATTTGCATTTCATTTTCATTTCTGCACTTGTATTGCTAAACAATCAGGTTTGTTTGTTTCTTCTCTGATATCATTCTCTGCATGTTTCAACCCTAGGGTAGAAGAGTTATGTTTAATCTTAAATCTGTGAAAATGATACCCATTTGTTAGAGATGAGCATAAATCATGCAAAGATTCAAATTCATATTCACTTGCATCCACATTTTTTTGATTACCCTTATTTGTAAAAAGAATTTTGAAATAAAATTAGGGTTAT
The DNA here is from genome assembly GCF_051527215.1 of Medicago sativa. Classification (NCBI taxonomy): domain Eukaryota; kingdom Viridiplantae; phylum Streptophyta; class Magnoliopsida; order Fabales; family Fabaceae; genus Medicago; species Medicago sativa. Next base: position 59,249,736 of record NC_140756.1, read on the forward strand.
GTGGACCAATTCGAATTTCAAGCTTAATGCATGATTTTGCTCTTCTCTTTGTCAATACTAGGGTCGAAAATGCTGTACTTAGGGTTAGGACATCATGAAACTGAAACAAATTTTGATAGGATTGAGTTGTGCCAATTTCTGGGCAACTCGCATCTGCGAGTAAATCAGCTCGCATCTGCGAGTAATAGCCAGAACTCGCAACTGCGAGTGCTTCTGCTCGCAACTGCGAGTTGCAGCAGAACTTGCTGCATGTTTCTGTGATTCAACCTGCAGTTGTGTTATTTTGTTCCATACTGATTTTAATTGTATATTCCATTGTGGTGTGGTATTTTTCTGGTTGTTTTGCAGGAATGGCACCTAAAAGAGTTAACACCGGTAAGAGAAAGCAAGGCGAGTCATCCGTACCTCAACCTCCAACCCAAAACCAGTCCTATGATCAAGAGAGATTTAGGACTAGGTACCACCAAAATAGGTACAACGCCTTGCTGAAACAGACCTTGTGGACTGAGAGAGTTGTTCAAATCAAACCCGATGGACCTTATGGCAATTATCATAAACTTTTCCTTGACCAAGGGTGGGCTAGACTCCTTAATCCCATAACCAAAATCAACGAAGAGTTGGTGCGAGAGTTCTATGCCAATGCCCTTCCTCAAAACCCCCAAACCGATCCATTCACCTTTGAAACTTTTGTGAGGGGTAGGACAATCAAGTTTGATCGTAATGCCATAAACAAATTCCTAGGAGATCCTTTCGACTTAGATGTTGAGGCTGAGGATGGGATTGATGATTTCCATAAGAAACAAAACCTAGGTCACTTCCTCCTTGATAACACCCATGATGAGATTAAAAAGTTTGTAATGTTAGAGGGGGAAACCTATGACAAAAGTGATGCGGGTAGAGAGCACATTGCCCAATATAAATTGATGAAACCACCGGCCAAACTTATCTTTCGATTCATCCTCCACAATGTCAAGCCTAACAGCCATATGGCTGATTGCACCATAGATGTTTGTCCCTTGATTTACTACATTCTCAAGGGCATTAAGGTGGACATTGCCCGAACTATTGCTTGGGAGCTAAAAAAAGTTGTGCTTCAAGGCCATGGTGAGCCAAAAACTCGCCTATCTTTTCCTGGTTTGATCATGGGTTTGATCAAAGACACCCACATGAGGATGCCCGCTGATTATCATGAAATAATCAAAAACCCCATTGATGATGCCTTTATTACCCGTTACATCATGGGTCAATCTAAAAAAGGTAAGGGTAAGCAAGCTTTATCTTCTAGGGCACCTCCCTCACAATCCGAGCCCCAAGATGCACCTCTTCCATTCCCACCAGCAGCTGGTTTTGATTTTGCTAGCTATGTTCAATGGCAACATGAGAATAATGTGCTTAATTATAATATGATGTCAGCCATTCATCGGGAAAACATGTACTTTCAGCAATCTCAATACATTATGCAGCAGCAGCATGGATACCCTCCAGAGATTATGGCACAATTCATGGCACCTCCAGCTTTTCAAGAATATGCAAATTGGCCTGAGGACACACCAAAGCCTTTTGGAGGGGGTGGAGACTTTAGAGGTCATGAGGATTTGAACATGGAGGAAGATATTGGTGGTTTAGGTGATGATGATGATCCGGCAAATGTGCCAAGTGCTACTTCAACCCCTCATGGGTCAGATGATGATGACATGCAGTCTTGAGGAAGAGGAAAAGAATTGAAAGCTAGTTCTTCAAAGAGTGATTTTATCAAAGCTTTCATTCATTTCTTGCTGTCTTCCTTAGCTGTTATTTCTTTTCTCTTTTGTTTCTTTGTGAACAATATTCTGTTGGTTTTTATTTTAGCACATGAACTCATATTTTATTTTATGTTATCAGCACTTTGTTAAGTATTTTGGATATTGATGTATGGTAACTTTTATTTCGTTTTAATTAGTATTATTATGTTCGTATTTATATTAGTATGGTTTAATTTTATTTTGTAGTATAATAATGTGTTAAGCATTTTTCAAGTACTTTATTTGGTTTTAATTTAAAAATTGTGGAAGTTTCTTGCGTATCACTCTTGCTTAATTTCAAATCTCAGATGATTGATAACAATTCATAGTTGTGATTAAAGCGCAAAGCCAAGGTACAAGTTTCCAGTTTTTCTAGGTTTTTACTCGAATATGGAACGAGTACTTTGCGCAAATTTCATTTCATTTAGTTCTTTACAATAATTTATTTGTTTGTGAACCATGTAGTACTAGCCTAAAGTGAAGAAACCTCAAATGTTTGTACATATGCAAGGAGACCGGCTTTCATTGTTTAACTCGTTTATGTTATGTTAAATCCAATAATTGTTTTAAATTGTGTGAAGGCATGGAAGTGATCAAGGCACTTTTTTTGTTATTGAGTGAAACTTACTTGACCACAAATAGCCTACCTTGTGAGAAGAGCGAGTATTTGCTAACCCACTTGAGCCAAATGAATCGGAGTCATCAATTATGAACTGTCAATTCATAAGCACAATGCTTGATGAAGTTGCCTTTAAATTTTTTCAAAATTCAGTTCATTCTTGACGCACTTTAGGACTCTGATATGTTTTTAATTGTTGAACCCTAAAATTTCAATGTTATTTGTCCCTTTTACCTTAGAATAGAGGAACATTCAATTAGGGTATTTGTTGATTCAAGTTGGGGAGAGAAGGTAGATGTAAATCTTATGTCAAGTACTATGGTGTAAATTTATCTTTGATCAAGACAACATATTGTTGTAAATACAAAAGAAAAGAAAAACAATGTGTACATGAAAAGAAAAGAAAAACAATGTGTACATGAAAAGAAAAAGAAAAAGAGAAAAAGAAAGAAAAATCCAAAAAAAAAAAATAAGTTGTCAAGATCAAAGTGCTTCATGTTTAAGCACCAAGGGTTTGTAATGATTGGTAGGAAAGATTGTGAATTTTAATGGTTGATACAAGGAATGTTCCTCTTTGATAGGCTTTTTGATTTCAATTGCCCACATATGACATTTCTTTTGTAGCCAAGCCAAGTTATAACCCTCAAAGACCTTTTGATCCATGTTTTTATGCCTTTTGAAACGATATTTGGATGGACACATAACTTGATTGGAATGTTAACTTGATTGCCGGATGTGTGTTCATAACCCTCATTCATTTGATTGTTTATCTACTTTCATAGAAGTGTGTTAGGTGTGGTTCGTAAATAAATATATTATTGTTTTGAAATGTTTGACATGAACTTTGTACTTAGGACTCATCTCATGTTAGTAGTAGAATTTTAGATTAGTTGGAAACTTAGACTTGCCCGCGCATTCACTTTTAAATCATTCATCTGAAGATGTTTTCAAAGCCTTGTGTACTTGTGTCTTGTCATTTACTTGTTTGATTTTCAATCTTTTGTTTGAGGACAAACAAAGAGTTAAGTTGGGGAGAGTGATGAATGTCATAAAAGTGTTAAATTCATGTTATATTTCATACACTTTTTGTTACTTGTTTTACAAGTTATTGAAGGAAAAGCCGAGAAATAAGCGTTAAATGCCTTATTACGCTTTACTTATCATTACTCTATCCATTTGTGTAGAAATAAGCCTCAAGACAGAGCTTAAAGACCAAAACCATGAAAAAACACTATTTGGGCAGAAGCTGATCCAGGAGAGATGCAGCTCGCACTCAAACTCGCAAATGCGAGTAGCAGATGCGAGCAACTCGCAACTGCGAGCTCCCTTACTCGCAACTGTGAGTTAGGGCGGTTTGATCCCCTCAGTTATGACGTGGCAGCGTATCATTGGTCCAGGCAAGCAACTCGCATCTGCGAGTGATGTAGCTCGCATCTGCGAGTTCAGGCAGGGCAGAAGTCTTTAAGAGTATATAAAGACTTCTGCCCTGCCTGAACTCGCAGATGCGAGCTACATCACTCGCAGATGCGAGTTGCTTGCCTGGAACAATGATACGCTGCCACGTCATAACTGAGGGGATCAAACCGCCCTAACTCGCAGTTGCGAGTTGCTCGCATCTGCTACTCGCATTTGCGAGTTTGAGTGCGAGCTGCATCTCTCCTGGATCAGCTTCTGCCCAAATAGTGTTTTTTCATGGTTTTGGTCTTTAAGCTCTGTCTTGAGGCTTATTTCTGCACAAATGGATAGAGTAATGATAAGTAAAGCGTAATAAGGCATTTAACGCTTATTTCTCGGCTTTTCCTTCAATAACTTGTAAAACAAGTAACAAAAAGAGTATGAAATATAACATGAATTTAACACTTTTATGACATTCATCACCAGCCCATTGAAGAGTCTAATCTGGACGAAATTCTGAGGCTTATCAAAAAGAGTGACTATAAGATTGTAGACCAGCTGCTGCAAACTCCGTCAAAAATATCCATCATGTCTCTGCTCATGAGCTCAGAGGCTCATAGGAAAGTGTTAATAAAGATACTGGAGCAAGCTTATGTTGACCACGAAGTCTCTGTGGATCAGTTTGATGGGATAGTGAGTAATATTACTGCCTGCAACAACTTGGGATTTGGTGACGATGAACTCCCCGAAGCAGGGAAACACCACAACTTGGCTCTGCATATCTCGGTACACTGCAAGTCCGACATGATATCCAATGTGTTGGTGGACACTGGATCATCTTTAAATGTAATGCCCGAATCCACACTAAGACAGTTGAGTCATCATAGAATCTCTCTGAGGGGAAGCAGCTATTTGGTTAAGGCTTTCGACGGATCTCGCAAAGATGTTCTTGGGGAAGTAGACTTGCCAATCACCATTGGTCCTGAGACATTTCAGATCACTGTCCAGGTAATGGACATCAATGCTTCTTACAGTTGTCTCCTCGGAAGACCGTGGATCCACGACGCTGGGGCAGTCACTTCTACTTTGCATCAAAAGCTCAAATTCGTGAAGAACGGTAAGATTGGCACTGTACATGGTGAAGAAGCATATCCGGTTAGCCAAGTGTCATCTTTCTCTTGTGTTGAAGCAGGGTCCGCTGAAGGGACGTCATTTCAAGGCTTGACTGTTGAGGGTGCAGAGCCCCGGAGGGCTGGTACTAGCATAGCTTCGTTGAAAGACGCCCAGAAGGCTGTTCAAGCAGGGCAAGCTGCTGGCTGGGGCAAAGTGATTCAGATCTTGGAAAACAAGCGCAAAGAAGGCCTTGGATTCTCCCCAACCTCTGGTGTTTCAACAGGGACTTTCTACAGTGCTGGGTTCATCAATGCTATTACTGAAGATGCTGCTGAGAGTAGTTATGTGCCTACATTTGTTGTACCAGGAGGCACTGTGAGAAATTGGGAGGCCATTGATGTTCCTTTAGTCATGCATGCTTCCGTGTAATGTGTCTTGTTGCTCATGTTTTTTCTTTGTTTTCAAAATAACAATCCTTTCGCTCTGCCCAAGGCGAAAGTGATATCATTGTAAGGGCGTGTTTGTTTCGGCATTGCCGTTATCAATAAAAGTTGTCGTTTTTCTCACGACTCTTTGTTTTTTTTACTTTTTAGTGCCTTTTTCTTGGAAATAATGGTAATGCCAGAAAAAACCAAAACATCTGTATTTTCTTATTAATTTCAAAAATCTGCATAAAAAAAACCCGTTGAACACAGTGACCCTATGGTTCCTCCAAATTATGCAGATTGAACCACAATAAACCCGTTGAACACAGTGACCCTATGGTTCCTCCAAATTTTGAATTCCCTATATATGAAGCTGAAGATGAGGAGGATGATGAAGAGATACCGTATGAGATCACTCGACTGCTTGAGCAAGAAAGAAGAGCCATTCAGCCTCACCAGGAAGAGATTGAGCTTATCAACCTGGGTACTGAAGAAAACAAGCGAGAGATCAAGATTGGTGCTGCACTTGAGCCAGAGGTGAAAAATAAGATTACTCAGCTTCTCCATGATTATCCAGATGTCTTTGCATGGTCCTATGAAGATATGCCGGGTCTAGATCCCAAAATTGTGGAACATCGGATACCGACAAGACCTGAATGTCCTCCCGTCAAATAGAAATTGAGAAGGTCTCGTCCAGACATGGCTCTTAAGATCAAAGCTGAGGTGCAGAAGCAAATTGATGCGGGTTTCCTCATGACAGCTGAATATCCTGAGTGGATTGCCAACATTGTGCCAGTACCAAAGAAAGATGGGAAAGTTCGAATGTGTGTTGATTACAGAGATCTAAACAAAGCCAGTCCGAAAGATAACTTCCCATTGCCTCATATTGATGTGCTTGTTGACAGTACTGCTCAATCTAAAGTGTTCTCCTTCATGGATGGTTTCTCTGGTTATAATCAGATACGAATGTCTCCTGAAGATAGAGAAAAGACGTCCTTCATCACTCCAGGGGGAACGTTCTGTTATAAAGTAATGCCGTTTGGCTTGATAAATGCTGGTGCTACCTATCAAAGAGGTATGACAACTCTGTTTCATGATATGATCCACAAAGAGATTGAAGTATATGTTGATGATATGATTGTGAAGTCAAGTGATGAAGAGCAGCATGTTGTGTATTTGAAAAAGATGTTTGAAAGACTAAGAAAGTACAAGCTGCGGTTGAATCCTAACAAGTGCACATTTGGTGTAAGATCTGGAAAGTTGCTAGGCTTCATTGTCAGCCAAAGAGGCATTAAAGTTGATCCTGACAAAGTCCGAGCCATCAGAGAGATGCCAGCCCCTCAAACTGAAAAGCAAGTCAGAGGTTTCCTCGGACGTCTGAATTATATTTCAAGATTCATATCTCACATGACTACTACCTGTGGACCAATTTTCAAATTGCTCAGAAAGAATCAGCCTGTTGTATGGAATGATGAATGCCAGGAAGCTTTTGATAGCATTAAAGAATACCTGTTGGAACCACCTATTCTTGTCCCACCAGTGGAAGGAAGGCCTTTGATTATGTATCTGTCAGTGTTAGATGATTCAGTGGGTTGTGTTCTCGGTCAACAAGATGAGACTAGTAAGAAAGAGCATGCTATCTACTATCTGAGCAAGAAGTTCACCGATTGCGAGACTCGGTATACGATGCTTGAAAAGACTTGTTGTGCTTTAGCTTGGGCTGCCAAACGCCTGCGTCATTATATGGTGAATCATACAACTTGGTTGATATCCCGAATGGATCCAATCAAGTACATCTTTGAAAAACCTGCTGTTACTGGAAAGATTGCACGTTGGCAAATGTTGTTGTCTGAATATGATATTGTGTACAAAGCTCAGAAAGCAATCAAAGGAAGTGTCCTTGCTGAGCATCTTGCTTGTCAGCCTCTTGATGATTACCAGCCAATTAAATTTGATTTCCCTGATGAAGAGATTATGTATCTGAAAGCAAAAGACTGTGAAGAACCACTGATCAATGAAGGGCCGGACCCCAATAGCAAGTGGGGATTAGTGTTTGATGGTGCTGTCAATGCTTATGGTAAAGGGATTGGAGCCATCATTGTAACTCCGCAGGGGCACCACATTCCTTTCACCGCTCGAATAACTTTTGAATGCACAAACAATATAGCTGAATATGAAGCATGTATCTTGGGCATTGAAGAGGCCCTTGATCTGAGAATTAAGCACCTTGACATCTATGGAGATTCTGCACTTGTTATTAACCAGATAAAGGGTGAATGGGAGACTCATCATGAGAAGCTGATCCCATACCGTGACTATGCAAGACGTCTATTGACATACGTTACCAAGGTTGAGCTGCACCATATCCCCCGGGATGAAAATCAGATGGCTGATGCTCTTGCTACTATATCTTCCATGTTTCGTGTCAATCACTGGAATGACGTGCCCGTAATCAAAGTGCAGCGTCTTGATAGACCCGCTCATGTGTTTACTATTGAAAATATGCCAGATCAGGCTGATCAAGATGTGAATGGTAAAAAGCCTTGGTATTACAACATCAAACAATTTTTGCAGAATCATGAATATCCACCTGGTGCTTCCAACAGGGATAAAAAGACCTTGAGACGATGGGCTAGTAGATTCCTTCTGGACGGAGAAATCCTATACAAGAGGAACTATGACATGGTCTTGTTGAGATGTGTTGACAAACAAGAAGCCGAGAAATTGATGCATGATGTACATGACGGTACTTTTGGGACCCATGCTTCGGGCCACACTATGTCAAGGAAACTGTTAAGAGTCGGCTATTACTGGATAACTATGGAACGTGATTGCCACAAACATGCCAAAAGATGCCACAAATGTCAAATTTACGCTGACAAGATCCATGTGCCTCCACACGCTCTCAATGTTATATCTTCCCCATGGCCTTTCTCTATGTGGGGCATTGACATGATCGGAAGAATTGAACCAAAGGCTTCCAATGGACATCGTTTCATTCTAGTGGCAATTGACTATTTCACCAAGTGGGTCGAAGCTGCTTCCTATGCAAATGTGACCAAGCAAGTGGTAGTGAAATTTATCAAGAATAACATCATCTGTCGATATGGTGTTCCCAACAAGATCATCACTGACAATGGTTCCAATTTGAACAATAGCATGATGCAAGCTTTATGTGAAGAATTCAAAATTGAACATCACAACTCTTCTCCTTATAGACCTCAGATGAATGGTGCAGTTGAGGCCGCTAACAAGAACATCAAGAAGATTGTTCAGAAGATGGTCACTACTTACAAAGACTGGCATGAAATGCTGCCTTTTGCCTTGCATGGTTACCGTACTACAGTGCGCAGTTCAACCGGGGCAACTCCCTTCTCTCTGGTATATGGTATGGAAGCAGTTCTCCCTCTGGAAGTGGAGATTCCATCTCTTCGAGTAATCATGGAAGCAAAGTTAACTGAGGCTGAATGGTGTCAAAGTCGGTATGACCAGTTGAATCTGATTGAAGAAAAACGTATGGATGCCATGACTCATGGACAGTTGTATCAAGTGCGAATGAAGAATGCTTTTGACAAGAAAGTCCGACCTCAAAAATTCAAGGAAGGCGAACTTGTATTGAAAAGAAGGATAAGTCAACAACCCGACCCAAGGGGCAAGTGGACACCTAACTACGAAGGTCCTTATGTTGTCAAGAAGGCTTTCTCTGGTGGTGCTTTGATTCTTACACACATGGATGGTGTTGAACTCCCAAATCCTGTTAATGCCGATATAGTCAAGAAATACTTTGTCTAAAAAGAAAAGAACAGCGTGGTAGGTCGAAAACCCGAAAGGGCGGCCTAGGCAAAAATGCGCTTCCCGGTGGATCGAAAACCCGAAAGGGCGATCCAGGCAAAAGTTAGGGACAAAAAAAATGAATATGAAAAAGCTCGCTGAGATTGTACGCAACTCAGGTAAGAATGAGCGCCTCGATGAGCCGAAAACCCGAAAGGGCGGTTCATGCAAAAATGAGGTTGACAATAAAAGACAGGTAACTATATCCGGCAAATCACCATCACCCCTTGGGGCACCTGCAACTGTCAATGATCATCTTCATCAGAAGCTTCTGTACTTGTGAATTCAAAATTTCTATGAAATGTAGTGGTCATCGTGTTCAATGTATCACCAACCAATAAAATTACCATTTTCCAAGCTTTGTAAATCCGTGAAGTCATGCCTTTGGCTGACTCTCACTCTTCTACATCAATTTGAGCCTGTGCTATTGTTTGAAACTCTATTTTTCTTTCTACTTTCAATGCTATATACAAAATATTTCTTTTCCATTTGATAATGTCAATGTCTGAAACAAACATTTTTTGAAAATTGAAAACTCTTCTTCTGTCTATTTTGAAAACAAACCTGAGCAATAGGGTACGTTTCAATGAAACATGCATGAATAAATGAATGTCAATGTCTATTTCAATACATGTTACAAGCAGGTTACTCCCCAGGATAATCTGGGGTCAATGGCAAGACTGAAAAAACAGAATGAAAATGAAAAAAGTTGAAAAATGCAAATGAAAAGCTCGCTAAGTCGAAAACCCGAAAGGGCGGCTTAGGCAAAAATGAGCACCCCGCTGATTGACAACCTATGAAGGTAATTCAGGCAAAAATGGGGCAATGAAAAGAATCTTACTCCCTGGTGAATCGAAAACCCGAAAGGGCGGTTCAGGCAAAAATGGGATTGAAAAATGAAAAATGAGAAGAATATTGAAAAGCATTGACCACAGATGCGAACATCCAATGTTTACCCAGCACTGACACGCCTAGCAACGGCGATCTGTATCCAAGAACCTTCCAAGGGTCCCTCCTTTACGAGTTTTATTGCCCTCAGCCATGGTTTTGATACGTCTCTCAACGACGGTCTCTCCAAAGAGGTTTTCCCCTGTGAATATGTTGCAGCACGAGCCACTACGTGCCCAATCTTCCAATGTCTCATCTGCCTTTGTGAAACTTCTCTGTCAAACTACAAACCAATCATGCATTTCAAGCATTCATACATGCATAATCATGCATTTTATGTGCTCATACATTCAATAATCTTGTTATACCATGCATACATGCTGCATTTCCAATTTTAACTTTCAATCCAACTTAGTTTCCGTTTTCAATCCAGCTCAATTTTCACTTTCAATTCCAATCTTCAATCTCAATTTCAACTCAATCCAAATTGCAACTGTCAATCTCAATTTCAATCTCAAATCTCAATTTCAAATCAATTCAATGTCAAATTCGAAGCAATCTCAATTTCAATTCTATGTCAAATTCGAAGCAATCTCAATTTCAATTCAATGTCAAATTCGAAGCAATCTCAATTTCAATTCAATGTCAATTCGAAACAATTTCCAATCTCAATTTCAATTTCAATGTCAATCTCCAATTTCAATCCAATCTCAATGTCAATGTCAATGTCAATTTTCAATTCAATTCCAATTCAATCTCAATGTCAATTTCAACCCTCAATCCAATGTCTATGTCTCTGCTTAATCTCAACTTTCAATCTCTCTTTCAATGTCAACTTTCAATTCAATTCAAATCAATGTCAATTCACTCTCAATTTGCTTTTGGGCCAACAAAAATGGTCATGTCTATTTTCAAATCAAGTCAATAACAATTTACCCTCAATTGGTGTCTTGTCAAATCAGGCTTCCAATTTGTATCTTGTTATCGGTCAAGTGGCAAGTTCGATCCAAAGAACAGCTTGTACCTGCTTATATGTCTATGTTTCCGGTCAAACGGCAAGTTCGATCCAAAGAACAGTTTGCACCCTTTGCTTATGTTTTGTTATCGGTCAAACGGCAAGTTCGATCCAAAGAACAGTTTGCACCTACTTACATGTTGTGGTATTGATCAAGTGGCAGGTTCTATCCAAAGAACAGCTTGTGTCTACCCTTTGTCTATATCTCCGATCAAGTGGCAAGTTCGATCCAAAGAACAGCTTGTATCTGCCTATATGGCTATATTTTCAATCAAGTGGCAAGTTCGATCCAAAGAACAGCTTGTATCCATCTCTTGTTTGTATTTCTTGGTCAAGTGGCAAGTTCGATCCAAAGAACAGCTTGTACCCCCTTTCTTGTTTGTATTTCTTGGTCAAGTGGCAGGTTCGATCCAAAGAACAGCTTGTACCCATCTCTTTTTTGTATCTCTCGGTCAAGTGGCAGGTTCGATCCAAAGAACAGCTTGTACCTATTTTTCTATCCCCTGGTTTGTCTACCCTGTCAATGTCCACCTGAATCCCCAGTGACATGACATGCTCTATAGACTCCAGTTGTTTGTCTTGCATTCATAATCAAAGTATTGCATGGCATTCATGTTTTGAAAATCTAAGAGCGTATTTTTATGTCCAAAAACAGTGCAAATGTTAATATTTAAGTATCTTCGTCCCGTCAAATCAAAGACTTCGTCTCTTGACTCTCCGGACAAAGAAACTTAAATAGGGGCAGCTGTTATACCCTAATTTTGGACCTAAAAATACTTATTCAATTCTTCTTTTCTTGCATTATAAGTCATTTGATATGTCTCTGATCAATTACATCTTTTCTTGCATTTTATTTCAATATTACTTGCAAAATTCACATAAAAGGGTATTTTAGTCATTTCCTGCATTCAACCCATCTTAATCCTTGAAAATTGTTTGAGTCTCTTAAATTGGGTTGTATAAGTCCTTATTTCAATTTCATGTCAAAATCCATTTCAAAAAAAATATATCAGTTGAGTCATTTTCTAGTCAGTTTAGCCCCTAGGGGCATTTTAGTCATTTCTCATGTTAAAATTTCTTTCAATCTTTTAAAAATTTGTTTGAGTCCTTTCAAGTAGTTTGAATAAGTCCTCATTTCAATTCTATGTCAAAATCCATTTCAAAAATTACATTTGAAGTCATTTTGAGTCAGTTTTGCCCCTAGGGGCATTTTAGTCTTTTCATGTGTTAAAACCCTGTTTAAATTCTAAAAATTGTCTCTGAGTCTTTTAATTCGCCTGTATGAACTCTTGCTTTAATCCCTTGTTAAAAAATCATTTTAAAATTGCATTTGAGTCGTTTCGAGTCATTTTAGTCCCTAGGGGCGTTTTGGTCGTTTCACATAATATTTCTGATTCATTTTAATCTGCTTTGTTGTTTTTAATCGTCTCGCTTTACGTTAATTTTCAATTTACTTTTTTAATTCAATTTTAGTTTTAATTTTCATTTTAGTCCTCGCACTTTTGTTATTTGCATTTTAATCCCTTTTTAAGTTTGTTAGAGTCCAAGTGCCATGTGTCCAAATGCTATTGGTCCTTAAGAGTTTGTTACAAGTCCAAGTACACATGGCATTGTCCCATTGGTCCAAGCTTACCACATCACCTATATAAGTCAAAGTTGGTCAATTTTCAACACACCAATCATTTTTTACAAATTCCACAAAAAAATCACAAATAAATTTTCTTTCTTCCCTCTTTCTTCTCTTCTCTCACGTGATCAAAATCACCACCACCATAACCACTTTTTTCCTCCACCTTCAACCACCCTAACAACCTCCAATCTTCATCCCTAACCTCCATAACCACCTCTAACCACCTCTAACCACCACAAAACCACCACAATTTCACCAAAAACCTCCATTAACAACACCTCAAAACCGTGAATCATCATCATCCATCACAATCTTCCCACAAACCATAACAAAATTCGTCCCAAATTCATTTCAACACCGCCACAATCATTGTCTTCGAACGGTGATTTGTTCCGGCCGTAAACCATAACGCGACAAGCAGCAACAAACTGGAATCAAGTCCAATGCTATGAAGAACAAAAACTGATCCAGGGAAAGAAGAGAAGCTGTGAATCGAAGAAGAGGAACGAATTCGAACGTGAATTCGCAATTCACCGTAAACGCGCCTCAATCAAGTCGAATTCAAAGTGAAGAAGAGTTTGAGGTAATTTCTTTCCCCTTTCTTCCATTGAATGCGTGAATTGAAGCTTTTTGTGGGAAAAATCTGAATTGAAGATGATTGAGGAAGAACAGAGAAGTACCGTTCCTTTTTTTTTCGTTTCTTGATGTTGATTTGTTAGATCCTTTGGAATTTGGGGCTTTAATTCTGAAAGTATAATTAAGAGAATGAAGAAAGGAGAAGAAATAAGGAGTAGGTTGTGTTTTGCTTGTCTGGAACGAAGAAGAAGATAAGAAGAAGAAGGAGTTGTGTTTGATTCACGCATTCTGTGTGTTAAAGCCATTCCATTTTATCCCATGTGTGCTAGCCTACGACCGTACCATGCGCCTTCGCGTGTTTTGATGGTTGGATCTTGGATCTGATCCAACTGGATCGATCCAACGATCCCTGTACCTCCTGTTGACCCATCTTTCCATTCTTGACTGGGCTTGGGCCTTATCTGCCTACAATTTTCGTTTTTAGTAAATTTTGTGCTATTTTCACCCCGTAAATTGATTTTTACACCCCTGCGCACTCAAAAATGTTTTAAAAAAAATTCCTAAAAATTCCTATAACTTTCTTTGTATTTTTTGATCAATTTTGACATGTTACATGTCAAGATTGATCAAGAAATACCGGAGAATTATTTTTTGCTTGGGTTTAAATTGTTTCTTTTAATTTTTGTTGAAAAACCTTGTTAAAACCTTGTTAAAAACTTGTGAAAATTTGGGTGAGCTTTATTGCAATAATGTCGATTGATTTAGGATTGTTTCTTGTGAACTTTGAGTGCTGGAAATTGATGGGGGAATACATGTGAATTTGTGTGTGATTGGTGTGGTGTTTTGGTCATATTTTGTGAAGCTTTTTGCACGTTTTAATTCCAATATCTTGGCTCATGATAATTGGTACTTGATGGGTGATCTTAGGGTGTTATTTGTTGCATAATATGTAGTGTTTGGTGCTGTTTTGAATGGGTGATAATTGGTTGCTTAGTTAGCAAGTTATTTGTCATTTTAATATGTGAATTGGTGCAAAAATAGGCCTAATTTCATATCATGATTCCTTGGCCTATAATTTTCTTGTAACTCTCATATTAGGGCTGACCCCAAAACTCTTTAAAAAATATTATAATGTGAGGGTTATAGGTCTTTTGTTTGCTTGGGATTTTGGTATTTTGTTAGGTATATTTTGTCATCTTTCTTTGCCATTTTATCATGTTACCATGCTTTATTTCCTTGTCAATTTTTCCTACCATACTATGCCTATTATCACTAACTCTTTTGTTCATCATTTCATAAGCATTCCCATCTCATCTCATATTCACCTTTATCTTCTTGCAATTTAATTTGTACCAAGGCTTATAATGTAATACTTAGGAGCTTTTGTAATATTTTACTTCATGCAATTTTTAATTTCTTGCAAGACCATAGAATGTATCTAGGCCAATGATGTAATAAGGACAATGGACTCTAATAATGTACACCGACACAAGCACCGACACATGCACACACACCACTTTAGGTATATAGCTAGAATATGCATGTTTAGATGTATGTTTAGGATTGTATGTTTAGATGAATGTTTAGGCTTTATACTTAGAAAAATCATTTTCCAAAAAAATGTGAACAATATCACTCAAACCTTTTTCCATAATAAACCTTGGGATCAAAATCCCATTGAATTTTCCTTTTCCATTTTCTTAATCAAATTTCAATGAAAAATAATCATACTTGACTTCTTTTGCAAATAACTAATCAAACCTCACTCTTTTCTTAAATTCTCATGCCTTTAAGGCCTCTCAATCTCCATTCTTCAAAATTCCAATTTTCAAGCTTAAAATCAACCAACAAAAACAAAAACATTTTTGGAAGAGAACTACGGTGGATTTGATCCCTTAAACGGGTACGTAGGCAAGGAACAAAATTCCTTCAATTCAAATAAAATAAAAATTCAAAAACTTTCTTCTCCCTCCAATTCTTCACTTAGAATCCCTTTAGGTTTAATAAACACTTTCAAAATAGCATTTAAAAATAAAGCGCGCGCGTAGAAATTAAAGACGGTTCCTATAGGATACTATAGTCGTTATGGGTGCCTAACACCTTCCCGTAGCGAAAACAACTCCCGGACCTCGATTCTCAAGGGTTTTGCTTACTTTTTCCCTTCCCAAGAAAAAATAAGATATCACCGGTTTAAAAGGTTCAAACGTAATCAATGTTTGACACCCGAAAACCAAGATAAAACATGGATCAATTTATATTGGAATTCAATTAGTGTTGATCCATTTAGATTGCATGAGCAACTGCTAATTTCTATATTACTAAGTTGTACAATGATTGTAATGGAGATGGAATGGAATTATATTCAAGGAACGGAATTATAGTGAATACTCGTGCAGTATATCCAGTCACTGTTTCCTTTTAAGGCTGCTCAAGTACACTTAGATCTTGCTGTTGTTTCTGCATGAGATACAGAAGATTTGGTTAAAAACTGTAAAATAAAGGGGAGCAATATTCATACAGGGAAGGAAAACACAAGAACAATAACCTGCAACTGGGTACAAATTTCGATTACTTCGGCTATAGGGGCCCAATCACCAAAGTTCATCTCAGTAAATTGGTAAGCAATGCCAGTCCTTCCACTCCCTACTATGAAGAGTCCACCCTTTATTTCTCCTTCCCCTCTAAAGTTTTTTTGAAATCCTGTAGCCTTTGCACGCTTGTAATTGCAAATTGCTCGAGGGTTCAACAAAAATCCTGAGAAAAAATTTTCCTTGAGTAATTTTCCCCCTCCAAGAGCTTTGAAGAAATCCCTACCCCGATCAAGAAGTACACCACCACCCCAGTACCGAGGCCAAAAATCTTTGATCTACTCCAATATGATAATAAGTCAAGTAATGATAGGTTGAATGAAAGAACAAATAATTGAAGTTGAAGTTGATGTTTTTGCTAATACCTCTGACTCTATGTGCTCATGAACAACCACAAATAGTTGAACCCCAAGTTCATCAAATATGGGTTTCCTGGAGAAGAGCTTGTGTGCCTCTGCTCTGCACATGATGCACCTGTTTGCATGTTCAAGGGGAACTAATGAAACCTGAATTTATAGCTTAAAGTTATCTTTTTGTTCTACTTTTGCATTTGTTCATCCCTGTTGTGTATACTATTTCTTTTGTTTCTTATTTTATTTGTTCTGGACTTCTGGTGCAGTGTGTGTGTGTGTGTTATGTTTCTTTATTGTCTACTTAAGCATATAACTGTTGCAAGCTTACTTCTCTGAACTTGTACATGCAGCTATCACAACTAACAAGGACACGGTGCAACACAATGACGGAAATTACAGATATTATAAGAATTTACCCTGGTCGTCGGAGACAAAGGAAAACAGCTGGTTTATCTCGCCACAGTTCTGCAGCTTTCATTGGAGGTGTCTTCATTTTTACCAATGGTTCCATGCCAATCTTATACTCTGGAGTTATTTTCTGAACCGATATATTTTCAATAGAAACATAAGGAGCAACTTGGTCACTGACTGGAGGAGGTTGCACACAACCACATGCTCTTGGCTCAGCTGGTTCAGAAGCCACAATCCCCTTAAACACATATCCATCTTTAATCTTTAGCTCAGTAAGTGATTGTTCAAATGATCTATCAGAAATTGTATTACTTCTAGTTTGCATTCTCATCATACTATTGGAGCCATTAGATGCAAGTCTATTTGGGATGCTTTCATGTCTATACATCAAGCTGCTTCTTCTCCTAGCCATAATTCCGCGTAACTTAAAGGACTCATCGATTGTTCTGTCTATGAAACGGACAATATGGCCTCTCTTCATGTCAAATTGAGTAGAAAGATCCATGCTGCTTAAACTCATAAGCTCTGGCAGATTTTTTCCACTGGCCTCTAGCTTATCGGCATATTGCATCAATCCACGATCATGTAGGTATGCCCTTATTCCAATTGAGTCCTATGCAATCAGAAAATAAAGACTTAGAAACATTAATATTATAGTTGATATCACTTACCTTACACTCTAAAGTGGGTGTGTAGAGGATTCAGATCCGATTGGAGCTGTTAAATGATAAATGTTCATTCTGAAAGGGACTATAATTGAAAGATAGTAAAAGCGTACTTTGATGTAGACTTGTTTCGAGTTTGATGAAAGCTGACAAAAAGAATAACCAACCTTTTGCCGTTGTGTCATTTTTATTGAGTTCATATCGTCGGAGTCCATAACCTTCATTGTTGGCACATCATCCCAACCTTCATCCAACAATTTCGGGAGCAGCTCCTTCAAAACTCCATTTCCTATGAATTCTTCTATTGAAAATGAAGACATTCTTTTTCTAACTTGGAATGGTTGATCTGAATGAGTGATGTTGTTATCATATAAATGTGCATTTGTATGATGCAAGATATGATTTAATATAGCTTTGGGTAAATAATGTGACAAGCTAGTTAAAATCATTACTCTGCCGTATATGGCCAACTTATATCTTTAAAAACATTTACTGATGTTTAAGTTTGATAAGTACTTGTACAAAACAAACCAAATTTACAGGTGTTTTTTGGCAACTTCAAAGTTGCTTGATACCTCAAAATGGTTTTTTTTCCTTAAGCCGGCCAAAATCTGCAGTGCTCTTGGCATTTTTAATTGCTCTTGCTGGTTTGTAGAAACATTGCTTTCATTGCCAAGGACAATTTTTTGAAGGGGAAGGATCTCAGAATTTTTCAAGTTCCGTCTTAGTCTTACTAATAAATTAATAGACGAACTATACAAATAATTTTAAGGTTGGCATATGAGTTGACATTTTTAATGATGTGGCTATGATGATTGATGAGTCACTTCACATATTTTAACAAATTCTTATCATTTTTCAAGATAAAATCGTTGTATAACATTCATCAAACCACTTCACAAAAATTTGGTGCTAACCACTATGAACATTTCATTCACCCCAACAAACCATTTTCATCCATCCCACAAAGGTGGTAGAAGTTAAGTGAAGAGAGGAGCATCGTGTATTGTTAGATTCTTTGTATTTTCGTTGCTTTTAAAAAAATTGGAGGAGAAATTTTATAAATCAAAGTGACACTAATCTTTGCCACTGTTAACACGTGATCATATTAGAGCTTTTGTTTATCATGACAAGGTCATAACTAATAGTAAACTAGGTTAATTTCAACAAAGAAGATAGAAGGGATTCAAAGAAACCTGAATCATAGTTAATCATCTGAATCAAACAAACATAATTTCACATTGTGCAATACAATTCAAAATTTGCAACCCATAAATTATTTATAAGTGGAATAAAAATTAGTATGTGGATACCATTTGAAAATTAACTTATGTGGTTAATTCTTATTCATTATTACTTCCGTCTTTAAATATAGAATTCTTTTTGAAAAAAACACGATAATTAAAAAAGTACAAATGTATAAAGTCTATTATTTGATTATGTGTCAATTTAGATAAACTAGTTTAACTTCTTGAAAAAAAAAGATAAACTAATTTTACTTCTTAAAAAAAATAAATTAATAAACCATTAAATTTTCCTCTATCATTGTAAGTTATTCTTAAATTTGTATCAGATTCTATTAATATTTTTAATTAGTGTCTGTCTTTGTCGTTTCTCAATTGAGAAATGATATTTTGACAACAACTTTTTGACAACTTTTGGACAACTTTCTCTCTCATACTCACATGATGTTGTTATCCTCTCTCTTCCTTTTTCTCTCTCCATTGTTTTTGACCAATAAGAAGTGAGAAAAACAAGGTTGTCAACAATGTTGTCATCAAATGGATGTCAAAATATCATTACTCTTCTCAATTATGTCTCGGTCTTTATGTTTTTGTCATATGACCAAAGACTAATTGAATTTTTTTTTCGTTTATAAAGACATTGATCAGTTTAAAAATATTAATAGAGACATCTTTCAAAAAAAAAATATTATTAATAGAGACATGAAATAATTTGAGACAGAGATCAATTTGGTCGTCTTACAACAAATTGAACCTTAACTTTAGTAAAAAAACAACATAACCTTAACTTTAGATAACCTTCCTCAACTTGTGTTTTTTTATCTATCTGCTGCTTCATCGTAGGGTTTCACCAAACGTAGATTCCCAAATTCTTGACAATCACATCCGATTCTTCAATCACCAGCTTCATCCGTAAACCAGGTTAGTTCTTGAGTGATTTCATTTCTGAATCAAAGTTTTATCTTTATTTTCTCATTCTGCAAAGTTTTATCTTCGCAGATCTGAAATGAACCTTATGAATTATGGGTTTTTTCTGATTTAATTTGGTAGATAGATCTGAAATGAATTTAAAATAACTGCTGCAATTGTTTGTTTGAATTTGAATTTGAATTTGGTAGATATAATTATAATGGGTGGTGGAGTTAAAAGGCTGAAGAGCTCTGAATCTGCTGATGCTGATGCTGCAACAACAAACAACAAGAATATGAATATGAATATTGTGCAATGCTCAAGTAGTTCAAGTAATCGTAATCGTAATCGGTTTTCAGAGCTCCCTCAAGACGTGATGCTTGCTATCCTTTGTTTAGTTCCTCTTGACTGTTTACTTAACTCTGCAAGGTATGTCTCCAAACATTGGTTTACTGCTATTCCATCCTGCCTGCGTCTTAAACCACCCGGTCTCTACGTTATAAATATCAAGTCGGGTAGAAAGTCTTACTTCCTAGATCATGTCAATGGACAAAAGATTCATTTCGGAACACCTTCAAAAATGGGCACTTTATTGGATTCATGTCATGGCATATTACTGCTTTGTAGAGGGAATAGACTAACTTTTGCAGTAAACCCTATCCTTAAGTCCTGCTTTAAAATTCCAATTTATCCCACTCCTTCAAAAGGATCAATTCGTTTTCGATCTACTATAGCACGTGTTCCCAACACTGCCCAATTCAAGTTGTTCGTAACAGATGTTCTAAATGTTGAGGGGGTCGATTGGTATGTTTTTTACGTCCTAAGAATTGGAGTTGATCACACATGGGAAGAGATAGCAACTAGAAAACAAGCTATCCTTGACTTTAAATTTTTATGGAAACCTGTTTATAATGGAGAAAATCATATCTATTGGATAACAAGTGATGGAGTTATTGTGATGGATGTTGACAGGGAAATTCTTATAGGAGAGTATCCACTCCCCCCTCCACCAGTAAATTCTCCTCTGTGGGGGGTTGTTTTATGGATGGGAGATCGTCTTTCTTGGATTCAAGGTACTAGTAGCTATCAAATCTATACTTTGGATTTTGATTTAGGAAAATGGAATCTTTATCATGAGATGGGACCTTTTGATTACGGGGCTACTTGCGGCCACAAACTGGATTTTGACAATATTACAATGGTGTGCGCGATTTTTCGTTTCTGGTTCAACGACCAAATTTTCTTTACAACACTTATCAATCCACCAAAAAACCGAAATGGATTTTCAGGCTTGAAAAGAGTAAATTTTTGTTACAATGTCAAGACTAGACAACTCACAAAAATTGATGGCATTGCAGTGGGCAATTATGAGGCATGGCTTCATACCAACACTCTAGTTTTGTTGCCAAGTGCTCCAACATAGCTAGATTTCCTGGTATAAAATATGCGCTATGTAGTAGTATTTATATTTATTTGTCTTGGTTGGCCAAACCAGAAAAGTAAGTATTATGTTTCTATTTAATTATCATGTACATTGACCACGGCCAAACAAAAGGTGAAGTTTTAAGGAGGTTGTTTTAACTTAATTATTGGTGACGCCTAGTATGCTGCTTTCACCAGATGTGATCATGACGGGTCTCATTGGAAAAACCAGCTATTATTATAAGTCATACAGGTTTCATTTTTTAATGTGTCGTACAAGTTTTCTTTTCTATTATATTATACTAGTGTGTATAACCGTGTCAAACATGGGATAGTTTTAGCAAAATTCAGATTGATGCATGTGAGTAAGGAAGCAACTAAAGTTTAGTGTTAGAAATTGATAAACAGTTCTAGATTATGTATAGGAAAGGGTAATTTTTGCATATCAAATGATTCATATTCACAATGCAAGGTACTATAAGTTTACATAGCCAATAAGGCTATAGATGATGAAATTAAAGCGGTTGATTGAATCAGATTCTCTTGAGTTATAAATGCGAATGCACAACTTGACAAATGTCCAAATTGAATGGAAGTATTTCTAGTAAATGCATTGATTAAAGACTATCACGAGGCTTCATTACTATGTTCGCAAGGTCAATGCTGAAAATTGGAAGGTAGAGTAATTTCTCAAAGACAACAATCTATTTCTATATGTTTAGGGTGTTCACGAAAGGTAGAGTAAGCCACAATGTGGTGAGCTGATTTGCTATCGCAATAGAAGACAGCAGAAGATATGAAAGGTAAAGTATCGTCTAAAAAAGTATGCAAATATTTTTATTCTTTCAATTTAAAGATATAAAAAGGAAAAATAAAGTAGCATTCATTTTTTATGCTTCCAACTAACAACTGTTGCAAGCTTACTTCTCCGAACTCGTGCATGCAGCTATCACAACTAACAAGGACGGGTGCAACACAATGACGGAAATTACAGATATTATAAGAATTTACCCTGGTCGTCGGAGACAAAGGAAAACAACTTGTTTATCTCGCCACAGCTCTGTGGCTTTCATTGGAGGTGTCTTCATTTTTACCAATGGTTCCATGCCAATCTTATACTCTGGAGTTATTTTCCGAACCGATATATTTTCAATAGCAACATAAGGAGCAACTTGGTCTCTGACTAGAGGAGGTTGCACACAACCACATGCTCTTGGCTCAGCTGGAGCCATTAGATGATTCAAATGATCTAATGATCTATCAGAAATTGTATTACTCCTAATTTGCATTCTCATCATACTATTGGAGCCATTAGATGCAAGTCTATTTGGGATGCTTTCAGCTGCCTTTAGATTTACTTAAAAATATAGAGATAATCTATATGTTATAAACTTTCGACCCAAAAGTGAGATTTGTAACACATAGTATCCAATAAAAATTATTAAATGGTGTTACACTAGACAAATGTTATTTGTGTTGTCATCTTATCACTTATTTAAGGAGTACTTTTTGCTATAGTTACTATGTATTTATGTGTGTGTAGGGTGGGGGAAGGTGTAATTGCGAGTAGAGTGATAAGTAGGTATATAATTTCTGCTGGTTGATTGTATCTATCATCTAATGTTGTTCAAATGTATGGACATCTCTCTGATAGAGTTTTAATTGTTACTGCTGCAGTTGTTAAAGTAAGCCTTAGCTACATGATACGAACTTACTTATTCTACAACCAGTAAACTAAATCCTAGTTAAACTTGCTATCAGAACTAAATGTAAAATGTCTAATTAATTATTTGACTTCCAAGCTGATCAATAAATCAACAATCTTAATGAAACAATCATATTTTATACTATAATGATAATTTTATTTTATGAAGAAGAAAAGGAAATAATGAGATACAAGAGAAGTGTATCTGACGTTCTACCATGTCCGGGAGGTGGAATTCTTTGCTGCAAATTTCCAAAGATCGGTATCAACAATGAGGAAATGTTCTTTTCATCAAGGTAAGCATGCAAGCTCAGTGAAAATGTGATACATGGGAGTTATGCTCAGGTTGTGAAACAAGAGAGAGACTGCATGCAGAAGAAAAAAGTGCAAGAGATAAAACAATTGTTCATGCAATTAGTTTACTGTGGTAGAGGTCACAAACCTATGATGATAGTTGACAAGCAATGAAAACCAAGACTTAATGAAATTGCTCAAACCTAGCACACAAATTGCAAGTGCAAAAAGATCCCCATAAGTTTGAATTGATCTCTCTCCCACATTGCAACTACACGGATCTCATGCTTATTTTGTTATATCGAAATAAAATTAAAATCAAAATGTTAACTGAAAATTGAATAAAATGTTTGCTTGATTAGAAGGCTGGCTGTATGGACAACAGCACAGATACTGTATGGTCTTCATAATTTTTTATTTTCACAACTTCATGAAACATGGTCGTGTGACAGTTGGCAACGGCACAAAACGTGTAATATGTGACACACCCCCGTTGAAGCCAATTATGACTAAGAGTCAGCTTGAAACTAAATCACGTGTATAGAGACATATAACAAAAATTAAATGTATAAGTAGACAGACTATTTAGATAGAAAATTGTGAGCTGCAGGTTTTTCTACAGAACTGGGATACAAAATGAAAAAAAAAAAGCAAAATCAAAATAGCATAGCCATAATAAACAATGATTATAGTAGAATAAACTATTTCATGTATTCATCTTCACATTCAAAAGAACACGTACTAATTAGCAAAATTACAGTATCACATTACATTTTACAATAACAACATTGTTGGTTGGTTGGTATAATGTTTTGTTGCTTTTGTTATGTCTTTATACGATTTTTTGAAATATCAAATGTTTTTAATTTTGATGTGACCAAGTTTGTAAGAACAAAAAATATTTTCGATTTTATTTTTTTATTTCATCAATTTCAACAGTTAATATTTGACATCAATATATATTGTTGTTGTCTTGTCAGTCATCAAGACTTGCTAGTTTCCACTCATTCTCACAGACAAAATGAAGAGCAAGAATTGATAATCCTGGACTGCATCTTGGAGATTACAATAACGATGCCATTAGAGTATGTGAATCTCATCGATTCACTTTTGTGATTCAATTTCGTTTCAAATTTCGTTATTAATTTCTCATCGATTTCAAATTGATAATTTATCATCATCCTGAAAACAAAAGAACCAGTGTAGGATGCAGAGGATGACCTACTCTAGTGATGATTCCAGCGACTCTCTTGTGGCTTGTATGTTTAATTGTTCATTTTAATCATGTTAAAATATTTCTGTCGACATCTTATGTTAGTATGGAAATATTAATCATTTCAATTCATGCCATTATTACTTCGGCCGGTAGAGTACAATGTTTGTTGATGGAGAAGATGTTGTAAGATTTAAACTCATGATTTTTGAACAGTTTAGAGATTTAGTCAATTATAATTATAAGATGGGTGTTCCCCAAATTATAATGGTTGGAGATATACCGACAATAATGGTGTATACTGTGTATTGGATGGTTAAATCTTTTTGTCAAAATTAAGAGATTAACACTTGACGAATTTGATATTCTTAAAGCATCTAAAGTTAGCCAACAAGTAACTAGTTTTTAATATAATATATTACGAGATTTTCTTAATATAATACCAATAATTTGTTGATCGGTGCATGTTACTTTTTTAATATAATACTAATAATTTAATATATTTGACATTTTCTGCGTCTAGTAGTTTGAGAGAATTATGTAACTATAAATTTTTCGTCAATAATTTTACTGATTTGAGAATTATTATCAATTAAGCGTCATCGTATATTAAGTATAATATCAATTATCTTATCCTTCAGATATTAATTTTATATCTAAAATAGTGTATTTTTCCGACGTTGCCCTGGTTATATACATAATTGATAGTTATGGTATATGTATAATATTCATTAAAGTCTATATAACTCAAAAGTAATAAAAGCAAAGATCACTCATAATATAACATATAATTTATTAAATAAGCTATTACTATTTGCCTAAAATATAAAAATAAATAAATCATTGTTATCTAAGTTGAAAAATTATTTTTATTCAATAAAAAGGTGAAAAATTATCAATAAAATTAAAGTTTGTGTGATATGCATGATATTTATTGAAAATCGATATAACCGTGAAGTAATAAAATAAAAGAGGGTTCATATTAAAACCCATAATTATTTGGTGGTGATATAACTAGTAATTTATTGTTAATATGTACCCAAAATATAAAATAAATAAATGTTAGTTATCTAAATTGAAAAGTTATAAAGAGTGTGTGTTTAGAATGAAAATAATGAACACATGTAGCCAAATAAAATTATTTCCTTATAGATATATAAAATTGGTTAAAATAAATAATTCAATCAAATAACTATCTAAAATTTCCTCTATCAATTTATTATTTAAAAAACGAATAAATTATCTAATAAATTTAACAAAAGCTATGCTAAATTAAATATAGTTTAAAATGAAATTTAATGAAGAAGAAAACTGAGAAACAAATAAATAGTTAGAATTGAGGACAAAACTCATGTAAATTTCCTTATGTGTTTTTTGTATGGTTCTTAGCTAAAAATACACTTTTTGTGCCTATTACAAACTTTGAGAAAATCATGAGTGTGCCTATTACAAACTTTGAGAAAATCATGAGTAGTTTAGTTGGTAACCATACAAAAAACACCTAATAAAATGTACCCTAGATTTTTCCTAGAACTAGAATTAAAATAAAGATAAAACTTAGGTGCATTGCATGTCCTTAGATGCTTTTTGTCGTGGTTCTTCGCATAAAATACTCAAAGTTTTTTTTTTTTGGCTTATTAGATCGTTTGGTCCCTTATTTAATTTCATGTTTTTATTTTGGTCTCACAATTAATAAAAATGACATTTTAGTCCCTCACCTTTTCCTTCGTTTGCCAAATAAATCCTTGACTGTTAAGTTTAACTTCAAATGTCTATGGTGGACCAACCTTCAGAGTGATCCACCATAGACTTCATTAATTTTTTAAATTTTAACCGTTTGATCTTTTTAAAAAAAAGCTACCATTAGATTATGAAGGAATAAAATGCGGGACTAAAATGTCATTTTTATTAATTGTGTGACCAAAATGAAAACATGAAATTAAATAAGGGACCAAACGATCTAATAAGCCTTTTTTTTTTACAAAGAATCCACTCAAAGTTTGTTATAACCTCAAAAAATTAATTTTATGTGAAGAACCATACCGAGAGCATGTAAGGAAATACACCTACATTTTAACCTTAAAATAAAAGATTTTTATTTAATGACAAATGCTAGCAATTAGTTGTTCACAAAACAAAAAAAATATAAATAAAACATATCAAAGGAGTATAATAGTAATAGTCAACTTTTGAAGAAAAATAATAGTAGTAGTAGTTAGGGTTGAAAAAATTATATGCATGATATCCACAGATGAATCCATCACACAGAGTGGATAGCTTAACGGGGTATACACCGATAAAATAAATTGATATTTTAAGTACTCTAAATTAATGGATACAAACACAAAAGTAATGGAATCCCTACACACAACTTATAATGATAATTAAGATGTGTAGTTTGTTGAGATATTTATACTATATAAAACTTTGGTTTCAAAAGGAAAAAAAATTAAACTTATTGAATCAAATTATTTTGTAGTTAAAATTTGAATCTAAATATGTTGCTAAAAGATAAAAATAGTGATAACCAATAATTCTATTTAAATATTAGGATGAAAAGATACTCTTTTGAAATTTGCAAGTTACTGAAATTCGGTGTAGTTTGTTGAGTACATTGATAAAAAAAAATTGCAAAAATAAAAAATTATGGAAATTAACATGGGAGTGCCCATGTGCATAAAAAATGAAATATAATTTAAAGATTTGAATTAGGGCTAGGCCCCTTAAATATACAACATTTGATTTTAGTTTCTCTAAAATATTTCTTAGGTTTTTGGTCCTTCTAAAATTTTTCATCTATGAAATTAGTCCCTGCTCTACATTGAGTATTACACTAGAGCAAGGACTAATTTCATAGATAAAAAAATTTAGAGGGACCAAAAGCCTAAAGAATATTTTAGAGTGACTAAAATCAAATTTTGGTATATTTAGGAGGACTATTTACTTATTTAACCCTTTGAATTAATAGTAAATAATTAAATTTGTTGAATCACTAAAAAAGAAATTAAAATTGTTGAAAAAAATGTTAAATGAAATTAAAATAAATTTTTTTTGTTAGATATGATAAAAAAATTATGTGTATTTTTTATAACAATCAAATGAAATATTAATAATCAATTAAACAGTTAAACGAAATATTTAGTTGGTATTATCAAACTAATAAATTTTGAGAGCTTTGTCACTCATTGTAATCCTACCCAAATCGATAGATTACTCTTTGCAATTTTTTTAATAATGATTAGTTACGGACAGAGAATTCCCTGTTAACACAAAAAAATGACACACATAAAAAATTAACATTAAATAATTAAAATTAACATGGTAGTGACATCTGTACATAAAAACAAATTAAAATATAATTTTTTCAATCGAATTTAGATTAAATAATTAAATTTATTGAAAAAATATTTTAAAACAAATTAACACAGTTTTCCGACAACGTTTATAGGGAAAATTTTGTTATTTTATTTTAATAAGACGGTCAAATGCATAAGTTTGAGTTCTATTTTATCCAATCTAAAACTCCTTCGTCATCCCTTTCAATATGAAAACTTCATTCCCCTCTTAATGTGTTTTTATATGCTGGTTTTAATAGCTTTGAGAGCTTATCTGCATATTGCATCAATCCACGATCGTGTAGGTATGCCCTTAAATTGAGGCATATGCATTAAAAAGTAAAGATTTATAAACATTAGTATTATAGTTGATATCACTTTCACTTACCTTACACTCTAAAGTGGGTATTTAGAGTAATCGATTTGATGGGAGTTGTTAAACGATGAAAGTTCAATTCTAAAAGGGACTATGGTTGAATGATAGTAATAGCATACTTTGATATAGGCATTTTTCGCGTTTGATGAAAGTCGAGGATAAGAATAACCAACCTTTCGTGGTTGTCATTTTTATTGAGTTCTTATGATCTTAGTCCATAACCATCAGTGTTGGCACGTCAACCCAACCTTCATCCAAGGTCTAGTGGTATTGGTTTGAGATCTTGAAGCGTGTCCCTCTCAAGGTCTTATGGACTTAGCTTTGCTCTGACTTTAGGTGAGTCCTTCAAGTTGTATTATGTCATAGCTGCTTTTGCATATCTTGTTCTACCTTACTCTTCATTAATAAAATTTTGCTTATAAGAAAAAAAAAATTAGATGGTAGGATTGGACCTTTCAAATTAATCGATCATGTCGGATATTGATTTTTTTTTTTAAAAAAAAGCAGTCCAATTAAAAAATTTAAAAAGAAAATATTGCGCATAATGTTCTATTATATCTCTATCAAATGTTGAATAAAAATGTTTTTTTTTTGTCAAAAAAAAATTGTTGATTAAAAACGAAATGTTTATATCTTTGCAATTTCTTTAGATAAAAACTCGTTGTATAACATTTATCAAACCACTTGACAAAAACATTAGTATGGACCACCTTGAGCATTTCATTCACCCCCAAGCAAACTCATTTTCATCCACCCCACGATGGTGCAAAAGTTAAGTGAAGAACGGATAATAATGACCATCCACAAAAAAAAAAAAAAAAATGACAGTAATGATCATTTTACAATTGTCTTTTTGAGAGGATTCAAACTCTATATCATGAGGTTGCAAGATAAACTCTTACCACCAAGTTAGAACCTTCGCTTTTATTTGTTCTATTTTTTTGAGTTTGTTTTAAAGGTTATGTATATGTTTTGAAACAAAGTTGTAATACCTTTAAAAGTAATTCTCTTAGGCTTTGTTTGGGAGTTTGGAGGGGAAGGGAGGGGAGGGCTTTGTGGGGTTGGAAATATATAGAAAAATGGACAAAAAATTCACATTTTTTGAAAGAACAGTTTTTTAGAGAATGATAAACTAATACTTATGATTAATATACTTTTAATTTTAAGAATATAATAACAACATAGATTGGATTTGAAAAATTCATATAAACCCTCCATAACCCCCCAAAACCCTCCCCCAATACAATTTTTGAGTTCCCCCAAATGAGGGGGATTTTTTATTATGAGTAAAAAATTAACCTCCAAAGCCCTCTTCTCCCAATGTCTTCTATTTCTTCCACTTACTCCTTCCTTTTTTCCAAAACCCTCCCCTCCCCTCCAAACTCCCAAACAAAGCCTCAACTTTTTGTTAGTCTTGTGAAGGTGGGAGATGGTGGATTTGAGGTGGGGAGTGGTTGATGATTTGGAGAAGGGATGGTGATGGTGTATTAATGGGGATTCGTGAGACATTTTGGCTAGTTCTCTTTTCCATCATGTAAATCATGTTTGAGTTATTCATTCTCTTGTATCTTTTTACTACTAATGTCATGGTTGTTATGATCCTTAAAATTAATATACCAGAATTTGTTTTTCAATTTAGGATGATTTCTCTTTGTAATGTGATTTACAAAATTATTTTTAAAGTTATTGTTAATATGACTAAGCTTTTTTTAATCATACTATCTCCTGTTATCAATCGAGTTTTATTATGGGGCATAGCGTTCATTAGGGATGGGAATAGGCTAGGCCGAGCTAGGCTTTGCAAGGCCTAAGCCTGGCCTGCCATATTTTTTTAAAGCCTAAGCCTGGCCTGCGGCCTGTCATAGGCCAACTTTTGAGGCCTGAGTCTGGCCTTCTGAAAGCTTGATACGGACTACTAGCCTGTTTAAAAGCCTATATCTTATGAACATCTTTAAATATGCAATGTGATCTAAGTATAAATGGACTAGCGAACTAATAGTTCAATTATATTATACTCTCTTTTGATAATCAACACGAAGTTTTAGGGAATTCAACTATATATTGTATCATAATTCTATTCTAGTTTATAATAATACATTTGTATATGCAAAAAATTAATGTATGCTAATAAAGCTTAAATTATTGAAAAAGTTTACAAATTTATATTTTAATTCAAAGTACAAAATATAATATAATAATAAATAATATTATTCATATTACTTAAATAGGCCGGCCTAATAGGCTTAAGAGGCTTTTTGAGAAGTCCGTGGCCTGGCCTTTTAAGCTAAATAGGCTTTAAAAAAA
The DNA here is from genome assembly GCF_051527215.1 of Medicago sativa. Lineage (NCBI taxonomy): Eukaryota > Viridiplantae > Streptophyta > Magnoliopsida > Fabales > Fabaceae > Medicago > Medicago sativa. Next base: position 59,279,828 of record NC_140756.1, read on the forward strand.
GCCTAGGCCTTCTCTATTTAAGAAAAAAAGTCTGGCCTGGTCTAGCATGTCGTAGGCTAGGCCATAGGCCCCTATAGGCCGGCCTGGCCTATTCCCATCCCTAGCGTTCATCATAATATAATTGTGCCCAAGAAATGGTCTTTTTCATGGCTAAAATGAAATGTAAGAAAATATTTATGTTCATAAAAGTTGAACAGGAGAAAGCTTATGATAACCTTAACTGAAACTATATTGAACACTATCTAGAGGATTGTAAGGTTCCTCCTAAGTTTATTCAGGTAATTCACCACTGTATTTTGTTTCCTTTGTACAAAATCATGTGGAATGGGGAATCGACGAAAAAAATTTAATCCTTCAGAGGCATAAGACAAGGGGAACTTTTATCTCTCTATTCATTTATCGTTTGTATGGATAAACTTTCACACAATATATCTAACCAAGTGGGGGCTGAGTACCGGAAACCAATTCATGCAGGTATGTATGGTCCCCAAATTTTTATCTAACCAAGTTTGATAAGTACTTGTACGAAACAAACCAAATTTACAGGTTTATTTGGCAACTTCAAAGTTGCTTGATACCTCAAAATGGTTTTTTTCCTTATGCCTGCCAAAATCTGCAGTGCTCTTGGAATTTTTAATTGCTCTTGCTGGTTTGTAGAAACATTGCTTTTATTGCTAATGAGGACATTTTTTTGAAGTGGAAGGATCTCATAATTTTTCAAGTTCTGTCTTAGTCTTACTAATAAATTAATAGACGAACTATAAAAATAATTTTAAGGTTGGCATATGAGTTGACATTTTTAATGATATGGCTATGATGAGTCATTTCACATATTTTAATTATGAAAAATAAAAATAAAACCAATTTGAGTGGGATCTTAAAAAAATAAAAAAATTGAGTAGGATCAATTAAAAATCATCATCTCCTTCAAGGCTTCAACCCAAACCACCCCCATTTTTAAAGATAAAATCGTTTTATAACATTCATCAAACCACTTCACAAAAAATTGGTGCGGACCACTATGGACATTTCATTCACCCCAACAAACCCATTTTCATCCACCCCACAATGGTGGTAGAAGTTAAGTGAAGAGAGAAGCATCATGTATTGTTAGATTCTTTGTATTTTCGTTGCTTTTTTAAAAATTGGAGGAGAAATTTTTATCAATCAAAGTGAAACTAATCTTTGCCACTTTCCACTGTTAACATAGGGTTATATTAGAGCTTTTGTTTATTAAGGCTAGGTCATAACTAATAGTAAATCAAGTTAATTCTAACAAAGAAGGTAGAGGGAATTTAAGGAAACCATAATCGTTGTTAATCATCTAAATTAAACAAACCTAATCTTGCATTGTGCAAGACAATTCAAAATTTTAAACCCATAAACTCTTTTAATTGCTTTTCTAATCAAATAAATTACGTTAATTGCTAAGTTGAACGATAATCTATGTGGAGACGATACCTTACTACTTTATTACTTATTTCGATTTGGCGCACTTGTCATTCCCACTCCTTGCTTCGTGCCATTGCACTAAATGATCCCTTGCTAGCTTAACTAAAATGCGAATGTCTTTTCCACATCCTTCCATACTTTTTCGTTTCTTCTTTTCCAAATACACCAAAAAATCATGACAAAATCAAGGGCACTATGTTGTTGCAAATTTTGGATGATGTCGAAGAAAAAAAGATGCAAAGTCCACCATATTGGTCATGAAAATGTGAACTCCTTGCTTTTGAAGCATACTACGTGTTGGAAAACAACCCTTAACAATTCTCCATAAAAGATTTTTATTCTTTGCGGAATCTTCAAACTCCATAGCCCATTCCAATCACCCGGTATGTGGCACTCTTCGTTATCAATTAAAGTTTCCATCGCATAACGATAAACCAGTTGTAAATTCTTGAAACATTAGTATTTTGGTTGGTTAGAAGACCCCAACCTTGTATCCCTACATTGAAACAATAGTTTTTTTCCTCCACAAAAAGCAAAAATATATAATATAAGTTAGTAGCTATTGTTTGATAAAAAAAAAGACTGTATCTATTAAATTCAACTCTTTTTTTTTTCCTTCCCGTCGTGTAATGAATGATTAGAAATGGAAGAAAGAAAAATTAAATATTTGACATAGTGAAAGACTATAAATGGAAGAAAGAATTAAATATTTCGTCAAACGATTGTAATAGGGGAGCCCCTATATTGACCCCAAAAATAAAGATCCAGTTTTAAACCTTAAACCAATGAGTAGACCGGTTTAATGTCCGATCCCAACTTTGATTACCTTTACTAAATTCAACTTTTTTTTTTATTTTTATTTTGTCCATGCCGTGGTAACAATAAATATGATGATTTTTTTGGTTAAAAAAATATGATACAAGTTAATAGCTACCGTTTGGTAAAATAAAATTACAGTTTTGGAATATTTATAAGAACAATGACATATTTAATTTCTCTTCAAAAAAAATGACATATTTAATTTAATTTTTTTGAGGGAATATTTAATTTAATTTTAAGTAACGATTTAATATTTATTTAATTTTTGTCTTTTTATCGATTTGCACATGTATTTTGAAGCTTTAAGTTTTTTTGGGATTAAAATGATTGAAATAAAAAACAGTGTAACCAATCTTAAATAACCTCTCTCCCTCAACTTGTGTTTTCTATGTATATGCTTCATCGACCGACCATCGTATCAGCAACTTAGGTTTCCAAATTCAAATAATCAACGAACTAATCAATCTTCGAATCCCCCCCGTAGGATTGATTGCTTGAGCTTCCGCTGCCTTTAGATTTACTTAAAGGGTTTGCTAAGATACACCTATTAGTTTTTATTAAGGTGTGTTTTAGCAAATATATAACTAAAAAGTTGTTAGATACACCTTAAGGTGAATGTTGCTAAAACACATCTTCTTAAAAAATAAGTGGGTGTACGTTAGCAACTCCTATAGACATTTGCTAGAATACACCCACTTATTTTTTTAGAAGGTGTGTTTTAGCAAGCTATAACTAAAAAGTAGTTAAATGCACCTTAAGATGTAGCTTGCTAAAACACTCCCACATAAAAACTAGTGGGTGTGTTCTAGCAAATCTCTTACTTAAAAATATACAAAGATAACCTATATGTTATAAACTTCCAAACCAAAAGTGAGATTTGTAAAACATGTGTATTTTTTTTAAGGGTTGTAAAACAGATGTATTCAAGCAATGAAAAACCAAGACTTAATGAAACTGCTCAAATTAGTACACAAATTGCAAGTGCAAAGAGATACCCATAAATTTGAATTGATTTCTCTCCACATTGTAACTACACGATCCTCATGCTTATTTTGCTATATCGAGATAAAATTAAAATCAAAATGTTTGCTTGATAAGAAGGCTGGTTGTATGGACAACAACACAAATACTATATGGCCTCTATGATTTTCTGTTTTCATAATTCATGAATCACGATCGTGTGACTGTTGGCAATGGCTCAAAATGTGCAATATGGTCGTATTAGGCGACACACCCATCTGAAGCCAATTATAACCAAAAGTCGGCTTGAAACTAAATCGCGTTATAGAGATATATAACAACATTAAATGTATAAGTAGATTATTTAAATAGAAAATTGTGATCTGCAGATTTTTCTACAGAATTAGGATACAAAATTTATAAGTTTGTAAGAACATAAAAGATTTTCCACTATATTCATTCATGCAATTATTCCTTCCGTCGGCGTAGAGTACAATGTGTGTGATGGAGAATACAATGTTTTTATAACAGATTAGAGATTTAGTCAATTATAAATGAGTGTTCCCCAAATTATAATGGTTTGAGATACACCGATAATGATGGTGTATATTGTGCAATGGATGGTCACATTTCTTTTGTCAAAAGTAGAAGATCGTCACGATGAATTTGATATTCTTCATAGAGCATCTGAAGTTAATCAGCAGTAAGTAGTTCTTAATATAATACTTTTTTACAAGATTTTCTTAATATAATACTAATAATTCGTTGATCGGTGCATGTTAATTTTTTGATATAATGCTAATCATTTTTTTTTGTTGGTTAGGAATACAACCTTGTTCTTACCCTGACAATTATTTTGAAGGAAGAGTTACCGATGCCATATATTTGACACTTTATGCGCCTAGAAGTCTAAGAGAATTATGTAACTATAAAAATTTTGTCAATCATTTTACTGATTTTAGAAATTATCAACTAAGTGTCATCGTATATTAAGTATAATATCAATTATCTTATTATGTTTCAAAAAAAATCAATTATCAAATTATATCCTTCAAAGATCAATTATCTTGCTACAATTTTATGCCTGCGTTGCGTGGTTTTATACATAGGGCCCATTTGGATTAACTTATTTTAGAGCTTATATAAATCAACTTATGCAAAAAATAAGTTTTTATGTGTAATTTATAAGTTTTTAAGATAGTTTATGTAAAAACCATTTATGAAGATACAATTTTTGTTAGTGAGAGCTTATAAATTAAAATAAAAGTTTATTTATCTACAAAAGCTATTTTTGATAAGCTCGAAATAAGCTCAAACCAAACGGGCCCATAATTGATATTTATGTTATATTTATAATATCTAGTAAAAGTCTATATAACTCAAAAGCAATAAAAGCAAAGATCACTCATAATATATCATATAATTTATTAAATAAGCTATTGATATTTGACTAAAATATTAAAATAAATGAATCATATCTAAGTTGTAAAATTATCAATCAAATTAGTGTTTGTGTGATACGCATAATATTTATTGAAAATCAATATAACTGAGAAGTAATAAAATAAAAAAGATGTTCATATTAAAAGCCATAATTATTTGGTGGTATAACCCGTAATTTATTATTAATATCTACCTAAAATATAAAATAAATAGATATTAGCTATCTAAATTGAAAAATTATCAAGAGTGTGTGGTTTAGAATGAAAATAATGAAACATGTAGGCAAATAAAAATATTTCCTTATAAATATATAAAATTGGTCAAAATAAATAATTCAATCAAATAACTCTCTAAAATTTCCTCTATCAATTTATTATTTAAAAAATGAATAAATTATCTAATAAATTTAACAAAAGCTATGCTAAATTAAATATAGTTTAAAATGAAATTTAATGAGGAAGAAAACCGAGAAACAAATAAATAGTTAGAATTGAGGACAAAACTCATGTGAATTTCATTATGTGTTTTTTGTATGGTTCTTGGCTAAAAATACATTTTCTGAGCCTATAAAAAACTTTGAGAAAATCATGAGTTGTTTAGTTGGGAACCATACAAAAAACACCTAATAAAATGCACCCTAGTTTTTTCGTAGAACTAGAATTAAAATAAAGATAAAACTTAGGTGCATTGCATGTCCTTAAATGCTTAGTGTGTGGTTCTTCGCATAAAACACTCAAAGTTTGTTATAACCTCAAAAAAAAAAAAAATTATGTGAAGAACTATATGAAGTGTAAGGAAAGAGACCTATATTTTATCCTTAAAATAAATGATTTTTCTTTAATGACAAATGTTAGCAATTAGTAGTTAAGAGAACAAAAAATATATAAATAAAAAAAATATCAAATGAGTATAATAGTAATAGTCGACTTATGAAGAAAAACAATAATAGTAACAATAGTAGTTAGGGTTGAAAAAATTATAAAATTCATTATAAACACGAATAAAATCCATAATAAACACGAAGTGGATAGCTTAACGGGTATACACAGATAAAATAAATTGATATTTTAAGTACTCTAAATTAATGGATACAAACACAAAAGTAATGGAATCCCTACACACAACTTATAATGATAGTTAAGATATGTAGTTTGTTGAGATATTTATACTACATAAAACATTGGTTTCAAAAGTTAAGTGAAGAAAGGAAAATCATGTATGGTTAGATTCTTTGTATTTTCTTTGCTTTAAAACAATACCTCAGGGGAGAAATTTTTATTGATCAATGTGACAATAATGACCATAAAAAAAATCCCCTAAAAAAAGACCATAAAAAAATGACAATAATGATCTTTTTACAATTGTCTCTTTTAGAGGATTAAAACTTTATATCACGAGGTTACGAGATTAAACTCTTACCACCGGGTTAGAACCTTTGCTTTTATTTGTTCTATTTTTTTGGGTTTGTTTTAAAGGTTTTAGATATGCTTTGAAACAAAGACGTAATACCTTTAAAAGTAACTCTCTTAACTTTTTTTTTAGTCTTGTGAAAGTGGAAGACGGTGGATTTGTGGTGGGGAGTGGTTGATGGGTTAGAGAAGGGATGGTGATGGTGTATGAGTGGGGATGCGTGAGACATTGTGGCCGATTCTCTTTTCCATAATGTAAATCATGTTTGAGTTATTCATTCTCTTATATCTTTTTTATTAATAATGTCATGGTTTTTATGATCCTTAAAATTAATATACCAGAATTTGTTTCTCAATTTAAAATGATTTCTCTTTGTAATGTCATTTACAAAATTATTTTTAAAGTTATTGTTAATATGACTAAGATTTTTTTGAATGATACTATCTCCTCTTATCAATCGTGTTTTATTACGGGGCGTAGCATTCATCATCATATAATTGTGGTCCAAGAAATGGTCTTTTTCATGACTAAAATGAAATGTAAGAAAATATTTGTCCATAAAAGTTGAATTGGAGAAAGCTTATGATAACCTTAAATGAAACTATATTGAACACTGTATTTTGTCTCCTTTGAACAAAATCATGTGGAATGGGGAATAGACAATAATTTTAATCCTTCAAGAGGCATAAGACAATGGGAACTTTTATCTCCCTATTAATTTTTCATTTGTATGGATAGACTTTCACACATTATATCTAACCAAGTGGATGTCGAGTACTAGAAACCAATTCATGCAAGCTCATTGTATTATGCACTTCCTTGATATTTTCCGCCAAGCATCATGACAAAAGATAAACAATAAAATATACATATATTTGTTTGGGTAGATACTTGGAGGCTAATTTAGCTACTGATAGATGCACTAGAGGGAGCTTTAAGCACATTGTCCAGAAAATCCAGAATAGGCTTAGTGGATGGAAACAACAATGTTTGAGTCTTATAAGGATAATTGCGCTCTCTAAGACAGTTAATACATCCATTCCATATTATATCATATGTAGTATGCAAAGGTCTTCAAAACTATTTGTGATGAAATTAAGAAAATTCAGTGTGGTTTCCTAGGGGGTCTTTGATCACGGGTGAAAAATGCATTTGGTGAATTGGGATTTTTTTTTCCAATCTAAGTTTGATGGTGGCTTATGGTTTAAGAGATTGCATTGTATGAATGAAGATTTCTTGATGAAGATGATATGGAACCACATTAACAAAATGAGCTCTAGAGTAAAATCCTTATTAGTAATTATGAAAGAAGTAATGATCTCACGAGTTCTTGCAACTCTCGGCCCTAAGATTCTCCTTTGTAGAAAGCTCTGGAGGGAATTTGGTGTGATTTCCAATGCAATGTGGTTTGGGAAATCGAAAATGGTAGAAGGACTTATTTCTAGCTAGATGTGTTCCTAAAGAGGATGTGCTCATCACCTTAGCTTCCCATAACCACATCGATACCACTATTTCTTTGTGGTATGCATTGACTCATGAGGGAAATCAAGACCCGAATTATGTAGAATAATTTACCGGCTAATATTGTGTAGCAAGTGATTGTTTTTGCGGCCCCTAATGATGTTGATGGGCCTGATGCAATGTGATATGGAGGCAGTAATACTCACCAATATACTAGTCAGAGTGATTATAAGTTACAACATGGGGATATCCACGTCCTGGAGTAAGATTGGAAGTCTTTATAGGATTGAAGATGACTTCATTGTATCGAAACTTTCGTCAATTGGTGGCTCCATGGCACATCCGCACCAATTTTCGGAGAAGCAAGTGGGGAGTGGCCATATCTTTACTTTGTACTAGATGTGGAGAGAGGATGAGACAACCGTTCATATGCTTCAAGATTGTGTTTACGCTACTCAAGTATGGCTATGTTTGGTTCTAGATAATTTTATAACTAATTTTTTTATTCTTGATTGTAGAAACTAGATTTTCAATAACATTAACAAGTTGGGTATTGGCGCAACTACCACGAGCTAAAAGAAAACTTTCATGACCACATGTTGGTTCATGTGGAGAATCAAAGCTATTTTTAAAGAAGATTTTCAACTACTGAACAACCTTGTCTTGACGATCCAAAATTTTACTAGAGAATTAGACTCGTGTTAGACCCACCCGCCTCAGCGCAATATTCAGATAAAAGAGACACATAGGTTGGAAAGTCCTTTTGAAGGTTGGATAAAACTTAAGAGTGATGGTGCTTACAAAGGAGGTGGGGAGTATTCAGGATGTGGTGGCCTTTTCTGCAACTCTAAATGGATATGATTAAAGGCTACATACATAAGATTGAAGTGTGTAACGCACTTAATGCTGAAATGTGGGGCATGCATCTTGGTTTGGATCTGGCTTGATGAGGGCGTATTCTACAACTCATCGTGGAAAGTGATTCTAAATTGTTTACTAAGATGACTACATATAATTGCAAGTTTAGTGGTCGTTTTCCACATTGGTGCGGCGTATTCACAATCTTTTGGCTTTGTATGACGTGTCCAATTTCTTCATATAGCTAGAGGAAGGTAAACAATGTATTGATTTATCGACTAACTTTAGCCTATCTTTAGACTCTTTAAATTGTACTAGAATGAAGACTCTGCCTAATAAACTCCATAGATTTCTTTTTAATGATATCTTCAAAGTTTGCATGTCAAAAAATGTTAAGCTAATTTCTTAATTTTATGTTAGACCTTTGAATCTCTTTAATTTGGTAAAAATAAATAATAAAAAATCAACAATTGTATTCAATTATTGATCCAAGACAATTTACAACATTAGATTAATAACAAGGATATCATTATCCTCGTCATCGTCTAACTGAATATGAATCATATGATAGAACAGAATCATATTAAATTAAATTATATGTAAAGTAAGTAATTTTAAGCACGTTTGTTTCCTTGTAAAAAAAAAAAAACAAACACGTTGTTTCCGGCTGTCAAAAGAAGCTTAGAAGCACGTTGGCTTCCAAATTTCCCTCAACTTATTGATTATTATGGTTACAGCAAGTACGATATTTTTTACATTATTAAAGGATAATTTGTTTAAGAGCATGGTTAAAAATGAAAAAGGCAGTTCAAAATCATTTTTATATATAAAATAAATTATTATTAATTATTTCCTCTCTAATGTTGATTAGCAATCTAGATCTAGATACCGAGGACACACAATCGTGATTGAGAAGATTAAGAGCTTGTTTGAAACACTTTTCAAAAACTTTTTTTTAGTTTTTAAAAACTTGAAAATTAAAAATTTGTTTGCTAAACTATTTTTAAAATTACAGTTTTGGAAACTGTCTTGAATTTTTTAGTTTTGGGGACTAAAAAACTAAAACATGTAAAAGGATAACCATTGTGAAAAATGGACTTGTATATTTCAAAAACTGAAAACAAAAACTATTTCAAACAGGCCCTAATTATTATTCCCTCCATTTTTTTTTCTTTTTCATCCAAACTAAGTTAAGTGATTATGTATGCGAATTTCCATTTTTTAACGAATCTAATGACAAATTTCACACACCAAATATGAAAAAGATGGAAATTGCAAATCGAGCCGATCAGCACACCAAATATCTCTACAACATTTTATGACGACGTACATTTGTGGGACACAAATTTCCGACTCAATTTTATAATAAGTGTCATTGTATATTAAGTATAACATCAATTATCTTGTTATAATTTTATGTCTAAACTAGTACTATGGAAATTACTTTTATTTGTTATACTTCACTTTATATTTATGACAATAAATATTGCCCAATAGTTAATAGATATACTTTTGTTTTAAAAAATAACAATAATTTTGTAAAACTATCACACTTTTCCTTTATTTTCCATTTTTCTTAATCTTTTGAAAAGAAAGTTAAAGTGTCAAATGAGGCAAAAGAAGCAAGCATACACAATTTAGATAATGATAATAACTTAGATGTTTTAAGAAATAATATAATATAGGAAAAAAAAAATCATCACTTTATCCCTAAGCCATCTCTTACCAATTTAATTTCTATACTATAAAAATATTTAAAATAGTCCTTAAATTATTTTTAGTCAAATAAGATAGTCCTTGGTCTATCATTCTTTTTTGTTTTTAAAGGAAATACATAACTAATATGCCATATTAATAATGGGGTTTGCTAGAACACACCCACTAGTTTTTATGTGGGAGTGTTTTAGCAAGTTATAACTAAAAAGTTAATAAATACACCTTAAGGTGTATGTTGCTATAACACACCTTCTAACAAAAACAAGTGGGTGTGTTCTAGCAAATCCTATAGGGGTTTGCTAGGATACACCCACTTACTTTTTAGAAGGAGTATTTTAGCAAGTGAATAACTAAAAAGTGGTTAAATACACCCTAAGGTGTAGCTTTGCTAAAACACTCCCACATAAAAATTAGTGGGTGTGTTCTAGCAAATCCCATTAATAATAGTTTAAAGACTACTTAATATATTATTATAGTTTAAGAAATAAATTGATAAGAAAGTGATAGTTTAGATGTGTTGTATAATATAATGCATAGTAACTAAATTTATAGAATAAATATGTATGTGTATATATCACATGGTGACAAGTAAGAGAGAGAAGCATTAAGCAAATCATCAATATGGGGTTACACAACAATCCAACAACAGGAACAAATGAAATTGTTGGAGAACAATATTGTCCATTGTTACAAACCAAAACAGATGAGAAAATTGAAGTTGAAATTCAACATGGTGATGATGGATCCAATAGTAACAAGAATAATGATTCAGCAGCATCATTTGCTGGTTCAGTATTCAATCTATCAACAACCATAATTGGTGCTGGAATCATGGCTTTACCTGCAGCCATGAAAGTTTTGGGACTAACCATTGGTATTGCTTCCATTGTCTTCCTTGCTTTGCTTACTCATACCTCTTTGGATATTCTTATGAGGTTTAGTAGAGTTGCTAAGGCTCAATCTTATGGTGATGTCATGGGATATGCTTTTGGAAATCTTGGTAGATTGGTTTTTCATATTTCTGTTCTTTTCAACAACTTTGGAATTCTTGTTGTTTACATCATCATTATTGGTAATTCAATTCTCTACACTTATATCATGTTTATCCATTAAATTTTATTTAATAAATGAATTTAATTTGTATGTACTTTCTGTGTAAAACTATTAGAAAGTGATGTAACAAAATGTGATTTCAATGAGATTTGATTGAGTGTATGTGTAAAATGTATTATACGGTCGGTGTATATAAATTACTCTCTTAAGTATGAGTAAATGTATACTGTGAAATTACAAGCCTATGAATCTGAAATTTTGCATACATGATCCCCCATTTTACAGAAATGTTATTGAATGTGTAAATATGCGAAGCCGGTATGCTACGTTTGACACTTGATGTGCATATACATATCCTAAATAATACACACACATTCCTATTGGATCCGAAATTGGTTTTGCTTATGAGTATTTATTTATGCTTAGAAACTTCAATATAGTTTTTCTATAATTTAATTTGTCATGCCTTAAAAATTGGATATATTGAATGTTTTAGGCTACTTGATTTGCAGGTGATGTACTGTCTGGAACAACTTCATCTGGAAGTCATCACTTCGGTGTACTCGAAGGATGGTTTGGCGAACACTGGTCAACTGGGCGTACTTTTGTTCTTCTTATTACAACCCTTGTGGTATTTGCTCCATTAGGATTCTTTAAGAGGATAGGTACATTTTACAATACAATGAATTGAAGTATGTTACATGATTAACCTCATTTAGTAAATGTAGTATTATTGTGAATAACCATTTAGTTTTTTTATTTTGTTTCGTGCCTGCAGATTCATTAAAATATACTTCTGGTTTAGCAGTGGCTCTGGCAATTGTTTTTCTTGTCATAACTGCAGGAATCACATTTGTTAAATTGTTCAATGGAACCATAGAGAGTCCTAGGTTGCTTCCCAGTATTACTGATATGACATCTATTTGGAATCTCTTTACAGCAGTTCCAGTTCTTGTGACAGCGTTTGTCTGTCATTATAATGGTAAGTAAGCTACCTCAAAATGTACTTTCGTTTCAAAATATGAAGTTTACTCTTGTTGTGAAGACCCTTATTGTTAAACTAAAGAATTTGATTTTGATACACACTCGGTATAAAAAGTTTTAGACTGCCAACAAATCACAACTAATCATATGCGACATTAGAAATAATTATGATAAAAGTCATATTGTTTAATGATATGACGATTATGATTTATTGACAATGTAAAAAAATCTTTACACTAACAGTGTATATTAAATTCAACTTCAAATCTTCTAAAGAATATATCAGCAAAACATCTCTTTGCTTTGATAGAACTTAATCTTTTCCAAGATACAACTCAAACAAATCAGAGATTTGAATTCTGTACTTTGAAGTTACAAGGTCGAACTCTTACTACTTAGATGACACCTCCCTGACTTTGATATTTGATATAGCAAATAATAGTACCGAGAAATTTGATGTGCTTGAATATGTATTTTAACGCAAGTACTATCCTTTGCAGTGCATACAATAGACAATGAACTAGGAGACTCTTCACCAATACAACCAGTTATAAGTGCATCACTGGTTCTATGTTCAAGCATATACATTCTTACAGCACTATTTGGATTCCTACTATTTGGCGAGTCGACTCTTGATGATGTGCTAGCCAACTTTGATACTGATCTTGGCATCCCTTATAGCAATCTTCTCAACGACATCGTTCGTATCAGCTACGCCCTCCATCTCATGCTTGTTTTCCCGGTTATCTTCTTTTCGCTTCGCTTCAATTTGGATGATCTTGTGTTTCCCTCAGCCGGCTCATTGGAATTAGATAAGTGGAGGTTTTCCTCAATCACCACTGGACTCATATTTTTGCTCTATGTGGCTGCAAATTTCGTACCTAGCATTTGGGATGTTTTTCAATTCACTGGTGCAACTGCCACTGTTTGTCTTGGTTTTATCTTCCCTGCTGCAATTGCTCTAAGGTGAGTTTCCTTACTTTATCTAAATGTCATTGCTTATCACATTATGTTTCATTATTATTATTTTTTGCTACATCAATGTCTGAGTCACTGGTTTTCCAAAACTCCGCCGAGTTATAGCAGTCTATTCTTAGTCCAATGCATATTTATTTCATCTGATGAGACGCTCATATTGGAAAAGTCCCTAGTTCCTAGTCGAACCGGTTGGTCCGAGACGAATTGAATAACACTTTCTCCCTGTTGATCTTTAATTCTTTTGTTTCAGGGATCCACATAGCATTGCAACTAAGAAGGACAAGATTTTATCCGTTGTCATGATTATTCTGGCTGTCTTCTCAAACATTGTGGCTATATACAGTAATGCTGATGCTTTGTTCAGAAAACACCAAAGTAAAACAAATTGAAGCAAACGCTTTTCTTGGCCTCTGAAGATCAAAGTTAACTAGTGAATGAGAAAATGTTTTTTGAGATTGTTTGAAGACCTTTTGAGAGATATCTTTTAAAAGGCTCCTATAGCAAAAGGGTTGTGGAAGGAAAAATGTTAGTACAATTGAAGGACTATATATATGATATATAGACATTTATATTGTACATGAAATACTAATTTTTTTCAAAACACTTATCAGGTGGTAAGAGTATTCATGAATGGGATTGGATTAATTTTGTTGAGAAATGTTTTCAGTCATTCAGTTTGATTGGTTTTCTTATTTGGGAGAAAATTGTATACTGCTGATATTACTTTGGATGTATACATTAAAAAAATGAATTTTATGAGACCAAGAAGTACACTTTCCGACAAGATTTACTTCAAAAATACACTTCTGAAAAATGTGAGGAGTGAAAGTTGGCCTCTTCTTATTTTACCATTCAATTGTCTTATGGTCCCTTTAATTTGCAAATGAATAAGTACAGAACAAAACAGTACATGACAGACTTTTAAACTATTGGACAATTTTTGTTTTCTACGATATTTGATGGACAAATTGGAGGGTAAGAAATTGGACAAAAACTGAAATTATTGTCTGTTACTAAACCAGAACCGTGTGCAGTGTTAAAAGAGGCAGCAATGCTGCAGCACATGGACTAGTAGGAGTGGCTAGGAACATAGACACTAGAACTTGGGTGAGAATGTTCCAGACCAAATTTACTCTATCATTTGTAATGAATCTTTGCCTATTGAATGAAAGTCACCTTTTTACAGTAAAACAAAATGTAGTTTGACCATAATATAGTTTTAGATTTTGTTTTAAAGGAAACAATTTTGAATTCTCATTTCTAATGGAATTTTTATGATCATTGGATTGGTCAGTTACTTGAATAAAAAAGTAAACGGTAAAATTTGGCTAAATTGCTTAAAGAAGCTATAAGCCTATAACAACAACAATGACATGTCATGAAAAATGAATCTTAAAAGAGTAAAAACTTTATGACAAAATGGCCAAGAGTAAATCTAGGGTAAACAAAAATGCAATATTGTTTGGTAGCAATTGAAATGGAAATGGAAAACATCATCCTCAAATGATGGATGAAATGACTTTGACACGGCTCAATTTGACAACTTCTGATAATATTATTTTTATTGGTATTATTTACATTAAGTATAAGTTATTTCAAATAATGGAAAAAAGTGAGAATAAATATTACAGTAACCATGACAAAAAATGCTACATATGCTTTCCATTTCCCTCTCCACAAACCAAAAAGAATGAAATAAAATACAACTTATACAAAAAGCAAAACCCAATTTGGTTGCTTCACAAGAGCTAGTGTCCATATCTGAGAAAATCACCTTATATGATCACTTCAATCCTTTTTATTAGTCTATGTTACACCAACCATGGAAAAAACAGATTGGCTTCTGTATATGTTGAATCTTCTTGCTTTGTAACTGATCCAATTCAAAATCAACTTGTAATGCCATATGTGGGGCACTCTTTCTTTTCAACGGAAAATTAGCACCAGAGTTCTAGTTCCAGACAAGGAGTACTAAGTTCCTGCAGGAGACTAATATGGCAATCCAAATATTTGCTTTGAACACTAATTTGTTGCATTGTCTGTTCTTCGAGCTTTTGCAACCCCATGCAAGTATATATCTTACAAATTTCATCACATTGGAGTTAACTCCACTGGACCACATGTGAACTGTGAAGGTAGTACTAGATAAGCAACATGAGATTTTGTGCAGTCTAGTTGAAAAAATAGGGAGACTTCAAAACTTCTTGAAGATCCAAGTCTCCTCGTTCCGGTAAAGGAGGAAACTTCAAATTGGGAAAAGTCTTCTCAAAATTCTCCAACAACTGCATTTGGTATCCAATGACAAGGTTAGTGATCAGCAATAATAAATAAAACAAGTCAAGTGTAGAGCAACATGCATCCAAAAAATACAAAGGAGGATATTACGAGGCCAGTGCGATGATTGATTTCCTCAAGTAGAAACTTAGGTCAAAGGAGATTTTTAATGCAATCACGAAAGGCATAAAAAAAAATACACAATTAAATTGTCAGTTCATTTAAATATAATCGACAAGGTCGTGATTAAGACCATATCTTGATAAACCTCTTAATTAAGCGCTTGTGTTATAACATAAGCACTTATTCTTTTTTCAGGTTCATTGAATAACTGATGTATCTGGTCTATATTACAAATCATATACATTGATTATTTAATGAATCTTAAAAAAGAATCTGTGTTTATGAGACCGGATGAAGTGATATGTATAAGCTATTGTTATCACAAAAGATAAAATAAAGTCAAATTGTTCTATGTTTAGCTGTAAGCTGTTTTCATAAGCTATCTTTGAGATGTTAAAGAAATAAGCTGAAAACGGCTTATGGACATGTCATAAATAAGCTCTCTAACAGCATGAAAGTGCTTATGCCGGTAGATAAGCTCAAATAAGTCAATTCAAACAGGTCCTAAGTTCAGTACAAGGAAATCCCACAAAAAGGAGAGTTTGACTTGATGTGATATAACACAGGTGTGTATCAACAGGTTAGTGTAAAACGAAGAGTTAAAGTGATGCCAAGAATTCAAAGATAGGTCTTCATCCATGGCAATGCAAGGTATGTCCATGTACTTAATTTTAAGGCATCATTAACCCAATCCCAGAAAATAAGGAAAAGAACCAAAACCAGGATTATATTGTGGCATTTAACTAAATAAAAAAAAGGTAGCCTAAATGAAGATACTTTACATTTTCCAATATCGGAGTTTCGTAGAGTTCAACAAACTTTTCCCTGAGTATCCTGTTCATTTCCTCAACGTCACATGCATGTGTCCAATAAGAATCATGCACCCCTGCAATTAAGCATTGATTTACAAAATTTGAATTCCTAATACAACAAGAACACAAATACAATACATGACGAATGTCTGTGATATAAATTAGTGCGCACCTGCAAAGTTCATCCCTGCTTGTTTACAAGCAACTGCAGTCATCATCATGTGAGAACCATCAAGAGAGTGAACAAAATTTGGGGGGAAAGCTGTTCTCTGCCTTTTTACCATGACCTGTAACATGTGTATGAAATGTACTCGTTAGTTTAAACTAAAATTGGGATGATGAAACACAGTTCATTAAAACGGATGAGTCAAATCCTATGCTCTGATGCATAATCGTCACGCATCTTACAAAAAAATGATCTAAATCAAACAGAAACAGACATAAACTCGCAGCAAATATTCAAATCTAATTACATGGTAGGTCAATTTAGATCAATCAATAATTACCTTGTCAGTCTCCCGCTGTAGTGTCAATACCTGAAGGGATGTCTTGATCTGCACCAAATCCAATTTTCCATATTAGTGATGTAAATAATTTTGTAAACTGCACCTGAATTATTAGGCTTCTGTTAAGAAAAGTACCAGGTGTCTTCCTACTTCCCGGTAAGGTTGTACAACTGGAAGCCCAAGGGGAGTGATCCATTGCACTGCTTGGTTTGTGCAGGCTATCACCTACTCCATGTTCAAAACTCAACCATTACAATGACGAAGATGCCTTACAAGTCAAAGCATAATCAACTACTAAACATCTTTTTTGTAATGTTAATATGTTATTTAACAGAAAATTATAGATACCTTTGCACAATCACCTAGCCAACCCATAATACTTCTTGCAGCCTCAAACATCTCTTCTAAGGCAGTGAGAGTGGTCTAAACAACAGAGAATAATAAGTAAAATAATAATTAGAAATGTCTACATTTAATTCCACATATTAATTTCTCTTACTTTTGCAGCATAGCATGATGCAGCAAATAGTTCTGAATCATCCTCAACCGCACAACGCTCTTTAAGCCTCCTCTTGATCTGGTCTCGGGCCCCAATGTAAGTCACTCCATAGACCGACGTCATCACTGTCTGCTTCACCAACTTTCGGTCCACCTAATGTTGCCAGTTATGAATAACTTAGTTGATATAAGACCAAGGTTGACAAATGAATGTGCTTTCATATCCCAAAGGTAAAAAAAAAAAAAAAAAAAAACACTTCATATACAACACATGAACATTATTTACCATAGCTCTAAAAATCCCTCTGGTTCAATTTTTTTTCTTTCAAGTATTCCACAGCAAAAATTTAAAATAGAAGAATTAATGAAACTTGAAACTTAAATGAAACCTGGTTGATCAAACGCCTAGCATGCAACGCATGTGGATCAGTTGCAGGATCTTTCAATGCATCTCTTTTCATGATTTGAAGTACTCTGCATCACAATAACAAATTTAACAACATCAAAACAGTAGCGCTAGAACAAAATTTTGGCCATCAGAACAAATAAAGTTGTTGTCAACATAAAAATAAAATTATACAAAAATAGACTATTCATAGATAAAGGAATGAAAGTTAATATTATGATTAGGATAAAGGGTCATGTGAGTCTCTTTTTTGGGAAATATACAATGCAGTGCCAGACGCAACAACCCCTTTATTTCTAGTATACAGCCAGATGGTCAAAAAGAAAATGAAAAGGGAAACGTGAATAGTACAGTGTCTTCTTCTAAAGCTAACAATATTTTCGAACATTTTAATAAGCTTCCCACAATAGCTTATAAAAACAGATTATAAAAACAGCCTATATAAAGCTTATACGAAATTTACCCTCATTTCGCTTTCGATTATAGAAACAGCTTATTTATAACCTTATAGATGATAAGCACATATCAATTAAGCACTTAAATTGTTTATCCAAACGCCACCTTAATATATTCTAAAAGACTCTTGAGATCTTTGGAGATATTCGAACACCTAGTTTTACTGGGGTGAAAATGAGAAGGCAGCAGGAGTCGCTGGCTTTTAATTTAAACAATGTTCATAAGAATCAGCTAGTAGCTTTCAGCTTTCACTATGGACTGGACATAACGTCATAACCCTTTCTCATTGATTAAACTTTATTTATTTGATTAACAAATTATAATCTCCTTACATAAAATAAAACAGTTGCCAACTTGTTCACAGTATGCATGTATAATGCTCTCATGCACATGAATGCACCGTGATAATTACCTGGCTGCAATTCCTGAGTAAACATCAGCAGGCTGATCTCCACCAACAAGATTGACTGCAGAAGCTCCCAACTTTAAACAGAAACAAAATGCAGCAAATTATGATAACGCATAATAGATAGAAAAATGGTATAGAAAGCAACGACGGAGCCAGAAAAAATAGTTTGGGTAGGCCATTAAAAGTTTGACTAAAAAGCTCGGGTATTTTAAAAAATAAATTACATAGTTTACTATTGCTATAAATTACAATTTCTTTTTTTCATAATACAACTGTCAATTGGAGAAATTTTCAGTTGACAAGACAATATAAAGGAGATTTGAAACCCCAAAAAATTAAAAGTTTTGTAAACCTCCTCTCTACACAACCAAGTATATATAAGCATGACAAAAAGCACATATGTCACTTTAATTAGAACTGCCGAAAACTCAAACCGTTGTAAAATTGTTCAAAAACTCGTAAAATAGACCTATGATTTTTAATTTTTTTAATTTTCTGGGTGGCCACTACACCAATTAGTGGAGATTTAGATCTGTCGAACACTAAAACCGCAACAAATTAATTGTTTAAAATCTCACAAAATAGACCAACGATCGTTAATTTTTTAATTTTTCCGGGTGGGCCGTAGCCCACCCCAGCCCATGAAGGGCTCCGCCACTGATAGAAAGTGAGATAGGTTAGTTTGGCTTTGTAAATCACTAAAAAAAACAGAAGCTACATGAAATAGACAATTAACTATGCGAATTTTGAAAAGAATTAGCTCAAGTATTTGCTAAGTTTCAGTTTCTATAAGCAATCTGAAACCTTTAAGCACTTGAGACAAAATAATAAACAGTAAAATTAATATTGTTTTAATATTTCAAAACTCACAAGAAAAATAAATCCCAAGTCCTGACTCAATGCTATAAATAGAGCCGTACTTTCACCTACAACGCCACAAAAGGAGTTTCCAAAAACAAAACCAGGTCCATAAAAGGTTTGGTTTGTTGCATAAAAGAAATTCCAACTAAACATTTATCAAACTCAGAACTCCCCCTGCCGAAATACACAAAGCAAACCAAAACTCGGAAACAAATAAAAAAGAAAGAAAAATATTACCTTGTCCCTACCAAGTGCTGCATAGTGTTGTAAGCCATTGCATGAACCATCCTAGCAAGTATGAAAAAGAAGAAAATGAAATGAGAAAGAAATGCTCAATGCCTTCAAGTCTCAACTTAATCAATCACATGTCATGATGTTGATCTAGAAAGACAACTATACTAGTAACAAATACAGGTATGATATATAAATGTAGTAAATATACAAAAAAAAAAAAAAAAAAAAAATCTCACAACAGACACTTGAGATATCACAGATGTGTTTCAAAATAAATAAATTAAACACATGATTAATCCATATTAACATGTCATCCAAATATAATTAAAATTAAAAGGCCTTCACCCTCTTGCTAATACTTCTAATTCTGCAAGAAATGATTTAAATGTTCTCCCATCTAGATGAAAAAAATCAACTAAAAATGGTGTGTGGTGTATTCCCCAAATAACTATTTTTAACATCACTGCGAAAAGTACCTGGTGTACAGGCATATGAGAAAGGGTAGCCTCGGGATTGGGGCTTCTCAATGCTTCAGAGAGATTGATACATGCTGCCAAGCACTGAAAAGGATCCTCTGCTTGCAACCACCACCGCTTTCCTTCAAGAGGCCTGTCTGCAGAATCGAAAATATCATCCAGGTGGCCCTCAGTAAATGCTACTCGACCATCATAACTTAACTTGTCCACACCACCAGTGGCATACAAATTTGCCAGATGTATTTTCAACCATTGCAAGCCTTTCTTCCCCAGAGGACGTCCCTCTGCAAACTCAAGTATGCCTCGACATAGATCAGAACCAAGATGGTTCAGATACGGGTGCATAGGATAAGCACGCCCTCGAAAATCAAGATTGTGAGGATAGTAGAAGCCGTCTTCTTCCTTCAACTTTCGTGCAACCTACAGCCAAAATGCCAATGCATAAATAACATACACAGCCTCTTACGGAAACCATTTGATACAACTAGGTCTATTTAGGATTAGAAGGGCACTTACAGTAAGTTTAAGTTCTATATCACATCTCTGTGAATGTCTCTCGTTATTCTCCTTTTTCACGTTTTTAACTTTCCACTTCCATTTTCGAATTTCTGATTCATCTTCTGTGTCTAGTTCCTCTGGGAGGGGAAGCTTTAGACGAAAAGGACAGTTAATCAAAACACAACTGGAAATGAGGAGACATTAATGGAATGGAAAGAGGAAAAATAAAAGACAGCTAATTTTGGACGTGACCTGGATAAAATGCATGCAACATTTTCCAAAATGAATTCAGTATATGAAATGAAAGATAATAACTGAATTAAAATGATAAGGATGGTGTTTATCATTTTATGTATTAACATATAGAAAACTAGTCCGCATATATAGTGTCATACACCACCTATCTCATGCAAATAACTTGGCAACAAGTTTGTTTAGTACTCACATCATCACGATCCACCAGGTCAGCCAGGCGACCTCCATTAGCCCATATTTGATCTATCACACCGAGTACACTTTTGTTCACCCTCCATTTGGTATTGCCAAGGGTATTAAGGGCCTAAACACAATAATTCCATAATTAATTTCAAGTATAAAGTACTAACTTGGGACCAAGAACTTAGATGCAGATGTACAAACATTAAAGAATTCTAACCTCAAAAATATGGTCAAGTTGATTCTTGGGAGCCCATTTTAAAGCATCACGTTGCTGCTTTGCTCCATGTATTCTCATAACATATGATGGCAAAAACAAGTATGCTCCTTTGTCATACCTACCATAAAATTGTAATGTTCATGGGAAAATTAACAATTTAAAAACAAAACAGCAGAACTTAGTCACAAGTCATAAGTGGCATTGTATGCCAGTATGATACGATCCAATTAAAAATTAAACTTTGTAAAACATCGAAACAGCAAAGTTTAGAAGATGCTTGAACAGGTTTTATGATTCAAAGATTGCTATAAAAGTTTCAGGCTTCATATAAGTCAATAGAACTAAGCTAACATAGAAAATATTCAAAGTTTTAAAATAAATTGAAAGTGAAAATAATTGAAAATATGTGCCATACCCTGTCCAGTTATTCGGTGGAACCAACATTGGCATGTAGGGGATAACCATGTGCCTAGCCTGTTAATGTAAACACGTTTTGATGTTAACATCAATCTCATGAATATAAGGCATAAGAAAGCAAAAGTTTTGCTTGAATTTAAATAGTGGCGCTATAGCATGGTGGAATTTGAACAAATCGCTATTGTTCCGCAATACGCTATAAAGTACAAAATATCGTCAAATAACAGCTATAGTAGCGCTATATCATTGTTACGTAGTGGAATTTAACGTAAACATTATTTTTCGCAATCTGTGATTCATGACACGGATGTATAGAAAACAACAGTAACAACCAAACCTTGAAGTATAAAGTCATAAAATTTGTCCAATAACATACTGAAAGAAATATGAGCATGAATTAAAGTATAAACAATCCTTGGAGAATAATAGGTCGGCCACTTACAGTCTTTTCAAGGCCCTTCTGTATCATAGGGTCGCATTCAATAACGCCGTATCTCCTACTTCCATTGCTAATCAAGTCAAGAGTATTCATTATTATTCAAAAAAGGAATAAAAAAGGTTAAATTTACAGATAATGATTGTGAAAGAGTAGTATCAATCTCACTTTGAATCATTTGAAATTGTCTTGAGGGTATGCTTAAATGCAGGAAAAATATCTGGACCACCATCTCCGAATTTATTGGCTGGTGGTTCTAGGTAGGCTGTTTCTATTAACAGTTGTATCAAACGAGAGCCGACCTGAAATATGCAGTAACGACATTGTAACACAAAAAGAATAAACCTTCCTAGTTCATAGGAACAGATTCAAATATTACAAACCTTTACTTGAGCTTCTTGTCCCCAAGGTTTCGCCTTATCTCTTCCTTTAACTATCCCCAAAGCTTGTTGCTTCTTCTGCTTTTTTATTAAACTAGCAACTTTATTCCTAAGTCTTTTCTCCTCTTTAGCAAGTTTCTCTTTCTCTTCAGCTGTCAGGTTTTCACTTTTTACAGGTGCAGGAACAGAATCACTATCAGACTTGTGACTGGTTGCTTTCTTCTCCTTTGTCTTCCCCATGAATCGGTATATCCTACCCTAATCCACATATAAGGGCAGTGTCTCAATTAAAAAACACTTGAATATTGTGAATTCACGCTAATAACATCAAACTTGGACAAAAAAAGATCCTAGAATTGACCACATTATTACTAAACATAAATTCAAATTGACCATACTAGACTACTGATAAGATCCATATAAACCATCTTAATTAGATGGTATATCATTTGTTTCTATCAGAAGAAAGGAATTTAGAGTTCAGCCAGTCGTGTGAGTCGTAAATACCCTTTTATGAAGCACAGACTCTGACACGGACACCTGATACGACGCTGACACGGACACGCCGATACCGCTAATGTAAAAAACATAGGACACCAACACCGCTGTCTATATATTAATTCATTTATAAAATATCTCAATTGAGAATCAAAATATATACATCTGCATCTAACTTGAGCAATTTATTTCATTAAGAAAAGTTATATAACAAGATACAATAGAATTTGGCCTTTATTTATCCATCTACTATTGAAAGAAAGAAAAACATTGTAATCAACTTTAATGTCTATAAACCCTCGTTGATCAACATTTCTCACACATCTTTAACTCTTGAATCTATTGTGTGTGTAAGCAGAGAAAAAAATTTAGACAATTGTCTGAGTTGTCCGACATGCCTCATATAAGTGTCGGACACCGGTCCAAGGAGTGTCGAAGTGTAGAAATTTGGGGCCTAATTCATCCTTACAAAACCAGCTTATAAGGTGAGGAGTGTCTCCTCTTTATAAACTCCTATCAAGAGTCATATCTAACCGGTATGGGACTAAATCCACCCCCTCAAAGCCAACACGAGGCAACTCAAATGTTGCAATTAGGCGACTGGGGGGGATCGCACTAAAGGCGGAATTTTCAACACAACCCCCTCACGCTTGTTACCAATGGGCCTGAAGCGTGGCAATGCAGAATCCCAACGGTAGATCTTGGATAGGCTCTAATACCATGCAGAAATTTGGGGCCTAACTCATCCTTATAAAACTAGCTAGTAAGATGAGGAGTGTCTTCTCTTTATAAACTCTTAATCAAGAGTCTTATCAAACCGATGTGGTGTTGGTGAAATAAATTAGGTGAATTAATACAGACACAAAGCCAACATAAGGCAAGCCAACACGAGGCAACTCAAATGTCACAATTAGGTGACTAGGGGCGGATCGCACTAAAGGTGGAATTTCCAACACGAAGTAAAGAAGAAAACAATTTATTTAGGACACTTGTCCAACACGTGTCATGAGTGTCATAGGAGTGTCGGACACCAATGCGTATTAGACACCACGACACGCCTAATCCTAGAGGTGTGCGTACTTCATTTTCTCTACCAAACATGCATGTTTGGAATAAGTTGGGAGAGCCAAAAGTAACTCTGAAGACTTAAATTCATTTTGGTATGTTTGAGGATGGTCATTTAGAATTGATTTTGCTTCTAGATTTGATTCTAACTTGAAACATTGATTTGTAGCATTTGCCTCCAAAGGTGATTTTCACGCTCAAATTTGCTCAACTCATTTTCACATGAATATATCCAAACATAAACCATTTTACCTTAAACACACTTTAACTAAAATCAAATCAATCAAAATCTTGTCACCGTAGAACCAAACACACACTAAAGCAAATGACAAAGGAAACATAGAATACACAAGCATAAATACCGACACAAAAGCATAGAACAGAATGCGCATAATTGAGTTCAGGACACCAATTCATTTCTCATTGTACTTCAACTCACATCTTATTATACATAAAAACATAAACTATACCTCATGTTCAATGGCTTCGCCTATTTGACAAGCAGCTTGAATAACCCTAGCACTACCAACCCCATTACTATTAGTCATCAACAATCCCATCAACTTATGCATAGTAATAACAGCCATCATATCAGGAGGCAATTCATTGAAATAAGGCGCATGACTCAACCTCGTCTTAGTATCCTTACAAATCTCTTGATCAGCAGCAATTGCATTCTTCAAAGGCTCAAACCAACCAAGAAACAATGATTTCATATAAGGCAAATTCGGCGCAAGTTTCTGTTCGCGCATATCTTCCAACAATTCCTGATACTCTCTTGCTGCTTCTTCCCATGCCTCAGTCTCCATCTTTATCTGTCTCCTCCTAAGCATTTTATACTTGTAACTATTATTCTTGTTCTTCTTTTTCTCCTCTAATCGAGGCTCTTTCTTCTCTTCTTCTATCGCCATTTGATCTAACAATTTCTGAACAACTTCTTCTGAACCAGAACAATCATCTTCTGTATCAGTTGATTCAATAGCTTCAGCAGCAACACTACCGTAGGTTCTAAAATGATTCAATGATATTGAAGAAAAACTAAAAGGGTGTTCAGAAAACGAAAAATTGGATCGACCCAGTTTGTTTTCTGATGTAAAGATTCCAACTTGACTGAAACGCGAAAATGGGTGCCTCAAGATTTTCTCGGGAAAATTATGTTGGTGAGAAAATCTCAGTGATGTAGAGGATTGGGAAGATAAGATGAACCTTCTTGAGGAAGCTCGTTTGGCTAATTTGGACCACATTTCGGTGTGAAAACGAGGAATGGAAAATTAACAATTTTCCCGAGAAAATGAAAATTTGAGCGTTTGGAAGATTTGAAGGTTAGTGGTGAGGAGAAGAAGCAGCCGCCATGAAAGTAAAACCCTTCATAAACCTATGTTGTCTGTCTGCCTATCGTGTTTTTTCTTCTGACCCGGAATTGCTTTTCGGATTTTACAAAAATAATCACTTATTTAAAATGTTTTAAAAATTATAGTAAACCAAACAAGACCTATGATTATTCTAATTTAAATCCATTCAAATTAAAAATGTGAATGATTATTGGGGTAATAGTCACTTTGGTCCCTGAATGTGTAGCAAGTAGTCACAATAGTCCTTCAATGTATCAAAATTCCAAAATAGTCTCTGATTGTCCACTTTGTTAGTCAAAATAGTCTCTAAAGCTTAAATAACCCTTTAATACTCACAATAACTCTTTTGATATAAGGACTAAAATGACAATAATTAAGGACGTATAAGGACTTATATGACAATAAGTAAGTCTATTGAAGGACTTATATGAAAATATTAATGAAAAATTTTAATATCAAGGACTATTTTGACTAATAAAGTGCACAATCAGGACTATTTTGCTATTTCGATACATTGAGAGACTATTATGACTACTCGTCACTCATTCAAGGACCAAAGTGACTATTCCCCATGATTATTCTAATTTATGCTATTTTATTTATTTCAAACATAATTGGTCACCGTCAATTCATTAGTTTAACTTTTTAATATGTCACCACGAGTATAGATTAATTGATAGACACCTTGTGTTATACAAGGTTGGGATTTGAACTTTGAATCTCCACTTATTCACCTTAAGAGATGAATTTTTAATCATTACATTACTTGACAGAAACATATATTGTGTTTGTTCTGCTAAAAGGTAAACAATGAATATAACAGCACAAGACATAACAACACAACATAAGGTAAAACAACACAGGAAAAAAAACTTTTATGATATTGAATGATTTTTCATCTTATTCGATGTTTGATCATCGACAAAAGACTATTTTAGCATTTTTGACAAGTTGTACTTTAGACAAAAGGTTGTGTTATGGTTTATAGATGGGTAAAATTTTCAATTTTTGGCACGTCCCCTCCCCACCAATTTGGCACGTCCATAAACCAGTTTTGCAATCCAACATAGTACAACCGTAATTTTTATATCATATTCCTTAATTTTTAGCATACCAAACGCACACTATTTCTCCCATCTCTTTAAAATGTTAATATCAATAAAAAAAACTTTTACAATTTTTAGTTTTGATATCAATGAAAAAACCCTTATAATTTTAAGTGCATTAAACTGAACAAGAACGAATTTTTAAATTAGTCATCGAGAACCAAACCATGAATAATTTTATTTTTGAATCATAAGGGTTTTTACCTTAAAACATATCAAAATCGCACCACAAACACCCCTAATTGAATGGATGAACAATTTTTTTTGAAAAGGCTAAGCAAAATATATTAAAAAACCAACACAAACTTTTCTAGTACAATGTGTATCAAAGGAAGCTAAAAAAATCCAAATATTACAAGAGGAAATCACAAGCTACCACAATGTAGTTAAGGAAAACAAAATTACCTTACGATCTGAAAACATGACAAATTATTTAACCTCCAAACTTGATACTTGAAATCAAAAAGAACATAATACGATTTGAGCCACCAATAAGCTTGGAGTTTCACCTTTTCCAATAAAGAGAGAAGTTGTTCTATTTTATTTTAAAAATGTCTCTTATTGCGATCCTTCCAAATAGTAAAAAGAACTTCAGATTAAAGTTTCTGAATTGTTATAGAAATTGGGAGTTGTTATCAAGAACAAGAAAAAAATTGTATGTTATGAAGCAATCCATTCCTAGAAACTTTACTTATCTATATTTGAAAAGGATGTTTGTCGGAAGTATCAAGATCAAATTGCTAGATATAAGATATCTTTTGCTAAAAAAAAAAAAAGATATAAGATATCTTATAGTTATAATTATGCTGAAAAATGATATGATCATTAACCTCAACGTTAACTACAAGATAAGATGAATAGTTTATGCTTATCAAGTAGATGGACACGGAAAAGAATAAAATTTACATTATGTTTCTCTATCTTTAAAAGGTTAAACACCATTGCTAAAAGGGAAAGCATTTATTTCAAATGTTGAAAAGAAAATTGTTAATGATTTTTAAAATAGTCAAATTCGAAGAAAGAAGTAAGATTTCCCCTTCACACATCTTGTTGTTATATGTAAAGTTTTCTTCTTTTTTTTGGTACAAATGAAGTAAAGTTTTCTACTTTTGCATCATATGTATATATATGATACCATATGTTAATCTCATATTTGTTAAATATGGAGAGTTTCAAGAAAGTATGAAATTGACTATAAATAAAGTCCAACTGTGTCTAGAATAGAACAAATTGTTTCATTGATATGGGAGCTTATGTCTGGACTTAAATTTAAGCTTGGTATGGAACCAAATAATTGTTATTAAGTTCCATTTAAAATAGAGGCATTAATCCTAAATCTTGTATATATAAGAGAATGATATTGCACGTTTTACTAATAGTCAAGTGTTGTCCCATTATCCAAACAATCTTACTTAATATAAACTAGCGGAAAGACGGGCACTATCGTGCCCGTCTGTCCGCTCTTTCTACTGCACTAACGCATGTGATTATTTTATTATTTTATCATGTTTGTTTGTATAATTTTGATTAAAATTTTTAAATTTTTAAATATTAATGGAAATTATTGATATTGATTTATAAACAAAATATTGTCAAGTTATATAACAATTATTTATGAACTCAACATATTTTAGCTTGTCTGCATATAAAATAAAGAAAAAATAATGATCTTTTATTGTTTATTCTAATAGTAATTAGTAACATCATAACATAAATCTATAATTGCGATAAAAGAATATCTTTAAAAACTACATTTTTCGTAAAGTCTTTATCTTCTCCTTCTATTTTTCCTTCATTAATGAGAACTTTTGTTGAATTTTGAGAAATTCCTCTCGATAAAGCTATATATAATTGACCGTGATTGAAAAAATGTCGAGGAAAATAGATTCCGACAATGGGAATGGTCTGCCCTTTACCATTAATTTTTTGCTCACATTTGTTACTAATATTTTTTTAGAAGATTTAAAGTTCAATCTTTAACATAATATTTTGCTCACGTTTGTCACTAATATTTTTTTCCAGAGGATTTAAAGTTCAATCTTTAACATTATTTTTTGCTCACGTTTGTTATTAATTTTTTTTAGAGTGTTTAAAGTCCAATCTTTAACATTATTTTATTCTCACGTTTGTTACTAATCTTTTTTTCAGAGGATTTAAAGTCCAATATTCAACAATATTTTTTGCTCACGTCTATTACTAATATTTTTTTAGAGGATTTAAAGTACAATCTTTAACAATATTTTTTGCTCACGTTTATTACTAATATTTTTATCAGAGGATTTAAAGTCCAATTTTTAACATTATTTTTTTCTCATGTTTGTTACTAATCTTTTTTTTTTGCTCACGTTTGTTACTAATATTTTATTAGAGGATTTAAAGTCTAATATTTAACATTATTTTTTGCTCATGTTTGTTATTAATATTTTTTTAGAGGATAAAGTCCAATCTTTAACAATATTTTTTGCTTACTTTTGTTACTAATCTTTTTTTAGAGGATTTATAGTCCATTTAATAGTGATAACAAATCTTTTTCTAAAAGATTTTGAATCATAATATTTTGCTCACGTTTGTTACTAATATTTTTATCAGATGATTTAAAGTCTAATTTTTAACATTATTTTTTGCTTAGTTTGTTACAAATCTTTTTTTTTTGCTCACGTTTGTTACTAATATTTTATTAGAGGATTTCAAGTCTAATCTTTAACATTATTTTTTGCTCATTTTTGTTACTAATATTTTTTTAAAGGATTTAAAGTACAATCTTTAATAATATTTTTTGCTCACGTTTGTTACTAATTTTTTTTAGAGGATTTATAGTCCAATCCTCATCGGCTATTATTTTTGTTTAAAAAAAATTAAAAAAACTCATAGACTCGTGAGAATAAAGCAAGATAAAACATAAAATTTGGATTATTTTTTTCATAAGTGATTATTGTTCAACTTTGATTTTCTCAAATTCTGATTCATTCATTCATTCTTCTAACCAAAAAAAAAAAGTAAAAACAAAGCTTGAATTGTATTGTTGGCGGAAAATAAATTGCTCGAAGGATAAAACAAAAAGATATCCAATTCATGAAGTGGATCTTAAATATATTCCATTTAATGGTGCTTCAGAAGTATTAATCAAGTTCTTGAGCCTTGGAACTTTCTAATTTTTTAGAGGTGATGAGATGTGATCAGAGGGTACTATGATGAATTCTTGGTCGATTTGAATTCATGAGAAGAGACAAAAAGAATGTAAATATAATTTTTAAACTTTTTCTTAGTTTGATCTGTTGTTAACGGTGGTAAAAGAAAGTTAACGGTGACGATTAGTGACATTGATTATTAATCCACGTGTTACTTTATAATTGGCTATTTGTATTTAAATTAAGGGTATTTTTGGAAAGAAAATTCCAACCCAAAAGTGTGCTGAAAGGGGTAGTTTTCTTTATATCCTTTATTATAAAAGCTAGACTTGATTGGCTACCATGTTTGCCCTAATTCACCCTACTTTGCCCTAATTCCTAGCATTTTTCCCTCCTAAACATGTACTACTTGCTAATCTAATCTCACCCGTTCAAACTCTATTTTCACACTTGATCACACCCGGTGATTCAAACTCTAAAAATGTTTTCTCATATAACTTAATTAATGCAATTGAAGACATATTAAATGCTAATCAAGTCGGTCAACAACCCCCAACACTAATTGCTAATATAATCTCACCCGTTCAAACTCTATTTTCACACTTGATCACACCCGTTGATTCAAACTCTGAAAATGTTCTCTCATATAACTTAGTTAATGCAATTGAAGACGTATTAAATGCTAATCAAATCGGTCAACAACCCCCCTGCACTAATTGCTAATCTAATCTCACCCGTTCAAACTCTATTTTCAAACTTGATCACACCCGTTGATTCAAACTCTGAAAATGTTCTCATATAACTTACTTAATGCAATTGAAGACGTAATAAATGCTAATCAAGTCTGTCAACAACCCCCTGCACTAATTGCTAATCTAATCTCACCTGTTCAAACTCTATTTTCACACTTGATCACACCCGTTGATTCAAACTCTCAGCCTTAGATATCATATAGAAGCGAACATGTTTGCCCTAATTCACCCTAATTTACCCTAATCCCTAGCATTTTTCCCTCCTAAACATATATTTATTGCTAATCTAATCTCACCCGTTGATTCAAACTCTATTTTCACACTTATCACACCCGTTGATTCAAACTCTATTTTCAAACTCCTCATTTTCTCTCATATAACTTAGTTAATGCCAATTGAAAACAAATAACACACTTTTAATGCAATTGAAGACGTAGTTAATGCTAATCAAGTTAGTCAACAACCCCCTACGTCTCAGCCGTAGATCCCATAACAACCCCCTACGGGTCAAGCTAGCATTTAACCCTAAACACTCCAAGTTTTCCCTCCCTTGTTATCATTTAATGCGATCATGAATGAGAATAAATACAAATAATGATAAACATTAATGATAATAAATACAAATAACTACAACAATAATTACAAGAATGTTGACTTCTATCACTACCAACTAACCATTAAACACTCAAGCATTTATCATGACCTTTGATATACATTTATGCAAAGAATATGAGATTCAAACTACCTAATCATCATCCTCTATGTACACATATAACTATGATTCAAACTCTTCATTCCACTAAATATATACATGTGCGTTGACACCCTCCTTTGTTTGCAGTTTACGTACAGCTATAACGAATTTTCTCAAACCTCTAATGGCTGAACATGATGTTGAAACCATGTTGGTGTTGCATTCCTTGAAATGTTAGTAATCTATTTATGTTCGATGCTTATTCTGCATGTTCATTCGGACTTTAAAATAACATTTTTTTCTTCATGTTTTTACAGCTCCATTGGATCCAATTACGATCAAAATTGTTCGTGTGAAGGTTGAGTCCGCCAAACAAAATTGAGATTGGTTGCGTGTAATTTGCATTTGTGCAATTTTGGTCCTGTTGGCATTTTGCATCTGTTCATATTGCAACTTTATTCAATGTTGCTGGATTGTTTTTATTTTGGTTGCAAGTACTTTTAGTTATCATCTAATGCCTTTATGTTGATGGTTTTGTAATCCAAACTAAGTATTTTATCAATCCTCATGATTTCGTTTGTGTTATAATCGATTTACAATTGTTGCTACAGCTCCAGTTTTCATTGTTATAAGCTGCAACTTAATAGCAAATACCGTATTATATGTTAGTTTGGTAAGGGATGATGTTAGAAAGAAAAGGCATTCCTTTAGATTTCATCAAATACACTAATGAATTTTGACTTAGTGTGATATAAAGCCAACCAATCTCACTTTTCATCTGTATCGTATAATTATAAGGGTTGGAACTTGATGCAATACTTTTAAGGATTAGAACTTTATACAGTCACAGATGCATAGTGTGGAAACAAGCATATATAAACAAATGGATATTCGATTGATCTATTAATCACCAACTAATATGAGAAGCATATAAGATACATAATTAGAACAAAGTTCTTCCGAGACTTATCAATGGATAAAAAGCCATTTGCATGATAATTTCTAACGTGTTCAGTACTACTATGCGAGTAGCAAATGCTGTCACACTAATGAAAGAGTGCAAAGTAGATTTAAATTGACAGTTTATTATGACATTAATTCTTATTGACCAAATTCTTATTGCCTAAGGTGACTCTTACGTTTACTTATGAGATGCAGAATGAGTATTAATGTAATTAATAAACGTGATGGAATTGACAGCGTCACAATTAATAGGAGACAATCAGAATTATTAGCATTAAGATCAAAATGTTAGACTTCTAAGTGGTGCATTTGATATGGATATAGAAGAAAGAAGAGTGTTCTCCCTATCAAATGTCGTTTACCATGAAATATTTCGTAACGTATGATGATGAATGTAAAACGTTAACAATAACTAGACTGTGACCTTATCGATTTGCTATCATTATTTTAAATTAGGGCTAACTTAAACTTTATCATGCTACTTTTATTGGTTACTATACCTTCATTATGCTATAACTTATTCGTTTATATTTCATTTGGTAGGACCCGTGCGATAGCACGGGTCAAAAGTCTAGTATAGTATAGATGTTAAGCAGTCTGATAAGCATTTTTGCAACCCTAATCCCCAATTTCCCTCCCAAATCATGACATTAATGACAATTACATCAACATTTAATTATCTCACATGACTCAAGGAATGTCAACTGTCTACACACGGCGCTCAATGAATGCTATAGAAAAATTAATTTTGTTGGGCTCAAGGTGGCTTTCATGTCTAATTGTCTGTGTCAAAAAAATCTCATTTTTTCTGAAATCTCACTTCTTCTCTCATCCCACAGAGCGCTCTCATCATCACCCACCGTCTCTCATCCACTACTCTCATGTTTCTATCACCTTCTTTCTCATCTGTCCTGGAAAAAAAATTAGCTTTCCTTCCCTCAATTATTCTATATTCTCATCAGTCTAGAACTCTAACTAACTTCAACTTCTGCTCTTTCACACTTTTAACTTCTCCTCTCTTTCAATGCTTACGGTAGAGTGGTCCTTTAATGCTCATCAAATTTCATTGGAGATCTGTTTCTTTCTACCCTTTCAACACAATCTGCAATCTTCTCCCCTCTACAATGCTTATCTCATTCATCATTTTCAGGTCAGTTTTTCATCAATTTCTGTCACTCTATTGTTAAATAGGCTTGCGATTTTAGTTGAATTAGATTAAATCACACTCAATTGTTTTAATTATATTATTTTTTCTAATTATTTTGTTGATTTTTGTTGGTTCAGCGATAAGTGTAAATGGCTACGAAACAAGTAGCGAAATCGAAACGAATGGGATCGATTGGAGCAAAGAAAGGTGTAAATCGGCCGTCCTCTTCAACATCTTCGTCATCTAAACATTGTTGGTGTCGTCGTCAATGCGAAGTAAGCCACAGTTCTATCCTGAAACTGTGCCTTTGGATTTTAAAAAAAATGAAACTGTGCCTTTGGATTCTCAAAAAACTAAAGAGAATATAACTGTGACGATTCAGTTTTGGTCTTTAAATAGGTGATTGTAAATTTTGTTATTGTGTTGTGTGATAGTTGTTGATGTTAATTTGATTGAGGTGTGGTGTATTATCTGTGTGACAGTCAGGGAAATTCGTCGTGGCGAGGAGATTGCTTGGTATGCAGATGGAGATACTATTGTAAGAAACGAGTATAATCCGTCTATTACTCATGCTTACTGTAATAATATGCAAAACTCATATTTGTTAATAGGTTTTTTGTTGTTTAAATTTTTTCATTTGGTGTTTAGGTTGAAGCATTAAGTGGTTTTGTTTTGAGATTGAGTGTACAACCATTGAATAAAATACTTCAAGAATGTTAATCTCCTTGATGTGTTGAAGAACTAGTGTAACGCCCCGTGCCAAGCACGGGATACATTTTATTTAAAATTATTTAACAGTGTTTACACATAAATAATTTTTTTTATATATTATTTGATTTTTTTTTTTTAGTTTGATTTCATTTCAGAATTTTGACATTGTGTAGTACTTTTTCTTCATATTTAAAATTGAGACAATAAGTCACCGTTTATCGGGACAAAAAAGTTAAATTTATAAAGATATAACTATTTTTGTGAGAGTGATAAAATAGTGAGAAAAAGTACAACAATGCTTCAAATATAAAAATACTATAAATAATTACTATATTCTTAAAAATATATCTAATTAATAAGAGGTACGATTACCTCTATTATAATCTACCATTATGGTTATGCCCTCTCTTTAGAAATCTTCCGCCGCCTCACCCCCTTTTTTCCAAACCTTCATCACTCACGATGTACCAGCATGCAACAATGGTGTGATGAGTGGTGTCATCCTTCTACACCACCCTTTTTCTGGTTTCCACAACAATATGTGTCGTTGGTTTCCGATTCAACCAGTACCGCATTTGCTACGGGTGGTGGTTGCTGAGTTGTTGGTATTCGTAAATCGTTGGTTGTCACCGGCGATCTTGCTTAGTTATGTGTGTTGGCTTCTCAATGGTAGAACCCCGCGTTGGTTTGGTTGAAACCTGAAAGGGTCCATTCTTTATCCTCTATTTTGCCACCTTTTGGACCTTTTTCACCGCGTGTGGATTGGTTACGGTGGGTCATTCGAATCCGCCGCCTCCTCCCTTTCCTTGGAGGTGGTTGCGGTACTATGTTGGGCCATAAATGACTGTTAATTCGATGTTGATCATAGCAGTAAACAGTTGGTTCGTGTGTATTTGTTAATTACCGTGTTGGCGGTCGAATCTACTCTCCACTCTCAAGAATATGTATGTGTTTCGTATCCCATTAATCCTTGTTTGACATGGGACTGTGTGGACTTGAAAGAGTCGTTAATGCTTGTTGTCGTTGTAGGGAGTTGATGGTACATGATCCAATTTTGTGTTGACGATCGATCAATTCGCCAAATTATAGATCCGCTTAGTCCTCACAAACGTCTATCGTTAATGGTATTTGTTTGTTAGATTTAATTAGGGTTGAATCGACTTTGCTGATCTTTTTTTTTGATGTATTACCCGTTTGGGTGGATCCACTTATTTTGACTGGGTCAAGTTTTTTGTCCTCCCAAGTTTTATATAATTTTTCCCTTTTTAATAATATATATGAATAAGGTTAAAAAATTCTTCATGAGAATAAAAA
The DNA here is from genome assembly GCF_051527215.1 of Medicago sativa. Taxonomy (NCBI): domain Eukaryota; kingdom Viridiplantae; phylum Streptophyta; class Magnoliopsida; order Fabales; family Fabaceae; genus Medicago; species Medicago sativa. Next base: position 59,315,133 of record NC_140756.1, read on the forward strand.
AATATTAAAAATAAAACTTACATGAATTAAAATGTATATTAGGATAGATAACATTAAATATAGTCAAAGTAAGTTATATATATTTTATTTAATTTAAGATAAAAAAATGCAATTGTTTATTCTTTATATCTAAAATTGGAGAGAGTCCCTAAAAAATATTGGAGAGACTATTTCTCTTGGAAGCAAATTATCTCTAGTGAGAAAACAATTTTCTTTAATCTCCTCCCTACATTTTTTTTTAAATAGAGATCAAGGGTCACAAATTAAAACATTCTAACCTAATTTCGTTATACTTTAGTGTAGTTATGATTTCGAATTCATCGTTTCCCCTTTTTTCCAAGCAAACACTTCCTCCTTAAAGTTCCTAACCAAATATGGGGAAGAAAAAGGTAGGAGATCTATGTCAACCCACTCAATTTAATGCAAGTTCTTCAGCTCCTCAATGGTGATCCTAAGAGTAAGGCTAAAAAATCTTCTGGTATGCTAATGCGGGATAGATCAGGCAACTAAAAATAAAGGTAATTGTTTTACCATTTATTAGAAAATGTATTTACTAAAAGGACAGTGAAAAAAAATCTCCTTCATCAAAATAAGCATACATTTTCTTTAGTTCTTTTTGTCTCCATAATTTAACGGTTGAATTTGATCTTAGTTGATTGAAAAGAATTTTGTAACATCGTTTTTCAATCTCTAAAGAAACAAATAAATGGTTCAAGTAAATGAATAAATATGTATGTTTCAATGATATTAAATAATCAAGTTGATAGTTATAAATACTTACCTAGGAACAACTTAACTTTTGCCAACAAAATTGTCAGATTCGCCTTTTTAAATTTACCGGAAGATAGAAAAAAGAGCACATTCAAACTGATATCTTTTAAAAATTAATTGACAAATAATTAAAATAATAATTAAATATCATAATGTATTATATATTAAAAATAAAAACAAATCGAGTTCACCCATTAGAATTTAATTTAATGTTCTTGTAATGTATCTTTGTATTCTCCTTCAATATCCACCACAATTGGTTTAATTTCTTTCATTTTTCAAGGCTTACTTAAGTAAAATTTATTTTATTGAATCCTTATTATTTTTAGTGTGAAGGGAATATGGAAGCTAGGAAAGTCAATTGGGTTAAGTGAGATAAGGTGTGTCTTGGTCAATATAATTGTTGTTTGGGGGTTCGTATAGTGCAGAAGTTTAACTTATCTTTGTTACGTGAATGGTTTTGGAGGCTAATATGGATCAATGAGTTTGCATTTTAAAGTTTAAGCTTCTTAGAATAGGTTGGTGGAGTTCATGTGAAGAGTGGGGACAGTTAGGCGTATGTGTGGTAAAATTACTTCCATGATGTTAAAATAGGGGCGGAGATGGGGATTAGAAATTGGTTTGATGGCAACTTGATGATATTGGAGAGTGATGAGAAAATACTCCTTTCTTTTTGACATGATTCGTGGTTGTAGAGTGGTCCTTTGTGTGATATATTTAGAAGAACTTTTGAGTTATATCAAAATAACTCTATGCTATTTAAAGAGATATGTAGGTTAGGGTTGGATGGGGTGGAAACGATGTCATAGAATTTTTCTTGGAAGGAGGTGTAGGGGATATATTGTTGTTATTTGTTGGACAATATTATTTTTAAGGCTAACGTTTTTGATAAGTTTCTTTAAAGTTGATCATGGTGAAAGGTATCTTGACAAAGGGGTATATCATCTAAAGATGTAGGTAGAGCATGATGAACCTATGGCTCTAAAAAAATCTCATTATGAACAAAGTAACTCCTCTAAATATCTCTCTCTTTTCGTGGAGGCTCTTGAATATCTGAATTCTAACAAATGGCAACTTAGCTTGATGGAGTATTTAAAATATGGACTCATTTTTATGTTCAGGCAGATGTGAAAAAGAGGAAAATTATCTTTTTTTTTTATTTTTAGTGTGAATTCTAAAGTCGTTGGATAATTATTGTGTTCTTCCCATTAATTATTGTGAGGGTACTCTTCATTTCAGTGGTTCTCAATAGTTCCAAAAAAAGTTAATTTTAGTTTTCAGTTGATTTTGTTGACTTGCATTTGGATTATTTGGAAAGACAAAAATTCTTACATTTTTCTCACAAGAATTGTTGTTAGATAAATTTACAATTCTCGTTTACTGGTAACAAAATGATAAGAAATCATGTACGTATTTTGAGTTGAAATGTCGGTGGAATAATCTTTCTACTTTTCTTGGTTATTCAATCTCATGATTTGGTTCTTTTGTATCTATGCATCTTGAACTTTGTATTTTCCTTTGTTGGGCACATCTTGTGCTTGAAGGGTTTTTAATATAATTGATTTGACATCTTCATACAAACAAAATCCACCTTAGTCAAGACACCAACTACATCAATATATAATATATTGTATTTCATGTTGTTAGAAAGGGATGGAGTTTCGAAATTAGTTTGATGATAAAAATATGATTCAAATTACATTTCATGTCGTAAGAATCATTGAAAACATCAGATGAATTGTAAACGAATACATGTTTGTAGGGACCAAAGCAGATTTAGATATATTGACTTTTGTGTTGATTGTAAAATTCAGTTTGTATTCATTGTGTGATGGTCTATACGAACCACTTTTGCAAGCAACATCAAATGAGAAAATCGTGAACACCATTGGAGCTGCTCCTTGAACTTGTAGATCAATGTTTTTCGTATAGACGCACCAATTCGATCACCCTAGATAACAAAGATTAAAACACTATACTTTAAACAAAAAAATACAAAAAAACAAAAAACAAAAACGATATGAAAAAACAACATTTCGATCCATTAGAACCAAATCCATGGAAAATGGTAGTTATTTATTTTTGTAGTCTTGAACAAATCAAGCACGAACAATCCTCACAACCAATGTCCATGATTGTTTTCTTGGCGAAACATCAGAGATGAAGTCGTGTTTCGTAGTCATATTTCTTTGCAATAGAAAAAATTACAGAAATAACTTAGAATATAGATATCAGAGAACCAAAGAACAAAAAAAGAAGAACTATATTTTGTGATTGTTGTGTACTCGTACCCAAAAGCACTACTATTTATATAGAAAAATAGTACCAAACGGTTAATATCTATTAATTATTAATTTGACCGTTTTAAAATTAATATTATCAACGTCTTTAATATTATAAAATGTGCATTAAACGATTAGATTATATTTCATGTAACCTACAAAAATTAACTTCATAACATTTGAAATTTAATAATATGTTATTAATATTAAGTAATATAATTTTGTAACGAATAAAGATTAATTATATAACCTTAAAAACTAATTACTACAATTAAATTTTTAATTAGTAGGTTACTGTCTTAGTGTAGTGGACCAAAATTCAAAATATAATTTATTCAAGTTATTTATTATAATTTTGCAACCTACCAAATTTTTAATGTACCATATAACTGTTAATCGAATACTAATTATATTAATAATTATTTGATTGTAACGTACAAATTTTTATTGTAACATATAAATTTTAATCGAAACAATAATTATATTAATAATTATTTGATTGTAACGTACAAATTTTTTAATGTAACATATAAATTTTAATTTAAACAATAATTATATTAATAATTAGACTCTTGCTTTGCCTTCAGAACTAAAAACCAGGGAGAAGCTGACGGCCGCGCCGCACTATCTACAAGCCATGGCTGATGAAACCGTCGCTATCCCAGTCGAAGTTGATCCCAATCTAAACGAAGTCAAGCTCTTCAACCAATGGAGCTTCGACGACGTTCAGATTACCGATCTGTCTCTTGGGGATTACATTGGAGCAAGAGGATGCAAACATGCAACATATGTTCCTCACACTGCTGGTAGGTACTCAAAGAAGCGCTTCAGGAAAGCTCAGTGTCCCATTGTTGAGAGGCTCACTAACTCTCTCATGATGCACGGTAGAAACAACGGAAAGAAACTCATGGCTGTTAGGATCATTAAGCATGCCATGGAGATCATTCACTTGCTAACTGACCAGAACCCGAGTCAAGTTATCGTTGATGCTGTCGTCAACAGTGGTCCTAGAGAAGATGCAACCAGAATTGGATCTGCTGGAGTTGTTAGGAGGCAGGCTGTGGATATCTCTCCTCTTCGTCGGGTTAATCAGGCCATATATCTTCTAACAACTGGTGCCCGTGAAGCTGCATTTAGGAACATTAAGACAATTGCTGAATGCTTGGCCGATGAACTCATTAACGCTGCCAAGGGTTCATCCAACAGCTATGCGATCAAGAAAAAGGATGAGATTGAGAGAGTTGCCAAGGCCAATCGTTAAGCATCATTTGGAAGTAGTCTTAGTGATGAGAAATATTTTATTTTGGTCCTTGTATTACATCTTTTATTTAACATTGTTGTTTCTAAACATGGTGTAAACCTTTTACTGGTTTATTTTCCTCTCATGTTGAATTGACTTGTTATGCTCAATTTTGCTGCTTAGTCCATGACTGTTTCAAGGATAAAAAAAAAAAAATATTAATAATTATTTGATTGTAACCAACTATGTATTTTATGTAAAATTTAATGTCAAATATAAAACGGTTTTTAATAATAATTATAATATTAAGTTTGTATTAAAAATTAAGAGAAATTTTTGGAACAAATGCCAAGTAGGATTATGATGATGTGGACATCTTTAGAGGAGAGGATATTGAAATAGGCTATTTCTAAAAACTCTAAATTGTTAGTATAAAGATTTCATGTTTAATTTTGAGAGTAGGTGATGATAACTGTAAAATACAACCGACGGAAGAAATTATCACTTTTATATTGATCAAATTGTAGTCTGAACGATAATTTTGTGTTGAGTGAAGAAATTATCATTTTCTTCTCCTACTTTCCATGACACTTTCTTACAAATATTATCAAGCAATTTGAGATTCATGAAATGCCTCTAATTGATCCAAATCACTTTATATTGATTAATGTTTGATTTAATGCTTATGTGAACTTTCACCCATAACTTTGTTTTTCAAGAAATGCTTTAAAAATTGATGTTTGATGTATGAACTACTCATTATATCATAATTCAATACATTGAATCATTCATTTTGGTTTTTAAAGTGGCAAGTGTTGATTTTTGGCTAAAATAGATTTTTAACATACACATTTTGTGAAGTGCAATCTAATAGACATTCTTTCGGCTGAGTAGGTTGTAGAGAATATCAAAGTGTTAGCATGGTGGTGGTTTCTTGGAAGAGTTGCTTCAAATCCATGTATGTATTAGGGACATGGGATCCTTTCAATTGCATGACAAGGTAATTTTGTGCATAATTCAGAATTGTTATTTTGGAAATCTGTTGTGCTTTTGAAGGTGTTTTGGCCTAGGAATTGCTATTGTACAACAGAGTGTTCTGCTGTTACATTAGTGTAGCTGAACATAGTTGTGTTTATTCTTTTCTTGGGTTTTGATCCATCTCTGCGTGATCCATTTGCAATCGTTTCTATTTCTTGAAAAAAACTTGCAAAAACCTTTATTTTCAATTTTGATTTTGATTCTGCTATTGACACACTAATATATCAAATTGATGATTGTGACGATTCTATTTTTTTTTATAAAAGGATTGTGACGATTCTATACCAGCGAACCTGTCAAAACTGTGAACTTACCATATGGTGACAACTCTAAAGTAGCTGACATTGGCTTATCACAAGAGTTGCAATATATTTGTTGAATTTTGGTTGCCCTAATAAAAGCATAATTTTTTTTTGGGTAACAATAAGTTTTTTTTTTTTTACGTTGGTTGATTATGCAATGTTGTCTCCTTTTTTTTGACTTGATACTATCATACTTTCTACTAGAAAGAGCGACATTGCCTATCACACGAGTTTCTTTATTTTGGTGAAATTTGGTTGAACTGATAAGCGTTTTTTTTTTTGGTTAATGATGATTTTTTTTTTTTCTTTCTGTTTGTTGATTATGCAAATGATGTCTTCATTTTTTTTAACTTGATAGTAAGGTGATTTGTTATATTAAGAAACTAGTTACAAACCCGTGCTTCGCACGGGGGTTCAGTAACGTATTTGACAAAATATTATATTGGAAGGATAGATTGTGAAATGACAGATAATTATAGACCATAATACAATATTTAGAGTACTCTTGCATTACGGATTACAAAATTAAATCTTTAAAATGGTTTGATCACAAGTAACAAATGAAAACATATTTTGTCAGCGGTAGAAACACTTTTCCAGTAATAATTGATATCTATCTATAAACCAATGAAAACCCTATTACCAAAGCTGCCTGATTTATATCATTTTGACTTTCAGCTTCAACATATATAAATCATTTCACATGATCTACAGCAAAGACAGACATTAACTGCAATTTAGTATCCAGTTCTTTCAGGCGAACAAACTTCTGCATCAGATAGATAGCTGAAAGCCTCTCTACCTAATTTATATCATTTTGTGTTTTAGCTTCAACGTATATAAATCTTATCACATTATCTACAGCAAAGGCTAGGGATGTCAATGGATACCCATGGGTACGGATAATATGATACCCGTCCCCGCCCCGTTGGATAAGTATGATACCCGTGCCCGCCCCGTATCCTCGTGGGTACTCACCATACGGGTACCCGTGGGTATTGAGGTATCCATGGGTACCCATGGAGTTTTGAATTTATTTATTTTTTTGTACAAATAATAACTTTTTTTAATTACCAAAAAACTTCAACTTTTAAACATCCATACATAATCCACTCAAAATTTCATAAATCATACATAATTCATAGAAAATTCATGATTCTTATATAATCTATATGTTTTATGATGTGAATGAAGTGGAAACGGTGAACTTAATAAGATGAATTAAAAAAATTTAAAATAAAAATAGGTTATTATTGAGGATTTTTAGGTGGGGGGTAAAATTTTCTTCAATAAGGTACCAACTTTAAGTAATAAGATATGATATATAAAGATATATTAGTAATTTACTTAATTTATTATCGGGTATAGGTACCCGTAGGTATGGATACAATCCAATCCGTGTCTGTGTCCATATAATAATGGGTAGTCAAATACCCGTTTATTATACCCGTGGATACCAGTTTAGCTACCCGTGACGGATTTTACCCACGGGTACCCGTGGGCATGGGTATTTTTGCCACCCCTAGCAAAGGCAGATATTAACTGCAATTTAGTACCACGTATATAAATCCTTTCACATGATCTACAACAAAGGTAGATAGTAACTGCAATTTAGTATCCATTCCTTTCAGGTGAACAAACTTCTGAATCAGACAGATAGTTGAATGCCTCTCTACTTGATTTATATTATTTTGCCTTTCAGTTTCAACGTATATAAATCATTTCACATGATCTACAGCAAAGGCAGATATTAACTGTAATTTAGTATCGAGTCCTTTCATGTGAATTATACGCACTTTTAAAAACTTGTTTTAAAGGAGAGATGTTCAAATTACGGAATATTACCATTCTTAGTAAATTTGAGAATGAAGTTCGCATAATCCAAATATTTGTGATGCATGGTTTAAGGCATGGGGTTCAGTAACGTATTTTGTAAAAAAATTGTTCCGAAGGAAAAATGAACAAATTAATGAATATTGCACAAAAATTAAAAAACTTTATCAAAATATTTATGAAAGCTTTATCAAGAGCAGGAAAACATCATAAATTACATAATAGTTAAAATTATAAAAGTGAGCGCTACTGTCATAGAGTTACCAAAAAGGGATTAACACCAATATTTACATGACACAAAATGAACGAAAGAAACACATTAAACTCTTTAGCGTCTTGTGTAGGAACTTGGTTATTAATATTTTGACCGTTAAAAAATAAAAAATCTCTTTGATGTCAAAAAAGTAATATCAACTGAGCAATATTCAGTCTCTTCACATATGCTTAGTAATATTCAGTCTGAAAGATTACATTGAAAGGATAGATGGTAAAATGACGGATAATTGTGAATCATTGTAATATGTCAAAATATAAACCTTAAAAACCATGAACCATCAACTTAGTTTTAAATAGTTAAAAATAAAAAATTGTAAAATAGTTAAAAGTTCTTAAAAATATAAAAATTGGAAAATAGTTAAAAAAAATTGGTGAGGTAGCACTCAACCAAGCAACACTAAAAAAATTATATGCATTAGCGTAACAAAAAAAACAGACAGACGGACATAAAATATTACTCTAAACGTTAATGTGTGTATATATTCGCGAGGTTGAAGAAAGGAGATAAAAATATTTGGGATCATTAAATGATAGCGTGAATAAAAATATTTGTGAGATTGTGATGATTAAACGATATTGAAATTAAATATATAAGTGATAAAAAGATAATAAAATTCCTTTGAAAAAAAGGTAATAAAATTAAATGGAATCTCCTTAAAAAATTAATGGAACGGTTAAAAAAAATAAAGTTAAATGGAAGAAAAAAACATATTGAAATATAATATTAAAAAATAAAGTTTTGTCAAAAAAATATTAAAAAATAAAGAAAAAGTTCCCGACATGAGTTGAAAAGAGGTGCTTGTGAAATAAATTGTCAAGAAGTAGTTTTTTAAAGTAACATTCAACAGCTTCTGGTCAAAGTTCATTCCATTCAATTTTATGCGTTCAAAAAAAGTACTTTTTTTAGTAAGTACTTAATTGATATTGTATTCGGCCTAACTTCTCCTTCAAAATGTAGAGAAGTTTGAAAAAAGTCGGGTCAAACGATACCTTAATCTCCCACAACGGCAATGTAGAAACAATTGAATTTGGGAGGAAAAATTGAAAAATAGTTAAAAATATAAAAATTGGAAAATAATTAAATTTTATTAAAAATATAAAAATAAGAAAATAATTAAAAAAATTGGTTAGGGGCAAAAATGGAAATTCATAGGCCAAACCTTAAAAAAAAAAAAAAACCACTTCCAATAATTGAATTACCAAAATGCCCCTCATAGGGGCAAATTGGTAATTTCAACGGACATTTCCTTTCTTATATATAATATAAGTAGATGTAGTAACATGCTTTCTATTAGAACAGATTTGATTAACATTTTAGGTTTTTAGATGTGATTAACTAATATTGATCATTGGCAAAAGTAGGGACACATGTAGTGTCTTTGGTAAAATCTGTTTTGTTAAAAAGATATTGATCATTGTCCAATGCAACTAAGAGAATTTTGAATCAATTATAAAATGTCCATTTTCAAATGTATAATGAGGTTAAACATGTGTTGTTTGTTCCTATCAATAGATAAGATATAAATGTATAGTGAGGATTTAAAGTGTTGTTGACCCTGTTGAATCCCGTGATTTCTTGCATAAAATATTGTTTAATTTGATTATGGGGTTTGAAGGATCTGTCTTTAAAAAGTCCATTGATGAAATTTTGTATTTGGATGCCACTTTATGAGTACTTTAGTTGGATTTATAACAATGAAGATATAAATGATGCAGGTTGTACTACATGGTTCTACAACAGTTCCTTGCATTTGTGAGTTTAATGGATGCAAGTGGTCATTTTGGTTTTGGTAGCTATGAGAAGGTGAAGATAAATGTACCATCAAGAGTAGTTTACAAGGAAATGTTTTAGAATGTTCATTAGTTCTTTTTATTTTTTTATTAAGAAGCATAATGTTCAGTAGTTAATTACTAATATGTATAAATTTCCATTACAATAATGAAGGTTATGATAAGTTTATTACGTTTCCATTACAATATTTGACTATCTTACTGTGGACATAATGTAGATAACATATAGCTTAATATGTTGATAACAAACTAAATATCAACTGTTAAAAAAATATTAGAGTTTTCAACTCTAATAGACCCGTGCGATAGCACGGGTCAAGAATCTAGTTATTTACATACTAGTGTGTTAATCAAGTAATGGACGTAAGATTGATAAGTTCATCTATAACAACTTTGAAAAGGTATAAAGACCATCCGAATAGGTCGTGATGGTAAATACTCAAGCAATTATTTATACCGCGTCATGTTTGGGTTTCGAAGATTTGGGAGTGATTAGAAAGAAAAGCTAGGAGCAAAGAGAGATCATAGAATCATAGCAAATCATCATCTTCATCCTAAGGGTAAAGGTGGGTTCTCTTCCCTCATTCCTCATTATTTCAAAGGCATTTGACACTCTGGATTGGAAATTCTTGCTCAAAGTTCTTAGTATAGTTTTGGTTTCAGTCAAGTTTTCTGCAATTGGATTGAAACAATTCTCGAATCAGCTACAATCACTATCTCAGTTAATGGTTCCCAGCACAACTATTTTCACTGTCATAGAGGTGTCGGACAAGGGGACCCTTTGTCCCCCCTTCTTTTTTGCATTGCAGAAGAAGTTCTCAGAAGAGGTATTTCTAAGCTAGTGGAGGATCACAAGATAGATTTGATCAGTAGTTCTAGAGGTGCCAGCATTCCTTCCCATTGTTTATATGCAGACGATATTATGGTGTATTGTAGAGGTAAAAATGCTAGTCTGCAAGCCCTAAAAAAATCTTTTCACTGAGTATGCTAATTGTTCTGGTCAATTCATCAGTGCTGCTAAGTCTACTATTTACTCGGGAGTCATAACTCAAGCTAGACTCAACTCAATCTCTCAGATGCTTGGTTTCTCAATTGGCACTCTTCCTTTTTCTTACCTTGGCGTTCCAATTTTTAAAGGTAAACCTAAAGCTAGATTTCTTCAACCAATTGCTGACAGAATCAAAGTGAAGCTCTCAGCCTGGAAGGCATCTTTGCTCTCTATAGCTGGTAGAGTGCAGCTTGTTAGATCTGTGGTTCAAGGTATGATGATGCATTCAATATCAATTTATTCTTGACCTATTTCTCTACTCAAGGACTTGGAAAGATGCATTAAAAATTTTATTTGGAGTGGTGAGGTCAACAAAAAGAAGCTTGTCACTGTTGCCTGGAAAAAAGTGTGTAAACCTTTGAATGAAGGAGGTCTTGGGATTAGGTCTCTAATCTCTCTCAATGAAGCTACAAATCTAAAACTTTGCTGGGATCTTCTTCACTCTAATGAATCTTGGGCTCATCTGTTAAGGAAAAGAGTTCTCAGAGGTACAACAATAATTAATCATCATATTTTTTCATCTCTTTGGAGTAGCATCAAAAGTGAATACAACACTATCAAAGACAACTCCTCTTGGCTTCTTGGAAATGGAGAAAAGATTGATTTTTGGATGGATTCTTGGTGTGGCCCGCCGTTGCAGCATACCATTCACCAACCTATTAAACTTAAAGAATTTATTCACAACTATCAATGGTGTTTCCCTGATCACCTGCACCTAACTATTCCCTCCTTGAGATTTCGTGCTGATCAAGTTACCATCCCCCTGCAACAAAAAGATGACTGCTTGACTTGGAACCATACTGAGAATGGCTCCTTTTCTGTGAAAGACGCATATTTATTCAAGAGACATCAGAGTCCTCAACTTGACTGGGCCAATTGCATTTGGTCTGCTGACATCCCCCCTCTAAATCCCTTATTTCTTGGAGATTAATGCACGATAAACTTCCCACTGACGAGAAATTGATGGAAAGAGGTTGCTGCATTCCATCAATGTGTTCCTTATGTCATTCAAGTGCTGAAAGTTCATTCCATTTGTTTTTTGAGTGTCCCTATTCAATAAAACTTTGGTGCTGGCTAGCCTCTATCTTAAACATGAACTTACATTTTCAAGTTGTTGATGAGATTTGGAAGCTCTGTGATAGAGGATGGACTCCTCAATGCAAATTAGTTATTAAGGCTTCTATCATTAACATTATAAGCTCCATTTGGTACTCTAGAAATCAAGCAAGGTTTAATAATAAAACCATCAGATGGGAGTCTGCTATTTCCATGATTCATTCTAATGTCTCCATAGCTGGTAACAACACAAAGCTTACCTCTAATTCCTCCATCAAAGACTTTGTTGTCATCAAGAAATTCAACATTGAGATTCATCCTCCTAGAGCCCCTGTGATTAAAGAAGTTTATTGGCACCCTCCAATTGCCTCCTGGATCAAATGCAATACGGATGGCTCTGCTACTTCATTGTCATCCTCTTGTGGTGGTATCTTTAGAGATAACAATGCTGATTTCATTTGTTGCTTTGCTGAAAATCTGCCGGCTGCTAGTGCCTTCATTGCTGAAATTTGTGGAGTTTTGAGAGCTATTGAAATTGCGGCTCAAAGAAATTGGAGAAACCTTTGGATTGATACTGATTCGTCATTGGTTGTTCATGCTTTTAAGTCTTCTGTTATCATTCCTTGTTGTTTCCGTAACAAGTGGGACAATTGCAAGCTTCTTGCTAGCAATATGAACTTAATGGTAACTCATATATACAGGGAGGGAAATCAAATTGCAGACAAGTTGGCTAATGTTGGGCTGTCCATCCAATCCATAACTGTTTGGTTTAGTATCCCTTTGTTTTTAAATGCTTTGTACATTAATGATAAGCTTGGTCTCCCAAGCTATAGGTTTAAATCATTTTAAGGAGGTTTTGGCCTAGTCCCCTCCTTCTTTTTTGTTTCCTCTCCTTGCTTTATATATATATATAGGCATTAGCACTTTGCTTTGCCTCTTTTTGGTTAAAAAAAAATTGAGTTTGGGGATTTTAGTCTCTAAAGGTAAAAAAACATGATGCATGCATGTTAGTATATAGATTGATAATTATTGCATGTTGATTTATGTTAATGGCTTAAATTGAATATGTAGTGAAGGTAGAACTAGAACATTAGTCACTTGTTTGCTTTCTGCTTGGTCCACCCTTACTAATCTAGTACCGGAGCATTTTCTAAAAAATGTATGTATCATACTTCGGCAATAATGTCACAATACATCTTATTGATATAGTTCGATTTCCCTGTATTTCATACGTAGAATTTCAGCAATGTTGTCCGTAATATGACATTGAATTGTAATGGCTTGGAAGTTAGAATTGGACATGATACATTTTCCATTTGTTTTAAGTTATGAACATGAAGAAAATGTGATTATATAGACGTTCCTATATAACCCTTTAAATATATAGTTTCTTATTTGATAAGTCTTAGTTTTGTTACAAAATGGAAATACATCCAACATGACATTATATAATATTACTCTTGTATCAGTATGCTTATAAAGTATATAGATGTTTTGTTTTGTCATCTTACAAGTAGAAAATAATTATGTAAGCCGTGATGTTATTAGGTTTTTTTGAACAAGCGTGTTAGTTAGTCAAGTTAATTTCTGTATAACATTGATTACAATTCATCTGTTTTACCAAGGGCAGAATTACATCAATTAAAAAGTAATGCATTTATGCTTTATGTTTTGTAAATGTTTTTTCAATGCGACATTTTGTGTTTTATCCCAATTTTGAAAACTCGTTGAGATCATAGTATCCCGTCACATCTTTTTGATTCTTTTTCAGGTATAAGTCATTTTCAAGTAAGTTGGAGCTGGATCACCCAAGTCTAGAGTTTTAGGATTTTAAATGTAGACTGATTCTCTTTTATTTTGTAAAGAGGTAAATTACATTGACCTCCCTTAATGTTTACTTATATAGCACAAACAACCCCCCTCTAATTTTCTAAACTCACTTACCTCCCCTCTTTGTAACGGGGTTAAACTTCGGTTACAAACTATGGCTTTCCATGATTCACCAACCAGGGCAAGCTTCCAACTAGTGGCTCCCAGGTCATTTTCTGTTAAAAAAAATTTCAATCATCAATTTCATGGACCCACCGCATCAGCTCATCATCAAGTTTGCTATGATGCATCCTCATATTACCATCAAATTATTCCGCCAATTTGAAATTTTCTTCGTTAATTTCAATTCAATTTCTTATGGCATGATTATAAATATATTTACCATGTATATTGCATTCCTTGTACGAATCGCTTCAGAAGACAAACCAGAGGCTTGAAGTGGAGCAACAAGGCAATATTGATGCTCATGCCAAACTAGGGAGAATCAATTGAAGTAGTACCTCCCAAAGAACAATGATCCCAATTTATGAGTCCTTAAAACTGCACCCAAACTTCCTGCAAATAATCCCTTTATGTTTTCAATTTCACGATGGGTCCATAAAACTGAGGGTGAAAGGAAAAAATCAAATTACCGGAAAATTAACACTCTTAACATAGAAGGGGATGTGTTAGTTACAAGAACTTAAGGGAGGTTAATGTAAGTTTCAAAATTAAAGGGGGTGTCAGTGTCATTTTGATAGACTTCGGGGGAGGTGAGTGTAATTATCCTTATTTTCAGTTCATTTCATCTTCTTTGTAAGGATGTCGATTTTATAAAGCATAAATTCTAATTTCAGACATACCGATAAGTGACCGATAGGACCGTCTTGAAACATGTAAGGAACTTGACCCTAACCATGATCTGCTAGTAGAACCGAAATTATCAAACAAAGTGCAACCCTAACTGCGGCCTGCCGGTAGAACCAACACTATAAAAATTCTCGACCTAAAAACAAAGGAAAAGTTCTCACAATATAGAAAACTCAAATTGATTAATCTTCAAATTGTGATTTGATGAGAAGTACACAAGGTTCTTATTTATAACATATGCTTGAAATACTTGAAATAAATTCACATTACCATGCATTTACCAAATACATTGATAAGTTCATGTTTATTACCTAGAAAATAGGCACCAACATGATTAAAATTCTCACTAGCCACTATAATGATTTAGAGCACTACTTTGAAGCATTTAGAGAGGTTAGGAGAATACAAAAGGTCATCTAAAAATCCACCCAAAAATAAAAATGAAAATTACATATTAAAATGAAGAAAATTGACCATTAAAGCTTCTTGCCATGTGAATTTGGGCTTCACCATATATCTTCAAGTTGGGCTCATATATTCAAGTTGGGCACAAAACATCTTGATCCAATTGTAAGAAAGTAACCCAATTCGATGCAGCCTTTATGATTAAGCCTTGTAAAGCTTGATTCGTCCTCGTTGTCTTTGACTTATTCATTGGACTTATTCCATTCAAAGGATTTCCGGATGGGCTGGTTGCATCTTTATCACATACTTAATCAGATTGATTCGTTGTGTAAAACTTTTTATCGGAAACTTTGTTTCTTAAAAAACCCCAGTTTTTACAGATTCAAATACTGACATTTCAATCTCTGATTGAAGATCAAAAGTGAAAATTGAAAGAATTATAGCTTACTAACATACGAAAAAGTTCTTTATCTGCTAGTACTATTAGAGTATCTTCCCCAGAAGGTGTTTGATGCTAACACTTGACCAATAGTTATTGAGTTATTATTTGATTGACTTTTAGTGCTAATGAGGTATTGGTGGAGTAAACCCTAATAGCCAATCTATATTGATTGGATTTTTCTTTGTATCATATATATATATATATATATATATATATATATATATATATATATAATGAGACATTTCTTTATTGATTTTGTTTTGTTTCAAAATAATAAAGTCTCTAAAATAATTAGTCAGTTTAATGGATCATTGAGTGTGACTTAATCGTGAGACCCCATTAAACTAAATGACATTATTCTCAAAGTATATTTAGTCAAAAACATTACTCCCTTCGTTCCTTTTTATAAGAGTAGTTTACAAAAACAATTTGTCCCTAAGTATAAGATCATATACAAATTTCTAGATGCAATGATTACTCTTTTTCCAAATATATCCCTTATTAATACTACTCGGTCCTATTTATAAGAGAAATTTGAGTCAACAAAAGTTGATGTATCTAGTCCAATTTTTTAACTAGATACATTAACTTTTGTTGACCTAATTTTCTCTTATAAATAGGACCGGAGGGAGTACCAATTTGTCTTGGTATAAGAAAAGTTAATATTAAATTTATATTTAATTATGGGTAATCTATTAATAGTCACACATATTTGAGACAACTTTATTACTCCAACAACTTTTCTTAATACCCGAAATTTTTGTAAACTACTCCTATAAAAAGGAACGGAATGAGTACTATAAAATGGGATAGTAGTAAGATATAAAGACTATTATGTGGGTAGACTGATGATCACATCTCATGGATAAAGGGTTATCAAGTTTTCACATAGATATAAATATTAGCAGTAATATTTATGTTGAATTGGCCTGCCATGAGAATACTACACATTAGAGCTGTCAAAGCGGGTTATTCGACCCGTTTAGGGGTCGGCCCTAAGGGGCTTCAGGCTTTATCTAGTCGGGCCAAAAAGTCCTGTTGAAATATGGACATGAAAAAACAGCCCGAGACCCGACCCGTATAAAAATAACTTTTTTTTTTGTTTTTTATATAAAAAAATACTATAAAATACTCTTATAAAGTTTCTTATAAATAAAGTCTAGCACAAAACAAAAAATTGTAAACATTTTCAATTCATAAACTAAAACAGCGAGGAAAACAATTTTAAATAAATTACGTATGTCACAGTTATAAATATTTATATGTTTGATCTTTAAAATTAAGAGTAACGAAACGAGTAAATATAATTTTTCACTTTTTTTTCTTCATTTTTTTTCCTTCAAAAAACAAATATATTTTTTTTGTTATGCGGGCTAAACATGCTACTTGTGGCCCATATGGGCTAGCCCAAACGGGTATCGGGCTTTTTAGTGCCGGACTAAAAAACCCAAAAGCCCTATAAACATTTGGGCTCAATATTTAAGGCTCAATCCCTGCAATTAACCGAGTTTGACGGGTCGGCCCATACAGGTTAGCCCATTTTGACAGCTATACTGCATACAATGTCATGTAGGTGTCATAAGTTATTCTCATAGTGATAAGTGGTATATTCCACTTTCGACCTGAAACCATGTATCCTAAATGTTGCAGTCAAGTACTTTGCCGTCGTTCAAAAGTTGTCTGTAACATGATGACTATAAAGTCGGTTGATGAATACTCCACGAATCATGTTGAGGGACATGAGTGACTTAGATGAAATTTTCCCCTCCTACATAACAAGAGAAATGTATAAGATCCAATATTGAACTGGATAAGGTTAACATGAGATGCCTTGTGTACAATATATACATGAGGATAAAAGGGTAATTTACACAAGATCATAATCACGTAAAGGTTTCATCATATCACATGACATTCTTGCCACTGGGATAACAGTGATTTGTTGCTAGATACCTCCAAGTGTTCATAATATTAAATATAATATTTAATATTATTGCTGACGTTACAAGAACTTACATGGTCACACACAAAAGGACATATAAATGAGAGATATAAGTGAGACTTATTATCAGTGGGTGCATTTAGTATATGAAGCTAATTAGTTAGCAAAAACCAATGAATGTGTTAGCAGGCTTAAGTAATCCCAGTAGTGATTGCTTGACTTGCAGAGCACACAAATGATTATTTTGCTGAAGCAAGATGACTCTTAATCGAAGTCCACAATTCAAAAAGCCTAGTTATCTAAAACCTTAAAAATCCCCCCCCCCCCCCGCTCTCTCTCCCTCTCTCTCTAAGCCTTCATTCGTAAGCAGCTAGCACTGTAATTGAAAGCAATCTGTTTGTGCGGACTGAATAGAGGTGTTGTCATCGAACAGTACTTGTGATGACTCATTCTTTGAGTTCAACTTCAAGGGATATGCGTTTCAAGAGGTAATCACATGAATCCATCGAATATGACATTTGATTTGTGATTAATGGTTTATTCACGACCCGTTCATCAAGATTTATTCCGCTAAAAGGATTGAAGTTTTCAGATTATATATATAATATGAATATTCCTATATATAAGTTCATTTATGTAATCTGAACAAAGAGTATTTTTGGGGAAAAAAAAGGTGTGTGAGAAGAGCATAAAGTGGGAACAAAATAGACTTGTTTTTCCTATGTAAACCGAGCTCACTGTGACATAAATGTATACTTATGGAATGATAAAATCTCTCTCTCGCCCCCCCCCCCCTGTTTACTATATATTCTTGTTCTATTCATAGAGTTTCATAACACATGTAATTTTACACTTTTTTATATTAAAATGTCTCCATTTGTCATCCATTAGATATATTTCAATTGAAAATACCAATATTTTTTTTTGGACAAATATACCAATATTGTTATAATGAACACATTACCCCGTGTTCGAACTTGCGATCTCACAATTGTGTTTGTATGTTTCAGAGGATGTTTGTCACTTTATTTACAGACGGAAAAAAATAAAATATATACCCTCCTCGAATAAAACACAATTTAAAAAAAAAAAAACAAAAAAATCTATTCCCTTCTCTCCCCTCCATTCCCCCTTTTTTGAACCAAATAAACCCTTAAAAAATGTTGTTGTTATTTTTCAATCATTTTAAAGTTTAAAGTTATCTTATTATTTTTTGTTGTCATTTATACCCTTACATCATCAATTAATTTACACTTATATTAATGAAGAGAGTAAATAATTGGATGGACTAATGAAAAAATATTTAAAATTAGCTAATATTTTGAAGATGTCAAAATATAATTAATTTAAATAAAACAATAGAAACACAATGAGTGCTTGTTGGTTTTTTAATTTTTGGTTTTTTAATTTCTAAACTGTTGTGTTTTCATTACCAAAGTCTATTTTAGAAAAGAATTTTTACCACCAAAGTTATTACTGGTTGAGTCACGACCGAGTCAAGACCAGAGGCACTACTTAAAATTGTGCAAGACAAACTATCAACCATGTCTCCTTAGGATAAAAACAAGCATAACTACAACTGTGCGATTAACTATTACACTGTAGATAATCGTTCTAAAATCACACATCCAATATGGTACTAAGACCACTCTTAATTAATAATGAAACCAATCAATTATGATACCATAACAACCACACTCTATGGAATTTTGGTTGTGTTACCACTATTCTAACCTTTAACATCTCCAAACATCCATATAATACTACAAGAACTCAAGTATGGTGCTACCACCATTTATAACCTCTAAACTTTCCAAAGACATAAAATATCCAAAGGATGTATACTGTCATTTTTTTTGTTGAAGAAGATGTATACTGCCATTCTTAATTTCAAAGGGACATTGCTATTATTTCTCAAAAGGGATTATGATCTTAAAAATATTCTTTATTTTGAAGGGACATAAACATTTTACATAAAAGAAACTATGATCTTAAGAACACTCTGAATTCCAAAGGGATGGAAAAAAAAGATGAAGATGAGAATAACTTGTTAACATAAGGTGAATGGAGAAGAGAGAAAAAGTTATCGACAACTCAATAGAACTTTCTGTGTGTTTTTTGAATTGAGTGAGTCCTCTATTTATACAAAGATTTTGTAACTTAACTTAGCTACAATTGTGGGAGCCAATTGATGATTAGTTCAAAGATTCTTGTGGATAAGATGAAAAGGAAACTAACCCACAACAAAAGTGGAGGAAACAAAGTAATTGGATATGAAAGAAGGAAAGATAGGAAACTTAATTGAATTTTCAATCTTATCACAACCAACATAAGTTAAAATTATGGAAAGTGATATACATGAATAAAAAATTATAATTACCACTATATTTTATCATCATCAAGCACTTATAAATTAAATAGCATAATATAAACACTACTAATGTGTGTATTCTATTTTAGAGTGATATGATCTGTGTACACCGTTTTTCTTACACCCCTTTGTACACCCCTTATGTGGCAGGACATTTTGGTAATTTCACATTTTTTAAAATTTTTCAATTCCCAGACCACCTCCCATCTCTCTTTTCCCCTATCCTTTCTCTCTCATTGATGCTCTCTGTTTGACTTCTCTCCTATTCTCCACCGTCCACCGCCACTGATTCCGGCGACGACAACAAAAACTGTCGTACGGACTGGATCCTCAACAACCATAGAATTAAAACAACGTATTTTCTCTTAGATTATTCTTTTCCTCATGCACACTACCCTTTCTAAGATCTAGAGGGCGTCTGAGATCATTAGGCCATGACGGCGGCCAATAGCCAGCCCACGACAACGACATGTTTTTGGAGACGGGTGACTGTCTAGAGGGCTCCACACAGTGGTCGAGTTACAAGAGGAGGAAGTTATGCAAAAATGGTGGAAAAGGCTTGACTCTATTGCGGCGGAAATCGTTTACAACGAAGGAATCACTTTGCAACGGGAGTCGGAAGCACCGTCAACAAGTTTAATTATTATGATGCTCCAATTTTTTCGTCGGATTTGGGGCTTCATTTTGTTAACAATTGAGATTATGCAACACATGTATTCTGGGTTTTTGTTTGATAATGTTGTTAAATCTTTTTACAACATGTATTTTGTTAACACTTCATTTTTTGCAATTCATCACAACCCAACAAACTTTAAACCCCTGCTTTGCAATCTGAGGATAAGAAAAAATAAAGAAAACTGAAGAGTGAAAAAAAAAACCTGTCAAAACATTATTACGAATAAAAGATGAAGGGTTAAAATAAAAGATGTTTGTTTAACTTGAAATTAAAGATGAAGTGATTATCGTGACAACAGCCATGGCCTGTGAAGAATATGAAAGGAAGAAGTCTGCAACATCAAATGAAGAAGACGATTGTACCCACACAAAAAAAAAAGTTGAAACTTTTTTCCAATGTTTTTAATGTTTTAAGTTTATCTTATATCACAGCCCTTGGATTAATCTAAGGGTTGATAATAGTGTAGCAGAGGGTGCTGCAGAGGGAGTGGTACAAAGAGCGTATGCCACGTTAGGATGTTTGTGTATCACCACCCCTATTTTATGTGGTATCTTCGCACTCTATTTTTTTAGTTCACACAACACTAACTCAGAGTCTTATGATTTGATGTTTAATATTCTAACCTTTCAATTTTCTTCTAACTTCACACCAATGTTTCAACAGTACTAAAATCCAAATTAGCTATTTAATAAAAATAATTTTTTAATTTGTGCAATACGACATTTAAAGACCTGTGTATAGAGCAAACCAATGAAATACTACTAAATAGATTAAAACTTCATACTCCTACGAGTGGAAATAGACTTGATTTTTTAAGTAGGATATACTCCTACGAGTGAATAGAGAGAAGATTTCTGTAACTTAGTTATCAACAAAATTAGTAAAGTAAATTCTTAAGTGCCATAAAATTTATTGAAGGATTGAACGAGGACGTGAGAATAGGTTGAGTCAAGACGGGTTTTGCTTAAATAGGTTAGGTCTAGTTGAAAAAGATAAAGCTTAAGTATGCCATATTAATTTGTCAAAGATTTTATTTTAAGTATGATATGATCTTTTTAAAAGTCCGGCTTGGCCTACTAGGTTTTTCTATAAGTCTTAGTCTAACCTATTTAAATTGATGAACTTTTTAAAAAGCTTGAGCCTAATATATTCAATAAATGAGTTAGGTCGAGCCGGACTTTAAGTAGATCGAGTCATAGGCCTCTGACGAACGGTCTGACATATTCCCACCCCTAAGATGAGGTATGCATACCCAGCCAAACTCCATAAATATCAACGTGTTCATTAACAAGTAAATACTACTCCATCCATCCCTAATTATATGCCCTATTTGAAAAAAGTCTAGTCCTTAAATCTAAGCCTCTATACAAATTACTACGTGCATTTATTATTATTTTTCTAAACTTATTCCTAGTTAATACTACTAACTTACATTGATATATGAAAAATCAAATTAAATACTTCATTCAATCTTATTTATATGAAACAATTGATTTTTTAAAATCATTGAATAATTGATGTATATGGTCTAGAATATATACCGAATACATCAATTATTCAGGCTAAAATATGTTTTTGATCCCTGCAAATATAGCGAATTTGGATTTTGGTCCCTGGTAAAATTTTTTTTTGAAATCCATCTCTGCAAAATTTTTTTGTTTTTTAAAAAGGTCCCTAGACCCACTTTCTTGCTTATTTGGCTGGTTTTCGCATAGGTGGCAATTGCTAACTGTACATAAACTGTACATGTGGCATTTAAGATGATTTAAATATTTATAAAATAAAATCAAAAATCAAAAATTTGTTTTTGTTAAATTTAATTCTAATATTTAGGAGTTATGTTTCCTCTTTTTCATCCTCTCGCCGTCGCCTCTCTCCCCGACATCCCTCTTCCTCTCATCACATCATGAGGAAGAACCAACACCACTATCTCGTCCTCCTTTCTTCTTCGTCAAAAAAAACCCAGCAACCCTCTATCCATTCTTTCTTCTTCTTCAAAAACAAACAACAAACAACCAGCAAATCTCTCTCAATAGTCAATAGCAACAATAAATTTCATCAAATAACTCAAAAGGCAGTGACAAATCTCTCTCTCTCAACAAATTTCATCCCAGTCAATAACTCAAGAAGCAAATATCTCTCTCTCAACAGTAAATAACAACAAACAACAACAACAAAGAAGGCAGCGACAAATTGGACCAGCAACAACAAAAAATTGGAGAACTCTAACCCAAATTGGAACAGCAACAACAAAAAATTGGAACAGTGTCAACAAAAAATTGGTACAACCACAAACAAAAAGACAGTGACAAATTGTCTCTCACTCTCAAATCCTCTTTCAACAGTGTCAAACCCAAGAAGAACAGATCCACATTGTCGTCAACGGTGTTTCCGGCCACACCAAACAAGAAGAATTTTCGTTGATGGAAACTTTCGCCGTGGACGTAGATTTTCATTCTCGTTCCTGAAGGTTTAAGAAGATTCACATAGAATCTTGATAGAGATTAATCCAGGAACACAAGGAAAAGAGAGGATGAACAAGAGATAGATATATATAAAAAAAAATTTAAACAGAAAATCCCAATTGTAAGAAGAAATAAAGGATGAAGGATTGAAGAAATAAAGGTTGAAGGTGAGGTGTTGTAGTGGTAAAGAAGATGAAGGATGGTATTCTGGGTTTGAATTGAGAACTCTATCCCCTTTTTATGTTAATTATATCTTTTTTTTAATTATGAAAACAAATTTATTTTAATTAAAATGATTTTTAAAATGTAATAAATTAGTTAAAATCCATGTGTGTGCCACATGTACAAATCGGTACAGTCATCAAGTGCCACCTATGCAAAAACTAGCCAAATAAGCAAGAAAGTGGGACCAGGGACCATTTTAAAAAACAAAAAATTTTACATGGATGGATTTCAAAAAAAAAAATTTACCAGGGACCAAAACCCAAATTCGCTATATTTGCAGGGACCAAAAACATATTTTAGCCATTATTCAATGAATCTAAAATATCAATTGTTTCTTATAAATAGAACTGGAGGAGTGAATCAAGATCCTCTCCATTTCCTCCATTTGGAGAGATAAAGACAAAAAATATTGGAAAAAGTATAAAATAATTAATGATGGTGGAACCCATTTAATTAAAATATACACTATTTTTTTTGTCTATCTCTCTCTAAATTGTATCTTCCATTTATTTTGACAAATGGAGAGGATCTTAACTCCGGGAGGAGTACACATGGAGAGGATCTTAACTCCGGGAGGAGTAGACATACAAGCAAAAGATCATTTAATAAAATTTACATACAAATTTCAAAATACGGTGTCCAATCCTCTCAACATCATTGAGAAAGTAAAGCTTAATTATTTCTTATGGTTGAAGTCTAAGCAGGTGAACTTTGTTTATTCTTACCACGACCGGTGGAAACACCCCATCCCATGTATGGGTGTTATTTTGTAATTTTATTTTTAGCTGGTGCTCTTGTTTTGGCTCTGTGACTCTCTAAATATTTGTCGGTGTTTCTCCTTTTGCACATCTTGTGCGTGGTGATTCACTGTTGGTTTAGTAATATATTTCATTTTGATTTGTTCAAAAAAAAAAAAACTACATTACCAATTTTTCTTAATACATGTAAAATTTGTCAAAGAGGCCATCATCCGGTCATTAATATAAGCAAAAATTTGATTTTTAGATTCATTCATTAAATGACGTATGTGGTCTATAATAAAGACTATATACATCATTAATTGAATGAATGCAAAATATAAATTTTTGCTTATAAAACTGACCGGAGGGTGTAGGTCGAAAAGAGTACTTTACATAATGAACGTGGTTAGAGAAACAAATAATGGGTGCAACGAGGACGTTAACGCCTTAAACTGCTAAATGTTCATGTTCTCTCGTACGGGAAATTGTAACCTCCAAAAATTTAATAAGCATAGATCACCTATTTTCATGTACTATACCTACCTCGGCAAATTAAATTAAGCACACCTTTTCTCAAACGGTGGTAGACAAACGCAAAACACACCTAACTTGTTTTCTACGTTATTGTGAGCAACGCCATTCTCTTTTTTGGTAACCTAATTTGGTGCACTCTTCTCTACCTCGAGTGATGACACAACACAATGGTCTTTGAACCCTCTTCTTAGTATGCCATGGTTCGATACATTCTCTGATTCACACAGAACTTATCATTCACAATGGTTTTTTATTTACTAACTTTATAGAAAAAATTTATATGGGGATTGAAAACCAATTTAGATTACCTATAAGAGCAAATTGAACACTCCCACCGTCTCATTATGAATATACTCCCTCCGGTCACTATTATAAGCAAAAGTCAACGTTTTAGGTTCATTCATTAAATGATGTATTTGGTCAATAATATAGACCAAATACATCATTCAATAAATGAACCTAAAAAGTTGATTTTTGCTTATAATAGTGACCGGAGGGAGTAATATCTAATTCGGCATAAACAAGCATCTAAGTTCTCTTTAAGTAAAATGGTTAAACATGAGAAAATATGTTCTGACAATCAACATGTTCTTATATTATTTCCGTTTGACATTTTTGGCTTCCTAATTAAGAGGTTGTGGATCTTTTATATGGGGATTGAAAACCAATTTAGATTACCTATAAGAGCACATTGAACACTCCCACCATCTCATTATGAATATCATATTTAATGGTGGGACAAACATGCATAGAAGTTTCTTCAAGCAAAGTCGTCAAACATGAAAAAATATGTTATGACAATCCACACACTCTTATGTTATTTGCGATTTAGATTTTTGACTTCCTAACATAAGAGGTTGAAGATCTTTTATAAAAAGTTTAAAGGGTCATGCATACCAACATTGTGTCTTCTAAGTCTATGAATGTATTCTTCTAGATGATTAGTTTTGACATTCAAAATGGGTAGTGACGCAACTTATTGTTCGTTTGTCTTTATTTTTGTGTAATTTTTTATATGTATAAAAATCTCATAGAAACCATGATTATATGCTTAAATATGAATTGTAACATGAATTGGCTTTGGCGCCATAAAGTACCAGCTAAACTCCACACTTTCTATGACTTTGTTTTCATAATGCTCTCCCTATTAATGCCCGTCAGCATCATTGCAACATGGTAGCTTCTCCAAGCTGCACCCGTTGCTCTTCACCCGTAGAGGATATTCTCCACTGTTTACGTGATTGCCCGCACTCTAAAGAGATTTGGCTTTGCTTGAATATGGGGCGTTATAATAATTTTTTCTCTGAATTTGATGTCAAGGTTTGGCTTCAAGAGATGACAAAGGGTACTTCCTCTATTTTGTTTGTTACAGGAGTATGGTATGTTTGGTGTTGGAGAAACATTATTATTTTTTAGGATAATGTGAATTGTAACATGAATTGGCTTTGGCGCCTTAAAGTACCAGCTAAACTCCAACACTTTCTATGACTTTGTTTTCATAATGCTCTCCTTATTAATGTCCGTCAACATCATTTCAACATGGTAGCTTCTCCAAACTGCACCAGTTGCTCTTCACCTGTAAAGGATATTCTTCACTGCTTACGTGATTGCCCGCACTCTAAAGAGATTTGGCTCCGCTTGAATATGAGCGTTATAATAATTTTTTCTCTGAATTTGATGTCAAGGTTTGGCTTCAAGAGATGACAAAGGGTACTTCCACTATTCTGTTTGTTACAGGAGTATGGTATGCTTGGTGTTGGAGAAACAATATTATTTTTGAGGATCTACATTGGCGTATTCAAGATGTGGTGCGAAAGATCTTTTTGTTACATGACGAATGCATTTTGTACTATCCCAATCTTGGTTCGGACCCACACTCATCGTGCCTCTTAGCTCAGTGGAGCCCCCCCTCCGGAAGGTACACTCAAGCTCAATATTGATGGTAGCTTTCTATAAGACGTTGGTTGTTTAGGTGCTGGTGGTGTTGTTCGCAACAACGATGGAGATTGAATAGTTGGTTTTTCTCACTATTAAGTTGGAGGTGATGCGTTGTTAGCTGAGTTACGTGCTATCCAGATAGGTCTTGATTTTTGTAGTAAAAAAGGTTATGTCAACATTATTCGTGAGAGTGATTGTTTGGAAGCAGTTGACCTGATTATTGCTGGTCGTGATCATAACTTACACACTTATGCTACTGACATCCTTCATATTAGAGATGCTTTACATGGAAATACAACATTAGTGCATGTTCTTAGAGAACAAAATATGTGTGTAGATTTTATGGCTAAGGAATGATCACATGCAAAGTGCTCTGCTCATTGGAACTGCCCTCAGCTTGGCATGAAATCTCTCATCCTGAAAGATAAGCTTGGAACTTAATTTCGTCTCTTCTTTTTTTTCTTTTTCTTTTGCCTCGTTACATTGTAGCACTACTAAAAAAAATGTTTAGTCATTGTTGTAAATGTAGTGAATTTTGGTTTTAACTCTCCATAAATTTCTATTTTTTTCTTCTTTTTTTGTTTTTGTTTTTCACTTGTATTTGGACTCTGATCTTGGCTAGAACAAAAGATGATATAGCAAATGGAGTACACATTGTTATCACTTACATGTAAGATGTCTCATCCACATGGCAGCACCACATTGAATGAGGGTGACACGTGACATTGATGAGACACATGAGCATTACCACATGGTATCGACATCCCACATTAATACCCAATGGATGGATGCCACATGGTAGAGACAAAAAAGAAAACACAAATTATATATAGTCATATAAAGTAACAATAAAAATATTTATAAAGGCTAAATTAAATATAAAGAAAAATATTTATTTTTAATTTCAAGCTTCAACCATTGCATCAATAAGTATAAAGTCATTTTAAAATAATAAAATTTGTGTCTATATATTTATTTTTCCTTGAAAAGTTATATCTCATGGATTTGTTGTATTTCATCAATATTAAATAAGTAGTGTAATTTACATAATCAAAAAATTGCGGAGATTTTGTAATTGGACTTAGCTGCAATTGTGGCGCCCACCACAACGTTGTCGAGTAAAATGCAATGTTAGACGCATCCTTTTCCAATAAACTCAATCGAACAAGGATATGTATATGTATTCATGAAGAGGAAGGTATATTTATGCTAGCAAAAACCATCCCCATCTCTCTGAATGTGTTCCATTTCAATGGGGGAAAGCTTTGACTCTATACTACGTTACATAATAGCTGAGTGACACGTCCTTCCACAATGTGGACTTTACGTCAGATTCGAAAGTTACAAGATATGCTTTCCATTGGGATTAGGTTGATCTTACGAAGACTGACCAAATAATCTCCACGTGTCGAAGACTGTGTAACTTCTCACTTCACAAACTCTAAGGTCGAGTTCAATAGGTGACAAGAAAATGAGGTATGTAACACCCCAATTTTCTATTTTTAATTAATTCGATGATGTTTAATAGGTGGAGTTTTGATTAATATTATTGTTGATGCTGCTTGTGCTTGAGTATTGCTTTATTGTTGAGAAAATAGAAATAATGACGTGGAGTGGGAGGTGGTATGAGAAAATTAAAAGGAACGAGAAGGAGTGTCCTAACAAAATAAATAAAGAGTCGTGGGTGTAGAAAGCAAGATTATAATAAGTGAGGGAGGGGAGAGGTAAAAGAGTAGTGCGTATGAAAGGAAGACAATTATAGCGAATAGTGAGCCCAAATATAAATAGGAATATTAGGGATTAGAAATCAGTTTTGCTGATCAGAGAAAAGGGAGAAGAAAACAAAAGGAGAGAAGCGGAACCCTAGTGCAGCAACATCGAGCAAAACCGAAGGTTTCTACGGATTCGAGGTAAGGGGGATAATCTCTTCATCTCTAGGGTTTATTATTTTATTGTGGGGTTGTAATGATGTCGGAGTATGAGTGTTGTTGTGACGGCGATGAGATTGTTGAGAGATTATAATTTGAGAGAAATAACCTAGGGTAAAGTGAACCATAGAATTGAACAGTGAAAAGAATGGTTAATTAGGTAGGTTAGTGAGGGATTAATGTTTTAATGATAGGGTAATCATAGGGTGATGATTATGGACAATTTTGGCGAGTTTAGGGTCGAAAAATGGAGCCAAGGAAGCTCCCATGGTAGAAAATCGCAGAAAAATATGTAATTTCAGCATGTCTGATGCTGTCGAAATCATGAGGCGATTCCAATGATCATGAAGCGATTTTGACAGCAAGTGTCAAAAACGATGTTGTGAGATCATTTCCTTTGTACTTTGCTATTTTTAACACCCCTTGGCCATCTAAAATTATTGTAGGACCAATATAAACAATCTAATTAAGTTATGTGAGTACAGTAATTAAGCAGGAGAAGTATAATTAAGTGTTGTTTAAAAATGATACCTTTGGAGCAATGGTGAGTCTAAGATAGTTCATGGTAGTTAACAATGACAGAGGTGGGTCTAAGATAATTGTGAGTTAGAAGGATATAAAGGTAAAATAAACGAAGAATAAGGTGCAATCGTTTAAGGTAATCAATGATGCAAAGGGAAGACGCTACGAGAGATATTATTAGAGAGGTAAACACTTAAATTAGAATGGAGAATAGGGTATACTATTAGATGGAAAGAAGTAGTAATGGAGAGAACGAATGACGAGAGTAGATTACAAATGTAGTAATGAATAATATAGGAATGTGATGTATACATATGCTCATGTAAGATGTTGTTTAATTGTGAGGGGTTATTGCCGTATTTTGAAGATTTATGTTGAGATGATAGTTGTTGAATGGTGATGATGAATGATGTAATAAATGATGTTTATGAATGACGAGTGATACCGATGACATGCCTTGTTTAGGGTGATAAGTAAGGGAGGAAGTGGGTTATGTCGCGAGTAGGAGTTAAAACATTGGGTAAGGTCGGTGGTGAAAATAACAGTGAGAAAAGATATTCAGTTAACTAATGTTACAAGACGATACTTCCATAGAGCAAATAGTGTGGGTATGTGGCGAGTCTAAAAACACACGATTTAGTAAAAGGGGATATGAAGTAGATGCTTTTCCAAGTAACTGATGAGGTTATACATAATCTCCTTAAACCAATAATGAGTTTAGGAATACCGTTAAGTGAAAGCGTAAAAGAGCCAAGGTAGTTAAAGAACTTAAGATGAATGTTAGATAGTAATGTATAAGGTGTAAAATTGAATAGAGAGTATAGAGATCTAATTTAGATGATTGTAAACAATGGGAGGGTCGTTAAGACGAAATGTAAGGGAACATAAGGAGTTGTATATTAAGTAATGAAAGATAATATGAGTGATGATAACGATGAATAAAACGGGGATCGATTAGAAGAGAGTAAGATGAATAGGAAAGAGGATAAGAGGTAATAGTTCTAATGGTTGACGATAATAATAATGGCTAGTATCGGGAGAATGAAACCTTGAATTATAATGTAGTCTTAGTGAGGAAAGTTGTTAAAGTCGAAATTAATGATAAGGTGAGATAGTAACTTTAAATTAGAACAGAGTTAAGATTAGGGGAATGGAAGATGCCTAGATGACTACGAACACGAGAACAAGGTAATAAGATAGTTTATTGAGGAGAATAAGTATGAAAGAGTTAATGAAAATGGAGAGGGAGAACCTAGTTATGTAGGGAGGGGAAGTTGTATGTAATGATAATGAATAGGAAAACATCTTGAGACTAGGAATGAAAAATAAGATATGATATCAGGGATAAAGTATATAGAGGGTCTTGAATAGATGAGAGAATAGAGTATGTCTGTGAGATGAATAATAAAATAAAATAAAGGGATGTTGGCGTAGAATGAGTCACGCGTAAGGAGTGGATTAATGAAGAGAATAAGTGGTGATATAAACGGTTGATAGAGAGTAATGATGAGGAATCCTATAACTATGACAAAGAGTGTCGATGATTAATATTAATATAATAAATAAATACGATGAGAGTGATGATGATTAATTTATGATGAAGATGAGGATGATAATGCTTATATTTTAGTGATGATGAGGATGACGATAACTATATCATTATGATGATGAGAGTGATGATGCTTATCTTTGATGATGATGAGAGTGATGTATATAATGATAACGAGAGTGATATATGATGATGATGAGTATATTGATGATTTGTGTGCTTGCATTAGAGTCATGCATTTTAGTGAAAGTCATACATTAATATGTGAACTATTTGAATATGTGTATACTTGTGTTACTTGTCGAATTTATTTCTATGCATTCATATAGAGTATAAGACTGATGGAGTGCATGACTGATGGAGAAGTCCAGTAACATACCTCTGGGAAATTATGCAGTGAAAGTCCAGTAACATACCTCTGGCAAATTATGAAGTGAAAGTCCAGTAATATACCTCTGGCAAAATATGCAGTGAAAGTCCAGTAACATAACTCTGGCAAAATGACGAGTAGGTGTGGTACCACATTCATATAGGTCGATAAGAGAGTCCATATGCATATATATGATGATGTTTTGTGCTTGGTAGGTGTAAGTGTGAAAATGATGTGTTGTAGTGATCTGTGAAAGAAGAGATTGTGCATAATAACTATTGAGAGTGAAGATATGGTGGAGATTATATTATTTTGATATTTATTTAATATGTGTGCTTTTCCCTATTATTATGTTATGGCAGGATTTCTCACCCCTTATTTTGTTGTGTTTTTTTTTCTGTATAGTGGTTGTACCTTGAGTACAGATACTCAGGTTGACAAGGAGTAGCTATGGGTATTAGAAAGTGGAGATGAGGAGATGCCCTCTGTATAGTTCTGTTATTAGTAGTTGAATAAGCATGTAGTTGCTACGAGCTCTGATATTGTAACACTAGGGTTGGGGATGACGATTTAAACTTTAATTGCAGTTTGAGTTGAATCTTGGAAACCTTGCTATTTTCCTATTTATGATTATTGAACGACAAGTATGAATTTATTAATGTGATCAGTGAATAATTTTCTTCTTCTCCAGTGGATTTATTTTAAAAGAAAATATTTTATCGTTATTTTGTTATATAATGTCAAGTTTTGTAACATTCTTACTATTAAATATATTCTTATTATTTAATAATTATCGTTGGGAAATAGGGTGTTACAAGGTATAACACACTTTACTAGGGGTTGCCACTTTATTAACAAGTCTTACTACTTATTATAATATACCTCAGTGTATTTAACAAATTATTAATGAAATGCTAGCTATATATAAGTATCTTTCTTAAAAAAATGTGGAGATCATAGTCCACTAACAATAGAAACCACACTCATGCATCAATGTACATATTCAATTTAGAGATTTAAAAAAGTAAAAACATTCTTACTACTATGAGATGAGTCTAGAGAGGGAGATACATGTATATATTCACCAATGACATTTCCCCCTCATTTGTGGGTTACCTATTTTAATTATTTCTTTGGCTTGAGCAAAAGCATAAAGAATAATTGTCTCACCTCCATTAATGTCTCAATAATATGTACCATATGTGTCTTGCTCTATTTGTGAACTTTAATCAAAATGTACAATTGAAAAAATATTAATATTACATTAAAAATAGAGAAAATGACAAATCAAAATTTGTAAGGGCTAGATTCCTACAATGTGACAAATCAAAATTTGTATTCCGACTGAAAAATACCTACATTTAGTGTATAATATGCCTTAAATAATACTCCTTCCGTCCCAAATTATAAGCCGTTCTGGGAAAAATTGTTCTAAATTATAAGTTGTTTTATGATATTAGTGAATCATTAATGTTACTTTTCTTATTATACAATTAATTATTTATTACTATATATTTTTTCAATTCTTTAATTTATCTTTCTCATATCATTTATTAAGAACAATTTTGTAAAATAACTCATAATATATTTTTTCTGTACAAAATTAATTATGTTTCTTAATATGTGTGAAATGGTCAAAACGACTTATATCTTCAGGGAAAAGAAAAAAATCTATAAAAAGACAAAATCTATACTATATATAAAGAAAACTACTTTTTTCAGCTCTTTTTGGCTGATTTTTTCTTTCCAAAAATGCCCCCAATTTTCAATACAAATAACACATGTAACAAATAGATAAGAACAAATTTAAATATTAAAAAATGTATGTTTTGTTTTTTTCCTTTATAATTAAAAAGTGTAACAAACTGGATGAGTATATTTATACTTACTTTTTCATTATCTCAATTATACCTTTAAACGATTTTTTCTATAATAAAGATTGTTAGTGGTGTCATTAAAAAAAAGAATTAAAATTATATTTTTTTATATTGTTGGTGTCATTAAAATAGATAATCATGGTTAGTTTGATTTGTTATAACTTGAATGTAACAGATATTTATATTTTTAATTGTAATCAAAATCAAAATTTTATAAAAAAAAACACCGTTCATAATTTTCAAACGTTACCACAATAAAAAGAGCACGTGCCCGTCTTTTCGCTAGTAAATAAAATATGAACAGCTGCATTTTGAAGTGTACGTCGAAGAAGACGAATGTTGGAAAGATAACTCCAATCTTTGACTTGGGTATATGAGTGTGACAATACCTAAATTTGACCTTGGTTTTCTCCTTAATTAGCATAACACACTTTACTTAGTCCTATAAATAACAACATCCTCTTTTGAAGGCATTCCTCTCTTTTCTCCATTTCTGAATTTTGGAACAAACTTGAGACAAATAACCATCATGATACTTATAAAGAATACTTCTGCGGCTTGTATTTTGCTTGTACTCCTTTGTGCTGCCTTGTTGTCTACTGCTAGGTTGCATCCTGCAGGTATATGTTTTATTTCAACTTTATTTCCTTACGATATGTTTCTTTCTGTATGCTTCATCTGGTCTCAAATATAAACAAAAATTTGAGGTCCAAAAGTTGAACTAAATACATCAATCTTTGTTCACTAAACTTTTGTTTATATTTGAGACGGAGAAGTATAATTATGCATTAATCTATTGAGTAATGATATTTTGACATCCATTTGATGACAACTTTATTGACAACCTTGTTTTTCTCACTTCTTATTGGTCAAAAACAATGGAGAGAGAAAAAGGAAGAGAGAGGATAACAACATCATGTGAGTATGAGAGAGAAAGTTGTCCAAAAGTTGTCAAAAAGTGGTTGTCAAGATATCATTTCTCTAATCTATTATGTGTGTAAAAAGATATTATTGTCAAATGATGAGCTCAAAACGTTGTTATATTGACACGCAGGAGGTGTTGAAGTTAATGGTATTTCGAGCACAAAGGTAATTATGTATACTTTTTGTATGACATAGTTTATGTATGTCTGTTAAGACTAACAACTTTTATTAAAACTTTTTATATATAGGGGTGTTTGTTTCAAGAATTCAATATTTATTTTAGAAATGTAATAAAATAAATTCAACAATTTTGTATTTTTTTTTTTTTTAACTTTTAATTGAAAGTTACATTTAGATGCGTTCCATTGTTAAGAATACGATCCACTAATATGTTTTGCATTTACTTATTTTTTATAAGCAAATATTGGTAAAATAGTTAGACTTTCATGGTTTTGACCTTAGACTTTAGGGCTAGATCGAACTCTTTTATGGTCTTTTTGGGAGGGGGGGACTTTAGAGGACTATCTCTTATATTTTAAAATATAATTGACTTTTAAGAAACATTGAAATAGAAATATATTCATGTTTTATTTGAGCAAAAAATCAATATATTTGGGGTTGAGAACCAAGCTTGGACCAAAACTGTAACAAATGTAATAACAAGGATAAAACAATTGGATTTTAGAAATGGTGAACTATTTTCACAAGTTTTATAAAATAGGGGACCAAAAGTGCCCACTTTTTAATTTCTTTCTTAATTAACACAAGAATCTTGTTCTTTATTACCAAGGAATGTTTTTCATGTTAATTATGCTAACTACTATATATATGGGACTTTTTGAACAGGCTAATGTTGCAACTGCAACTCTAAATTCACCTAGTCGATCCAGCTTTCAGGGAAAGAGAAGTTTGAGAACACATTTGTCTGATGATGGTGGTTTTGTTGCTTTTACTACTGACTATCATCCACCAAGGCATCACCCACCTAAGAACAACAAATGATTTAAAATCCCAAAAACTTAGATCATTGCAAGATATATATTTATGTGTTGTTTTTATTTTGCTTATCCTTTACTTTTATGTTTTTCTTGTTGAAGAGTGTCTTGTATGTTGAATTGTCATAGTTATATATATTCTTTTTGCCATTGTAATGTAAAATTAACATATGTCAAATGAATGTCACTTAGAAGAAGTGATCCATGGAGATTAATTATAAGGTTTTGTTGCCTTGTTTTTTATATATTATTTTTTTTCCTAGAAATTAAGTTTGTCGAATGACTCAAAATTAGTTCAAAATTCGATTCGACTATTAACGTGTCGATCTTGATTTGTAATCTATATGAGCTGAATTTAAACTGTAGGTTGAATTTGCTGAATAAATAACATAAACTCAGTCTCAAACTATGTATAGATTGACTTTATTTGGTTTATAAACATAAACCTACCTGATAATAAAAATAACACAATCTATTTTTTTTTTCTTTCATGTAAAAGCCATCAAGACCAACCATTCAAAAATTTGAATTATAGGGTTGATTTGAAATAAAATGTCAATGTCAATCTCAAGTCAAGTTTGCTAGACAAAATGAGTATTTTCATTTGAAACCGTAGGATCCTGTGATATCCTAATATCATTCTCCTCATCGAAACTCAACTCAAGCTTCAAGTCTAATCAATTATATTAAGTCGAATAAAATTGACATAAGTTTGACTCAACAACAACAACAACAACAACAACAACAACAACGCCTTATCCCACTAAGTGGGGTCGGCTACATGGATCAAATGCCGCCATAATGTTCTATCAAAGACCATATTTGGATCCAACTCATTGACCTCTAAATCTTTTCTAATGGTTTCTCTAATAGTTTTCTGACATAAGTTTGACTCGACTAGACTTATTTTCGGCTAAGAAGAAATGTATCTTTCATTATTCTTCTTTTCTTTTCTTTTTGTTCTTTATGTTTTCCCTCCCCTCTTAAGGAATAATAAATTGTTATCGGTCAACAATACTTACGAGTTTCCTAGGACTTTGTTATCGGTTCACAATGTTAGCTGTCTTTTGAAAGAAGTTTTAAAAGTCATTACAATCTTACAAAGTCTTTCAATACCTTCAAGACTTCTTCTTAGCAAAATAATATCTTAAAATCTCAATCCAATACAAATAATGAAATTTTGTGTGTGTGTGTGTGTGTGTGTGTTAAGCTTCATATTCTTAGAGAAAATGGGTCTTGGTAATCTAATGTTTGGTCGGGAAGTAAGTAAAATTTGATCAAGATTTGTTCTATCCAAAAATCGAACTTAGGTTCTCTTGAACAATTCATCCTTTGATGGAGCTTATTAGCCACTTCAGTTCAATCATATGATACTTAAAATAAGGAGTGATGATGGATCATTGTTAGCGATTGTTAGAATAAATTTGGACGGAGTAAGTGTAGAAGATTAGTTTAATTCTGCTTTATCTTTTAGTAGCAAGTTATTTAGGGATTCTAGTATAACTATCATTGCTATTTTATAGTTATTATAGTTATTTTATAATGAGTATGCAACAACTTATATAAGCATTGTACCACTCACGATTAGAATGAATGAAGAATAATCAAGTCTTGCTTTCTAATTTCGAGTTGGGTCGTATCATTTGGTGCTTTCATTCTTGATCTCATTTCCGCTAATTGATTTCAACGATGGAACTTTCACTTTTCTACGGAAACGAAGATGCCTACTGGTGGATCCTTTGTACTGAACGTTATTTCAAGGAAACAAGAATATCTGAGTTGGCAAAGATGATGATGGTTGCCTTGACCATGCAAGGCCGTTCTCTCCAATGGAACACTTTTACTACTGCTCTTTTATGGCGTTTAAAGTCTAAATGGCAGCATCTTTTGCCGGTGTTAGATGAGGAAACAAAGGAAGATTTGGAATCCTTGAAGTCTGTTGAGAAGCCATCTATAAGTTCTGATTCTGTTGATTTCGTCACTACCATTGACAACAAAAAACTAGATACAGAAATTTTGGAACATGCTTCGGGAGATACAAATGAAAAATCATATGGAGTTGCAACCATCGTTCTTCAAGAAACACCAAAGAGAAGAAGACGTTTACGAACAGAGGAAACCCAAAAATAAAACTAATTGTCAAACATCTCTCAAGCCATCAATGTTAGCCTAGAGGTCACTAGACATCAACACCAGGCCCGGTCTTGGGGTGCGCAAGCAGCTCAACCAAGCCGGGCCTCCAAAATCTATGTGCCTAAAAAAGAAAATTTAAGTCTAATACTCACACTTCACTTAAATAAAAAAAAATATGTTACTTGTTTTTCTTTCTTCGATACACGTTTGAGTTTTTTTCTAGACTTTAATTCTCTTTTCTGGACATAAATCTTATGCTATCAAACCACCCTCAATTTGTATAATCACTTAATCAGTCAATTTGGAAAGCTATTTCATTAAAAGAATCACAACAATCATTTCTTTTTCGCATAAACCATTCGTTTTCCCCTTTCCCACAATCGAGGAGTGACAAATCCAATCGACACCGTTAGGTAAATTTCACCTCTCTTTCACTTAATTTTTTTTATTTCGTTTCATGTTTAGACGTTCTTCTGATTCTGATTTTTTAATGAAGCTTAGCTACACACAAAAAATTGCGTTTTAATTTTACTGGGGCCTATTTTAAAAAGAGAATCGAGTCTCCTATTTCATAGGAACGGCCCCGATCAACACCTCTCCGCTGCCGCCTTTGAAAGTATTGGATCTGCCGATAACTCAACCACCACCATCGTCAATCTATGATTCCCCTCCGGTACCTCGGTCCCCACCCTCGAAACCACCAGATTCACGCTTTGTTAAGTCGACGGTGAAAAACCAGGTTATGGAGAATACCATCAAACATCAACCATCATCAATCTATGTTTTCACGTCGATGCCATCCTCACCACCGAAACCGCTGAATCTTCGATCGCCACCGCCGCCTCAGAAGAAACCACCTGATCGACGTGTTGCTATAAGCATCGACCAATCATTTGATTATGCTACTTTAAAAAAAAAATTCCCACCACTTACGGTTTGGTCATCTAGTACCACGGTGAACACATCATTTGGATTTCTCCCTGTTCATATATCCTTCAATATGATATGAACCGACCCAGAAATGTTAAGAAACCTTTTTGGCTCAAAGATTTTATTACTATGTAGTTTTATTGGGCCTTTATTTATTGGGCTTATGTTATTTTGAATTCCCTAAGTCATTAAGTGACATTGGAAGGACACAAATGTAATTCATTACTTTAGTGCTTTCCTTATATATGTAGGCCGCTGGCCAAAGACATGATATATGAAATGAAGAATCTGATTTATCTTTTTACTTGTTCTAGTCAATTTTAGTGAGTTTTTAGTTCAACCACAAGACACACACAAAACAACATTTCGCACATTTGATGGACATTATGAGTTTTTAGTTATGCCTTTTGGCTTATCTAACGCTCCGTCTACATTTCAATCTGCGATGAATGACATGTTACGACCTTACTTTCGACGGTTTGTTTTAGTTTTCTTTGATGATATTTTAGTTTTTAGCCAAAGTTTTACTGATCATTTAATTCACTTACAGCTTGTTTTAGAATTACTTGAGGCCCATCAGTTTGTGGCTAAACTCTCTAAGTGTGTTTTCGCTGTTGATAATGTTAAGTACTTGGGCCATGTCATCTCATCTAAAGGGGTCGCACCAGATCAAGAAAAGATCCAAGCCATTGTTGACTGGCCGGAACCACGTTCACTCACGGCACTCCGAGGATTTTTGGGCCTCGCTGGTTTTTATAGGCGATTTGTACGCCACACTCGCCGCTCCCCTCACCAACTTATTGCGTTCCACTAAATTCTCATGGAGTACAGATGCCACTCAGGCATTTACAGAGCTAAAAAATAAAATTACAATTGTGCCAATATTAGCTTTGCCGGATTTCTCGAAGCTCTGTGTGCTGGAAACTGATGCTTCTTCTGTCGCCATTGGTGCAGTCTTGACACAAGATGGTCACCCTTTAGCTTTCTTCAGCAAAAAAATATGTCCTCGCATGCAAGGCGCATCGGTCTATGTCCGTGAGATGTATGCTGTCACAGAATCAGTCAAGAAGTGGCGTCAGTACCTAATTGGAAGACACTTCCATATCTATACATATCAGAAAAGTTTGAAAAATCTGTTGACACAAAAGATACAAACTCCAGAACAACAGAAATGGGCAACTAAACTACAAGGGTTCAGCTTTGAGATTTTTTACAAACCTGGAAAATCAAATCAGGTTGATGATGCTCTTAGCCGCAAATACATGGATGAAGATACTTTGCTGATGGCAACTTTCTCTCCAGTCCCAGCAGTGTTAAAGCGCCTCCAACAATATTATGAGACAGAAGAAGAAGGACAGAAGTTAATCATTACAACACAATCAGATAACCAATGCAAAGGTCTTTTTAACTTCAAAAATGGGTTGTTGTATTTCAAGAAAAGGTTATACATACCAGATATCCCAGCTCTCCGGCAAGCCTTCCTCCGTGAGTATCATTCCACACCCACCAGTGGGCATTATGGTA
This sequence comes from Medicago sativa, assembly GCF_051527215.1. Classification (NCBI taxonomy): domain Eukaryota; kingdom Viridiplantae; phylum Streptophyta; class Magnoliopsida; order Fabales; family Fabaceae; genus Medicago; species Medicago sativa. The sequence goes on from NC_140756.1 coordinate 59,353,939, forward strand.
CAAAAGCAACTCTGGCCCGCATTGCTTCTTCCTTCTACTGGCCAACCATCTCCAAAGACACCAAACTCTTTGTCAAAAAGTGTTCCACCTGCCAGCATAACAAATACCTCACACAAAAGAAAAAAGGATTGTTACAACCTCTCCCTATTCCAAATCAGGTATGGGAAGAACTAACTATGGATTTTATCACTCACTTACCAAATTCACGTGGACACACCGCCATTTGGGTTATCTGTGACCGATTGACCAAATTTGTTCATTTCTTGGCTCTTCCCACCCACTATACCGCTACTGATTTGGCCAATCGCTTTTCTGTTGAAATATGTCGCCTGCATGGAATTCCAAAATCAATAACATCAGACAGAGATCCAATTTTTCTAAGTTCTTTTTGGAAGGAATTATTTCGCGTGCAAGGGACCAGTCTCAGATACAACACCGCTTACCATCCTGAGACTGATGGTCAAACAGAGGTCGTTAACAGATGTTTAGAAGCTTACCTACGGTGCTTTGCCAGCGACCGTCCTCGTACTTGGTACAAGTTCTTGCATCTAGCAGAGTTCTAGCATAACTCCTCTTTTCATTCAGCAATTCAGATGACACCATTTCAAGCGCTATATGGCCGACCACCCCCAGGCATTCCAGACAATGTTCCAGGTTCAACAATCATTGGATCTCTGGATTCCACCATGCAACAACAACAATAGATTCTGCAAATTCTTAAACTCAACCTCAAAGCTAGCAGACAGAACATGCAAGAGAAGGCAAACAAAAAGAGATCTGAATGTACCTTTGAAATTGGCAACTGGGTCCTGCTTCGTCTCCGACCATACCGACAGCAGACTGTGCACCATCGAACTTCTCAAAAGCTGGCCAAACGCTACTTCGGACCGTTCCAAGTCCGCTGTCGTATTGGGGATGTCGCATATGATTTGGAGCTCCCTGCTTCCTCCCTTATTCATCCAGTATTTCATGTTTCTTTGTTGAGGAAATATCATGGTGAAGACCCTCAGAGTCATTATACTCCTCTACCATCGACTCTCTCTGATTATTTTTCTGAGGGGAAAGATCTAGCTCCTACCGGTACAGAAGAAAGAAAAGCACCCAGTAAAGAAGAAAAAGAGAGAAAGTCAGGAGAAGAGTTAAAAGTGGGTTCTAATCCTACTAAGAGTTCTGCTGAAAGTACAAGAGAAAATTTAAATAACACTCTCTCTCAAATCTATCAGAAGCATTCCCCACCATTAGATGCAAATGGGTCTTCTAGATCTGATCAAAGCCAATCTGGACCGTCCATTCAAAAGGGACCGTTGGCTCCTATTGCCCTTGATGACCATACAACTGTTTCCAATAACAAGGAATTCAATCCAAATAATTTTTTGGTTGAATCCGTGGAAAAGATCACATGGGAGCCTCCCCAACGAGCCACTCAGCACCATCCACGTGTCCCAGAAATGACTTATGCACTGCCCCATGATGACAACGCGCTTTCCCACGCGCTAGCTGGACCACATTCACCAAACAACTTGAACCTTGAGGACAAGGTTCCTCTTGACCCGCAGAGTATTGATATGAACCGACCCAGAAATGTTAAGAAACCTTCTTGGCTCAAAGATTTTATTATTATGTAGTTTTATTGGGCCTTTATTTATTGGGCTTATGTTATTTTGAATTCCCTAAGTCATTAAGTGACATTGGAAGGACACAAATGTAATTCATTACTTTAGTGCTTTCCTTATATATGTAGGCCGCTGGCCAAAGACATGATATATGAAATGAAGAATCTGATTTATCTTTTTACTTGTTCTAGTCAATTTTAGTGAAACCCTAGTAGAACTCTCTTGTCATCTTTTAACTTGTCCATTTTTAGAATAGAATTCTTATCACAATACCTTATTGAGATCCCCTTCTTCTTGCGCCACAACATATAAGATTTTCTTTGGCTCCAAATTCATCACCGTATTATGAAAAAATTCAAGCACAGAGGGCAAATTCACAATCCATCCATTTTGTCTTTTATTGGTTGTTTGTAGTTGTATTGACGTGGTCCCTAGATTTTGTCATGGTGATCGAATTCTATGGTTTTGGAACTAGGAAATCAAATACATATGTGAAAAATAGATGTATATCTATTATTTGGTGACACTGTGTTTGCACTATGTGGCTGCACTCCTATGCTTCATAAAATTGCGCTAGTAACTTTCCTTGCAAAGGTAGCCAGCAGACCACATGCTTCATTAGTGATCATTCAATTGGCAAGAAGATGTGTTTCCTTGAATATATTAATAACAAAGATGTGTTGCTGATTAAAGTGGAGGCTACTGTGATTGATATAGATAGTATTCCCCATGCCGGTACATTTTTCAATGGGACAAAGATAATTGCTATTTTTTTCAAATCAAACCAATTTGGTATTTCACACAATGAGACCAATGAGGGTGTTCTCTTGTTCATTCCAGGAGTTTACATGCATAGGCAACTACTTTGATAAGAAATTTATTGACTACAATGACCGTCTCTTCTCATATTAAGAAGTGGGATCTAGGGACATTAATCACATCAAAACAAATTTACAACCTTGAAGACAAGGTTTTGTGATGCGGTAATGACACCGATTGAAGGCAAATCGTTGGGATTCTTGCATGGTATTAACTGGGTGGCCAGCTATGGTGGGTTGCCACAATGTGATATTTGAGTTGGATTGCAAGATGGTAGTTGAAGATGTTTACAAAGACAAATTAGATTACTCATAGTATATATTATATAAAATCTTACTTCATAGTCATAACAATTATACAGTCGTTTTCTCTAAGTGTCAAATAGACGGTAGAGCTCATGTTCTTGCACATGCAACTTTATCTTATACTTTATCTTATTTATTTTAATGTCATTCTTTATTGTATTGCTACTATTCGTATATGAATGAAATATCATAAGTTTTCATGCATGTAAAAAAAAAAAACCTCTTAAATGACTCCTTCCAATATACTGTGACAAATGACTAGCCTCTAACGACTAACAACAAAGGTAAAAATCAAGATCAAAATGTATGCAGCAAATCTAATCAAAGAACCCTTTGCTAGATTTTTGAAAGTGGATATATGGCCAAACAACATGAGAAGAACGAAGGATAGGATATCTTTGTCCTTTGCAGGCCATAGGTATGTCTCAAAAATTAAAGGCTTTAGAGTAGGAGCCAAGGATTATGGACCCATTACACCTTGCATTGAGACAAACACTGCAACTAAAACAATGATGATTAGTGTAATAAAGCTTTACCTCCACTACCTTTACCATTTAATAATTGGTATTATTTTTTTTCAAAATCCGATAGATAATCTTTGAGATTGCTTCAAAATATAACATGAGTATCATAAAAAATATTCAAAAGGGTCAAATTAAATATGACACTTTTATTTTAGTTTATGGAAGTCTTTTATGTATTTTTTTTATTCATTTGTAGAATTTACTAAAAAGAAGTTCATCCAGTTGTTATCCCCTTGGGATGACAACTCAAACTAGTTAGTTAGTAATTATATTATGATTTTCAATTCCTTTAGAGTTTTTCATATTATATATTTAAACTCTTATCTATTTCGTTTGTTTATTGTAGGTTTCTTCCATCGAGGTAATCATATTCAAGACACTGTCAGATATTAAATATGAACATCTCTTTTAGACGGATTCAAACATTTATTCGTCACATTATAGGAGTTTAGCCTCTTCCACTAGACTCAACTTTCGTTGGTTTCAAAGTCTTGGACTTAGTTTAAGCAATTATGCACGAAATATTCAATTTATAAAAAGTATATAACTACAAAGACATGATTTTAAAACTCAAAGAGTTTGGTTTAATGATCAAAAGACATCAAATAGTTCTCACAGTCTTGGAAGGGAGCATCACCCCTTCTCCTTAATATATTTTTGAAAAATAAGACATGGTTTTAATTTATTATTTTATGAAGAAAAAAATGCAACATTCAACTGGCAAAAAGAATATATTTTGCCCTAATTGTTATATTTGAACTTGTCAATACAATATAATTTTCCCTAATGTTTTTTGAGGGGATATTTTCCCTTAATTGTTACGTAAAAAAGAAAGAAAAAAAAAATTCTACGTGTGAGACAAATCGATTGTTTAACTACAAAAACAACGGTAGCCTCACTTCAATCATAATCTGCTTATAATTGAGAGTTCTATCAAAATATACAATTTTAGTTGAATCTTGTTTCTACAAATTTCCCTTTCAAATAAGAATTGATTGATATCTGTCATAGTATTCAATTTTAGTTGAAAAAAAAAAGTGAATTATACAGAGGTATGTTAGTAAATAAATTATTAAACGGATGTATGGAGTATATTTGAGTGGGACAAATGGAACTGTGTTCCCCATACTATAGACTCAATAATCAAATATTGCTTGAAAATCAAGAACCAGAAATATTTCATGTACATGAAACACACATTTCAACAACCAATTTAAACATTACTCTTACTAACTTTTCCATCTCAATTTAAAACCCTCCAAGTTTTCATAAATTCCAACCAACTTCAGCATCTATCTCATTTATAACACTACAATTATTTTTTTTCTTTCATTTTTCTTCAAATATGTCTAAAACAAATGTAAGAAAACAAGCTTTGGAGAGGAGCACAAGTTTCAAAGATACACAAAAAATATTGAACCAAAATTTCTTCCATAATAAAATCTTCAAGAAAGTGTACCCTATTGGACTTCAAAAAAGCACTTCTTCACTATCTTTATCTTCAGTTTCATTATCTTTGTCACAAAACTCAAATGACTCTTCTCAAGCTGATTCTTTGACTCCATTGGATGAAAGGATTTCATCAGCACTTCGTTTGATTTCATCTTCACCACATGAAAGAAGAGAATTTGCAGTTGCAAAAACTACACAACAAAGTCCACTAGTGACCACTGAGCCTGGGGAATTGAAAAGGTGCAACTGGATCACAAAAAATAGTGGTATGATCAAATTTCACTTCCATGCAATATCATTTCATTATAATTATAATCTTATTTAATCATCTTGAAGTTCTGATTTGTTTTTTCTTCTACATTGGGATTAAGATTGAATATATATGCATGGTTTTAGAAAATGGTATGTGATAAATTGTGTTAGAGTTTTTATATCTCTCACATTGTATTACAACTGCAATTGTGACCGCAATATGAGACATATTTGACCGCGATTTTTCACAATATCAAGGATTGCAATGTTAGGGTAAAATAATTAAGAAATTTAAAAAGTGACTAGAACCATTTTGCTAAAATAATTTTGATTGGAGAAAATTTATATATGCTTATATTAAGGATGTAAGAAAAAATATTTTTTTTTTTTTTGGGTTAAGTAACCTAGTGGCTAGATTCACACACATTATGTGTGGAGAAGTGGGGAATCCGGGGTTCGAACCTCGGCCCCTGCACAAATTATCTCTGTTAGCTACCAATTGAGCTACACTTAAGGGACAAATATTATTATTTTTCTTTTACCCTGAAAACAGATATTTTTAGCATTAACACTGTTTTATTCATTTCAATATTAAAATCATATAGATAGATAGAAGTTAGAATGTACATATCATGTCCATTAATTGGTTGTTTTGAGCTTTCTTCAAAAAAAAAATTGGTTGTTTTGGGCTGCTTCACATAATTTCAAATAGAAGTAGTTATAACTTATAATCACAACACTGTGCACAAAAAAAATCAGAAGGTTTAATTTTGCTGCACATAATTTCTGTTAGAAGTAGTTATAACTTCTAAAGACCAACTTAGCATTAATTGTATTAAATTTTGCAATACCAACATAGTGGTTACACTTAATTAATTAATTAATTAATTAATTATCATGATATTTTAATAAAAATAAAAATGCATCGGATGTCATATCCTACCACTTTCAGTTTTAAATTATTTTTCCTTGTACTTACTTACAATTAGCTATTATCAGTTGACTTCAAAACAGTAGCAGTGTTTCAAAAATAATTTGTGGTATTAAGTTTATTTTGACATATTCGTGACTGCAAATATAATCACAATTAAGATCGCATTAATCTCAATAAGGAGTGGACCCAAGAATAAATTATAAGTGAGGCTAAAATTTATCGTCCAAGAACTAAATTTACTAAAAAGTTCACCACCAAAAAAAAAAATTACTAAAAAGTTATACTAAAAATACTCAAGTCAATCGTATAAATCAAATCAATACTTAACATTAACAAATTGACGTTTTTTATTTTTGGTGAATGTCTCTTGCACGCCTAATGAAAGTACAAAAATGTCCCTCAACTTTTGGATTGTAGTAGAATCTGAAGCTAAAAAATGAAAAATTATCCGTTGTCATTTTAGCAAAGGTTGAATTCTATAATCCGAACATAACAAAGTAATTTTACACATCTATATTTTAGAATATGAACGTCCTCTTTACATGTTACAAACCCCTTTTGTGCCAAAATGCAATTTCATATTTTTGTTTCCATAATTTTTTGACACAAGAGATGTTTGAAGCATGTGAAAGAGGTGTTCAGATTCTAAAATCCAAAGGGCGTTTAGAAGGCTTTTGTTCAGTTTAGATTCTATAATCCAAACATGTAAAAAATCTGAAAGAAAAAAAAAGTAGTTAGCCTTGGTTCAACCATGATTAAATTTATCATTTTTCTAAATGAAACAAAAACACGCTTCGGATTTTGAAATCTGAAAATCGAATGACATTTTTGGATTTTCGGAACGCACGAAAGACACGGGGTTGAAAAAAATTCTCTATTTTTTTAGGGAAATAGGCCCGAATTTCACACCATATTAGTCACTCTTTATTTTTAAATGATGTTTTTCTCCACATTTCTTAGGTACATACATATCTTCTACTATTACTACTTGTTATTAATAGACTTTAAAATGGTACTCTTTGTCTCATATTAATTGACACATATGATTGTTTCATACATATCAATGCACAATTCTTACATTTGATATCTTTAATTATCTACGAATAAAAATTATAAAAAAGTTGATATATGATATCATATATAGTCAAATGCTCTAAAATATCGTGTTAAATATCAAAAAGAATTATAATTTCATTGATCATTTAGGTTAGTATAGTCTATTTAAACATAGATCAAATTGTTTATTTAAATACATTCGTATACAATACGCTATTATGTTATATTAGGCTTTCAAAATGTCCGACTTGAGCATAAAAATCAAGCATACAACAACCTATTAAACAGGCTTAGTCCTTAAACTTTTTTTTTTTTTTTTTTGAAGAAAGTCCTTAAACTTTTTGACATGTTATGCTTAAGTCTTGCGATCTCAACTTAACATGGTCCCACCCCTAATCATATCTTACCAATTTTCTAAGAAGACAAAAAAAAAAAAAAAATCAACTTTTTCAACAATTGACATTGTCCACACTTGTTTTACAACTATAGCCTTTCCTTCCTAAAAAAAAAAAAAAAAAACTATAACCTTTTCCGATTGGTCTAAACTTAGATTATGTACATAAGTAACAAAATGAAATATATCTAAATGACTAAATCCACGTATAACTAATTTTGATGTGCCATGCAGATAAGCTATACGTAGAATTTCATGATGAATGCTGGGGAGTTCCAGCTTATGACGACAAGTAAGTACTAATTACCGTTCAACACTTTTATGTTATAATAATTAATATATGATGTTTGGTCTCTACAATTTTATGATTGATTTTAGTCTCCATATTATATTTTAATTTTTTTTTAAGTTAAAGTATATTAAAATAAAGAGAAAATAACAAAACCTGAGGAAATAAATGTATTCCAGAATAAGGAAAACCACTAAATTGTCACATGGATGGTGAATCCTTTGATTTTCAGATAGATTGGGGATGTTAACATTTGAAATTTTGGTCAAATGTTGAAAGATTGATTTAGTATGTTATTTGTTATGTACAATTTTATATTTTTCCTATTAATTTATATCTATTTAGATACATAGGCATTGATCATTGATGCCAACTATCTCATCTTAATTGGTTAAATCATGAAAAACAGCAAATTGTTTGAGATGCTTGCAATGTCTGGATTGCTCATGGACTACAATTGGACAGAAATTATAAAAAGAAGGGAACCACTTAGGTAATAATTTGTATGACAAATTATAACTTTTTTACATGGCTTTTTCTTTGTATAAACTAATTAATAAAGATATAGTGTATAACTTTATTTATGTAGAGAAGTTTTTGCTGGATTTGATCCTTACACTGTTGCCAAAATGGAGGAACAGGAAATCATAGAGATAACATCAAACAAAGCACTTTCTTTAGCTGATAGCAGAGTTATGTGCATTGTTGACAATGCCAAATGCATAATGAAGGTAAATACATAATCCATATCAATTTCACTTTTTTTTTTTTATATTAAATATATTCACATTTTTGTAGTTATTATTTTTGAGTTTAGAAGGTTAGTTTTGGTGCAACACTAAGGTTACTTAGGTATGGCCATGGGGCGGGTTTTCTCATCTGCATTCCAGCTTGCCCTAAAAAACTAAACCTTGTCTCCAAAATAAAAATTTAGGCATTCATCCTGAATTCGCCCTAAACAATTGTTTGAGTATATATATAATATATATCCAAATAACCAAAACTCGAACTCATATCCTGTAAAACTAGATTTTTCACATCAAATGCAGGAAGAATGCCGAAGAATGTGATGTGGATATCACGAAGACAATTTCTAAAACACAACTTATCGGTTTATGAGGTTAAGACCACATAAATCTTCCCTCCTCAAACTTTGCCTAATGAGAGTCTCTTGCCCTAGGTTGTGTTTTTTTACTTTCCATGAATTCACCATAGTTGCTAACTATACTTCTTGATCTTCATCAACAGGTTGTTAGGGAATGTGGATCATTTAGTAGCTACATATGGAGTTTTGTAAATCATAAACCAATAATTAACAAATACAAATACCCAAGAAGTGTCCCATTAAGGAGTCCAAAAGCAGAGGCTCTAAGCAAGGATATGGTAAAACGTGGATTTCGGTTTGTGGGACCAGTGATAGTGCACTCTTTTATGCAAGCTGCAGGATTGACCATTGATCATCTTGTGGATTGTTATAGACATAGTGAATGTGTAAGCCTAGCAGAAAGACCTTGGAGGCATATCTAACTAACACATTCATTCACTACCACAATTTTCAATTTGGTTTTGTTAGTTCAATTTGTATAATTCAAGCAAGTAATAATGTTGTAATTTGTATAATTCCAATTTTCATCGCTTGTACTTTTTTTTGGAGAGGTTCCATTCCTTGTACTTGTCAAATCTATATCTTGACCATCAATAAATGAAACAAAAAAGAAAGGAAGAAAGTGTGTTAGAAGCAATGCCGTTTGTAACTACTTGTTTGTATGACATGAAATGTTATAATCAAAGTGTTTTTTTTTTTTTTGTAAAGAAGAGTAGAGCAAAACATGTTTTTCAAAGGTTTTTTTTTTATGTTGACAAATTTCAAAGGTATTTGCTGTTTTGTGCTAACTGTTGGGTGTAACTTAACCATTATTTATTGACTTCAAGTTGCTTTGGACCTCTCAAGATATAACTAATAATAATAACCATACTTTTTTCTTTGCTTTTGGTTACTTAATACTTTAAGGAGACTATGTTTAATTCCTTTGATCAATTAATTAATAGTGAACATTCCTGTCAAATTTTGTTGGATATGTATCCACCCTTCAAACATGTTAGGTATGTCATTGTTTTATATTTAATTACTAGTTTAATTTTGCCTACAAAATAACGGTAGTGAACAAAACTTCACGGTCAAAGAACTTTCCTCCGTTGATTGATGATAAAATTAACAAAAATTACTACGTACATCGTAATGGCGATTGCTCAATTGACCCCCTCATTTGCTTAACATATTGGGTCAAAATTTCCAATAAGCAATTTTTTTTTTGTTTGAAAGCATGCTTCTCAGATTATTCATCAAAGTTCTATTTTTTTTTCCTTCTCTCAGGCACACTATATTGTAATGGTTTGTAAGTTGTGGTGAGCTTCCTTTTGATTCCATTTGAACTACAAAGTACAAGGGGAGACTATTTATAGCTAAGCATCATAATGGAAATCACAAGGCTAGATGACTTGCGTTACAAGTAATCTCATGCAAATTAAGCTAAAACAACAAACCTGACTTATTTCAAGCTTTTCTACTCAAAAAAAGGAGAAGCTGGGCCAAACATTTTTTCTAAAAAGTTCTTGATAAATAAAGTTGCTTAATTTTTATGTGTAAAATACGTAAATGAAGCGTTTTTGGCAAAGCTGTTGTATCTAGCTTTTTCTAACTAAAACAGCTTCTCGGCAATTAAATCCTATTCGATTCCCATCAGACGCAAATATTTTTATTATAATTTGTATGTTATATTCCTATGCATAATGTATCCACGTCTTCTCCTGTAGAATTTGTTGTACTTTTTGATAAATAACGAGTTACACACACTTTCAAATCACAGTAGTAGAGGTGCATGGCCCTATTAAAAATAAAAATGCTTATTATATCCAACAAAAAATAATAATAATGCTTTTTTTGAAAGAAGAATAATAATGCTTACATTGCATGAGTTGCACCTGGAAATATAACACTACAACCATATATTATTGCTTAGTGTTTTTTTTACCCTTTCAAAATATAAAGTTATTCATTTTAAATCAGATCTATCTAACCTCACAAAAATGCCAAAATTTATAGGTCGTATGTTGTGATCGACGTTTGAACCCCTACTTTTCTACTTGTGCGTGTGAGTTTTCAATAACTATTGTGATTTCAATTGTTTGTCAAAAAAAATTACTCATTTTAATAACTAATCATATAATATGTCTGCATGTATATATAATTTCATGATTTTGTAAAACAAAACGCATATAGATTCATAATCTATATCCAGCAATGTTTAAATAAAGAAATTCAACATATTGCTCATTATTTAGCAAAATATGCTCTTAAGAATTTAGATTGCATATGGATTGAAGAAACTCCGCCTTGTATTTCAGCAGTCTCGGCATTTGATTTATTGCCAGACTTTCATTAATGAAATTGTCTTTTAACGTCAAAAAAAAAAAAGAAATTCAACATATTATTATATGATTTTTTTTGTACAAATATCATTAATTTTTTAATATTATAAATTTACAATATTTAGTTATTTCTCTAAATAATTACTCTTTATTTATAATATTGAAAAGCAGAGGTTTTGATAATATTTGTTTAGTATATCTTTAAAATATTCTATTTATTTGTAAGGATTTTTAATATTAACATAATTTTTATAAAATATTTTATTAAACAACTTTTAAATTAGAGATTTATATTTGTGAAGAAAAAAAAGTTAGGGATTTATTAAAGTTTTTTCAAAAAAGAAATCACGAAACTACTTCTTAATAATGATAGGTTTTTAACCATATTTTTTCCAAACAATTCTTAACTTAAAAAAGTTTTAAAATAAAATAAAAATTACCAAACAACTTTAACTTTATTTTTAAAGCTCTTAGTTTTAACTTTGTTTTTAAAGTAGCTTTTAGACTATAAAAAAGTCGGGCCAAACGGTACCTAAAACAAAAAAGATCTAAGCATCATAATAGTTTTATAATAGTACTCGTCACTTGGATTATTCAGATGCATAACCAACTTGGATTCTTCTCTCATTTTAAAGTATGCGGACTCCATATTGTATTACTCGTCACTTGCAAAATTTCACTTTTAGTGCTATAAGAAACCAAAATCAAAATCAATGCATAATATTGTTACCCATTTATTCAAGGGTAGACAAAATACAAATCTTTTAAAAACATAACATATCCTTTACATTCATGTAGATGCAATCAATTCATGTCCACTATTTTGTTCTTGTGCAAACGAATTCAAGTCCACTATTTACCAAAAGTGAGTAGGACAAAAGTATGCAATGTCTTGTGCCCTATAATTTTATTGTACAAACAAAATAGAAAACATAACGTGTAACATGAACGAGGCTTCCTATGTTACTTTCATGGTACCAGCTAAAACCATATGGCTTCCATTCTCATAATGGTCAATCATATGTTTGCTCAACTTAACACCAAAACCATTTATGTCACTTTGCTTTGTTATGTCAATTACAGGGACAATACAAGACAAGTTTGATTCCCACTCATCTTTTGTCTTTTATTCCTTTTCCTCCTTCCTTTCTTAGATGCATATCATTATATCTTGCAAAACAAACAATTAAAATCTTCACATTAAATTAAATCACTTTGATTGTCTCACTGGTCAGTTTCAAGACAAGTTGGAATATATTTATTTCAAGAAATACATATCAATGGATTAGGCTTCCACGTCATCAAAAGTCGATTTTCAATCTCACTCAAGCCTATCTCCAACAACAATAATTTAACTACAATACAAAATGAACAGTGTACTTTTTTATGTACTCATTTGTCTATTTAATTGACTTGATGATGACCCTAAGAAACAATTAGATTTTTACTTAATAAACAACTTTTTATTTAAGCACCAATGGTATCATCGTTTGCATATGCAATTTTTTTTCCGATTAAATCTCGTCTAATGTGGAACTCTTATTACACAATAACGCTCTAGATCGAAGTTTTTGAACGTAACTAAAATCGTTCGATAACAATGATTTAGTAGCAGATGATATAAAATATAAACTCTAATATCATCTTAGAATTTGAGCTAGACTTATCTCAGTCTTTACTAAACCATGACTTGAAAAGTAAGAGTTCTCCACCACTTGTAGACACATTTTTAGATCATATTTCATCCAATGATAACACACCCTACCATGCTCATAGTTTGGACATCAACAAATCTTAGATAGACTCAAATGTCATCTTACAATTTCTTATGTGATCTAAATGTAAGTTGAAAAATGTCTCTCACCTATAAACTTTTTTAGATCTTACCTATCCAATGTGAGATTTTTGACTGTATACCATAACATGCTATACGACTCATGTCCATTACACTGTTACACAACATAGATAATATCGAAAAGAAAATGTAATTTTACATATTTTGATTGAAGAAAAACCTATAATTGTTGAGACGGCAGAAACATAATACAGAATGTGCATGACAGGCAATTATGAAAACATTGCTGACAGATGTATATGTCTTACAAATACTAGTATATCATAATACCCAAGGCCGGCTATAAAGCTAGCCAAACATGTAAGCTCTTTAACACACCCTTTCACACGCAAGTTTGGACATCTGGAGCGTGGACATAAATGGTGGGTGACCCGATAACGGAACCCAACAGATCTTGGAGGAGGCTCTGATACCTTAAAACTCGTAGTTGAGCCTAACACAACGCCACAAAACCAACTTGTGATTTGAGAATTTCCCCTACTTATAAACACATTGTACCATCTCTTATCCGATGCGGGACTCTTTAACAAGCAGCATGACACATGAAGCAAACAAATAATATCACTGTTTTGATGATTTAGATAGGCTCCAAGTCCAAACTGATAAACAAATGCTGGATGATGATTTATCCAACCCTACCATGCTAGTGCTTTATACATATTTTATTAATAAAAGTGACTAAATGTATCAATCCTTTGAAATTTATTTATGATATAATAACTTATCTACAAATCTGCCTAGAAAAAAAATGTTATCTACAAGTCATGATTACTCCATCTGAAGTCTAAACAGTTTGTAGATGTTACCTGCACTTAAAATTAGTTTTCTTATCATAACATTACATGTGAAAGCTTCATTGGCCTGAAAGATTCTATAATTTTATCACAACAAATCGTTAAACGAAAATATTGTTCACAAGGATGATGGATGTCTACTGTCTTTAAGCCAGATATTGAAGTATATGTAGAAACCAAATGAAACAGTAAAAAAAACCAGATAAATAATTGATTGATAGCTAGAAGTTAATTAGCAATTTATTTTGAGGATTCTAAAATATCCATAAGGGGTTATGAGTTATTCACATTTGCATCCATTTCGTACAAATTAGTGGAGGTGGATCGAACATAAAGTTAATAGTGTATCGACGCACAATTTAAAATTATTTGTGCAACCATCGTCATTGTCTTCTTCTAGTTCAAATTTTACAGTATTCTCCAACACAAGATCTCAAAATCTTTAGGTTTGATTTTATATTATTTGTGAACAATGGTTTGCAACTTTGAAGGAGATTATTTTTACTCCGTGAGAGATATTAACTTCAAGAGCTAATTAGAATCATATCTCTTCTTATTTTATGTGTTTGACCATTGAGATCATACATGCTTAAATCCAAATTACATGTTAAAGATACCATGCATGCAATTATTTAATTTATGCTTTGAATGAATAATTTAAGTGTTAAAATTTTATGGTTTGAATTATCTAGTTTCGAGTTTACATTTATTTTAATGCATTAATCCATGCAAATGGTGGATAATTATTTTAGAAGATCCAAAAAAAATCTATGCGAATCCAACGGGTTGTCAGTGATGTCTAGTATTGATTTTTCATTTTTTGGTTAGCACATGATATTTGTCCTTAACAAATTATATAAATTTGAAAACACAAGAAATCAAATAATTATTTTCCATGTTCAAAACCATGTTGGGAACATCTAAATCACGTTAGCACATGTTTATACTTGAAGATGCTGGTTTATATTTAGACAAACAATCATAAATCTATTGAAATCTCAATATCTCATTTCCATTCATATAGGTCATGAGGTGCAATCAATTCATTACCACTAGACTATAGTATACAATGTCTTGTGCCGTACAATTTTATTATTCAATCAAAATCCAACTATGATGCTTCCTATGTTACTTTCATGGTATCATAAGTTTACACAAACTATAGCCAAAGTCGTTTTATGTAATTTTGCTTTGACATGTTAATTACGGGGACAACAAGACAAGATTGATTCCCACTTATCTTTTGTCTTTTATTCCCTCTCCCCTCTTAGATATATCATAATATATCTTGCAAAACAAACAATTAAAATCTTTGCAACAAATTAAATCACTCTCATTGGATTTGGCTTCCACGTCATCTTCAATTTCATTGAACCTATCTACAACAAAATGAACCTTATACTTTTTACCTAATAAGAATATTACTAATTTGTCCATTTGACTTTACGATCACCCTAAAAAAGAAAATTAGATTCTTACCGAATAAACAAAACAAAATAACTCTCAAGTGTATACACCAACAGCAAAGCAATACCGTTTGCAATTGCAATTTTTCTCTTCTCTACAATGTAGACTATAATATATTCTTACATTTTTTATATATCTGAATTAATTTATCCTCACAAAATTGACTTACATGTTACAATGTGAGAGAATGAGTTCTACTTATAAATTCATCTTAGGTCTTATTTATACAATGTAATGCAAGACTCTTAACATTACATACCATAACACGTGATAAGACTCATGCCCATTTTAGAAGACAACAAAAATCACATAACGAATCCTTCAACAAAAAAAAAAAAAAAAAATCACATAACGAAGATGATATCGAAAAATGGTCTATTTATTTTTATTGATATTTTGATTTCACGGAAAAAGAAAAACTTGAATTGTTGAGACGGCAGAAAATTATGAAAACAGAAGGCTATTTGATTCGTGACAGATGTATATGTCGATAACAAATACATCCTCCGGTCACTATTATAAGCAAAATTTCACTTTTTAGGTTCATTCAATAAATGATGTATGCAGTTAGTGACCGGAGGGTGTATATCATAATACTACTTAGAGGAGTGATATTTGTACAACCAATTTTGTACAACTCTTGTGACAACTACTTTTCTTCTCTTTTTATTAGACAAAAACAATAGAAAGTTAGCCAAACATGGAAAGGAGCATGACACAAGATCCCAACAAAAAATATCGCTCTTTTGATGATGATTTGGATGTGCTCCAAACTGATAAAAGTATGCTAGCTGGATTTTGATTCCTCCAACCCCACCATAAGTGCTTTTTTCACATTTTTATTGATGAAAGTGACAAAATGCATCAATCCTTGGAAATATTTAAGTTATCTACAAATCATGAGTAGTTAATCTAAAGTCTTAACAGTCTGTAGATGTAGAGTAGTGGTAGTATTACTATTACCTGCACATTAAAACGATATTGCTTGTGAAAAAGATGGTTTCATTTTATCCTGAATATTCTAATCGCATAATTACAAGACCATAACCATCCTTTAGATGAAAATATATAGTTTACAATGATGATGGTGGTTTACGGTTTAAAAGTAAATACGATAGACACGTCGTTTTTTTTTTTTTACCAAGACAGAAACGTAACTCTTGGTTAGATAATGGATAACTGAACATGGCACCCATACCCTAATTAATATAAACTAGTCTAAACCAGATTCATATATTTTGAGCACCTGCTTCGTAAGAGACCAAATACAGACCAGAGAACGCATAGAGTAATGCATTACTGTTATTTTCAGCCAGATATTGATGTATAATATGCAGTAATCAAATCAAAACAACGGTAACAGAGGCTTTCATTATATACATAAGTTTCATTTCATTTCATTTAAAGATTTTGTCCTAAGTTATTTATCAGACAAGCCATATGGAAGAAAAAGATTAAAAAAATGAAATCAAAATACAACCAAATTCTACTCTTAGCTGATACCAAAAGCCTATTTACAGCAATTCTTACGGCGCGGCACTTGTTCAAAGCTAGTAAACCAGAACTATCTTAACAACAACCTATTAACAACCCTAATAACAACCTGTTATAAACCTTTATTCTTGGTTTTATAGTCCACTATCTTACCAAAGTATTGCTCATCTTCAAAACTGGCACGAGGTACCAAGCCTCTGTATCTGTTTCTGACCTATAGTTATGGATTTCCTCTTGGCAAATGCCGGGTACAGCAGCTCTTGAAACTTCTCCAGAAACATTGTCCATGCATCTTCAGTCATATCAGCCAGCTTCACAAAGCTTGAGCTTGCAGAAAGCTGCTGCTCATTGGCACTCTTATGACCAGATGATGTATTCCCATAACATCCATTATCTGCTTTTCCACCTGAATGCTTCTGGTATTTCTGGCCTGTCTCACTTAACATGATGTTTTTAAGTGACACAGAAAGTTTTGAAACCGCTGGAGTTTTTTCATTAGGGGGAAAAGTGACAAAATCCTCGGGATATTCTCCATCACCTTCTTCTTCCTCCTCCTCAATGCTCTCGTACAATTTGGAGAATGGGTTGCGACCATTCCCGTTTCCAAGTCCAGGGAGAGAAACTGATCTGGTTAGAGGATCATCCATTGTCATCTTCAGAGTGAGATCCGGCCCAGCTACATCACAGTCTATATCAAACAGGAATTCATCATCCCTCAAGTCAGTCTGTGGAGATAGTTCTTCCCTTTCTGCCAACATATTCCTTGCTTCTAAACAAACAACCTCCAGTTCACTGGGTTCCTCCTCACCACTGCGAAACTCCCTAGTCATCATCTCACCAATTTCGGCAAGGCACAGACCATAGGCAGCAGCCTCCTTCAGGAAAATGGTGCAGAGTACTAAGACTCTCAAGCAAGCCTCCCGAATCATAGGCAGTTCCTTCCGCAACATCTCACAATCTTGAGCAGGATCCAGATTTTCGATGTAAGAAAGCTCATCCTCGGAGAATGGAATTGAAGCCTGAGGCCAATGAATCCACTCAAAGTATGGGTCCTCCAAAGCTTCTGGAAGGCAAAGCCCGTGATCAATAGGAATTAAATCCACCTCACCAAAAGCCCCGACTTTTCTAACTAACAAATTGCCACCGTGCCTGTCCGTGTTAAGAATCCTAATGTCTAATATCCCTATACGATGCACAGCAGTAACAGGGAAGCCAGATGTCCCATAGTCACTTGCATCAAAATCATGAGGTATGAACTGCTGCAGTGATGCAATCTTGCTAACCACCTTCTTACTCTGGATGTTTTTCCCATTGACTCCATCGTTGACATTAAATATTGAGTGAGTAATCTTCACTAAGGCAGTCGGAGGCACTTTTGCAAAATGACCATAGTCAAGTAGATAAGCAGCAACTTCCCTGAAGCCAGTTTCCCCAACCCGAACTGAACGTTTCAAACCTGGTTGTCCAAGAGCTTTGCCAACAAAACCTTTTGGATTGTTAGGGGCAAAAGGCTCCTCATCTGTTGGTTTCACTATTGCAACACTCTCGCCTCTTTTGTTCAGGAAGTAATATGCACCTCCAAGCCCACTATTCACTGGAATTGGATCTATCCCCATCTGCATTGCCTTCACAATGTCCTTGACCATATGCTTCATAATATCCAGGCTACTTGATTGCCCTACTATCTCAATAGGACCACTCTTATCTTTTTGCTGCATATCTCGTCCAGTGGGTGACAAGCATGGAGTGGATGAACTTCTGTGCATAAGGTTACGCGTAAGAAGAAGGGCAGTATCATTCCGAACAGAACTAAGGTCATTGTTCAAGACAACATCCCCAAAAGTTAGAGAGCTCTCTTCAGTTGGGACATTAAGCGCAATCTGTAACCTCCTCTTCACAGTATGAGCATTGTCACTACGATCCAATTCCATGCCCAATACACACCCAGTTTCAGTTTGCACAAAAACTCTTCTCCTCCCACTAGATTGTCTCCCTCCCATGCTTTTTTTCTCAATGTACTCTCTACCAAGCGGACTACGAAATAAAGCAACAGCCATTTGAGTTTGGACAGGGCTGTCCGATTTACGAGACATCAACAGAGGTGGCCGTGGAATAAAGCTTCTTCTGTCCCAAGAAGTTGCCAAACTCCAGAGCCAAGGGCACTTGTTTGAAAGAAATCTTCAGTTCCCCAACGATCATTAATGAAAATGAAAAGTTCCCTGAGTAAAGGAATTGAAGGAGTAAAGCAAGATCAGAGACAGACACTAGCTGACACCTACATCAAGGCCATCACGAGGCGTGACACCACAAAAAGCTGCAAATTCATGAAGATTCTATCAAAATTCTCGGATCATAACATTACAAATCTGAAGCTGAATAAGCTTAGTTCTGCAAGAATAACACAAAATATTCCAAAAATCACTAACAGCAAGTAACAAATTACAACTCAAAGTACTCACAACTACATACAGTGAACAACATGATCTTGCTAACATGAAAAGACGCCATTCTACAAAGCTCACAGATTTAACACACTCTTCAATTCTACAAGGCGCGCAAATTCAAATCTGATTAAATTCAAATCAAATCTATTTGAATTGGTCTTGATTTGATCATAAAATCGCTCATTATGAATCCCCCGCGATTTGCGTGAGACAACAATCCTGTCTGATACATATTGATCACCAAATTGAACTTTGTCCCATCGAATAAAGACATTCGCCACTTACAAGACATGGTGGATCAAACCTGGGATAACATGCTTAAGGAACCTTGTTTGTCAATATTTTCAAATACAGTTAAAAAAAAAAACTAGATATAATTACAATTAATTAAAAAATATTAAACCTTACACTTCATAATTTGATTTTAACTAATTTCACAAATCAACCTGTTTCTTTTCGAATCTTTATCAAAGATTATTATCTTAAATTTATCTTTTTACTCCATTTTCACTAACTCATTCATCAATATAAATCACATAAGTTATATTTGATTAAGAAAAATAACACAAACTAATCCAAAATTAATAAACTCATAAATAGCATTTTAATATCATGAAGAAAAACAAATCAGTAAATAATAACAATATTACCAGAAAAAATCAAAGAATCTAATAACACTTCAGATAGAAGCTTCGTTCATTTCCACAAAGAAAATTAACAAGAAAAGTATAGAAAAAAATAAAATAAAAAAGAGAAAAAAGAAAAAAAGAAAGAACGATCGCAATACCACGTGATTGAATCAAGAAATTAGTGAGTACGCCATGATGGAGCTGAAGAGAATGTGAGATCCGAACAATCTTCAGAATAACCGTCGAATTGTTCGGATAATGGAAGAAACGAAAGAAGAGAATCGTATGAGAAACTCGTTCGAGTTAACTCAGAAGATATTTCAGTTACAAAGCGCGCTCTTTCTCTCTCTCTCTCTGTGTTTCTTCTTCTTCTTCTTGTTCGCTCTGAGATATGATAACAAGAAGGAACGTTTTTTAACCCAACGCGTGAATCGTAACCGTGGTTAACAAATTGTAACCGTGGTTAACAAACTTGACCGCCTTCTCTTTCTTGAGGAAATGGAAGAGTCTAGAACATGGAATTTCGAGCGTTGGATTTATGAGACATTGGCCGTTGGTTTGGTGGCACGTGGAGAGAATGGATTGGAAGGTCACGTGGGAGATGACCGTCAAAGAGGAAAAGTGGCAGAGAGTGATTGGAGCCACTTTTTTGTTACAGCTTAGGGATAATCTATGTGAGACCACTGCTAACTTACTTGTCTATCTGGAAATACCCATATTGTCCTTGTCATTATACTATCCTTTTCTGCTGTTTTTTTTGGATTAAACAAAGGAATAAGGCTAGATACAATGTTCATAATGTATTTCATACTATTTGCTAGTATTATTTTTCTTCTTACATAACTACTATTTCTTTTATGGTAACAGTTATGATAATATTCTTTAATTAACCATATATGGTAACAGTCATGAAAACCACGGTGGAACTGAAGCATAAGCATGCTATAAGAATAGATGGAGTTGGATTAGATGGAGGGTGATTAGATGCATCACAATCATCTGATTAAGATAAGACGATTTTGATTTTAAAGCATATTTCAATTTTTTTTAAATGTTAATATCCATCATGTAATTTGAACTATGTGATTGTATGCAATCCTGATCTAGAATTGTTTCAATAATTAGCTAAGTGTATCCTTATCAAAAACCAATATATCATGAGATTAAATTTGTATACATCGATACTATTATATGGATTCAATTAAATTACCTATGAAACTAATCTAAGGAAACGGCTTGATGGTATGATTTAATTGGTTGCATGTGTAAGTAATAGAAGACATAGAAGCTATAGACAGTGGATGGATATTGAGAGTTCATGCTGAATCTCTGTTTTGACATTTCATAGTAATGAATTATTAGTTACAACTTACAACGGAACTACTCCCTCCGTTCCTTTTTAAGTGTCACTTTTGAAGAATTTTTTTGTTCCTATTTAAGTGTCACTTTACATAATTCAATGCAACATTAAATGTTATTTTACTAATATTTACCCTTATTTTATTATTGTGGAGAGAAATATATGTAATGAGATATTAAATAAATAAGGTTATTATAGTAAAAATAGAAATTATTGTATCAAAAGTAGCAACATTTATTGATTGTCTTGGTTTGTGTAAAATGTCAAAATGTGACAATTAAAAAGGAACTTTCCGACAATAGTTGTTATATATTGAACAAGTTTGATGCATATAGTGTATGTGAATACAAACTTTAGTTGCTCTCAATTATGTGACCATGTAGATATTTAAAAAATAAATTGGAACAACGATAAAATATAATTGTATGAATATGGAAAACTTTATGGCATAGAAAATCTTATTTTACTCTTCTCATATTACACAATTCACCTTACTATGTATGTAGGGTTTAATATGTTTAAAGAGCAACAGAATAACGTAAAAACTAAAAACTACTACTGTTCAATAATGAAAAATGAAATCCAAAGTCTCTGGTCAGTGAGTTAATCTCCTTCAATACTGCACAATCCCGCTATGAAGCAGCCATCTAAAACCCCATCATGAAGCAAGTTTGATCTCAAACTAGATTTGCGAAGGATTCTGCCCAAAACTTCCATTCTTAGATTTATTGAATTTCCACATCAAAACGAAAAGTTGAATATTTCAATTGATAACCAAGGCTCATTGTTGTAGTTTCCTCGAGTTCTCTCTCTTTCCACCACCATAGACAAGC
This sequence comes from Medicago sativa, assembly GCF_051527215.1. Classification (NCBI taxonomy): domain Eukaryota; kingdom Viridiplantae; phylum Streptophyta; class Magnoliopsida; order Fabales; family Fabaceae; genus Medicago; species Medicago sativa. Next base: position 59,375,882 of record NC_140756.1, read on the forward strand.
ATATTGATATACCTGTGAGTAGCAAGATTTGTTGCAAAGAGCTTTGCAAATAGCCAAATACCAAGGTTCTGCAAGTCTAGTACGATTTGTTTTAGTAAGCTGAAAGACAGATGCTTCGACATTTTTGTTAATTCAAGATCTCTTCCCAGCTGCAAATTAATAGCAACCCGGTTAACCTTGGTTTAGCTATTGTTAAGTCTACTAATAGTTCATGTATTTTCCAATGCAAGGAAAAGTTTATGTCTGACCAAGAATGACATCATTAAAAAACAAAACGACGAGCATATGAACTGAAGAAAATGATTACGCCTATAACTGCAATCTCACAATCATTGTCAATTAAATAATGCATAGCAGACAGCTTAGGCATGAATGTTGAATGAATGGAGTAACATGCGCCAACTTTTCTTGTCGGTCACAATTAAAAAGTATAAAAGGAAAGAGGAAAAACAAGTCACAAACAATTTAAGTTAGGGTTGAACAAAGGCTCAGATTCGCCTTTATTCAGATAGAAGAGAGAAGAGGTTTGCAAAGGCTGCGTCAACAACAACTGTGCAAAGAACCACAAGGGTAATTTCACACAGATAGAGTCACCTCGCCAGAAAAACAACTCTTCACTCAAAGTCTGATTAAATTGCTAAAATTATCATCACTGCCAAGTTATCCAAGAAGAAGAGGAAGAAACAGAAGTTGAAACAGACAGAGAAGGTTCTGATCAAGCAATAATTGAGAGAGAGAGAGAGAGAGAGAGAGAGAGAGAGAGAGAGAGAGAGAGAGAGAGAGAGAGAGAGTAATGTTGTGTTTGTGTAGAGAGCTACAACAACAACAGCCAAGCTTTATCCCACTAAGTGGGGTCGGCTACATGAATCAAACAATGTCATAGTGTTCTATCAAAAACCATGTCTGTTTGTGTAGAGAGCTGTAAGCAAAATTTCATTGAGAAGGATCAATGGCTTGCATGAAAACAGAGAGGAGCAAAAGCTCTCAAGACAACTTTGACTCTCTGAGTGTGAGCCTCATACTTAGACTAACAGTTGATCAGTACAAACCTAACTGTAGGTTTTCAGAGGAATGCTCAGATTCACCTTTTTCACAAACAAGAGGAAGAAGAGAAAAGCCTCAACATGGATGCGCTATCAGTATCTATAGAATAAACCACAACAATGGTATTTTCAAACAGACACTGAAACACCTTGCCAGTACCAAGGCTCTTCAACCTCTTGTCTGATCTAAAAGTAGAAAACAACATCACAGCTTCCTTGTGTCTTCTATATTATGGCAAAATATTTTGCATTCTACCAGAAACAAATCATATCACAGATCAAATGTCCAAGTCACCAAGAGATTTAACAAGTGTTGAATCAAAATTTGATGGTGATAAGTTAATATATAAAACAAATGAAGCGCGTTAAAATGAAAATTGCACTCAGTTACAAAACACCGCAAAATGAAAAATTACAGAGGATATAAAGAACTGACCGTAAAAAGATAGGAGAGTGCCGGATCCTCCAGCTTTCTGTTTATGTATATCTTTAAAATTTACAGTAATGGTCGAGCTCAACCATCGACCACTTCCTCTTCAACATTTTCCTTTGTAATTAAGGCGAATTAGATTTGTGGCATTTGCTTTGAGTGGGGAATGTTAGGCTTAGGGTGAAATGAAGCATTTTGGGCTTCCTTGAGTATTGGGTTTGGGTGAGTTGTGTGAAATTTTTTAAACCCATGCAGCCACTACATACGAATAACTCAAAGGATCATATTCTGAGGGAGGATCAGACAATGGCTTCTTCTAAACCTATTGACTTAATGCAGATAAGCCAGTTTCAGTTTTGGAAAACAATGGCGAAAATTCACAAAGTAGATTTGGGAAGGCTTTCTGAGGCTTCCGTTCTTCTCTCTGCTTAGTATAAACCCCCCGGCAGATAATTGATATCCAATACTAGCAGTTTTGAAGCTTCGTCAGGAATTAAGTCCCCTTTTCTACTCAAGAGTCTTTCTCTTTCCACCATGTCAAGCATATCTGCATAGCTAAATAAATTTCAAGAATAAAACAATTGTTTGAGTACATAATTATATTTGATGGGGCTCGTAAAATCAAGATAACTTTATTTTATTCTCCAATATTTGAACCATATTTAATTTGATGATATATTTGAGGTGGAACATAATTATATCTGATAGATCTCGCAAAATCAAGATAACTTTATTTTGAACAGTTTCGCTATCTTGATTTTACGAATTCTTCGATGATCAAATTTCTCTTTTGCTATAAAACAAAATAGCTAGGTAGAGTGATCCACAAGTCATTTACTCATTTTCTTTATTTCTTTGTTTAAAATTTTGGTAAGGGAAATTGTGAAGGCATCAATGTTCAAAGGGACATGGAAAGTAAGAAAGTCTCACGTTAATATAATAGCATTTAAATCCAAATTTGCATATTATGCAAAAAAAAATATCAAAACAATAAATGAGCATGGAAATGGAAAAACAAAAACACTACTATGTGTGCAACCTCATATCACTATCAATAAAATACAAGCATATCTGGAAGCAAAGGCATGATTGTTGAATGAAAGGAGGAGTAATATGTGCTAATTGTACTTCTTTGTCAAGATTTAAAAGCAATCAATGAAAAATGTTATATGAATTGCATCAATTAATGATTTTTGTAATACTGATATGTTCTTGATATGTTTCCATCGTTAAATTTCGCTCGGTGGGAAACAAACAAAAATTCGACCAAATAAAAAAAAAAGGACCCAAATACCATTTGAGTTAGGGTTGAACAAAAGGAGGCTCAGATTTGCCTTTTCTCAGACAAAAGAGAAAGTTTGCAAAGGCTGCGTCAATATCTGTGCAAAGGACCCAAAGGGTAATTTCACACAGACACATTCACCATGCCTGGAAACAGATCTTCACTCAATGTCTGATTCAATTGCTGAAAACATCACTGCCTTGTTATCAAAGAGGAGAAGAAGAAGAAAGAAGCTCATAATTGAGACGAAAGGAGTATATATATATGTATGTATGTGTGTATGTATATGTGAAGAGCTGTTGGCAAATTTTGCTGAGAAGGATCATCGGCTTGCCCAGCAACTCAGAGTAGCAACAGTCTCAAGACAACCTTATCTCTGAGTGTGGAGCCTCATACTTAAACTAACGACTAATGAGTGTGTAAACCTGATTGCAGGTTTCATAGGAAGGCTCAGATTCACCTTTTTTTCAAACAAGAGGCAGAAGAGAAGAGCCTCGTCATGGCTGCATAACCAGTATCTGTAGAATGGACCGCAATGGTATTTTCAAACAGATAATGAAACACCTTGCCAGTAATTAGGCTCTTCGCCCTGTTGTCTGATTTAAAAGCTGAAAACAACATCACTGCCTCATGTCCTCTATCAAGAAAAGTAGTTGAAACAAATCATGTCACAGAAGAAATGTGCAAGTAGCAGAGAGGCTTAACAAGTGCAAAATAGAGAGTTTGATAGAGATAACCTAATATGAAGTGTGTTAAAGTACCTAAGAAGTTATTACTTATTAAAACATGAGTAGCATGCTTCGCCTCAAACCATTTTAACATCGAAGACATCTATTCATCTGCATTCAACACAGTGGCGGAGCCAGACAAAAAAGTTTGGGGTGGCCGCTATCAAACTTTTCTTTTTTTTGAATCGGCAAAATTTATTCATCGACGAGATGGTGAAAGAAACACCCTTCTCGCGGAAAGAAACAAACTGAATTACAACCAAATAAAAACATCAAACTACACAAGCACCAAAATACGATGCCTAGGTATACACAATGGTAAACACAATTACACCCAATTGAAGCAAAACCAAGTGCAAGCAAGCACCCCTTGAATATACCTGCCTCATCAAATCTGCTCACCCACAACAGTCCACAACAGAAGCCTCAAACAATCCCCAAACCAGCAGCACCCCCCCAAAACAAGGAACCACACAACGCGCTAGCAGCAGCAGCGCAGGCCAACACGCCAGAACCATAACAGGCAAGCCAAAAACAGTAACCAATATGTAGGAACCGAGCTGTTCAAATAAGAGCAGAACCGAGCTGTTCAAATAAAACCAGTCCACATAAGAGCAGAAAAACAGTCCAGAAACCGCAAGAACTCAAACCCGTCCGCTGTCATCTCGTCAGGCAATCGTAGGGATAAACATTGTATTCCTCGGAAAAGTTTCTGATGAAGAAATTATAACTTCATCTCTTTCAATATCAACGGCCTTCCATTAGAACCGATTCTTTGAATTTCATCTTAACTTATCTGTTGCAAAAGAAACAAATTACTCAATTCATCTTAACTTTGACATATTTATGCATAATATGAAACAAAATACCTTACTGGATGGTGGCAAACATTGTAATTCCTACCATTATCAGAAGTATATAAAGAGCTTACAAATCAGTTTATAGTAAGATGACATTACTTGAACCAATCCAAGATTACTAAGTCCATGAAAAAATACTACTGAACCAGAATCAGAATAAAAATTTACAAATCATCATGCATCCTCTTCATTCTTAACATATAAAATCAACTCTTATTAGTCCAGAATCAGAATAAATTTGGCATAAATTGTGGCATACAGACGTCACACTACTGAACCAAAGACAAAACAAAGATGACTAAATGGAACATATAGATGTTTCAATGCAATAATTGGCTATACTCACCCAAATTAATACATTCAATTAAAGAATACATTCAATCAAAGAGCAACAGATGGAAACATGACAAACCCACCGACACCTCCCCCTCAACCACGTTTAACAATAAGTTGTCAACAACAGATAGAAAACCCATGGCAATCAACTAAAGATCATGTAATCATCAAATCAGAATCATAATTGAAGGAAATTACATTCAATTTCACATTACCTTACAAATTACAACAATTAGGGTTTGTGGAGAGGGATTGAGATATCTCTGCAAACAGAAGAATCAATACAGAAGATGAGGAGGATGCGGCCGTGATGGATGGACAAGGAGGAGAGTGGTCGCGGCGGTGGTGTGGTGGAGAATGGAGCCATGGAGAGTGGTCGAGTTGCTTGGTCTGGGAGAAAAAAGAGATCGTGTTTTCAGATGAAAGAGAAAGGGGAAGAGGAAATGAAATAGAATTGGGAATATTGATATTACTGAGGGGTATTATGGTAATTTCAAGTATAAAAAGATGGGGTGGCGGTGGCTCCCCCTTGCCACCCCCCAGCTCCGCCACTGATTCAACACAAAAGAAAAATGCACTTAGCCAAATAAAACAACACAACGAAACGAAATAGAAGGTATAAAATATAAACACTAACCATGTGATGTCCAAGACTCGAAGTATTATAGTTTACTCAGGACTTAAACGACTGTTCTTTCTAAGAGTCAATCTCTCTCCACCATGGACAGGCATATCTAAATAAATTTCCTGAATGAAATTATAGTCGAGTACAATGCATCCAACATTAATTTGACTGTTGGAAACAAGCGAAATTCAACAAAACAGATGAAAGATGGAAAGAGGGAAAAAGATCCCAAAAAAATTAATGGTTGAACAGAAGGAGGCTCAGATTCGCCTTTTATCAGACACAAAAGAGAAGAGGTTCACAAAGGCTGCATCAACAGAATCTGCGCAAAGGACCGCAAGGGTAACTTCACACAGACACGGAGTTACCTAGCCAGGAAACAACTCTACACACATTGTCTGAATCCATTGCTTAAATTATCATCACTGCCCTGCTACCTACGAGGATGAAGAAGTTTCCGGATGGCTGGGCGAAGAGGTTCCAAATGGCTGTGTCAACAGCAGCATCTGTGCAAAGTTCAACAAGTGTAGTTTCACACAGAAGATAACTGAAGGTTAAGATCACCGCTATGAGAGCTGAGAAGTTGTTTCTCTACAGAGAAAAGCTCTAAAACCTCAGCTTTAGCAGCGAGTGACTGGGGATAAAATAAATGGACACAGTCACCATCAAAATCCGCCCCTAGGGGTCCACATATTAGTGGATTAATTTTGACTGTGGTCGTCATGGATATATACCACAAGCGCTTGCAAGGAGTGCTTGTGGGTGGTTGGCGGTCTGTTGATGAAAACAGTATCCCAGTCCATAATCCTCCGGTGCACTATCTGACCAGGTTTAAGATAAGTGTGGCCCTTTGAGCGCTCCCTCAGCGAGTAAGTTGACATACCTTCCTTGTATGTCAAGCACAAGTTTTCATCAACCAACTTCTGTAAATAATGGATGTTATGAATGCTCACTCTTTCCTCAAATGTGATCCTTTGGGAAACCTCATGCAGAATTCCAAATTCATTTATTTTCTTATACCCATCTCCAGTTATCACATTCCGGGAAGAAAACCCAGAACCCTTTCTTATAAATAACGTCCGCATTTTTTTCTAACCATCACTTCACATGAAACCAAGTAATGTAGATATCTATTTCATATAAAATGGTGATGTGTCTCATAATACAATGCTTCCAACATTAATTTGACGGTGGGAAACAAGCGAAATTAAATAAAACAGATGAAAGATGGAAAGAGGGTAAAAGATCCCAAAACATAATTTATGGTTGAACAAAAGGAGGCTCAGATTCGCCTTTTCTCAGACACAAAACAGAAGAGGTTCACAAATGCTGCAACAACAGAATCTGTGCAAAGGACCGCAAGGGTAATTTCACAATGACACGGAGTCACCTCGCCAGGAAACAACTCTTCACACATTGTCTGATTCAATTGCTGAAATCATCATCACTGCCATGTTATCTATGAGGATGAAGAAGAAGAAAAAGAAGTGTGTATCTGGAACAGAAGAGGAAGTATGTGTATGTAATATGTATGTGTGCGTGGAGAGCTATTTGCAAATTTCACTGAGAAGGATCATCGACTTGCACATCAACTCAGAGGTGACAGCTCTCACGGCCACCTATCTCTCTGAGGATGAAGGCTCATACATAAGAGAAACTATTAAGAAAGATTTTGAGATTAATAGTTGGACCAAAATATGGTTTATGATAGAAGATTATGGTGTAATTTGAACCATGTAGCCGACCCCACTTAGTGGGATAAGGCTTTGGTTGTTATTGTTGATTGTAAACCCTAAATGCAGAATTTCTAAGGAAGGCTCAGATTCACCTTTTTCTCAAACAAGAGGCAGAAGAGAAGAATCTCACCATGGCTGGTTTATCAGTACCTGTAGAATAAACCACAAAGGTATTTTCAAACAGATTCTGTAACACCTTGCCAGTACTAGCTCTTCAACCTGTTGTCTGATCTAAAAGCTAAAAACAACAGCATAGCCACCTTGTAGCCTCTACCAAGCAACTAACTACAGTAATAATGTATCAGTGAAGTAATGTGCAAGTCAGTAAGAGATTTAACAAGTGCTAAAACAGAGAACTTGATGCAGATATCATAATATATAAAACACACAAAGCACGTTATATATAAAACACACAAAGCACGTTAAAAATACCTCAGAAGTAATTAGAAAAGGTGTGGCATGCTTCTCCACAAACCAATTTTAACATCAAAAACCTCTAAACCATATGCATTTATATCAAAGAAAATGTACCTAGACAAACAAAACACCACAAAATGAAAAGTAAGAAAAGAAATAAACTACTAACTATTTGAGATAAGAGTTATAAACCCTCAAGCTCTCTTAAAATAAATAAAAATTGATTGATGACCAAGGCCACTGTTAAAGTTTCCTTTTGTAGTACTTTTCTTTCCACCATGGACAAACATATCTAAATAAATTTAAGGATGAATCAATAAAATACATTACTTCAAATGAAATAATGATTCGAGAGAGACTTCAAATGAAAACAACTAACAAACAAGTACTGTGTAAAAAAGTGTTGTGGCAGAAAATAATGATGTTGGTCTAGTGAAATACGGATATTACCATGAGTGCAGCATTAGGAATAAGGAATGGTGTACGTACAGAGCATTACAAATAGAAGGGATGTATAGTACAATTTGTTTCCCTAAGTTGAAAGTTTTCGTTATTTCATGAGTAAGATGGAGCACCCAGCAACATTGTCTTGCCTTGTAAATCCTAAGAATTTTCTTAGCCACATAACATTCACAAGCGAGGATCAAACAATCACTCATAAGGATAAATAATGTTATGGTTTGCATTAAAAAATTAGTTTGGTGAGAAATGTGTTTCATCATTAAATTTGACTCGGTCGAAAACAAACAAAAATTAAACAAAAATGAAAAAAGGGGGAACACAACCACGAACCCCAAACACGATTTGAGATGGGGTTGGAAAAAAGAAGGCTCAGATTCGCCTTTTCTCAGACAGAAGAGCGAAGAGGTTCCCAAGGGCTGCGTTAAAAACAGCATCTGTGCATAGTACAACAAGTGTAATTTCACAGACACAGAATCGCCTCGCCATGAAACATGTCTTCACCCAATGTCTGATTCAATTGCTGAAAATATCATCACAGCCTTGTTATCCAAGAAGAAGAAGAAGAAGAAGAAGTAACCAAACATTGCCTTGTTATCAAAAACGAAGAAGAGGAGCCTTTTTATCGCATCGGAAGTTATCTTACAATGCAATTGCTACGTAACTTCTGATCGTTTAAAACAGGGACCTATGAGCAATTGAAGGTGGCTGAAGAGCAATTTCTCAAATGGATGTTCAAATATCATTTCTCTTATAAAAAATATGGACCCCAAACGCAATTTGAGATGCAGGGGCTGAACAAAAGAAGGCTCAGATTCGGCTTTTGTCAGACAGCAGAAAGAAGAATTTCACAAAGGCTGCGTCAAGCATCTGTACAAAGCACGAAAAGTGTAACTTCTGGCACCCAATGTCACCCAAGTGCCACCCACTTGATACAAACACAAAATCGCCTCGCCATGAATAAACTTTCCATCCAACGTCTGAAACAATAGCAGAAAAGATCATCATTGCCTTGTGAAAGGGCATACGAGAAAGGCAAAGCACACTGCAAGATTTGAATAGATGTCCAATAAGAATCACCGGTGCTGGCCTTGAGTAAAGCAGGCATAGGCAAAGGCAGTGAAAGAAACATAGCCATTTGATTTGCTGCTGCTCTATCCGAAAAACAACTCTTGACTAGCATCTTGAGAGACAATAATGAATCACAAGATAACTGAAGGTTAAGATTACCACTATGAGAGCTGAGAAGTTGTTTCTCTACAGAGAAAAGCTCTAAAACCTCAGCTTTAGCAGCGAGTGACTGGGGATAAAATAAATGGACACAGTCACCATCAAAATCCGCCCCTAGGGGTCCACATATTAGTGGATTAATTTTGACTGTGTGGTCGTCATGGATATATACCACAAGCGCTTGCAAGGAGTGCTTGAGGGTAGTTGGCAGTCTGTTGATGAAAACAGTATCCCCGTCCATAATCCTCCGTGCACTATCTGACCAGGTTTAAGATAAATGTGCCCCTTTGAGCCCTCCCTCAGCGAGTAAGTTGACATACCTACCTTGTATGTCAAGCACAAGTTTTCATCAACCAACTTCTGTAAATAATGGATGTTACGAATGCTGACTGGGCAACCTCAAGCGGAATTCAAACTTCGTTTATTTTCTTATACCCATCTCCAGTTATCACATTCCAGGAAGAAAACCCAGAACCCTTATAAATAACGTCCGCATTTTTTCAGACAGAAAAGTGAAGATATTGGGATTGGGATGAATAAAAGAAGGCTCAGATTCGCCTTTTCTCAGACAGAAAAGTGAAGAGATTCCCAAGGCTGCGTCAAAAACAGCACCTGTGCAAAGTACAGTAACTGTAACTTCACACAGACACAACCATGAAACATGTCTTCACCCATTGTCTGATTCAATTGCTGAAAATATCATCACAGCCTTGAGAAGAATAAGAAGAAGAAAAAGAAGTGAACAAAGCCTTGTTATCAAAAACGAAGAAGAGGAGCCTTGTTATCGCAACGGAAGTTATCTTCCGATGGGATTAGTTTGTAACTTCAGATCGTTTAAAACAGAGGCCTGGGAATGAGTAATTTCATATGGGAGAAGAGCAATTTTCAAAAATGATAGTACAAATATTGTTTCTTATAACAAAAAGAAGGCTCAGATCCGCCTTTTGTCAGACAGAAGAGAGAAGAGTTTCCCAAAGACTGCGACAAACATTTGTGCAAAGTGTAACTTCACACAAACACAAAACAGCCTCGCCATGAAACATCTCTTCACTCAATGTCTGATTCAATTATTTAAAACATCATCACCGCCTTGTTACCAAACCAGAAGAAGAAGAAGAAGAAGAAGAAGTAAACAAACATTTCCCCTATTATCAAAGAAGAACAAGAACAAGAAAAAGAAGATTAGGGTGAAGAACAGAGGGAGTAATAGTATAATTGTGTTGAGAGTTGTTTATAAATTTCACCGAGACAAATCATCGGCTACCACGACAACACAGGGGAAACAACTCTCAAAACAACCTTAACTCTCTGGGTGTGGAGCCTCATACTTAAACTAATGACAAATGAGTGTGTAAGGCTCAGATTCGCCTTATTTTCTCAAACAATAGGCTGAAGAAAAAAGCATCAATCAACATGGCTACAATAACAATATCTGTAGAATAAACCACAAAAAATGATATTTTCAAACAGATACCAAAACACCTTGCCAATACTACTATGAAGGTTCTTTCTTCAACCTATTATGTGATCTGTAAAAGCTGAAAACAACATCACTGCCTCATTGTGTACTGTTATCTATCATGAAAACCAATTTTTTTAAATAAATCATATCAGAAAAGAAATGTGCATATCACTAAAGAGGTTCTTATATAAAATATTTGTGATTTGGGGTCAGATTCATCTTTTTGTATGAAAGCGAGAGTAATGCATGAATGTTGGAGTTGAATCATCCACCACAGCTTATTGTTCTCCTTCTTCAACGTTTCCCTCTCGCAAAACAACAATGGGGAAATGGTAGATCTGGAGTGTAATCAACCATTATTGTGCCACCAATTACATGAACGTGCATCCGTGTCTACTCAAGCAACTAAGTACAACAATAATGTATCACCGAATAAATTTGCAAATCACATAATATTTAAAACACACAAAGCATGTTAAAAATACCTCCAAACTAATTAGAATGCCTTCGTTATTTCAATTATCTCTTCCCTACTGCAACCGTAATAGCAGCCAGACAATGTCATCATGCCCATTCATATATAAGATGGAGCGCCCAACAGCGTTGTCATGCCTTGTAAATCCTAAGAATTTTCTTGGCTCCATATTAACAAGCGAGCGTCAAAAAATCACTCGGAAGGATAAACAATTTTATGGTTTGCATTAAAAAATTAGTTTGGCGACAAATGCGTCTCACTATTCAAATACTTTCATCATTAAATTTGACTTGGTGGAAAGCAAACAAAAATTAAACCAAACTGGAAAAAGGGGGAACAAAAAGAGGGATCCCAAACACAATTTGAGATTAGGATGAATAAAAGAAGGCTCAGATTTGCCTTTTCTCAGACAGAAGAGTGAAGAGGTTCCCAATGGCTGCGTCAAAAACAGCATCTGTGCAAAGTACAATAACTGTAACTTCACTCAGACACAGAATCGCCTCACCACGAAACATCTCTTCGCCCAAATGTCTGATTCAATTCCTGAAAATATCATCACAGCCTTGAGAAGAATAAGAAGAAGAAAAAAGGAGTGAGCAATTTCATTTGGGAAAAGAGCAGTTTTCAAAAATGGTAGTACAACTACAAATATCATTTCTCATCACAAAAAGAAGGCTCAGATTCGCCTTTTGTCAGACAAAAGAGAGAAGAATTTCTTAAAGGCTGCGTCAAGCATATGTGTAAAGTGTAACTTGACACAGACACAAAATCGCCTCGCCATGAATCAACATTTCACCAAATGTCTGATACAATTGCAGAAAACAGCATCACTGCCTTGTTACCAAAAGAAGAAGAAGAAAAAGATGAAGTAAACAAGCATTTCCCTTGTTATCAAAGAAAGAAAACCAGCGTGAGTTAACTCACACAGGGGTATTTTGGGAAATTCAGCTGGAAGCGAGAAAAATGTGTTGGGAGAAGAGCAATTATCATATATTGAAGGAATGAGGAAGTATATGTGTGTTGAGAGGTGTTAACAAATTTCTCCAAGACGAATCATCAGCAACCACATTAACACAGAGAGGCAACAACTCTCAAAACAACCTTATATCTGTGAATGTGGAGCCTCATACTTAAACTAACGGTTAATGAGTTTAAAAACCCTAATTTAGGGTTTGAAAGGAAGGCTCAGATTCATCTTTTTTTCTCAAACAATAGGGTGAAGAAAAGAGTATCAGTCAACATGGCTGCATTATCAATATCTATAGAATAAACCACAATACAAAAATGGTATTTTTGACACAGATAATAAAAACACCAAGCCAATGCCACTAAGGTTCTTACTTCAGTCTATTGTCTAATATATAAAAGCTGAAAACAACATCACTGCCTCATGAAAACCAAATTAAAAATAAAATAAAATAAAATCATATCAGAAAAGAATGTGCATATCACTAAAGAGATTCTAATCACTAAAGAGGTTCTAATATAAAGAATAAAACATTGGCTTTTCGATTCACCTTTTTTTGTATGAAAAAAGAGTAATGCATGCATGATGCATGTTGGAGTTGAATTATCCACCACAGCTTCTTCTTCTTCTTCGCAGAATAACAGTGGGAAATGGTAGATCTGGAGTGTAATCAACCATTCTTGGGTTTCGCGTTACTTCACTGGGTATTGTCGGGGTTAGAGCCTTTCTTCGGAATCTATAATTCAATTAAATTTCAATGTTGTTAAAAAAACATGGTTAATAGTCATTTTAACGAGGAGTACACAATAGTTCTTCCCTATATGTATTTACTTTGTCGGTATTGAAATATTATTTTAGCGTCAGAAATTATTTTGATTAACAGAGTCCGCAATCAAAAAATACTTTAAAATTGTCTGATCTAAAAGCTAAAAACAACATCATAGCCACCTTGTAGTCTCTATCGAGCAACTAACTACAGTAATAATGTATCAGTGAAGTAATGTGCAAGTCAATAAGAGATTTAACAAGTGCTAAAACAGAGAACTTGATGCAGATAACATATTATATAAAACACACAAAGCACGTTAAAAATACCTCGGAAGTAATTAGAAAAGGTGTGGCATGCCTCTCCAGAAACCATTTTAACATCAAAAACCTCCAAACCATATGCATTTACATCAAAGAAAATGTACCTAGACAAACAAAACACCGCAAAATGAAAAGTAAGAAATGAACAATCACTCATAAGGATAAATAATATTATGGTTTGCATTAAAAAATTAGTTTGGTGAGAAATGTGTTTCATCTGTTAAATTTGACTCGGTCAAAAACAAACAAAAATTAAACAAAAATGAAAAAAGGGGGAACAAAAACCACGAACCCCAAACACGATTTGAGATGGGGTTGGAAAAAAGAAGGCTCAGATTCGCCTTTTCTCAGACAGAAGAGCGAAGAGGTTCCCAAGGGCTGCGTCAAAAACAGCATCTGTGCATAGTACAACAAGTGTAATTTCACACAGACACAGAATCACCTCGCCATGAAACATGTCTTCACCCAAATGTCTGATTCAATTGCTGAAAATATCATCACAGCCTTGTTAACTAAGAAGAAGAAGAAGAAGAAGAAAAAGAAAGAAGTAACCAAACATTTGCCTTGTTATCAAAAACGAATTTGGTCATTTACTTGTGTCAATAGGAAGTATTGTATGTCAAAAAAGCAATTTTCTTTCAAAGAAGGCTCAGATTTGGCTTTTGTGAGACAGCAGAAAGAAGAATTTATCATAGGCTGCGTGAAGCATCTGTACAAAGCAGGCGGGAAAAGTGTAACTTGTGTCACCCAAGTGCTACCCACTTGATACAGACACAAAATCGCCTTGCCATGAATCAACTTTTCATCCAATCCAATGTCTGATACAATAGCAGAAAACATCATCATTGCCTTGAGGAATGGAGGAAGCCATAGTATATGGTCGAATCATCGACAACCACAACAAGCAACAACTCTGTTAAAAAGCTGAAAACAACATCACTTACTTCCTCACTGTATCATCATCTATATCAAGAAACCAATTTTAAGTATAAAAGACGTGAAGCTAGCTAGGGCAATGAAAATGCAATTAACTAAAGTGAAAGAGCGAAATGAGAAAATGAATGAAGTATTATTAACCTAACCATTAGTGATTTGAAAGTGACAGTGCATGCTCCAGTTCAATCATCTACAATACACCTTCGTCTTCAATGAATGTTTACCTCTCCAATATCAAAATCTGGGGAAATGAAACATTATAGGTTTCATTGGGGGTGGGTTAGACTATTTTTTCCTAATTCTTGACAAATCAAAATCAAAATCAAAATGGACAAAAACACTTCTTATCTAACTCCAAATGACAAAAACAAAAATTTGTTTAGTAACTTTTACTTTCTTACGAGTAAGTTAATTCAAATAATTTATAGCTTAAAGCTTATTGATATTTATTTCAATTTTATCCATGTATTATTAATTGAAAATATTTGAATATTAATTGAATATATTATTATTTTTATATAATTTCATATTTATAAAATAGTTCAACCATTAATTTTACCAAAGACTACAACAAATTCAATTAAGTAGTTAATCCACTATCAGCTATAAGGTACATTGATATAAGTTATTCGCTATTCATTATTTTTTTACCAAACAGATCATACAAATATAAAGAAATACAATTAATTTTGTATAAATGAGAAATTAATGGATTATATTATAAAATTATCCTTAACTAATAATTGTATGGGGAAATGAGTTAAAAAAATTGAAGAAAAAAATAAGAGGGAAATACGTTAAAAAATTGAAAGAAAAAAGAGTAATAAACTAGTCAAGGTATAACAATAAAAATAAAAAATAAAAAATAAATAAAAAAATATTTTATGTGTATTATAAAAAAAAAATTGTTTTTATTTGAAAGGAAAGTAGGTCGTTTATATTTTTAGGTTATTTTTTAGAGTTGATGAAGACAAAGAATGTGGGACTAGTAAAAAAATATCTAGTTAAATCCGACAAAAATTACCCCTACTCATGGGAAAAGATTGATAGTGCAACCATAGTAAGTACGAAAAACAACGAACAAACAGGAACCATTGGATATGCATTTATTTTGATTTTTATTTATTTTGAAAATGAGAAATGATTGTTGGCACAACACCAATACTCACGACAACCGGCACGAATGTTAACAGCCCATGGATATATGAAGCATAGCACCAGATTAATTTTCTCTCTCCCCCATGTATTGTATGTGAATCGCTCTTTACATGTCGCATTTTTTGGTGGGAAAATGAGAGTCGTGCCATATAGCACCTCTCTTTGAAAATATAATACAACTACCTCGTGTTTCGTATGCCGGTTGTGCCATATAGCAATCTTACAACAATAATAATAATAAAACACTGCTCAATATCAATACATTTATTAATCTGTCATACATTTATTATCAATATAGGGTACAATTCGCCAAATAAATACATAGGAACATAACATATATGCTAACCTTCTAAAGCGCCTGAAAATTATTTCTAATAGAAAGAAATACAAAATCACTTTCTAATTTTAAAATCACTTTCTAATTTTAAACAAACATAAAATGACTTTTGCCTTCTATTAAAAATATCTATAAAAAAAATATTTAAATTACTTTGTATCAAAATCACTTTTAATGCAAATCTGGTCAACAAAAATTTGCAGCATGCCTATGTCTGCAATCTGCACATTCTGTGTTCACGATAACATCCTCTTAAATCAACACTCAATAAAAGTAATTTGGCTTTCCAATTTTAATATTCTGCTCCGTGAGGAATCCTGTGATGGCATTCTTCTGCCAGCCCTTGAAACTCCTGCAGTAAATTTTAGAGTAAACATTAACTTGAGCGTAAAGTAAAAGCATTACAGCCTATTATCAGTTTCAAATCGTATTTCAGACCCAAAAAAATATATATATCAAACTTTCATGTCTTGCAGTTGCAGATGATTTTTTATGAACTGTTTATCACTCAACAAACAAATATCATTCAGTTGTTTGCACGCATGCAAACAATTGATTACAGAAGGATAATGCACATTAAACTTACCTTTGGTCAAGATGCGCAATAATTTCGCCACCAGGAAAAGCAGATTTAGTTGCCTCGTATGCAGCTTTTATAGACTGTTTCCAAGTTCCTCCAATCTCTACATTTGTTTCTCCTTTTGGATCATCCATTGGCACCGAATATCCAGAAAGTAGGTGACCAACCCAAACATCATCTTTCCTATATTGCAAAAAGCAAAGCAAGTAAGTTAATTTTTTTTATTCAAGGTAACAAGGTTTAAAAATAATTTTGACAATCGCAAAATTTTATGTAAGCAACATTTTCTCAAAGTGTATTAGAACTCAAGAGTAAAAAAAAGGCTTAAGTAGAAGATTGTTCACACAAAATCAAGATACATTGCATATGAAATCATGCGAAAGTAGTCTAACTAAGAAAAAGCCACCTTTATCTTCATTCCAGTGGAGTTTAACTCCCATGTTTTTCACCAATGTAATTTATTCCCATAATCTATTTAAGTGTGCAGTTTATATACCCTTTCATCAATCAGAAAATTCAATTATAAAGTCACTGAAATGGCTACTTACAACACTACATCCATATGCCGAGGCACATAATGTCCACCGCCTATCCCAAGAAGGACTTTCTTCTTATCATTCTCCCTGCAGGAAGAGTGTGAGAATCAGATTCACTTTAGAAAATTTTCACCGATTTTAGAAGGAAACTTTAATCACATAAATGAACCAAACCTAAATATTGGCTCTGCATTGATAAAAAATTTAACTTGGCGCTTATAGCATGTATAAGCTATTTCTATAATGAAAAATGAGAAGGCCTCAATGCTCAAAAGGGACATTGAATGAAAATCCAAATAGTCTCACTGTAAGCAACATCACAATTCATACTGAATTTTCCTAATATACAACAACAACAACAACAACAAAACAAAAAAAAAAAAACATCATTAAAAAACAAAAGCACACAAGCATATGAACTGAAGAAAAACAACTACACACCTATAAGTGCAATCTCACAATCATCGCCAATTACATATATGCAATTCAGAAAGCTTAGGCATGATTTTTGAATGCATGAAGGAATAATATGAGGCAATTTTCCAGTCAATCACAAGTTCACAACTAAAAAGTACACAGAAAATTATGTTAGGATTTTCATTGAAAAATTATTTATGTGAGAAATTCTAGCTATGTCATTGCTAATGGTTTCATCATAAACCTGACATGGTATTTATAAATAAAAAGTTCTATAAAAAAGAAAAATAAAACGGGAAGGAGGAAACCAAGTCCCAAAAATAATTTAAGGCTGAATAAAGGAGGCTCAGATTCGCCATTTTTCAGACATAAGAGAGAAGAGGTTTGCAATGGCTGCGTCAATAGCAACTGCGCATAGTATTACAAGGGTAATTTTACACATACAGAGTCACCTAGCAAGGAAGCAATTCTTCACCAAGTGTCTGATTAATTTGCTAAAAATATCATCACTGCCTAGTTATCCAAGAAGAAGAAACAGATTGAAGTACCAGAAGCAGAAACAGAAGGTGATGTGTTTGTGTGTGTATCTTCGAACAAATACTGAAACACCTAGCCAGTACTAAGAAGGCTTTTTAACCTGTTACCTAATCTAAAAGTTGAAATCAAAATCACAGCTTCCTTGTGTCTTCTATATAATGTTAAAATATCTTGCATTCGACAGAAACAAATCATATCGCAAATCAAATGTCCAAATCACAAAGAAGTTTAACAAGTGCTAAAACAGAATTTGATGGCGATAAGTTAGTATATATAACAAATGAAGTGTGTTAAATGAAGATTGTACTTGGCCAAAGAGTTACAAACCACCACAAAATGAAAAATTACAGAAGATATACAGAACTAACCATTAGAGATAGGAGAGTACCAGATCCTCTATTTCTGTGTATCTTAAAAAAAAAAATAGTCTCCCTGAGAGTAATGATCAAGCTCAACCATCCACGCTTCGTCAACATTTTTCTTTATAATTTAGGCGAAATAGATTTGTGGCTTTTGCTTCGAAAAGGGAATGCTAGGCTTAGGGTGAAATGAAGCATTTTGGCTTCTTTGAGTATTGGGCTTGGGTGACTTTTGTGTGAAAATTTTAAACCCATGCAGCCACTACAAAGGAATAACTCCAAGGATCATGCTCCCGGGGATCAGACAATGGCTCCTTCTAAACCTATTCATAAAGTAGATTTGGGAAGGCTTCCTAAGACGTCCACTCTTCTCTCTGTTTAGTATAAATCCCCAGCAGTAAATTGATATACAAGACTACCGGTATAGAAGTTTTGTCAAGAGTTAAGTGCCCTTTTCTACTCAGAGTCTCTCTCTCTCTTTCCACCATGGACAAGCATATCTGCAGAGCGAAATAAATTTCAAGAATAAAACAATTGTTTGAGTACAATAAACTTTTAACATAAGAACTATTTAGACAGCATCTCAGATAATTTGGTATAGATAACCTAATATGACATGTGTTAACGTACCTTAAAAGATATTACTTATTAGAACAGGATAGCATGCTTCACCTAAAACAATTTTAACATTGAAAACCTCCTATTCATCTGCATTCAACATAAAAGAAAATGCACTTAGCCAAACAAAACAACACAGTGACAAGAAATAGAAGGTATAAAATATAAATGCTAACCATTTGAGATAGGATAGTGAGTACCAAACCCTCTAGTTCTCTATTCAAATATATAAAAAAATGGATTGATGTCCAAGGCTATAAGTATATAGTTTCCTCGGGAGTTAATGATTGTTACTTTTCAGAGTCGTTCCCTTTCCACCATGTACAAGCAAATCTAAATAAATTTCCCAAATGAAACAAGTCGGGTACAATAAGCTATAATCAGAGAAATTTGTTTTGGGCATCACTTCGAATGAAACCAAGTAGCGCACAAATTAATGATGTGGGTCAAATATAACACAGATGCTATCATAGTGCAGGATAAGGAATGGTGTGGACACAGTTTCTCTCTTTCCACCATGGACAAGCATATCTAAATCAATTTCAAGAATGAAACAATACTCACAGTCCGTTAAACTATATTCATAGAAGTTACTTTAGGACACCACTTCACATGAAATCCGTAGTGTAGATATCTATTTCATAGAAAATGGTGATGTTTCTCATAGTGCTATGCTTCCAACAATAATTTGACTGTGGGAAACAAAGAGCAATTCAACAAAACAGATGAAAGATAGAAAGAGGGGAAAAGATCCCACAACATAATTTATGGTTGAACAAAAGGAGGCTCAGATTCGCCTTTTCTCAGACACAAAACAGAAGAGGTTCACAAAGGCTGCATCAACAAAATCTGTGCAAAGGACCGCAAGGGTAATTTCACAATGACACGGAGTCACCTCACCAGGAAACAACTCTTCACACATTGTCTGATTCAATTGCTGAAATCATTATCACTGCCATGTTATCTATGAGGAAGTATGTGTATGTATGTGTGTGTGGAGAGCTGTTTGCAAATTTCACTGAGAAGGATCATCGACTTGCACGTCAACTCAGAGAGGTGACAGCTCTCACGGCCACCTATCTCTCTGGGGATGAAGGCTCATACATAAGAGAAACTATTAAGATTTAGAGATTAATAAGTTGGACCAAAATATGGTTTATGATAGAAGATTATGGCGTAATTTGAACCATGTAGCCGACCCCACTTAGTGGGATAAGGCTTGGTTGTTGTTGTTGATTGTAAACCCTAAATGCAGAGTTTCTAAGGAAGGCTCAGAATCACCTTTTTCTCAAACAAGAAGCAGAAGAGAAGAGTCTCACCATGGCTGCGTTATCAGTACCTGTAGAATTATCCACAGGTATTTTCAAACAGATTCTGTAACACCTTGCTAGTACTAGCTCTTCAACCTGTTGTCTGATCTAAAAGCTAAAACCAACATCATAGCCACCTTGTACTCTCTATCGAGCAACTAACTACAGTAATAATGTATCAGTGAAGTAATGTGCAAGTCAATAAGAGATTTAACAAGTGCTAAAACAGATAATTTGATGCAGATAACATATTATATAAAACACACAAAGCACGTTATATATAAAACACACAAAGCACGTTAAAAATACCTCAGAACTAATTAGAAAAGGT
The DNA here is from genome assembly GCF_051527215.1 of Medicago sativa. Taxonomy (NCBI): domain Eukaryota; kingdom Viridiplantae; phylum Streptophyta; class Magnoliopsida; order Fabales; family Fabaceae; genus Medicago; species Medicago sativa. Next base: position 59,396,140 of record NC_140756.1, read on the forward strand.
GTGGCATGCCTCTCCAGAAACCATTTTAACATCAAAACCCTCCAAACCATATGCATTTACATCAAAGACTTATAAACCCTTTCTTATAAATAACATCCGCATTTTTTCAGACAGAAAAGTGAAGAGATTCGGATTGGGATGAATAAAAGAAGGCTCAGATTCGCCTTTTCTCAGACATGTCTATTTTTCATAAAACACCAGGCTTCTCTCAAAAAAATATGGTTTCAAACAAAATCGTGTAAGAACAAAAATATTAAATGTACATATTCTGATTCTGATTGTATTGCGTACAATCTTTTAGCAAAAATATTATTTGATTCCTACAAACAAACCATTCAAACAAGAAACTTCATCCAACGATACAAGTATTTATAAGTCTTTATGACAATACAATATGGCTGGCCTAGCTCCAAGCCGACACAAGTATTTGTAAGACATTATAACAATACAATATGGCTGCCTAGCCCCAATTAAGAAAAGTCTAAATAAAGATGTTCTAATGATATGCAATCCACTCATTAGCACCATTGGAGAAGCATACTAATGAATCTTTTCATCATCATTCCAGCATTCCAGCAATGGGAGAAATCATGCAGTGGCAGATTTGTCTCCCGTGGCCGCAGTAGCCGAGGCACGCTTAGCTTTATAATCTTTAACCGCTGCTTTTATAGCATCCTCAGCAAGCATGCTGCAGTGAAGCTTAACTGGCGGGAGTTTAAGATGCTTTGCAATCGCACTGCACAAGCACAAGATTAATTTTGTCACTTCAAAAACTAACAACAAACAGACCAAAACTACCAATCATGGAAGCATTACCAAAGATAAAACTATTTAGTAGTAAGATTAAATCCTGCAGATCGGCGCGATTCAGAAACCAAAAGGGCCTCCTTCCAAAAACAAGAAAAAGAAACCAAAAGGTCCAAAACATAGCAGCAAAAGATGATGGCTTGTTATGTATCAAGACCACTAAAAATTATGTATCTATTCCCAAATTTTAATAAATTTGGGCAGGATATTGAAGAATACCTTCGACGTGTAGCTAAGTAGCTTTGGATTCCTTTTCCTTGGTTGCCGATCATGAAGAATAAATATAACAGAGTCCACTCCTCTCCCTATTCTATAGGTCGAGCTATTTCATACCGGAAACTCTTCCTAGTAGCTACCCTTGCTAGCATTGTTTGATGGACAAAATAGCTAATGTACTACATCGTCGCCAAGTAGTAATAGTCATAAAAGTTAGTATTCGCTGGATTGCGTTATTTCAACTGGTCGCTATGGTGATGGTTAGGATTAGTGTAACTTATTTTATTTTAGGACAGGGGGTGGGTGGGTGAGTGGTGGTGGTTTGCACTTTGCAATGTGATTAGAGTGTTTTTCCTTAGAGAATGGTTTATTAAAAATGTATTTATGTGCTACCTGAACTATTAGAGAATGATAAAAAAAAAAAAATTAGTCTTTTGTATTTCTTACAAAATATGATTACTTTTCGTGCACTCTTTAATTTGGTCTACGTAGTTCAAAACATTGTTCGATGAAGTTAAAATTGTAATGTTGGATGATAGGTTATAAAACAGCTTACAAATTATATGAAAACAGCTTGACTTTATTTTATCTTGTGTTATAGAAAATAGAAATAGTATATCTCTTAAGTGCTTATATGATAATCGTTTATACCATAAGTAGAAAAATAAGCTGTTTATCCAAACAGGGCTCGCATCTTCAAACCCCAAACATAAAATTAAAACCAACCAAATATATTTGCTTTCTACATCTAAACTTGAATAGCCAGAAACCCATCTTCAACAAAAAATTTATATACCATCAACCTCAAGCACCAAAGCCAAAGTTTGATTAAAATGTAACATTACCGAACTGAAGAAAGATAAAAATAAAATAAAACTTGATATAGGATATAGCTCAGAACTGTTTCCATGCTTATTATGGCAAAATATTATTATTTCGTTATCATCCAATATTCTCAAGCGAAAAATATCATATAATTAAGAAATAAATCACATAAAACTACACAACAATTAAGAAATAAACCACGTAGTAATACACAAACTTCAGCCAGACAAAAACACAATTTGCTTTGCAACAAAGTAAAAAATTCTTAGACCAGTTACTTACGTGTTCTTAATGCTTAAAACTTCCTCAATTTGCTTTCCCTTAACCCATTCAGTAGCTGCAAAACGATAAACAAGCACAATTAACAATAACATAGTCGTAATAATCAAATTCATCAATAAAAAAGGGAATTGAAATTCAAACACAACCCTAAAAAAAAAAAAATCCTTAATTTCCTATAACAAACCAATACATGAAAAAACAACCTACCAACGGACGATGAAGCAATAGCAGAACCACATCCAAAGGTCTTAAAGCAAGAATCAACGATTGTTCCATTATCATCAACCTTAATTTGAAACTTCATGACATCACCACAAGCGGGTGCACCAACAAGAGCAGATCCCACATCCCGCTCTTCCTTATTGAAGGATCCAACATTCCGGGGATTTTCGTAGTGATCCACCACCGTCTCGTGGTAGAATCGTGGAAGAACCCTAATTGCTGGAATTGGCGACTCAAACGACGCCGTTTGGACGAGTTTCTTTGCGATTCTCAGCATTTTTTTTTCTTTTCCTTTTTTGTTGTGGAAATGAAATTATGCTGAATGAAAAAGTGAGGAGAAGATAATAATCTTAGCCGCTTTGTATTTCCCTTTTGTATTTCTTACTCCCTCCGTTTTAAAATGAGTGTCGTTTTAGGTGTTTACACAAATATTAAGAAATGCAATAATTAAAAGAAAGACAATGGTTATTTTACCAAATTATCTTTATTAACTATTGGTTAATTTTAAAAGTAATACTTTGGAAGTAGTGTGCTGAGTATTAATTGGAGGGTACAATTGAAAAGAAAAAGTTATTATTGCATTGGAAACTGAAAGTGTCATTCATTTTGAAACAAATTTTTTTGGCTAAAGCGACACTCATTTTGAAACGGATGGAGTATAAAATATAATTACTTTTCGTGCACGCTTTAATTTGGTCTACGTAGTTCAGAACATTGTTCGATGAAATTAAAATTGTAATGTTGGATGAAATTTAAGACATTGTTGAAAATATGTTGTGTTTTATATGTATTGGGATACGTAAACTATTTTGTGTTTGGTATGGCGGCGGCGAGAATTGATTTTGATAGAATTGAGTTAGAGAGAATTGATTTGGGTTAAAAGTGAGTTGTATGTGAATTGATTTATGTTTGGATAGATCTGCTTAAAAGTGATTCTTAGGAGTTGATGTTGTTTGGATAGGATAGTATGTATCAAAATTGATTTTAAGAGTGTAATGACCAAACTATCCTTTTAATTATATTTAAAAGTAAATATCCCACCCATTCTCATTAGATAATATAATTATTTCAGCTTATTATAAATTGATTTTATTGCTTCAAAAATTCATTTTAAAATAATATTAATTTATAAGAGTTATTTTTAATCAATCGGGTGATTTTTAATAGAACATAAGCATAAAAAAATGCAATTTTTTCATCATCATTCCAGCATTCCAGCAATGGCAGAAATCATGCAGTGGCAGATTTTTCTCCCGTGGCCGCAGTAGCCGAGGCACGCTTAGCTTCATAATCTTTAACCGCTGCTTTTATAGCATCCTCAGCAAGCATGCTGCAGTGAAGCTTAACTGGCGGGAGTTTAAGATGCTTTGCAATCTCACTGCACAAGATTAATTTTGTCACTTCAAAAACTAACAACAAACAGACCAAAACTACCAATCATGGAAGCATTACCAAAGATAAAACTATTTAGTAGTAAGATTAAATCCTGCAGATCGGCGCGATTCAGAAACCAAAAGGGCCTCCTTCCAAAAACAAGAAAAAGAAACCAAAAGGTCCAAAACATAGCAGCAAAAGATGATGGCTTGTTATGTATCAAGACCACTAAAAATTAGCTTGTTATGTATGCTAAAAAAAATTGTTTTTATTTGAAAGGAAAGTAGGTCGTTTATATTTTTAGGTTATTTTTTAGAGTTAAGGAAGACAGAATGTGGGACTAGTAAAAAAATATCTAGTTAAATCCGACAAAAATTACCCTACTCATGGGAAAAGATTGATAGTGCAACCATAGTAATTACAAAAAACAACGAACAAACAAGAATCATTGGATATGCATTTATTTTGATTTTTATTTATTTTGAAAATGAGAAATGATTGTTGGCAGAACACCAATACCCACGACAACCGGCACGAATGCTTAACAGCCCTTGAATATATGAAGCATAGCACCATATTAATTTTCTCTCTCCCCCATGTATTGTATGTGAATCGCTCTTTACATGTCACATTTTTTCGTGGGAAAATGAGGGTCGTGCCATATAGCACCTCTCTTTGAAAATATAATACACTACCTTGTGTTTCGTGTGCCAGTCGTGCCATAATATAGCAATCTTACAACAATAACAATAACAATAACAATAACAATAACAATAATAATAATAATAATAATAATAATAATAATAATAATAATAATAATAATAATAATAATAATAATAATAATAATAATAATAATAATAATAATAATAATAATAATAAAACACTGCTCAATAATGAAAAATGAAATCCTGAAGCAGGTTGTTCACAAACTAGACTTCCATTTTTAGATAACTAGTTTCTTAGCCCGATCCAAATTATTGATATGGTTGCCGTGAAAACTAAGTGTTCGAAGCTTACTGGGTTTACTCTACTTTCTTATGATCAGTTCTACCATGGAAGTTCTTCATGGAGGGTACACGGTTGTGTTAGTTAAATTCCCACATCAATGAAAAGTTAAATATTTCCAAGGGTCACTGTTGTAGTTTCTTCAGGAGTCGAGTGCCCTTCACTTCTTTCTTTTCCACCATGGACAAGCATACCTACATGAAAATTCAAGATTCATCCAACTGTTTGAGAACAATAAACTAAAAAACATGAAAATAGCTAAAAACCTGTAATATGTCGCTAAAAACCTGTAATATGTGTCTATTACAACTTAGATACTTTGCAAATAGCAGGGTTCAACAAGTCTAGTACAATTTGTCTTACTAGGTTGAAAAACAAAGCTACATGTCTCATTTTTGTTATTTCATTTAATATTTCCCCTGTTGCAACCTAATAGCAACCAGACAAAATGATCATGTCCGTCCATATATAAGATGGAGTGCTGTGCAATATTTTCTTGCCTTTAGAATCTTAACAATTTTATTGCCCAATTTCTCAACAAGGGAAACAAATAATAAAGTTTATTGTTCACCCAGCACTGAATTTACAGACCTTTATCACAAATCATATTGTTTGATAACCTTGGTTCAGCTTTTGTGAAATGTACTAATAATTCAAGTTTTTTTCTAATACAAGGATAAGTTTGTGTTTGACCAAGAACAAAATTAACATTATATAATTTGATGAGAAATGCACATTGATAACTTCTGTTGGATGTGGTTCAAATAGAAACTGCCTCTCATTTGAAGCTGGAAGTGGAACTAGAACCAATATTGAGTTCCACCCTATAAGTGGGATTGCCCAACACTACAAAGAGATATTGCATATTAGATGCTTATACCAACTCCTAGGTGGCATTGAATAGAAGGATCTAATTCCATCTTAAGCATCAAATGAGAAGGCAATTCCACCAATATTCGAACCACATCTCTCACATATATATATATAACAAAACAATCCACCCCAAAAGTATAATTGCACTGGCTTCCATGACAGGAACTTAAATTTCAATGTACCAGTTTCAATTTTGATACCAAACTAAATAGCTAGTAAGCATGTTAAATAGAGGTCATTTTTGAAGTCTTACTTAAAAATTCTATAATGAAAAATGAGAAGGCCTCAATGCTCAAAAGGGACATTCTAGAATGAAAATCCAAATAGTCTCACTGTAAGCAACATCACAATTCATTCTGAATTTGCATATTATACAACAACAACAACAACAACAAAACATCATTAAAAAACAAAAGCACACAAGCATATGAACTGAAGAAAAACAACTACGCACCTATAAGTGCAATCTCACAATCATCGCCAATTACATATATGCAATTCAGAAAGCTTAGGCATGATTTTTGAATGCATGAAGGAATAATATGGAGGCAATTTTTCCAGTCAATCACAAGTTCACAACTAAAAAGTACACAGAAAATTATGTTAGGATTTTCATTGAAAAATTATTTATGTGAGAAATTCTAGCTATGTCATTGCAAATGGTTTCATCATAAATCTGACATGGTATTTATAAATAAAAAGTTCTATAAAAAAGAAAAATAAAAAGGGAAGGAGGAAACCAAATCCCAAAAATAATTTAAGTTAAGGTTGAATAAAGGAGGCTCGGATTCGCCTTTTTTCAGACATAAGAGAGAAGAGGTTTGCAATGGCTGCGTCAATAGCAACTGCGCATAGTATTACAAGGGTAATTTTACACATACACAGTCACCTCGCCAGGAAGCAATTCTTCACCTAGTGTCTGATTAATTTGCTAAAAATATCATCACTGCCTAGTTATCCAAGAAGAAGAAACAAATTGAAGTAGCAGAAGCAGAAACAGAAGGTGATGATCAAGCAATAATTGAGAGAGAGAGAGAGAGAGAGAGAGAGAGAGAGAGAGAGAGAGCGTGTGTGTGTCCGTGCGCACGTGTGAAGAGAGCTGTTTGAAAAATTTCACTGAGAAGGATCATCGGCTTGCATGAAAACTCGGGCAACAGCTCTCAAGACAACCTTCTGAGTGTGAGCCTCATACTTAAACTAACTGCAGGATTTCAGAGGGAAAGCTCAGATTCCCTTTTCTTAAAGAAGAGGTAGAAGAGAAAAGCCTCACCGAGGCTGCATTATCAGTAGCTTTGAACAATACTGAAACACCTAGCCAGTACTAAGAAGGCTTTTTAACCTGTTACCTAATCTAAAAGTTGAAATCAACATCACAGCTTCCTTGTGCCTTCTATATAATGTTAAAATATCTTGCATTCGACAGAAACAAATCATATCGCAAATCAAATGTCCAAATCACAGAGAAGTTTAACAAGTGCTAAAACAGAATTTGATGGCGATAAGTTAGTATATATAACAAATGAAGTGCGTTAAATGAAGATTGCACTTAGCCAAACAGTTACAAACCACCACAAAATGAAAAATTACAGAAGATATAAAGAACTAACCATTAGAGATAGGAGAGTACCAGATCCTCTATTTCTGTATATCTTGAAAAAAAAAAAAAAAATATTCTCACTGAGAGTAATTATCAAGCTCAACCATCCACGCTTCGTCAACATTTTTCTTTATAATTTAGGCGAAATAGATTTGTGGCTTTTGCTTAGAAAAGGGAATGCTAGGCTTAGGGTGAAATGAAGCATTTTGGCTTCTTTGAGTATTGGGCTTGGGTGACTATTGTGTGAAAACTTTAAACCCATGCAGCCACTACAAAGGAATAACTCCAAGGATCATGCTCCCGGGGATCAGACAATGGCTCCTTCTAAACCTATTCATAAAGTAGATTTGGGAAGGCTTCCTAAGACGTCCACTCTTCTCTCTGTTTAGTATAAATCCCCAGCAGCAAATTGATATACAAGACTACCAGTATAGAAGTTTTGTCAAGAGTTAAGTTCCCTTTTCTACTCAGAGTCTCTCTCTTTCCACCATGGACAAGCATATCTGCAGAGCGAAATAAATTTCAAGAATAAAACAATTGTTTGAGTACAATAAACTTTTAACATAAGAATTCTATTTAGACAGCATCTCAGATAATTTGGTATAGATAACCTAATATGACATGTGTTAACGTACCTTAAAAGATATTACTTATTAGAACAGGATAGCTTGCTTCACCTAAAACAATTTTAACATTGAAAACCTCCTATTCATCTGCATTCAACATAAAAGAAAATGCACTTAGCCAAACAAAACAACACAATGACAAGAAATAGAAGGTATAAAATATAAATGCTAACCATTTGAGATAGGAGAGTGAGTACCAAACCCTCTAGTTCTCTATTCAAATATATAAAAAAATGGATTGATGTCCAAGGCTAAAAGTATATAGTTTCCTCAGGAGTTAAATGATTGTTCCTTCTCAGAGTCGTTCCCTTTCCACCATGTATCTAAATAAATTTCCCAAATGAAACAAGTCGGGTACAATAAGCTATAATCAGAGAAATTTGTTTTGGACATCACTTCGAATGAAACCAAGTAGTGTGTAAAAATCTGCTGCGCACAAATTAATGATGTGGGTCAAATATAACACAGATGCTATCATAGTGCAGGATAAGGAATGGTATGGACGTAGTTTTTCTCTTTCCACCATGGACAAGCATATCTAAATCAATTTCAAGAATGAAACAATACTCACAGTCCGTTAAACTATATTCATAGAAGTTACTTTAGGACACCACTTCACATGAAATCCGTAGTGTAGATATCTATTTCATAGAAAATGGTGATGTTTCTCATAGTGCTATGCTTCCAACAATAATTTGACTGTGGGAAACAAGAGCAATTCAATAAAACAGATGAAAGATAGAAAGAGGGGAAAAGATCCCACAACATAATTTATGGTTGAACAAAAGGAGGCTCAGATTCGCCTTTTCTCAGACACAAAACAGAAGAGGTTCACAAAGGCTGCATCAACAAAATCTGTGCAAAGGACCGCAAGGGTAATTCGCAGACAGAGTCACCTCGCCAGGAAACAACTCTATCCACATTGTCTGATTCAATTGCTGAAATCATCGTCACTGCCCTGTCATCTACGAGAATGAAGAAGGAAAAGAACTATATATTTGGAACGGAAGAGGAAGTATGTATATGCATGCATGTATGTGTGCGTGGAGAGCTGTTTGCAAATTTCCATGGGAAGAATCATCGGCTTGCACATCAACTCAGAGGGGCGGCAGCTCTCAAGGCCACCTATCTCACTGAGGATGAAGCCTCATACTTAAACTAACAACTAATGATTGTAAACCCTAATTTCAGTTTCAAAGGAAGGCTCAGATTCACCTTTTTCTAAAACAAGAGGCAGAAGAAAAGAGTCTCGTCTCGTTACAGCTGCGTTATCGGTATCTGTAGAATGAACCACGATGGTATTTTCAAACAAAATCCGTAACACCTTGCCAGTACTAACTCCTCAACCTGTTGTTTGATCTAAAAACTGAAAGCAACATCATAGCCAGCTTGTAGCCTCTACCAAGGAGGGATCGATCCAGAAATATTGACTTCCTCCGTCTTAAAATAATTGTCGTTTAAGGTTTATGCACGATTTTTAAGGAAATAATTAATTGTGTTGATTTCAATGGTAAAATTAATATCATTTACTAAAATACCCTTATTAATTGTAGTTAGTGGAGTAGTTAAGTTGGATGAAATTCAATAAATAAGGGTATACTAGTGGGAAAAAATAATAAATGTTGCATTAGTATTCTAAAGTGAAAGTTATTGAGACGGAGAAAAAATGGTAAAAAGACAATTATTTTGAGACAGAGGAGTACTATAATATTTTTTTAGGTGAAATCAAATACATAAGTGATATCATTATCACTAAAAAGATCCGAGAGAACAAAAATTAAGTCATTCTATATCCAAAAAGTTGAAGATACGTAAATATTTACGAAATATATTTCTCAACTAACTTTATATTTTGAATTATTTTGAAATTATCATTTATTTTATCATTGTCAGCACTATCGAATATGTTTTTCAATGCATGTCAACAAACAATTATTCAATAATTCCTTCAAAAAAACAATTATTCAATAATATTATCTCTTATACAATTGCATATTTATTTCTTCACAAATAAAATATTTTAATAATATTTTATGGGGCAACACTTGTTTTTAATGGTCAAAAAACAAAATTACTTGACAATTTTTTTTTGAAATAACATAGTAAGCGGGGGAAAGTGCCCCCAATTACATGAACATGCATCCGTGCCTGCTACCAAGCAACTAAATACAACAATAATGTATCACTGAAGAAATATGCAAGTCACATAATATATAAAACACACAACACGTTAAAAATACCTCCGAACTAATTAGAAAAGGCGTGGCATGATTCCAAAGAGACTTCAAATGAAAACAACAAACAAGTACTCTGTAAAAAACTGTTGTAAAGAAAATTATGTTGGTCTAAGGAAAAACAAATGCTATGATGGGTGCGGCATTAGAATAAGGAATGGTGTACATACAGAGGTTTGCAGATAGAAGGGATGCATAAGTATAGTACAATTTGTTTCGCTAAGTTGAAAGTCTTCGTTATTTCAATGATCTCTTCCTTGCTGCAACCGCAATAGAAGCCAGACAATGTCATGATGCCCATTCAAAAATAAGATGTAGCGCCCAGCAACGTTGTCATGCCTTGTAAATCCTAAGGATTTTCTTGGCCCCATATTCACAAGGGTCAAACAATCACTCAGAAGGATAAACAATTTTATGGTTTGCATAAAAAAATTAGTTTGGTGAGAAATGTGTCTCACTATTCAAATACTTTGATCATTAAATTTGACTCGGTGGAAGACAAACAAAAATTAAACCAAACTGAAAAGGGGAACAAAAAAGGGACCCAAACACAACTTGAGATTGGGATGAATAAAAGAAGGCTCAGATTCGCCTTTTCTCAGACAGAAGAGTGAAGAGGTTCCCAAGGCTGCATCAAAAACAACACCTGTGCAAAGTACAATAACTGTAACTTCACACAGACACAAAATCGCCTCGCCATGAAACACGTCTTCACCCAATGTCTGATTCAATTATTTAAAACATCATCACCGCCTTGTTACCAAACCAGAAGAAGAAGAAGAAGAAAAAGAAGTAAACAAACATTTCCCATGTTATCAAAGAAGAACAAGAACAAGTAAAAGAAGATAGGGTGAAGAGCAGAGGGAGTAATGGTATAATTGTGTTGAGAGTTGTTTATAAATTTCACCGAGACGAATCATCGGCTACCACGACAACACAGAGGGGAAACAACTCTCAAAACAACCTTTAACTCTCTGAGTGTGGAGCCTCATACTTAAACCAATGACAAATGAGTGTGTAAGGCTCAGATTCGCCTTTTCTTCTCAAACAATAGGCTGAAGAAAAAAGCATCAATCAACATGGCTGCATTAACAATATCTGTAGAATAAACCACAAAAAATGATATTTTCAAACAGATACCAAAACACCTTGCCAATACTACTACGATAGTTCTTTCTTCAACCTATTATGTGATCTATAAAAGCTGAAAACATCACTGCCTCATTGTGTACTGTTATCTATCATGAAAACCAATTTTTTGAAATAAATCATATCAGAAAAGAAATGTGCATATCACTAAAGAGGTTCTTATATAAAATATTTGTGATTTGGGGTCATATTAACCTTTTTCTATGAAAGTGAGAGTAATGCATGAATGTTGGAGTTGAATCATCCACCACAGCTTATTGTTCTCCTTCTTCAACGTTTCCCTCTCGCAAAACAACAATGGAGAAATGGTAAATCTGGAGTGTAATCAACCATTATTGTGCCCCCAATTACATGAACGTGCATCCGTGCCTGCTCAAGCAACTAAGTACAACAATAATGTATCACCGAAGATATTTGCAAATCACATAATATATAAAACACACAAAGCATGTTAAAAATACCTCCGAACTAATTAGAAAGTCTTTGCTATTTCAATGATCTCTTCCCTGCTGCAGCCGTAATAGCAGCCAGACAATGTCATCATGCCCATTCATATATAAGATGGAGCACCCAACAGCGTTGTCATGCCTTGTAAATCCTAAGAATTTTCTTGGCTCCATACTACTAACAAGCGAGCGTCAAACAATCACTGAAAGGGATAAACAATTTGATGGTTTGCATTAAAAAATTAGTTTGGCGAGAAATGTGTCTCACTATTCAAATAATTTCATCATCATATTTGACTCTGGAAAACAAACAAAAATAAAACCAAACTGGAAAAAGGGGGAACAAAAAGAGGGATCCCAAACACAATTTGAGATTAGGATGAATAACAGAAGAAGAAGACATCATCACTGCCTTATTATCATATATTGAAAGAATGAGGAAGTATATGTGTGTTGAGAGATGTTAACAAATTTCTCCAAGACGAATCATCAGCAACCACATTAACACAGAGAGGCAACAACTCTCAAAACAACCTTATATCTGTGAATGTGGAGCCTCATACTTAAACTAACAATTAATGAGTTTAAAAACCCTAATTTAGGGTTTAAAAGGAAGGCTCAGATTCATCTTTTTTTCTCAAACAATAGGGTGAAGAAAAGAGCATCAGTCAACATGGCTGCATTATCAATATCTATAGAATAAACCACAATACAAAAATGGTATTTTTGACACAGATAATAAAAACACCAAGCCAATGCCACTAAGGTTCTTACTTCAGTCTATTGTCTAATATATAAAAGCTGAAAACAACATCACTGCCTCATGAAAACCAAATTAAAAATAAAATAAAATCATATCAGAAAAGAAATGTGCATATTCACTACGGAGATTCTAATCACTAAAGAGGTTCTAATATAAAGAATAAAACATTGGCTTTTCGATTCACCTTTTTTTGTATGAAAAAGGGTAATGCATGCATGATGCATGTTGGAGTTGAATTATCCACCACAGCTTCTTCTTCTTCTTCGCAGAATAACAGTGGGAAATGGTAGATCTGGAGTGTAATCAACCATTCTTGGGTTTCGCGTTACTTCACTGGGTATTGTCGGGGTTAGAGCCTTTCTTCGGAATCTATAATTCAATTCAATTTCAATGTGGTTAAAAAAACATGGTTAATAGTCATTTTAACGAGGAGTACACAATAGTTCTTCCCTATATGTATTTACTTTGTCGGTATTGAAATATTATTTTAGCGTCAGAAATTATTTTGATTAACAGAGTCCGCAATCAAATACTATTATAAAATTGTCTGATCTAAAAGCTAAAAACAACATCATAGCCACCTTGTAGTCTCTATCGAGCAACTAACTACAGTAATAATGTATCAGTGAAGTAATGTGCAAGTCAATAAGAGATTTAACAAGTGCTAAAACAGAGAACTTGATGCAGATAACATATTATATAAAAAACACAAAGCACGTTATATATAAAACACACAAAGCACGTTAAAAATACCTCAGAAGTAATTAGAAAATGTGTGGCATGCCTCTCCAGAAACCATTTTAACATCAAAAACCTCCAAACCATATGCATTTACATCAAAGAAAATGTACCTAGACAAACAAAACACCGCAAAATGAAAAGTAAGAAAAGAAATAAACTACTAACTATTTGAGATAGAAGAGTTCTAAACCCTCAAGCTCTCTATTAAAATAAATAAAAATTGATTGATGACAAAGGCCAATGTTAAAGTTTCCTGTTGTAGTACTTTTCTTTCCACCATGGACAAGCATATCTAAATAAATTTCAAGAATAAATTAATAAAATACATCACTTCAAATGATATAATGATTCCAGAGAGACTTCAAATGAAAACAACTAACAAACAAGTACTGTGTAGAAAAGTGTTGTGGCAGAAAATGATGATGTTGGTCTAGTGAAATACGGATATTATCATGAGTGCAGCATTAGGAATAAGGAATGGTGTGCGTACAGAGCATTCCAAATAGAAGGGATGTATAGTACAATTTGTTTCCCTAAGTTGAAAGTTTTCATTATTTCATGAGTAAGATGGAGCACCCAGCAACATTGTCTTGCCTTGTAAATCCTAAGAATTTTCTTGGCCACATTCACAAGCGAGGATCAAACAATCACTCATAAGGATAAATAATTTTATGGTTTGCATTAAAAAATTAGTTTGGTGAGAAATGTGTTTCATCATTAAATTTGACTCGGTCGAAAACAAACAAAAATTAAACAAAAATGAAAAAAGGGGGAACAAAACCACGAACCCCAAACACGATTTGAGATGGGGTTGGAAAAAAGAAGGCTCAGATTCGCCTTTTCTCAGACAGAAGAGCGAAGAGGTTCCCAAGGGCTGCGTCAAAAACAGCATCTGGCATAGTACGACAAGTGTAATTTCACAGACACAGAATCGCCTCGCCATGAACCATGTCTTCACCCAATGTCTGATTCAATTGCTGAAAATATCTTCACAGCCTTGTTATCCAAGAAGAAGAAGAAGTAACCAAACATTGCCTTGTTATCAAAAACGAAGAAGAGGAGCCTTTTTATCGCATCGGACGTTATCTTACGATGCAATTGCTACGTAACTTCTGATCGTTTAAAACAGGGAGCTATGAGCAATTGAAGGTGGCTGAAGAGCAATTTCTCAAATGGTTGTTCAAATATCATTTCTCTTATAAAAAATATGGACCCCAAACGCAATTTGAGATGCAGGGGCTGAACAAAAGAAGGCTCAGATTCGGCTTTTGTCAGACAACAGAAAGAAGAATTTCTCAAAGGCTGCATCAAGCATCTGTACAAAGCACGAAAAGTGAAACTTCTGGCACCCAATGTCACCCAAGTGCTCCCCACTTGATACAGACACAAAATCGCCTCGCCGTGAATAAACTTTCCATCCAACGTCTGAAACAATAGCAGAAAAGATCATCATTGCCTTGGGGAAGATTACCACTATGAGAGCTGTGAAGTTGTTTCTCTACAGAGAAAAGCTCTAAAACCTCAGCTTTAGCAGCGAGTGACTGGGGATAAAATAAATGGACACAGTCACCATCAAAATCCGCCCCTAGGGGTCCACATATTAGTGGATTAATTTTGACTGTGTGGTCGTCATGGATATATACCACAAGCGCTTGCAAGGAGTGCTTGTGGGTAGTTGGCAGTTTGTTGATGAAAACAGTATCCCCGTCCATAATCCTCCGTGCACTATCTGACCAGGTTTAAGATAAGTGTGCCCCTTTGAGCCCTCCCTCAGCGAGTAAGTTGACATACCTTGTATGTCAAGCACAAGTTTTCATCAACCAACTTCTGTAAATAATGGATGTTATGAATGCTGACTCTTTACTCAAATGTGATCCTTTGGGCAACCTCAAGCGGAATTCCAACTTCGTTTATTTTCTTATACCCATCTCCAGTTATCACATTCCGGGAAGAAAACCCAGAACCCTTTCTTATAAATAACGTCCACATTTTTTCAGACAGAAAAGTGAAGAGATTGGGATTTGGGATTGGGATGAATAAAAGAAGGCTCAGATTCGCCTTTTCTCAGACAGAAAAGTGAAGAGATTCCCAAGGCTGCGTCAAAAACAGCACCTGTGCAAAGTACAGTAACTGTAACTTCACACAGACACAACCATGAAACATGTCTTCACCCATTGTCTGATTCAATTGCTGAAAATATCATCACAGCCTTGAGAAGAATAAGAAGAAGAAAAAGAAGTGAACAAAGCCTTGTTATCAAAAACGAAGAAGAGGAGCCTTGTTATCGCAACGGAAGTTATCTTCCGATGGGATTAGTTTGTAACTTCAGATCGTTTAAAACAGAGGCCTGGGAATGAGTAATTTCATATGGGAGGAGCAATTTTCAAAAATGATAGTACAAATATTGTTTCTTATAACAAAAAGAAGGCTCAGATCCGCCTTCTGTCAGACAGAAGAGAGAAGAGTTTCCCAAAGACTGCGACAAACATTTGTGCAAAGTGTAACTTCACACAAACACAAAACAGCCTCGCCATGAAACATCACTCAACGTCTGATTCAATTATTTAAAACATCATCACCGCCTTGTTACCAAACAAGAAGAAGAAGAAGAAGAAGAAGAAGAAGAAGAAGAAGTAAACAAACATTTCCCTTGTTATCAAAGAAGAACAAGAACAAGAAAAAGAAGATTAGGGTGAAGAACAGAGGGAGTAATAGTATAATTGTGTTGAGAGTTGTTTATAAATTTCACCGAGATGAATCATCGGCTACCACGACAACACAGAGGGGAAACAACTCTCAAAACAACCTTAACTCTCTGAGTGTGGAGCCTCATACTTAAACTAATGACAAATGAGTGTGTAAGGCTCAGATTCGCCTTTATTTCTCAAACAATAGGCTGAAGGAAAAAGCATCAATCAACATGGCTGCATTAACAATATCTGTAGAATAAACCACAAAAAATGATATTTTCAAACAGATACCAAAACACCTTGCCAATACTACCACGAAGGTTCTTTCTTCAACCTATTATGTGATCTGTAAAAGCTGAAAACAACATCACTGCCTCATTGTGTACTGTTATCTATCATGAAAACCAATTTTTTGAAATAAATCATATCAGAAAAGAAATGTGCATATCACTAAAGAGGTTCTTATAAAAAATATTTGTGATTTGGGGTCATATTAACCTTTTTCTATGAAAGCGAGAGTAATGCATGAATGTTGGAGTTGAATCATCCACCACAGCTTATTGTTCTCCTTCTTCAACGTTTCCCTCTCGCAAAACAACAATGAGGAAATGGTAGATCTGGAGTGTAATCAACCATTATTGTGCCACCAATTACATGAACGTGCATCCATGCCTGCTCAAGCAACTAAGTACAACAATAATGTATCACCGAATAAATTTGCAAATCACATAATATATAAAACACACAAAGCATGTTAAAAATACCTCCGAACTAATTAGAAAGTCTTCGTTATTTCAATGATCTCTTCCTTGCTGCAACCGTAATAGCAGCCAGACAATGTCATCGTGCCCATTCATATATAAGATGGAGTGCCCAACAGCATTTTCATGCCTTGTAAATCCTAAGAATTTTCTTGGCTCCATATTAACAAGGGAGTGTCAAATAATCACTCAGAAGGATAAACAATTTTATGGTTTGCATTAAAAAATTAGTTTGGCGACAAATGCGTCTCACTATTCAAATACTTTCATCATTAAATTTGACTCGGTGGAAAACAAACAAAAATTAAACCAAAGTGGAAAAAGGGGGAACAAAAAGAGGGATCCCAAACACAACTTGAGATTAGGATGAATAAAAGAAGGCTCGGATTTGCCTTTTCTCAGACAGAAGAGGGAAGAGGTTCCCACGGGCTGCGTCAAAAAGAGCATCTGTGCAAAGTACAATAACTGTAACTTCACTCAGACACAGAATCGCCTCGCCATGAAACATCTCTTCCCCCAATGTCTGATTCAATTGCTGAAAATATCATCACAGCCTTGAGAAGAATAAGAAGAAGAAAAAAGCAGTGAGCAATTTCATTTGGGAAAAGAGCAGTTTTCAAAAATGGTAGTACAACTACAAATATCATTTCTCATCACAAAAAGAAGGCTCATTCGCCTTTTGTCAGACAGAAGAGTGAAGAGTTTCTTAAAGGCTGCGGCAAGCATCTGTGCAAAGTGTAACTTGACACAGACACAAAATCGCCTCGCCATTAATCAACTTTTCCCCAATGTCTGATGCAATTGCAGAAAACATCATCACAGCCTTGTTATCAAAAGAAGAAGAAGAAGAAAAAGATGAAGTAAACAAGCATTTCCCTTGTCATCAAAGAAAGAAAACCAGCGTGAGTTAACTCACAGGAGTATTTTGGGAAATTCAGTTGGAAGCAAGCAAAATGTGTTGGGTAAAGAGCAATTTTCAAAAATGGAAGTACAAATATCATTTCTCATCACAAAAATAAGGCTCAGATTCGCCTTTCGTCAGACAGAAGAGAGAAGAATTTCCTAAAGGCTGCGTCAAGCATCTGTGCAAAGTGTAACTTGACACAGACACAAAATCGCCTCGCCGTGAAACATCTCTTCACCCAATGTCTGATACAATTGCAGAAAACATCATCACTGCCTTGTTATCAAAAGAAGAAGAAGAAGAAGATGATGATGATGATGATGAAGTAAACGAACAGTTGCCTTGTTATCAAAGAAGAAGAAGAAGAATAAGAAGATAATATTGAAGGAAGGAGGGAGTATATGTGTGTTGAGAGGTGTTAAAAAATTTCTCTGAGACAAATCATTGGCTACCACAATAACACAGAGGCAACAACTCTCAAAAAAACATTATATCTGTGAATGTGGAGCCTCATACTTAAACTAACGATTAATGAGTTTAAAAACCCTAACTTTAGGGTTTGAAAGGAAGGCTCAGATTTACTTTTTTTCTCAAACAATAGGGTGAAGAAAAGAGCATCAATCAACATGGCTGCATTATCAATATCTATAGAATAAACCACAAAAATGGTATTTTTCAAACAGATACTAAAAACACCACGCCAAAGCCAAAGCCACTAAGGTTCTTACTTCAATCTATTGTCTGATCTATAAAAGCTGATAACAACATCACTGCCTCGTGAATACCAATATTTTTCGTTTTTTAAATAAATCATATCAGAAAAGAAATGTGCATATCACTAAAGAGGTTGTAATATAAAGAATAAAACATTGGCTTCTCATTCACCTTTTTTTTGTATGAAAGCGAAAGTAATGCATGCATGTTGAGGTTGAATCATCCACCACAGCTGCTTCTTCTTCTTCCCATAATGAACAATGGGGAAATGGAAATGGTAGATCAGGAGTGTAATCAACCATTCTTGGGTTTCGGGTTACTTGATTGGGTATTGTCGGGGTTAGAGCCTTTCTTCGGAATCTATAACTCAATTCAATTTCAATGTCTGTAAAAAAAAATGGGTAGTATACATTTTAATGAGTAATGCACTTCACTAGTCAAAGTAGTCTTCATATTAAAATGTTCTATTAATATTGTCATATCAGTTCTTTAATATACTTACAATTTGTTTTGCCAAGTTGAAAGTCTTCGTTATTTCAATGATCTCTTCCTTGCTGCAACCGTAATAGCAGCCAGACAATGTCATCATGCCCATTCATATATAAGATGGAGCGCCCAACAGCGTTGTCATGCCTTGTAAATCCTAAGAATTTTCTTGGCTCCATATTAACAAGCGAGCGTCAAACAATCACTCAGAAGGATAAACAATTTTATGGTTTGCATTAAAAAATTAGTTTGGCGAGAAATGCGTCTCACTATTCAAATACTTTCATCATTAAATTTGACTCGGTGGAAAACAAACAAAAATTAAACCAAACTGGAAAAAGGGGGAACAAAAAGAGGGATCCCAAACACAACTTGAGATTAGGATGAATAAAAGAAGGCTCAGATTCGCCTTTTCTCAAACAGAAGAGTGAAGAGGTTCCCAAGGGCTGCGTCAAAAACAGCATCTTTGCAAAGTACAATAACTGTAACTTCACTCAGACACAGAATCGCCTCGCCATGAAACATCTCTTCGCCCAATGTCTGATTCAATTGCTGAAAATATCATCACAGCCTTGAGAAGAATAAGAAGAAAAAAGGAGTGAGCAATTTCATTTGGGAAAAGAGCAGTTTTCAAAAATGGTAGTACTACTACAAATATCATTTCTCATCACAAAAAGAAGGCTCAGATTCGCCTTTTGTCAGACAGAAGAGAGAAGAATTTCTTAAAGGCTGCATCAAGCATCTGTGCAAAGTGTAACTTGACACAGACACAAAATCGCCTCGCCATTAATCAACTTTTCCCCCAATGTCTGATACAATTGCAGAAAACATCATCACTGCCTTGTTATCAAAAGAAGAAGAAGAAGAAGATGATGATGAAGTAAACAAACAGTTCCCTTGTTATCAAAGAAGAAGAAGAATAAGAAGATAACATTGAAGGAAGGAGGGAGTATATGTGTGTTGAGAGGTGTTAACAAATTTCTCCGAGACGAATCATCGGCAACCACAATAACACAGAGAGGCAACAACTCTCAAAACAACCTTATATCTGTGAATGTGGAGCCTCATACTTAAACTAACGACTAATGAGTTTAAAAACCCTAACTTTAGGGTTTGAAAGGAAGGCTCAGATTCATCTTTTTTTTTCTCAAACAATAGGGTGAATAAAAGAGCATATCAATCAACATGGCTGCATTATCAATATCTGTAGAATAAACCACAATACAAAAATGGTATTTTTCAAACAGATAATAAAAACACCAAGCCAATGCCACTAAACTAAGGTTCTTACTTCAATCTATTGTCTGATATATAAAAGCTGATAACAACATCACTGCCTCATGAAAATCATATCAGAAAAGAAATGTGCATATCACTAAAGAGATTCTTATATAAAGAATAAAACATTTGTGATTTGAGATTAGAAAGTACCGAAAAAGCGACCAGTAATGCATGCATGTTGGAGTTGAATCATCCACAACAGCTTCTACTTCTTCTACTTCCACTTCTTGGGTACCATTCTTCCACTGTTATTCAACGAGAGGGAAATGGTAGATCTGAAGTAATCAACCATTCTTGGGTTTCGCGCTACTTGACTGGGTATTGTCGGGTTAGAGTTCGGAACTACAACTCAATTCAATTTCAATGTCTGTCAAAAAAAGAACAACTGAGAAAATGTAGTTAAGGAATTAAGTATAAAATGAAATGTTTTTTCGAAAAACTGTGTATTTTATTTTTTTTTTAAATTTGAAAAAATGTTATTTTTAATGTTAACTTTGTTTTTTCTTTTCATTTTTAGTTGCTTAACTAATGTTTGGAGCACTGGTTAACATGACTCAAAACAATAAGATCGTCACAAACTTGGGGTGTCTCAAATTCGGTTAATCTATAACACTCCCTCGGTCTAAAAATAATAGTCATTTATGGTTTGTATAATTAATTATGTTGATTTTAATGGTAAAATTATTTTCATTTACTAATATACCTTTATTAAAAAATAAATGATGCATGATATTCTAATGTGACAGTTATTTTGAGAAAGAGAAAATGTTAAAATACAATTATTTTGATAAGGAATGAGTACTAATATTAAAAAATTATTAATGAGTTATGTTTACATGTGAGATTCACAATTAACTAAGCATGCGTTTGGCCAAATTGTGTGTGAAACGCTGCCGCACGTTTGGCTAGAAGCTCTAATATATGGCTTCATGAAATCATAGCCAAACGTGCTTTGGGAAGTGGGAAAAACCAAACCACCGCTGATCCAAACAAGCTATAAAAATGAATGTCCTTTTCAAAAAACTAAAAATGAATGACATTGTTGTGGATGCTCTAAGTTAATTACTTCACTTGACTTCCTAGATTTAGGGTTACAACAAACAATAAGTTAATTACTTCCTCCATCTTCCTAAATTTTAACACTTATTGTTATTGACTAAAGAGAAATGTTAGGAACACTCACTTTCTAACATTTCTCCAACACTCATGTAGGTCTTGCCATTTTACGTGGGATCCATTTTAAAGTGTGGTATCCACATGGATTTCATCCGATGGGAGAGTGAGTGTTAAAGAAAGTGTTTAAAAGAGTATACAAAACACTCATCTAGACTAAAAATTTGTTTTTGTATAAACTCATATTCAAATTACTAGATACGAATCTTTTCCAAATAAACCCTACGATTTTATTATAGGTCACTTTGAAAAAATATATTTATGTTTTATTATAAATTATTTTACAATATGAATGTGTTTGGATTGTCTACAATACAATAAGTTAATTACATAACTTAGTTTATTTTGTCTTTCTGATCTTTTTTATTTGCTCAAAACTCCTTATTATGTTTTTGAGTTGGCGAATTTTGCTCTTCTTTAAAAAAATTCTTCAACTTTGGTTTGTTATTTTTGGTGTAAGGAATGTGTGTCTAACTAGCTTAGTTCAATGATGGTTTGCCTTGGCCTTTCCTTGCTCTGTCGGTACTGAAGACTGCAAGAGAAACCTACATGGTAGATTATTGTTATAGAAAGGGGATCCTCTGCTGATGGCGAGGGGTTTGCATCGACGTTTATATTCTCTATAGAAAGAGGTAAATCACTAGTTACCTCATTAAGAAAAAGATTCTATGAATCGATCAATGATATGAGGAAAGTTTGAGCTTTAGAGGTGTTAAACCTAAAGCCTCATATTTTGAGTTTTATCAATGGTCGAAAGACTTTGATCCGATCAACAAAAAGAAAACTCACTCCTAAAGTTGGATTCGTGTAAAGAAAACTCTGCAAATCATTATGACTCACAAATCGATTTTCAGTTTCCTCATTCATCAAACTAATGCTGCTTTGTAGTATAATGAACTCATAAGCAGATTTACGGACAAGTAACTATATTTTATTGTATATCTTTGACTCAAATATTGCCAAGGCAAATAAATTCATATTAATCTATCATACATTTATTATCAATCTAGGGTACAATTCGCCAAATAAATACATAGGAACATAACATATAAGCTAACCTTCTAAAGTGCCTGAAAATTATCTCTAATAGAGAGAAATACAAAATTACTTTCTAATTTTAAACAAACAAATTACTTTTGCTTTCTATTAAAAATCTCTAAAAAAATAATATTTAAATTACTTTGTATCAAAATCACTTTTAGTGCAAATCTGGTCAACAAAAATTTGCAGCAGCATGCCTATGTCTGCAATCTGCACATTCTGTGTTCACAATAACATCCTCTTAAATCGACACTCAAAAGAAGTTATTTGGCTTTCCAATTTTAATATTCTGCTCCGCGAGGAATCCTGTGATGGCATTCTTCTGCCAGCCCTTGAAACTCCTGCAGTAAATTTTAGGGTAAACATTAACTTGAGCGTAAAGTAAAAGCATTACAGCCTGTTATCTGTTTCAAATCGTATTTCAGACCAAAAAAAAACATATATCAAACTTTCATGTCTTGCAGTTGCACATGATTCTTATGAACTGTTTATCACTCAACAAACAAATATCTTTCAGTTGTTTGCACGCATGCAAACAATTGATTACAGAAGGATAATGCTCGTTAAGCTTACTTTTGGTCAAGATGTGCAATAATTTCGCCACCAGGAAAAGCAGATTTAGTTGCCTCATATGCAGCTTTTATAGACTGTTTCCAAGTTCCTCCAATCTCCACATTTGTTTCTCCTTTTGGATCTTCCATTGGCACCGAATATCCAGAAAGTAGGTGACCAACCCAAACACCATCTTTCCTATATTGCAAAAAGCAAAGCAGGTATTTTCATTTTTTTTATTAAAGGTTTAAAAATAGTTTTGTCAAATGCAAAATTTTATGCAAACATCATTTTCTCGAAGTGTATTAAAACTCAAGACTAAAAAAAGGCTCAAGCAGAAGATTGTTCACACAAAATGAAGATGTGTTGCATATGAAATGAGGCTAAAGTAGTCTAACTAAGGAAAAGCCACCTTTGTCTTCATTCCAGTGGAGTTTTATCTCCCATGTTGTTCATCAATGTAATTTATTCCCATAATCTATTTAAGTGTGCAGTTTATACCCTTTCGCCAATCAGAAAATTCAATTATAAAGTCACTAAAATGGCTACTTACAACACTATATCCATATGCCGAGGCACATAATGTCCACCACCTATCCCAAGAAGGACTTTCTTCTTATCATTCTCCCTGCAGGAAGAGTGTGAGAATTAGATTCCGTTTAGAAAATTTTCATCAATTTTAGAAGGAAACTTTAATTACATAGATGAAACAAACCTAAATATTGTCTCTGCATTGATAAAAAAAACGTAACTTAGCACTTATAGCGTAAATGTTTATTATATAAATGATTATGTATAAGCTATTCCTGAAGATAAAATAAAATCAAACTATTTTCATAAGCTATCTGTGAGAGTTTGTGAAAATCAACTGAAAACAACTTATAGACATGCCACAAGTTGTTTCTGTATGCTCTCACAAACAGCCTCGCAAGTACTTATGTCAATAGATGGGTTCAAATAAGTCAATCAAAAAGCTCAAATAAGTTAATCAAAACAGCCCTATTTTCTCAAATTAGTTCATAATTACGCAATCTCAACAAAAATATTATTTAAAAGCGTATGGAAGGAATAGTATAGTCCATCAAGGTCAAAATTTCAAAATCAGAGGATCATATGGTAAACATTTCATCTTTTGAAACAGATAGAGTGCAATGCTACTCGTCGACACATGCAAAAGATGTTAAGGTCTCATGTATACCAAACACCAAACAAGAATGCCAACTAACAACAAAATATTTTCTTAACATAATCAATCTACCTGCTCCAGTTTCCGACATCAGTCCCTCCTCCAAGTCCAAGTCCTTCCCAGACTAACTGAACGAATCCAAACAATATCATTTCAGTAAACGAAATAAAATATCACTAGACAGATAACAATACAAATCTTTAGCTTTTTGTAACAGAATGTATGCACACAGGTAAACTCTACAAATTGATGCAAAAGTTTTGAAAAAGTATAACAGTGCACTCGACCTGAGCCATAACTTGAGCAGCATCTTGTCTTTTCCAGTAGTCTTCAGTACTACCTATATCAGAATTATCCAGTTGTTATACTAGCTGAAATAGCAGTTAATTTCTAACAGCTTCTTGAATAACTGAAGAGTAAAATTTAGCAGCCACAGACTACTTCAAAATAAAGTAAAAAATATGTGGCTTATCTATGAGAAGAGAAGATAATATGTACTAGAAAAACTCTACAAATGTGGACATGGATGAAAGCAGAAAGGAGTGACCAGGCATCAAACAAAAGTGATAATGTTGCCAACACAGAAAGAGATATCAGGTTTGGGGATGAGTTGATCAGTTGGGGATCGTGGAAATTAGTTGTTTGCTCAGATTCCACTACTGTGCTAAAACCCCGGTATTTGGTAACACTTTATACTAAATACCATATCGTGGAACTGCTAAAGCCCCGGTATTTGGTAACACTTTATACTAAATACCATATCGTGGAACAACAGAGATTTGTTCAAATTCTGCTATGCTATAGCGCCGTTATAGTCACTATTTGACAACACTGGTTAAGGGGGTAGAGTGAGGAAGGACCAAATGATGAGTTGGCTATTTCTTGATAATACTGCAAAGCCAATAAAAATTGAGCACTAACATATACACAGAAACAATTTGAAATTGTGTTGTTTAAAATCCTGAATGGACTTTCGCAATACCAGCAAAAATACCCGTTACGCACAAATGATGTATGAAAATAAAAAACACTGATTATTTGCAAGCTTCATTTTATTGCTCTTTTGGCACCTAATATCTCATTTCGTATTGAAAACCAACAAAATATGGAACCTTCTTCGCAAATTACTGGAACTTTCATCAGGCAAAAGATGAATATGAATTGAAAAGGAGATCAATCAACAAAATAAAGACTAACTGAATCTGAAAACAAAATAATGAAGGATTCAAAGAACTTAAACCATGTTCACGGTACGAACTTGAAGACAACAAATAGAGTATGCAATATGCTTATAATAGAGGATGTATCAAATCTATCAATCTAAAATACATCTAGGAGGAAAGAAAGAGTACTCACCAATCTCCAGAAACATAGTTGGCTTATTTGTCAATGGTCCATGATGAGTAGCCTCCAGAGTAATCTAAATTGAGGAAACACATAAAAAGTATGCAACAAGTGGTTTTCAAAATTCAGAACACAGATTTGACAACATTTTGTACTAATCAGCTTATTGCAGAATAATAGTAATTTGTTCAAATTTCGCTATGCTATAGCTACTATTTAACATAACTGATACATAATATAGAACATTAAGCAAACAATCCATGTAACATAATATATTAAGCCATCTTCCTCAAATGGGAAACGATCCATGTATTTGCAGAAATATTCAAAACATAAAGTAAAAATACTTAAGATAAAACTAGAACACAAAAGGATAATTTAAAAGCAAAAAACCATCACACAACACAAGTAACAATCAACAGGAAACTGAGGCAAGAAAAGAAAACCCGTTCAAATTGGAATTAAATTAAAATTAGAAACATAAGAAAAGAGTAAGGCACCTCAAACTCAGGGATCAGACTGTGAGCCTGAGCAATATTTTTCAGAAGTCGTATCCAAGGTCCAATCCTAGGATTCGGCAATGCTGCCCATCCAGGTTTCCCACCTTGAGGTGGAACATCACCTTCACGCAAATGTGGAACTCCTACAAAAACACAAGATTTTAAGAAATTGTCTGTGACCACCATTTGGGTTGTTTAATGATTTAATTTACCCCAAAGTGTACAACATTCACACACATTGTGCACTAGCGTTAGACTCAAATCGACTGTGACCATTTGGGTGGTGACATCAAATATTTTCACTCACACATTTTACCTAACATATCATTACCAAACACACTCTTTTCACTTCAAAAGAGCACACTGCACACACACGGGAAAAATGTTATATATGTTTTTATTCCCTATAAACTTTACTTACTTTTTTTTTTTTTTTTTTTAATCCTTGTACCAACTTTTTAGTATTTAGTCGCAATTTTTGAATTCGAATGGACCGAAAAATTTGGACAGAAACTAAAAATTCGAGATACTTATAATCAATGTAGCATCCACACTTCAAATTGAAGGCGGTCTGGTGTCTGGCACGACACCAACATATGTAGCTACGTTCAATGAGTTCTATTTCTCAATTTATTGCTATATATCTAATTGTCTACATGTCGTGTCCAATGACATGCCATGTTTCGTAATTCGTAGGTTACAAAAACTAAAAACATTTTTAATTCTTATAAAAAAAAATGGTGAATGAGAAGATGAAATTACCAATAGGGTGAACAGTGAGAGCAGGTTTATTAGAAGCAGCAGTATGTTTACTTAAGAAGATAACTTCATCAACAACTTCTCCAGTAACCTCTTCCCACCTTGTATCCAAATAATCTTCCACCACTATACTCTTCCCATGAAGTAACACTCTCAACCCTTCATTCACAAAACTTTTCATATCATCCTAAATTCATTATAAACACCCCAACAAAAAACAACAAAAAAATCAATAAATTGAGAAAAATGAAAAGAAAAAAAAAAAAAAAAGAAAGGAAAAAGGGGTTTTTGGTTGAACCTGGAAATGGGGTCCGGGTTGCCAGCCAGGCATGGCTAAGAGGGCATTGGCAGGGTTGATTGAAGCAGGATCGGATGTTGTTGCAACGAGAAGAGACACCATTGGATGATGATGATGAAGATGGGTTGAGGAAAGTGAAGAAAGTGATTTTGATGATCTAAGGCTGCTGCGGTTTAGGTGAAAAAAGGGGTGGCGGGAGTGGTTTACTATTGGACAGGAACGAACTATTGTACCAAGTAACATGTCATGTACAACAAGCAACAATTGTCTTTCATCACGGTTCTTTCTTAAACGGGTCGTACTAACTTGTACTCCTGCCTACTAGATAAGGAAGTAAAAAATACTCGTATAAATATAAATTTTTACTTCCTTAAAAAAATAAATAGAAATTTTTAGTTGAAAACAATAAATTTTTTATTTTCAAAAAGTTGAACATATCACTTTTTAACATTTTTCAATGCAAAATTTCAATATTGATCTTCTTAAATCAATAGTTAGCATTTCCCTTCTTAAATCAATAGACCTAGTGCACCGACACAATAGTTAGCATTTCCCTTCTTAAATTAATAGACTTACGTCTACTTTTGGCTCCCTAACTTTTCAAATGGTGTGCTTTTGATCCTATGAAGAAAAAAATGGCAAATTTAATCCCCTATGAATTAGCTCTTGTGCAATATTTATACTTTTCGCCAGTTTTGACTTTTTCAACGCCTGTGTGTCACTTCATTAAACGACCTAACACGCCACGTGCGTAAATAACCATTTAAAAAAAACAAAAAGGTCACATGTATAAAATGACTATTTAAAAAAAATTGAAAAAGAAATGGCATGTGAGGGATCTTTCAGATACTAGGGTTACGTGTAACACCCCGTTTTCCCAACATAAAAATTTCATTTAAAATCAGAGTATTTTGATCACAACGAAATGTCACATACTTCATTTAAATCATAAAACGGATAATAATAATTATCCTTCAAATTCAACATCATGAATATCTTAAAATTGTTGCAGCGGAAAATAGTTCAACATCTAAAAGTCTTGGCACGCAGGCCTTATTGGAAAATCTCATAAATTAGTTCATAAAAGAGACACGTAAGGAATAGAAGTAAAAGCAAGCCCCCATCCCGTTACGTATCAGAGCACCTAGACACCAACAAAGAGTCCACTCATGAACGCCTCTAATCTTTATTACCTGCACATTACCCACGGTCGAGGCAACATATACGCAGAAGGGGTGAGATTTCATAATCAATACATTAAGCATATAATCCAAATAAAATGCATTTAACAACTTAAACATTAATAACATATCAACAATTAACAATTAGCACATTTTTCATTACATAACAAATACAATCATCAAATACCATTACTAATTTTCATCACAAATCATCCTTGACCATGCAACTCTATCAACTCAACAACAACTTAACAACACGACTCATCTTTGACCATGCAACTCTATCAACTCAACAACAACTTAACAACACGACTCATCTTTGACCATGCAACTCTATCAACTCGACAACATCTTGACAACTTAAGCATCATGAACCTCTTGATATGCAAATGCATGTGGTACCATTCAACAACAAAATGAGCATAATAGGCTCTTCAACGTGTGAGCACAAAGGCTGCCGGGCCTAAAGCCCCCAACTTTAATGAGCACAAAGGCTGCCGGGCCTAAAGCCCCCAACTTTAATGAGCACAAAGGCTGTCGGGCCTAAAGCCCCCAACTTTAATGAGCACAAAGGCTGCCGGGCCTAAAGCCCCCAACTTTAATGAGTATGCAATGAACTCAACTTCCAACAACTTAGACAACGACGTGTACAACTCATACGACTCATAAATCATGGACGACTTCTTAAATTCCAACAACATAGACCGACTCATGCAACCTCAAGACACTAACAGTCGACAACAGAAAACAGCAGCAACATACAACAATTAACAACGCTTGAATGTGTTAACATTCACATAAAGAATTAATTACATCAATATAAATATCATAAAACATCATTATAGCATTCATGCAGCAACACTTCTAGTGTCAGTCACCATAACAGACTTCTGGAGCTTATGAAAGCATCCTAAACAGCTCTCTAACTTACTTCTAAGGTTATCTCAAGACTACACGTGCGAAAGGATCGCATCGGGACAATTTTGGGCAACTAACAGCCTAACTCGCAGTGGCGAGTAACTTCACTCGCAATGGCGAGCAAAGTGTGCGTTCTGGGTTCCTACGTATTTACTCGCAGTGGCGAGTTATTCTGCTCGCAGTTGCGAGCTCACAGGTCACTCGCAGTTGCGAGTTGTGCTGCTCGCAGTTGCGAGTTCTGGGTTCTAGCTCGCAGATGCGAGTGTTCTTGCTCGCAGGTGCGAGCGATGAATGTCAGTACGGCCAGAAACCTAAAAATTCCAACTTTTCACTTAATCTCCTAATTTTATCCTCAATTCAACATCTAATTATCATCTTATGGTGTATCTAAGTTCTGTACACTAATTTAACATCAACCTAACATCTTTTCATGAATCAATCATCAAATTCGGTCTTAAACCTGATTTCCAATTCTCACCAAAACTTAATCTAATCATGCTAAATTCATCCTATAGAATCATACTCTTAATAATATTGAAAATTAGTCTCACCCTTACCTTGTAATTGCAGAATCGATAGCCTCTCCCTCTGGTTCTCCTCTTCTGACTTTTCTCCCTTTTCTCCAAAAGCGTTTCACGTAAAAACGTTTCCCACTTATGTCTGTATTATTTATTTACTCTTATTACTCATCTCACCTATAAACTTACTCTTTCCACCTCACAGCCCAACTTCTAATATTTTTATTTTATTTCTAATATCTTATTTTATTTAATAATAAAATAAGTCATAACAACATAGCAACTTCACCACAACAAAATACTCCACATTATGCAGTTATAAATCATATAACCCACTCAACTTCATGAATCATAAAATTCACACATATCAATCATGAAAATCACGTAAATCATATATATAAATATATTTTTAAATAATCGAATAATTAAGACGGGCGTTACAACTCTCCCCAACTTATAGAATTTTCGTCCTCGAAAATTTACCTCAAGAAAACAACTCTGGATAAGACTCCATCATCTTACTCTCTAGCTCCCATGTCAGGCTTTCACCAGTCGTTCCACTCCAAACAACTCTCACTAGAGGAATCTCCTTGCCTCTCAACGTCTTCATCTTGCGATCATCAATCCTCAAGGGTAAGGTCTCTACCGTAAGGTTGTCTCTAACTTGCACATCATCACTCTGAATCACATGGGACGGGTCTGGAACATACTTCCTCAATTGCGACACATGGAACACATCATGCAAATTCGATAAATGAGGTGGTAAGCCAACTCTATAAGCCACCGTGCCAATTCTCTCGGATATCTGATAAGGACCAATAAACTTTGGAGTCAACTTCTTTGACTTCAATGCACGACCGACACCGGTCGTTGGAGTAACTCTCAAGAACACATGGTCTCCCTCTTGAAACTCAAGGTCTTTCTTGCGCTTATCATGGTAGCTCTTCTGTCGACTCTGCGACGCTTTCATCTTCTCTTGAATCATCTTCACCTTCTCAGTAGTCTGTTGAACAATTTCTGGTCCTAGAACCACACTTTCACCGGTCTCAAACCAACACAACGGAGTCCTACACCTCCGACCATACAAAGCCTCGAAAGGTGCCATCCCAATACTTGAATGATAGCTGTTATTATATGTGAACTCTATTAACGGGAGATGACTATCCCAAATCCCACCTTGCTCAAGTACACAAACTCTCAACAAGTCTTCGAGTGACTGAATCGTTCTTTCCGACTGACCATCTGTTTGAGGATGATAAGCCGAACTCAATCTCAACTTAGAGCCTAAAGCCTCTTGCAAACTCTTCCAAAATCTAGAAGTAAATCTTGGATCTCTATCTGACACGATGCTTGAAGGAACACCATGCAATTTCACTATGTCTCGAATATAAATCTCTGCCAACTGAGCCACAGGAAAACTAATATTAATCGGAAGGAAATGTGCCGACTTCGTCAATTTGTCAACAATCACCCAAATAGCGTCATTTCCCTTAGGAGTATTCGGCAAACTTGTCACAAAATCCATGGATATACTATCCCATTTCCATTCTGGTACATCTAACGGTGTCATCAACCCAGCAGGTTTCTGATGCTCTACCTTCGACTTCTGACAAATCAAACAAGAGTACACAAATTGTGCCACATCACGTTTCAATCCTGACCACCAAAACAGCTTCTTTAAATCATGATACATCTTTGTAGCTCCCGGATGAATGCTCAAGCTACTCCTATGACTCTCTTCCAGAATCATCCTTTTTATCTCATCATTGTCTGGAATACAAATCCTACCTCGGAACCTCAACACACCTTGATCATCGACTTTAAAGTCACCATCTTCAGTTTGATTACTAGCAACCAACAAGTCCACAAACTTAACATCAACCTTCTGTGCATCTCTAATACTTTTCAAGAAATCGTTATCAATTTTCAGCATTCCTAACTTAACGCTCCGAGACGACATTTCACAAACTAAGCTCATATCTCTAAACTGTTCAAGTAACTCAAATTCCTTCACCATCATAGCAGACATATGTAAACTCTTCCTACTTAAGGCATCCGCAACAACATTAGCTTTACCCGGATGGTAATTCAAACTAAAGTCATAATCCTTCAACAATTCGAGCCACCGTCGCTGTCGCATATTCAATTCTTTCTGATCAAACAAATACTTCAAGCTCTTGTGATCACTAAACACCTCAAATCTCGAACCATACAAGTAATGTCTCCAAATCTTAAGGACAAATACGACTGCAGCTAACTCAAGGTCATGAGTAGGATAGTTTCGTTCATGAGTTCTCAACTGTCTTGATGCATAAGCAACAACTTTACCATCTTGCATAAGTACACCGCCTAAGCCCAATTTGGACGCATCACAATACACTGCAAAAGGTTCATCAGGTTTTGGCAAAATCAAAACTGGAGCCGTCGTCAAACGCTTCTTCAATTCATTAAAACTGTTCTCACAATGAACATCCCACACAAAGGTTTTACCTTTACACGTCAACTGTGTTAACGGAAGTGCCAACTTAGAAAATCATTCTATAAATCTTCGATAGTATCCTGCCAAACCCAAAAAGCTTCTAATCTCTGTAACCGACTTAGGAGTCTCCCATTGTGATACTGCTTCAACTTTAGATGGATCAACTGCAATACCACTACTAGAAATAACATGGCCCAGAAAACTTACTTCATTCAACCAGAATTCACACTTAGACAATTTAGCATACAACTTCTTCTCTTTCAGCACTAGCAAGACAATCTTCAAACGTTCCGCATGTTCTTCTTCTGTCTTAAAGTAAATCAACATATCATCGATGAACACAACCACGAAGCTATCCAAAAATGCATGAAAAATGTGATTCATAAATAATTCATGTCATATCATAATATAACAATATCAAATGATAATAAACAACATCTTAAAACATCATATTCATCAATCATAAACAACTTCATATAACATCGTATTTAAACATCAACAATAATTCACTATGTATCTTTGTAAAAACATAATAAATTAACCACAACATATTTTCATGTCAAACCAAAACTATTGGAAAGATATCACAAATATCAACAACTTTCATGTTTACAACAAAGATCAATTCAAAACAGAAACATATGAACAAAATGCAAAAACATGAAACAGAGAATGCTGTCACCGTACAATTTCGCTAAGACCTCCCTGTAGTATTTTAATCATAACTCAAAGACCAAACATCATTTTCACGTCAAATCAAAGCCACTAGAAAGCTAACAAAATTATCTAAAACTTTCATGTTTACTCCTAAGACCAATTCTGCACCGATCAATTCCATTTTTAATATCAAAATACGGGCTGAATGCAGATTTTCTCCAAGTTTCACCTAATCTCATGGTTCTAACCTCAAAACTACTTCCAATAATCATCCTATGGATTATCTAAGGTCTGTACATAATTTCTACATCAATTCAATAAGTTTTCATCTTCTAATCATCAAATCTCTCTCAAAACCCTAATTCTCAAATTCTCACAAACTCTCCCCAACTTGTTAGATGTAATCTAATGATTTAACAACTTAATATTAATGTAAGATAGTCTCACCCTCACACAATTTGCAACTTATCACTCACTGCTTAATTCTCAATAGATAGTGACGCCATCAACGAAAACATCAAAATTCCATCACGTGCTAACTACTTCAGCTGCTTAGTAGACAAAAACTCTGCTCCACTTTCTTCTTCGGCTGAAGAAGAGTACACCGACTTACTAAAACAATTAATACGAACATGGTCGTACTCCAACCAGTTCATACTAAGGGTTAAACAACAAACAACAAACATGACAACTTAAATACAGTACAAAACTGTAAAATGACACTACGCGACTCAACTACTTGGCCGGACGGACCGACCTGCTCTGATACCAATTGTAACACCCCGTTTTCCCAACATAAAAATTTCATTTAAAATCAGAGTATTTTGATCACAACGGAATGTCACATACTTCATTTAAATCATAAAACGGATAATAATAATTATCCTTCAAATTCAACATCATGAAAATCTTAAAATTGTTGCAGCGGAAAATAGTTCAACATCTAAAAGTCTTGGCACGCAGGCCTTATTGGAAAATCTCATAAATTAGTTCATAAAAGAGACACGTAAGGAATAGAAGTAAAAGCAAGCCCCCATCCCGTTACGTATCAGAGCACCTAGACACCAACAAAGAGTCCACTCATGAACGCCTCTAATCTTTATTACCTGCACATTACCCACGGTCGAGGCAACATATACGCAGAAGGGGTGAGATTTCATAATCAATACATTAAGCATATAATCCAAATAAAATGCATTTAACAACTTAAACATTAATAACATATCAACAATTAACAATTAGCACATTTTTCATTACATAACAAATACAATCATCAAATACCATTACTAATTTTCATCACAAATCATCCTTGACCATGCAACTCTATCAACTCAACAACAACTTAACAACACGACTCATCTTTGACCATGCAACTCTATCAACTCAACAACAACTTAACAACACGACTCATCTTTGACCATGCAACTCTATCAACTCGACAACATCTTGACAACTTAAGCATCATGAACCTCTTGATATGCAAATGCATGTGGTACCATTCAACAACAAAATGAGCATAATAGGCTCTTCAACGTGTGAGCACAAAGGCTGCCGGGCCTAAAGCCCCCAACTTTAATGAGCACAAAGGCTGCCGGGCCTAAAGCCCCCAACTTTAATGAGTATGCAATGAACTCAACTTCCAACAACTTAGACAACGACGTGTACAACTCATACGACTCATAAATCATGGACGACTTCTTAAATTCCAACAACATAGACCGACTCATGCAACCTCAAGACACTAACAGTCGACAACAGAAAACAGCAGCAACATACAACAATTAACAACGCTTGAATGTGTTAACATTCACATAAAGAATTAATTACATCAATATAAATATCATAAAACATCATTATAGCATTCATGCAGCAACACTTCTAGTGTCAGTCACCATAACAGACTTCTGGAGCTTATGAAAGCATCCTAAACAGCTCTCTAACTTACTTCTAAGGTTATCTCAAGACTACACGTGCGAAAGGATCGCATCGGGACAATTTTGGGCAACTAACAGCCTAACTCGCAGTGGCGAGTAACTTCACTCGCAATGGCGAGCAAAGTGTGCGTTCTGGGTTCCTACGTATTTACTCGCAGTGGCGAGTTATTCTGCTCGCAGTTGCGAGCTCACAGGTCACTCGCAGTTGCGAGTTGTGCTGCTCGCAGTTGCGAGTTCTGGGTTCTAGCTCGCAGATGCGAGTGTTCTTGCTCGCAGGTGCGAGCGATGAATGTCAGTACGGCCAGAAACCTAAAAATTCCAACTTTTCACTTAATCTCCTAATTTTATCCTCAATTCAACATCTAATTATCATCTTATGGTGTATCTAAGTTCTGTACACTAATTTAACATCAACCTAACATCTTTTCATGAATCAATCATCAAATTCGGTCTTAAACCTGATTTCCAATTCTCACCAAAACTTAATCTAATCATGCTAAATTCATCCTATAGAATCATACTCTTAATAATATTGAAAATTAGTCTCACCCTTACCTTGTAATTGCAGAATCGATAGCCTCTC
This sequence comes from Medicago sativa, assembly GCF_051527215.1. Classification (NCBI taxonomy): domain Eukaryota; kingdom Viridiplantae; phylum Streptophyta; class Magnoliopsida; order Fabales; family Fabaceae; genus Medicago; species Medicago sativa. The sequence goes on from NC_140756.1 coordinate 59,431,259, forward strand.
CCTCTGGTTCTCCTCTTCTGACTTTTCTCCCTTTTCTCCAAAAGCGTTTCACGTAAAAACGTTTCCCACTTATGTCTGTATTATTTATTTACTCTTATTACTCATCTCACCTATAAACTTACTCTTTCCACCTCACAGCCCAACTTCTAATATTTTTATTTTATTTCTAATATCTTATTTTATTTAATAATAAAATAAGTCATAACAACATAGCAACTTCACCACAACAAAATACTCCACATTATGCAGTTATAAATCATATAACCCACTCAACTTCATGAATCATAAAATTCACACATATCAATCATGAAAATCACGTAAATCATATATATAAATATATTTTTAAATAATCGAATAATTAAGACGGGCGTTACATTACGTTTCCCCCAAATTCTCACAGTGAAAACTTCATTTCTTACTCTCAACCAAAAGTCTTCTTCCATAATCAAACTCCATTTCTCATTCTCAATCGAAAGTCTCCTTCCATAATCAAATTCAAGGATCCATGTTCAAGCTTCTCTATGTTTGTTGCGATAAGGTCATGGTTGTGATGCGAAGATGAAATAGGTCGAAGATGGTTTAGTGAAGAAGAAAGTTGTGAGGAAGAAATCATCATCAAATCGACGAGACATGGTCAATGGAAATAGAGCTGTCAATTGAGCCCCAAATTTCAAAGCCCACTTGAAAAAGCCCCCACCAAGCCCACTAAATTAAAGCCCCTAATTGAACAAAATTATTTGGGGCCAAGCCCACTATAAAATCAACTTATTTGTGGGCCTAAAAAAAGGCCACATTAATTTTTTTTTGGTAAAAAAATTCTGGTAAATTTTTTTTCTGGGGTAAAAAAAAAATTTATGGTAATTTTTTTTTGGGGTAAAAAATTCCGGTAAATTTTTTCTCTGGGGTAAATTTTTTTTTTACGGTACAAAACCCTTTTTTTATGGGTAAAAAAATCCGGTAAATTTTTTTCTAGGGTAAAAAATTTTTTTTACGGTACATTTTTTTTTGGGGTAAAAAAATTCCGGTAAATTTTTTTTCTGGGGTAAAATTTTTTTTTTTTACGGTAAAAATTTTTTTCGGTAAAAAATATTTTTTTTGGGGTAACTTTTTTTTAAATAAAAAAGTTTAAAAAAATTGTTTATAGAAATTTTGGGGCTTGGGGGCTTTTTGATTTTTTTATTTGTGGCCTTGCATCAATGTGGGCCTTTTTGTTTTGTGAATTTTCAAGCCCCCTTACTATGTGGGCTGGGGCCAAAACTTCAAGGCCCCATGATATTGACGGCTCTAAATGGAAATATGTGACAAGAATACATCAAAGTAAATGTTCTTTTGTTTGTTTTCATTTGATTATTAACCGGAAAACACATGTTAGCTATTTTTTGAATAATAAATGGTTAGTGGAAGTATTGAATATTGTATATAATTAGGAACGTTTTAAAGAAATGATAAATTTATATGTTTTATATGTATAAAATCGTATGAATACATTATGAATACAGTAAAAAATCGGTATTAAATTGTATTTAATCTTTTTTAGGATTGTTGAGAACCACTCATTTAAGATAGGCTTTCACCACAAAAGAGTACTCCCTCCGTTTCAAAATGAGGGTCGTTTTAGGTGTTTACACACATATTAAGAAATGTAATGATTAAAAGAAAGAGAATGGTTATTTTACCAAATTATCCTTATTAACTATTGGTTAGTTTTAAAAGTAATATTTTGGAAGTAGTGTGCAGAGTATTAATTGGAGGGTACAATTGAAAAGAAAAAGTTATTATTGCATTGGAAACTGAAAGTGACATTCATTTTGAAACATTTTTTTTGGCTAAAGCGACACTCATTTTGAAACGGAGGGAGTATTTCATTTCGGGTTAAATATGTTTTTGGTCCCTATAAATATATCAACTTTTCGTTTTAGTCCCTCTGAAATTTTCCTTCAACTTTTAGTCCCTATAAAATATTCAATCACTACTTTTGGTCCCTATTTTTAATTTAATTTTTGTATTTTTTAATAAAATTGTGCAGAAATGTGTAAAATATTTTAAAAAAAAAGTCCAAAAAAAATTAGAATTTTTCAACAAAACACAAATTAAATATGAATTTTTAACCTTAAAAAATACAAAAATTCATATTAAATTCATGTTTTGCTAAAAAATTCTAATTTTTTTAAGGAGAGAATCTTATAATATTATGAATTTTTCTGCAAAATTTTATTCGAAAATATGAATTCTACATATGATTTTACTTTAAAGGAGGGACCAAAAGTAAAGATTGAAAAATTTTTAGGGACTAAAAGTTGAAGAAAATTTTTAGAGGGACTAAAACGAAAAGTTGACATATTTATAGGGACCAAAAACATATTTAACCCTTTCATTTCTGACCTTATGATTGCTTATAAGAAGGGTGAAATCTATGAATTTTGGGGTGAGTGGGACATAGATGAGATAAACCTCGTAGATTTAGACAAACTAAACAGAGAAATTGGTGTTGTAGGGGATTACAAGTTGTGGTATGTTAATCAAGGTACAAATTTAAGTGATGGTCTTAGGCTGTTGAAAACTGACAAAGATGTCATTAGATTCATAAATGAGCATAAGAATGAGGTAGGTGTTGAGTTTTATGTTGAAACCTCGGACATGGAAGGAATTGTTAATAAGTATGAGAGTGATGTTGAAGAGGTTGTTGTAGTAGATAAAGGGAAGGGTTCAGCTGAAGTTGATGATGATTATGAATCAGATCCTGAGTGCATTGGTGATGAAAAGGGAGAGGAACAATCTGAATCTGAATATGGAAGTATTGATGGGGTATCAATTGATGACAATGATTATGATGAAGATTGGGAGTGGACATTTGTGTCACCTAAGCAAACCTTGAGTCCAACTCATGTTAGTGAATCATCCAACTCTCGTAAGAATTTGGTTGGTGTTGAACAATCTAGGAATCCTGGTGTAACAAGTCTGTTAGATCTTGAAGATGAGAATGGGGAGTCAGATTATCTAGAAAGTTCTGAGTCATCTAATAAGATACTGATAAGAAAAATTTGTGTAAGTTTAAGTTGTATGAAAATGATGAACCAATGATATATGAGAAGGGTCAGATATTTACACTGCTGAGTTAGTAAAAAATTATGTCAAGAGACATAATTTCTACCCAAGAGAGTATAGAAAGATGATTGAACTTGAGAGTGAGTAAAAAAAAAATACGACTTGACAATTTCTACCCAAGAGACCATAATTTAGAAGATTAAGAATAAGATCAAGATTTATTACTTTTTTTTTTCTTAAGGTAAAAGTTAACACTTTTAGAAGTTTACTTTTTCTAAAATTAACCAACACTTCAAAATTACTCTTAATCAAGAAAACTTTTCTAACCTTAATCAATGTTATCTTATTTTAAACTAACCTTGAATTATAATTATTATTAATGTTTTTATCATTAAATTTTAAAGAATTTGACAAAGTCTCGTTTGTTTTTATGTCGTTTCCCAAACTTCTTTTAGTCTGTTAAAACTTAAAACGCGCGGTTCAAAATTATCACCAATATCATAAACATTATTTTCTATTGTTTCTGAGTCAAAACAAGTCATAATACATCCATTGTTTTTAACGTTAAAAACAATGGCTGCATTATGATTTATTTTAACTCAGAAACAATGAAAAATAATATTGTTGATAAATTTTAACAGACTTAAAGAATAGTTGTTGTACTATATTGTTAGCCTGTTAACGGGCTAAAAACATAGTACAACAACTATTCTTCTAAACTTCTTAAAAATATTGGATAAGAGTATATGACTCATCTATGTCAAAATAAATAAAAAGTATAGAGGTTAATTTTATTTTTTTATTTATGCATGTATTTGCTTAGTTTCACTAAAAGTCCATCCGACATATATATTTGTTTCTAAAGTTTTTCATTCTAGAAATGGTATCTTTAGTGTCTAAAGATCCTTTGTTACTACTAACAAATCATGTATTAGACTAAAAGTAGCAACAAAGGTTCAAATTTTAAGATTCCCTTAAAATTACGAAAAGTAGGAAAATTCAGCCATTTTAAATACTACACACCAAAAACAAGCTATTTTTCTAAAGTCCATGACTATACTATAACCTATGAGTCTAATAAATCACTTTATAGCATTTTTGTTTTACACAACTCACATAATTATATTTTGTTAGTGATTGAAAAATCAAAGTTCAATATGTCCATATGTATATATAGGTGGAGGTGAAATAACTTTAAAATTAAATAAAAAAAGGAACGGAGTAATTGAAAGAACGAAGGTAAGATAAGTTTAATAAAATATTCTAGTTTATTTCAATATCAATAAAACCGTACTAATCAATTTTCTTTTACTAAACAGGAATATATTTGTTTTTTTTTTCTTCATAAATAGTTCTTGTGATTGTGATGATACTGGATTAGATCATCAAATGAAAAATGGAATAAAATAGGTACAATATTCTCTTAAAGCATCAAACCACTTTAGATGAAATAGACAATGAGAATAAAATAGGTACATCTCATTTCATATGTTGTGAATGAAATATAGTTTTAAAGAAAATACATCCTACTATGTTCTTGTCTGCTACATAGTTTCTTTATGAGTTTGTATCTAAAACTAAGTTAAGTATCCGGGAAATAAATTTAAAGAAAGAATGACCCATAATTCTCAAAAGGTCATGAACATAAAATGGTAGGGAAAGTGGATTTTAAACAAAAGATCATGGTTATTTGCATAACTCACAAACATTTAACAAGAAAAGGTGAGAAATGATGTGTTCGTGAGTAATTACTACAATGTTTTGATTTTGTGATCATTTACATATTTTGTAAGTAATGGAAATCAAATTCAAAGAAAGAGTAGAGGTTTTATGAGTTATTACCTTTCTCAAGGTTCTTGGAATTTTATTTTGTAGAAGAGAGAAGAAAGAATAGAAAATAACAAAGAGAGAAGAGGTAATAAGAGAGGAGATAGAAGAATGAAGAGAAAGTGAAGAGAGAGAACGAGAAAGAAGAGAGAAGATGAAATGAGAGAATGATAGGAAGTGTGAATGAGCTACTTTGATTTAGATACATATGCATAATATTTATAAAAGAATTAGTGAATGACCTACTTTGGTTTGGATACATATATGCATATATTTATACAAGAATTGGAATATGTAAGTGTGTTACCGTGTGAGGATAAGATGAAAGTAGATATTTTCTCACCAAAAGATAATCTTAGTTACCCTTGTGTCCTCTAATTAATATCATTTCTATCAATATTCCCTTAAATCATAAATAATTAGTCACTTCTAAAAACTCATCATAATTATTTGCTCACATTTATTTGTATAACACGTCACTTAATTTTAAATAATCGCAGTCGACATTGATACGTGATACCGATAAAATGTTTAAAATCATTTTTGCTGATAAAATAACCCTTTTCATCCAAGTATTCTATATGACGTGATCTTATGAGAAAATTTCCGACGAGGAAATTAATTATACAGCATGATATGTCGTAAATAGTTTCATAGTAAACGAGGTTCGTTCATAAATTTACGCCCGGCCAAATTGTTGTCTATTGAAGAGCTTGAAAATCGTGCGTGATTCAGAAAAATTTCTAAAATTTCACCACGGGTCACTGATGTAAGAAAAACACTAAAATATTCAAGTAGCGATAAAAATTCATCGTCAAAGGTATTATTTACTTTTATTGGATCATAATTTAAAATAGACAAAGTAACATAATATTATATTATTAATATTTATTTATTTTTAAAACTAGGGGTCTTACATCGTTCAATGTTTGCACCGTTAAACCCACTTGTGTTATCCTGAGAGTGTGCTTGGGACTTTGAGAGTGTGCTTCAAGGTTTCAGGTTCGATTATCTCCGGTGTCAATTTAAGTTGGCTAATTTAGTTTTTTTTAAAATGTTTGCACCGTTTCCATTGCAGATTTTAAATATTTATATCTGCATAAACAAATTTTATATACATATATGACAAAATCCGATATGATAAAATATTGGAAACTCAGGATTTTTTTTAAAGATTTGGAAACTTATGATTATTTTCAATATATAAACATTATATTTACGAAAATTTATTAAACTTGTAACAAACATAGACATGTATATTTCTATCATTCTTTTTTTTTTTTTGAAGAAACCAAAATGGAATATATTCACAATAACCAAAGCTCCTCCTTAGCACAAGGTGTGCCAAGGAGGACACTTAAAATACAAAATGTCTGTCAAGTAATTGAAGAACAAAAGCAGGCATTAGCCGATACCCAGACAAAGTAACGGGTTCGACCGCCACTGCTGACAACCATACACAAATGCGGCATTATTAGCGCGCAACAACCAATAGGAGTGGAACTTAACCTTGTCCACCAAATCCTGTATAGGTGTAACAATATTGTTAAAGAATCTATTGTTGTGTTCTTTCCAGATAATCCAAACACATAGAATCTATTTCTATCATTCTATTATCAGAAATCTAAGAATATAACTTGAAACAAACGCACCCTGTTCAAATTTGATCACAAAAGATAGAAACTAAAATATTACATTTGATTTCACAATATATTAGTAGAGTTATCTTAAAAGAGAGTTATGTTAAAAGATAGCTCGTGTCTTTTTCTAATCAATATATATTTTTATTTGTATTTGAATGTATTTTTAATTTTATTTTAATGTATGAGCTTGTTTTAATAAAATATTTTTATTTTCATTAAAATTTAATAAAGTTATATTGAAAAATCATAAACTGTTAAAATTGTTAACTCGATTGATACCAATCAAACCTTTCTTGAAATTATTACCCTATAGTATAACAAAATAAATGGAGAGTATTTTCCAGTTTAATTTCTTGAAATTATTACCCTATAGTATAACAAAATAAATGGAGAGTATTTTCCAGTTTAAAACGTTTAAAACATACAAACTTTTTTTATATGATTAATTATAAAGTTTTCTCGTAAAAAGAACCCGGGTCTCCTAAATTCTCAAAAAAAGGTCAAAAAAAATTCCATTGCCGGGAATCGAACCCGGGTCTCCTGGGTGAAAGCCAGATATCCTAACCGCTGGACGACAATGGAAGATGTGTTACTTCTTTGACATGTTACTATATATAGAATATAACATGATAAATCCTCTCGAATCTGATTCTTTCTTCTGAAGTTTATTTTAAAAAAAGGAGGTAAAATTCACCCATGAGAATAAAGGAGAATTGATTCTTGCAAAAATCTTGAACTTTTTTTTTTTAAAAAAATTATGACACTAATTTCACAAAATGATGTCTCCATACTGAGTTTTGGATATATAATTATAGTGCCGCTGGATGACATTGATGAATATATATAATTATTGATTCTTTATTCTATTTTTAACTCGGATACTTGAGTTTTGGATGTTTAAAACATAAACAATGACAAAATTCAAGAAACTTTCGATTTTAAGTATATATGTACATTTACAGTTGTGGACTACTTCAACAAAGGCACTAATGATGTTATAGAATTTTGAGTTGTGATGGACGAATGTAAACGTTGTTTTAATTTATTTCATAAAAAAATAAAATTTGACACCACGTTTAATCGAAGACAAACGACGAGGTCGCATACCTGAGATGTCACATTTTTTCCTAGTCCTTGTATGTTTATTGATTGATGTATCACCATATATTACCAATGAAATGCTAAGTCTGTTCCCTTAAAAAAAAAAAAAAAACATTTGAACACGCTCCAGTCCAACACCTGCTTCAACATTAATCTTAAGTTTTTTTTCAGTATTTTAGATCATAAAGTACGTGAACTGAAGCAGAGACATTGGAGTTCTACTTTCACTTCTAGTTTTAGCTTCTCCTTGGCATTATATATCACTATTTTAATATTAATCCGAAAATATTTTTTACATTTTATCGTTTCCCGAAGATACATACAATTGTTTGTTCGGAACCCCTTAGTTATCAAATAAAAATAACACAAATTTTTAGAAAACATGTTCTGTCGTTCATGGACAAGCATTCACAAAGAACATCAAATCTACAATTCAAAGAAAGACTTGTATAACCATCAAACAACATTCGGGTGATGCTATGCATGCATACAAGCTTCCTTGTGGTCAAGATGTGCGAGAATTTCGCCACCACAAAAAGCAGATTTATTGGCCTCACATGCAACTTTTATAAACTATTTCCAAGTTCCTCCAAGACCCACATTTGTTTCTTCTTTTGGATCTTCCATTGGCAGTGAATATCCAGAGTATAGGTCACCAGTCCAAACATCATCTTTCCTAGATTGCAAAAGCAAAGCAAGTATTATTTTCATATTTCTTTTAAGCGAAAAACATACCCACCACAATATATAATGAGTTTATAAAGTTCAAAATTCCAGTTATAATGTCACCCCCTCTAGAAACAGCGAGTATGAAGTCGACAAGACTTGTAAAAATTTGCAACTCTTTGAAAACAAAGGTTGCTCAATTACACACCGAAGAAATTCACTGTAGCAAGGTTTAAAAATCACATTCACGATCATAAAGTTTTATGTGAATAACTATTGTTCACCTAAAATCAAGACTCATAATGAAACGAGGCTAAAGCAGTCTATCTAAAAAAAAGGCACCTTTATTTTTCAATGGAGTTTGAGAATATTTTCTAACCTCTGATTGCATAATCAGAAGATTCAATTATTAATTTACTGCAATTGACTACTTACAATGCTACATCCATATGTTGAGGCACCACCTATCCCAATAAGGACTTTCTTCTTATCATTCTCCCTGTAAGAGTGTGAGAATTGGATTCATGTTAGAAACTTTTTCGCCAACTGTAGAAGGAAACTCTAACACATAAATGAAACAACCATGATTTTTGTTTCTTAAATCAGTCCATATAATTATGCACTACCATCAAACATAAAAAAACAATTTAAAAATGGTGGAAGGGAAAATATAGTCCATCAAGGCCAAAAATTTAAAATCAGAGGACCATATGGTACACACATATTGCATCTCTTAAAACAGCATAAAGATATGTGAAAGATGTGAAGGCCTCGTTTTTTTTCCTCTCTTTTGAAGAACTGTTTGAAGGTCTCGTATATATACCAAACAATCATACTTACTAACATTGCTACAACTTCTTAGTATAATTATTTTACCTGCACCAGTTTCCCGCATCAGTCCCTCCTCCAAGTCCTTCACGGACTAACTGTAAGAACCCAAACAATATCATTTAAGTAAACAAGATAAAATATTTCTAGCCAGATGCACATAATGTTACCAATCACATATCATGGAAAATAGTGGTTTGTTCAAATTTTGCCGTGCAACAGTGATGTAGTCTATAGCTGCTATTTGACAAACTATGTATACCGCATGTGTACCACAAAGCAAATAGCAATTTGTTCAAATTATGCTACGCTACAGCGCCGATATAGCCTCGATGATTTCTTCCCTGTTGCAACCTTTATAGACCTTAGAAAACTTTGCCCATTCATATGGAGTGCTCAACGACGTTTTCTTGCCTTTGGAATGCTAACAAATTCTCAACTGAGAGAGCAAATAATGGAGTTTCTAATTCACCCAGCACTATAGTGACTAAACTTTATCATAAATCCTATTGTTTGCCAACCTAGCTTCAGCTTTAGTGAAGTGTACTAACTTGTGTGCTTTTCATAGAAGAATTTGTGTTTGACCAAATATTAAGTTAACTCCCATTTGACGTTGAAAGTGGAACTAGAACCTTGTATTCAATGTCACACAATTAGGATTTCTTGATACTTAAACAGAAATGTTGCCTATTAGACCAAAAAATAGGTAGCATAGGATACTAGGATCTAGTTCCACCTTCAGCTTTAAATAGGAGGTAGTTCCTCCAATATTTGAACATTTCTCAGATATTACGAAACAATCCACGTGAAATAGCATGATCCATGAGACATTTACTCGTTTTTTAATTCATTCCTGAATTCTGGTAAGAAGAATTGTGAAGTTCTCAATGCTTAAAAAGGACAGTCTTCAATGGAAGGGACATGGAAAATAAAATGAAGTCCCACGATAAGTAATATATTAGCTTTCAATTTCAAATTTGCATATCATGCAAAAAATATAAAAATAAATAAATAAACAAGCGCAAAAACTGAATAAAAACACCATTATATATGCAATCTCATATCACTGTCAATAAAATATATATGCATAGCCAAAAGTACAGGCATGATTGTCGAATGAATAAAGGAGTAATATGTGCCAATTAGCTTGCAGTCACGATTCAAAAGCAGTCAAGGAAAAATATTATACAAACTGCATAAAAAAATGTTTTTTGTGTAAAGTTAATCTTGCTATGCTTCCATGATTAAATTTGTCTCGGTGGGAAACCAACGAATTCAACCAAGCCAAAAAAAAAGGGATCCAAACAATTTGAGTTTGGGTTGAACAAAAGGAGGCTCAGATTCGCCTTTTCTCAGACAAATGAGAAAAGTTTGCAAGGGTTGCGCAACAGCATCTGTGCAAATGACCAAAAGGTTAATTTCACACAGACACGGAGTCACTATTCCTTGAAATAGCTATTCACCCAATGTTAGATTCAATTGCTGAAAGCATCACTGCCATGTTATTTAAGAGGCGGAGGTAGAAGAAGAAGAAAAAGAAGTACATGATTGAGATGACATCGAAATATGGTTTATGATAGAACATTATGGCGTAATTTGATCCATGTAGCATGCCCCGCTTAGTGGGATAAGGCTTGGTTGTTGATATGTGAAGAGCTGTTTGCAAATTTCACTGAGAAGGATCATCGGCTTGCACAGCAACTCAGAGTGGCTGCAGCACTCAAGACAACCTTATCTCTGAGTGCGGACCCTCATACTTGAACTAATGAATATTAAGGGTTGAAACCCTAATAAGAGGCAGAAGAGAAGTGCCTCACCATGGCTGTGTTACCAGTATTTGTAGAATGGACCACAATGGTATTTTCAAACAGATACTGAAACCTCGCCAATGATAAGACTCTTCAACCTGTTGTCAAATTTAAAAGTGAAAACAAGATCACTGCCACCTTGTGTCCTCTATCAAGAAACATGATACAAAAAATCATATCATAGAAGAAATGTGTGAGTCATAGAGAAGCTTCACAAATGCAGAAATAGAAAATTTGATAGTCTTAGAGACAACCTGATACATAAATAAAACACACATTGCGTGATAAAAATACCTTAAAATTTATTAAAACAGGAGTGGCATGCTTCTCCTGAAACCATTTCAACATATCAAACCGCCTATTCATCTGCATCTAACAAAAAAGAAAAAACACACTTCAAACAAAACAACACAATGAAAAGAAACATATAAGGTTTAAATACTAACCATTTGAGATAGGAGAGTACCAAACCTTCTACTAGTTCTCTGTTATTTTATATATAAAAAAAATGGATTGGTGTCCAAGGCTTGCAGTAGTATAGTTTTCTCAGGAGTTAAGCAGTTGTTACTTCTGAGTCATTCCCTTTCCACCATAGCCAAGCATATCTAAACATATTTCAAGAATGAAACAATAGTCGAGTATAATAAACTATAATCATAGAAATTCCTTTTGGAGCTCACTTCACATGAAACCAATTAGTGTGTGTACAAATATGCCCCACACAAATTGGTGATGAGGGTCAAGTGAAATGCATACTAAATAGTAACACTATCATGAGTACAGCATGAGGAATGGTGTGCTCTCAGTCTCTTTCCACCATGGACAAGCATGTCTAAATAAATTTCAAGAATGAAATGATAGCTTGAATACAATAACTATATTCATAAGAGTTTTTTTTAGGACACCACTTCACATGAAATCAAGAAGTGTAGATATATGTTTCAAATAAAATAGTGATGTGTCCCATAGTAGTATGCTTCCAACATGTAACTTGACTTTATATGGGAAACATAAAATTCAACAAGACAGACGAAAGACGGAAAGAGGAAGAAAAAAAATCCTCAAAACAAATGGAGTTAGGGTTTAACAAAAGGAGGCTCAGATTCGCCTTTTCTCAGACAAAAAATAGAAGAGGTTTGCAAAGGCTGCATCAAGAGAATCTGTGCAAATGACCGCAAGGGTAATATCACACACAGACAGAGTTGCCTCGCCAGAAAACAACTCTTCACACAATGTCTGATTCAATTGCTTAAATCATCATCACTGCCTTGTTATCTAAGAGGAAGAAGAAGAAGAAAAAGAAGCTTATGTATGAAACAGAAACAGAGTATGTATGGAATTGGAACAGAAACAGAGTATGTGTGTGTATGTATGCATGCATGGAGAGCTTTTTGCGAATTTCACTGAGAAGGATCATCAGCTTGCACATCAACTCAGAGGGGTGGCAGCTCTCAAGGCAACCTTATCTCTCTGAGGATGAAGCCTCACACTTAACTAACGATTGTAAACCCTAACTGCAGGGATTCCGAGGAAGGCTCAGATTCACCTTTTTCGCAAACAATAAGCAGACGAGAAGAGCCTCACCATGGCTGCGTTATCAGTATATTTAGAATGAATCACAATGGTATTTTCAAACCAATACTGTAACACCATGCCAGTACTTAGGCTCTCCAACCTGGTGTTTGATCTAAAAGCTGAAAACAACATCATAGCCTCTTTATATCCTCTACCGAGCAACATATTCCTATAAAAATGTATCACCCAAAAAATGTGCAACTCATATATGAGGTTTAAAAAATGCTATAACAGAGTATTCAATAGAGATAACCTGATATATAAAACACATGAAACGTGTTAAAATTACCTTTGAAACGATTTTAAGATCAAAAACCTCCAACTCATCTGCATTTATAAGCAAAAAAATGCAGTTAGACAAACAAAACACCACAAAATGAAAAGTAAGAGAAGAAATAAACTACTAACCTGTTAGGAACCCAAAAATTAGGTTAATTAATGTAGTTATGGGTAGTTAGAGTAGTTGGTTAATATGTTAGCTATTTGTTTAGTTAGGTTGTGTTTCTGTTTTAAGTTGGTTGTTTGTGATCCTGTCTCTTTCCCTTGTATAGGAAGTCTGAATAAAAACTTCCATTCCTTTGATCACTTCCCTGTTGCAACCATAAAAGCAGCCATGCAAGATTATCATGTCCATTCATATATAAGATGGAGCACTCAGCAATGTTCTCTTGCCTTGCCTTGAGAATCCTAACAATTTTCTTGAGAATCCTAGTAGTTGGTTAATAGTGTGTCTAGTTCACCTAGCACTGATATTTCTGAACTATGTCACAGATTCTATAGTTTTCTGACCTTGCTTCAGCTTTAGTGAAGTGTACTAATAACTCATGTGTATTTTTTTATACAAGGAAGAAATTGTGTTTGGCAAAAGAAGGCCTCAAATAAACACGATTTGAGATAGGGTTGAACAAAAGAGGGCTCAGATTCGCCTTTTCTCAGACAGAAGAGAGAAGAGGTTTCCAAAGGCTGTGTCGGGCATCTGTGCAAAGCGCCACAAGTGTAACTTCACACAGACACATAACCACCTCGCCATGAAACAACTCTTCACCCAATGTTTGATTCAATTGCTGAAAACATCATCACTGCGTTGTTACCAAAGAAGAAAAAGAAGAAGAAAATGAAGGGGTTAACATTGCTTTGTTATCTAAAAAGAAGAAAAAAAAGGAGAGGTTAATATCTGTGTTGTTAAATAGCAGCTATAGTGGCGCTATAGCGCTATAACGTAGACGAATTTGAACAAACCGCTATTATTCTGAGATACGCTATTCAGTACAAAATATTGTCAAATAGCGGCTATAGTGGCGCTATAGCACTATTGCATAGCAGAAGTAATAGAATGTATGTGTTGAGAGTTATTTGTAAATTTCACTGAGATGGATCATCGGCAACCACAACAACACAGAAAGGCAACAACACTCAATATAACCTTATTTCTCTGAGTGTGGAGGAGCCTCACACTTAAACTAACGACTAATGAGTTAAAAAAACCTTAATTCTGGGTTTCAAAGGAAGGCTCAGAGAATCACCTTTTCTCAAACAATAGGCATAAGAAAAGAATCTCAACATGGTTGCATACTTAAATACCTTGCCAATACTAAGACCCTTCAACCTATTGTCTGATCTAACAGCTGAAAACAACATCACTGCCCCATTGTGTCTTCTATCAAGAAACTAATATCATACAAATCAATAATATCTCAGAAGAAATGTGTAAGTCACTGCTTTAACCTAATACTCTGTCTGGTCCTGAGTATAAGGGTATGTTTGGATAGAGGATTTTGGAGGGGAGGGCATACATTTCTATTTTATAAATTACGGACATTATAAAATGTTTTTTTTTTTTTAAATCAATTAAGTGTTGAAGTATTATATGATCATTTATCGTGTTGTTCTTCGAACTTTTTAAAATATCAAATAAAATATATATTAAAATATAAATTTAGCCCTTCAAAAACCCCTCTCAAACAACCCTAAGATAAAGTTTAGACCAAATACATCAATTCTTGTTTGCCAAACTTTCTCATAGTTCATGCTAAAGGGAGTATAAAACACATGAAGCTCATTGAAAATACCTTTGCATTTAACATTGAAACCGTGGAATTCATCTGCATTTTGTGAACAAAGAAAAGAATGCAGTTAGCAAAGCAAATGAACAAAATGAAAAGTAAGTGAAGATATAAAATACTAACCACCATTTGCGATTCGAGATGGTAGAGCACCAAAGCCTCGATGAAAGTGATGTGACAGTGATGCATGCTCGAGTTCAATCTTCCGCAGCTTTCTCTTCAATGTTACCCTATCCCAAATCCCAATATAAGCAAAATAGATTTGTACACTTTCACTTGCTTCGAGTGGGGAAATAGTAGGTCTAGGGGGAAGAGAAGTTTATTAGGTATGGGTATGGTGAAAGGCTATTGAGATGAAAACAGTACAAGGAGAGATAACACTGTGTTATTTATTTCCTTTTTTTTCTTCCTATTTTGAATAAAAAGTGTTTTTTCTTTGGAATGCAAATATTGTGTTCATATCAAAACCATTTGAGATAGGATAGCTCCAATCCCTCTAGTTCTCTATTTAAATATTTACATATAAATAAAAATATATTGATTGATGTCCAAGGCTCGCTTTGTTATAGTTTCCACAGGAGTTAAGCGCACATTCCTTCTTGGTCTTTCTCTTTCCACCGTGGACAAACATATCTATATAAATTTCAAATTTTAAAAAATGAAACAATAAACAACATCACTTCAAATGAAATCATGATTCAAAAGAGACTTCAAATGAAAACAACTAAACATGTACTGTGTAGAAAACTGTTGCAGAGATGAGTGTCAGTCAAGTGAAACACAGTTGCTATCACGTGTGCAGCATTAGAATTTGAAACGTTTTGCATACAAAGCTTTGCAAATAGAAGGATTCTATAAATATAGTACAACTTGTTTTGTTAGGTTGTAAGACTTTGTTAATTCAATGATTGCTTCCCTGTTGCATTGCAACCATAATAGCAGCCAGACAACATTATCATGTCCATTCATGTATAAGATGGAGCGTTCAGCAACATTGTTTCATATCAAAGAGGGATCCCGGCCCAAACACAATTTGAAATGGCCTGAACAAAAGAAGGCTCAGATTTGCCTTTTCTCAGACAAAAGAGCGAAGAGGTTCCTAATGGCTGCGTCAACAACAACATATGTGCAAAGTACAACAAGTGTAATTTCAAAGACACAGAATCGCCTCGCCATGAAACATGTCTTCACCCATTGTCTGATTCAATTGCTAAAAATATCATCACAGCCTTGAGAAGAACAAGAAGAAAAAAGAAGAAGTGAACAAACATTGCCTTGTTATAAAAAACGAAGAAGAGGAGCCTTGTTATCGCAACGGAAGTTATCTTCCGATGGGATTGGTTCGTAACTTCTGATCGTTTAAAACATGAGCTTGTGAGCAATGAAAGATGTGTGAACAGCAATTTTCCAAAATGGTTGTACAAATATCATATCTCTTCCCAAACACAAATTGAGATGGGGCAGAACAAATGAAGGCTCAGATTCGGCTTTTGTCAGACAGAAGAGAGAAGAGTTTCCCAAAGGCTGCGTCAAACATTTGTGCAAAGTGTAACTTCACATAGACACAAAACCACCTCGCCATGAAACATCTCTTCGCCCAATGTCTGATTCAGTTACTGAAAACATCATCACTGCCTTGCTATCTAAGGAGAAGAAGAAAAAGAAGAGTTATTCATTCCATTGTTGTTTCTTAAGAAGAAAAAGAAAACGAAGATTATGCTGAGGAACAGAGGGAGTAACAGTATAAATGTGTTGAGAGCTGTTAACAAATTTCACCGAGACGAATCATTGGCAACCACAATAACACATAGAGGCAACAGCTCTCAAAACAATCTTAACTCTGTGAGAGTGGAGCCTCATACATAAACTAACGACTAATGAGTGTGTGAGGCTCAGATTCACCTTTTTTCCTCAAATAATAGGCCGAAGAAAAGAGCATCAACATGGTTGCATTAGCAATATCTGTAGAATAAACCACAAAAAAATGGTATTTTTCAAACAGATACTAAAAACAACTAGCGAATATTAAGTCTCTTCAACCAATTGTGTGATCTATAAAAGCTGAAAACAACATCACTGCCTCATTGTGATGAAACCAATTTTTTCAAACAAAACCAAATAAGAAATGTGCAGTTTGTTGGTGAATGAGGGGAGCCCGGAGAATTGTCCATATTGGAGAAAATCTTATGACAGCCGCATCTTTCACCCAATTAATTTCAAGAATGAAACAATAGCTTGAATACAATAACTATAGAAAAGGGCAACCCGGTGCACTGAAGCTCCCGCATACGCATGGTCCGGGAAGGGGTCCCGCCATTTGGTGTATTGTACGCAGCGTTACCCTGTTTTTACACAAGAGGTTGTTTCCAGGACTTGAACCCGTGACCTTACAGTCACATGACAACAACTTTACCAGTTGCGCCAAGGTTACCCCTCCTAGAATACAATAACTATATTCATAGAAATTTCTTTAGGACACCACTTCATATGAAACCAAAAATGTAGATATCTGTTTCACAAAAAATAGTGATGTGTCCCACAGTCGTATGCTTCCAACATGTAACTTGACTTTATGTGGGAAACAACAAAATTCAACAAGACAGTCGAAAGACGGAAAGAGGGAAAAAATCCCCAAAACAATTGAGTTAGGGTTTAACAAAAGAAGGCTCAGATTCGCCTTTTCTCAGACAAAAAAAGAGAAGAGGTTTGCAAAGGCTGCATCAACAGAATCTGTGCAAATGACCGCAAGGGTAACTTCACACACATACAGAGTTACCTAGCCAGAAAACAACTCTTCATAAAATGTCTGATTCAATTGCTGAAATCATCATCACTCCCTTGTTATCTAAGAGGAAGAAGAAGGAAAAGAAGCTTATGTATGGAACAGAAACAGAAACAGAGTATGTGTGTGTGTGTGTATGCATGGAGAGTTTTTTGCAAATTTCACTAAGAAGGATCATCAGCTTGCACATCAACTCAGAGGGGTGACAGCTCTCAAGGCAACATTATCTCTCTGAGGATGAAGCCTCACACTTAACTAACGATTGTAAACCCTAATTGCAGGGATTCCAAAGGAGGCTCAGATTCACCTTTTTCTCAAACAATAGGCAGAAGAGAAGAGCCTCACCATGGCTGCGTTATCAGTATATGTAGAATGAATGACAATGGTATTTTCGAACCAATACTGTAACACCTTGCCATTACTTAGGCTCTACAACCTATTGTTTGATCTAAAAGCTGAAAACAACATCATAGCCTCTTTATATCCTCTACCGAGCAACTTATTCCTATAACAATGTATCACCCAAAGAATGTGCAAGTCATATATGAGGTTTAAAAAATGCTATAACAGAGTATTCAATAGAGATAACCTAATATATAAAACACACGAAACATGTTAAAAATAATACCTTTGAAACGATTTTAAGATCAAAAACCTCCAACTCATCTGCATTTATAAGCAAAAAAAATGCAGTTAGACAAACAAAACACTGTAAAATGAAAAGTAAGAGAAAAAATAAACTACTAACCTGTTAGGAACCCAAAAATTAGATTAGCTAACGTAGTTATGGGTTGTTAGAGTAGTTAGTTAATATGTTAGTTATTTGTTTAGTTAGGTTGTGTTTCTGTTTTAAGTTGGTTGCTTGTGATCCTGTCTCTTTCCCTTGTATAGGAAGTCTAAATAAAAACTTCCATTCCTTTGATCGCTTCCCTGTTGCAACCAAAATAGCATCCAGGCAAAGTTATCACGTCCATTCATAGTATTGTCTTGCCTTGAGAATCCAAACAATTTTCTTGGCCATTTTCTCAACCGAAGGTCAAATAATAGTGTGTCTAGTTCACCTAGCACTGATGTTTCTGAACTATGTCACAGATTCTATAGTTTGCTGACCTTGCTTCAGCTTTAGTGAAGTGTACTAACTAATAATTTATGTGTATTTTTTATTCAAGGAAGAAATTGTGTTTGGCAAAAGAAGGCCTCAAATAAACACGATTTGAGATAGGGTTGAACAAAAGAGGGCTCAGATTCGCCTTTTCTCAGACAGAAGAGAGAAGAGGTTTCCAAAGGCTGCGTCGAGCATCTCTGCAAAGCGCCACAAGTGTGACTTCCACAGAAACAGAACCGCCTCGCCATGAAACAACTATTCACCCAATGTTTGATTCAATTGCTGAAAACATCATCACTGCCTTGTTACCAAAGAAGAAGAAGAAGAAAATGAAGGGGTTAACATTGCTTTGTTATTTAAAAAGAAGAAGAAAAAGAAGAGGTTAATATCTGTGTTGTTAAATAGCAGCTATAGTGGCGCTATAGCGCTATAACGGAGAGATATTTGAACAAAGCACTATTATTCTGAGATACGCTATTCAGTACAAAATATTGTCAAATAGCAGCTATAGTGGCGCTATAGCACTATTGCATAGCAGAAGTAATAGAATGTATATGTTGAAGTTGTTTGTAAATTTCATTGAGACGGATCATCGGCAACCACAACAACACAGAAAACCAACAACTCTTAAAACAACCTTATTTCTCCGAGTGTGGAGGAGCTTCACACTTAAACTAACTACTAATGAGTTAAAAAAAACCTTAATTCTGGGTTTCAAAGGAAGGCTCAGAATCACCTTTTCTCAAACAATAGGCATACAAAAAGAATCTCAACATGGTTACATACTTAAATACCTTGCCAATACTAAGACTCTTCAACATATTGTCTGATCTAAAAGCTGAAAGCAACATCACTGCCCCATTGTGTCTTCTATCAAGAAACTAATTTCATACAAATCAATAACATCTCAGAAGAAATGTGTAAGTCACTGCTTTAACCTAATACTCTGTCTGGTCCTAAGTATAAGGGTATGTTTGGATAGAGGATTTTGGAGGGGAGGGCATACTTTTCTATTTTATAAATTACAGACAATATAAAATGTTTTTTTAAAAATCAATTAAGTGTTATTGAAGTATTATATGATCATTTATCATGTTCTTTGAACTTTTTAAAATATCAAATCAAATCAAATATATATATTAAAATAAGCCCTTCAAAGCCCTTCCATCCAAAAACCCCTCTCAAACAACCCTAAGATAAAGTTTAGACTAAATACATCAATTCTTGTTTGCCAAACTTTTTATAGGTCATACTGAACGGAGTATAAAATACATGAAGCTCAATGAAAATACCTTTGCATTTAACATTGAAACCGTGGAATTCATCTGCATTTTGTGAACAAAGAAAAGAATGCAGTTAGCAAAACAAAAGAACAAAATGAAAAGTATGTGAAGTGAAGATATAAAATACTGACCACCATTTGCGATTCGAGATGGTAGAGCACCAAAGCCTCGTTGAAAGTGATGCGACAGTGATGCATGCTCGAGTTCAATATTCCGCAGCTTTCTCTTCAATGTTACCCTCCCAAATCCCAATATAAGCAAAATAGATTTGTACACTTACACTTGCTTCCAGTGGGGAAATGGTAGGTCTAGGGGGAAGAGAAGTTTATTAGGTTTCATTGAGTATTGTGAGTGAGTGAGTGAGTGGCTGAGTGGGTATGGTGAAACGCTATTGAGATGAAAACAGTACAAGGAGAGATAACACACTTTGTGTTATTTATTTCCTTTTTTTTTCTTCCTAGTTTTGAATAAAAAGTGTTTTTTCTCTGGAATGCAAATATTGTGTTCATATCAAAACCATTTGAGATAGGATAGCTCCAATCCCTCTAGTTCTCTATTTAAATATTTACATATAAATAAAAATATATTGATTGATGTCCAAGGCTCGCTTTGTTATAGTTTCCACAGGAGTTAAGCGCACATTCCTTCTTGGTCTTTCTCTTTCCACCATGGACAAACATATCTATATAAATTTCAAATTTAAAAAAATGAAACAATACACAACATCACTTCAAATGAAATCATGATTCACAAAAGACTTCAAATAAAAACAACTAAACATGTATTGTGTAGAAAACTGTTGCAGAGATGTGGGTCAGTCAAGTGAAACACAGTTGCTATCATGTGTGCAGCATTAGAATTTGAAACGGATTGCATACAAAGCTTTGCAAATAGAAGGATTATATGAATATAGCACAACTTGTTTTGAAAGGTTTTTGACTTTGTTAATTCAATGATCGCTTCCCTGTTGCAATTCAACCATAATAACAGCCAGACAATATTATCATGTCCATTCATGTATAAGATGGAGCGCTCAACAACATTGTTTCATATAAAAGAGTGACCCCAGCCCAAACACAATTTGAAATGGGCTGAACAAAAGAAGGCTCAGATTTGCCTTTTCTCAGACAAAAGAGCGAAGAGGTTCCTAATGGCTGCGTCAACAACAACATCTGTGCAAAGTACAACAAGTGTAATTTCACACAGACACAGAATCGCCTCGCCATGAAACATGTCTTCACCCATTGTCTGATTCAATTGCTAAAAATATCATCACAGCCTTGAGAAGAATAAGAAGAAGAAAAAGAAGTGAATGAAGTCAGAAAAGCAATTTCCCAAAAATGTTGTCAAATATCATATCTCTTCCCAAACACAAATTGAGATGGGGCAGAACAAATGAAGGCTCAGATTCGGCTTTTGTCAGACAGAAAAGAGAAGAGTTTCCCAAAGGCTGCGTCAAACATTTGTGCAAAGTGTAACTTGACACAGACCCAAAACCACCTCGCCATGAAACTTCTCTTCACCCAAATGTCTGATTCAGTTACTGAAAACATCATCATTGCCTTGCCATCCAAGGAGAAGAAGAAGAAGAAAAAGAAGAATTATTCATTCCATTTCCATTGTTGTTTATTAAGAAGAAAAAGAAAAAGAAGATTATGATGAGGAACGGAGGGAGTAATAGTATAAATGTGTTGAGAGCTGTTTACAAATTTCACCGAGACGAATCATTGGCTACCACAACAACACAGAGAGGCAACAACTCTCAAAACAACCTTAACTCTCTGAGTGTGGAGCCTCATACTTAAACTAATGACAAATGAGTGTGTAAGGCTCAGATTCACCTTTTTTAATCAAACAATAGGCCGAAGAGAAGAGCATTAACATGGCTGCATTATCAATATCTGTAGAATAAACCACAATACAAAAATGGTATTTTTCAAACAGATATTAAAAACACCTAGCCAATATTAAGTCCCTGTCTTCAACCAATTGTGTGATTTATAAAAGTTGAAAACAACATCACTGCCTCATTGTGTACTCAACCAATTTTTTCAAACAAACCAAATAAGATATATGCAATTTGAGGAACAAAATCTTATGAGAACCGCATATTTCACCGAAAATCGTAAGACGTTGGTTTTACGGATCTAATCACTTATATGTTGTTCTAAGCAATGTGACATTTTCAACTCATACTTATTACACAACACAAATCACACACGGAGTTTTAACTTAATTTAATATAATATATAATATTCCCTCCGGTACTAACAAAAAACGCATTGAAAATAGGTTAGCAAGTATGATTAAAAGCTAATTAATATATAAAATGTTGCATTTTAGGAAGGAAGGAAGAAAGAACATAATGCAATTAGGTAAGGTGATAAATGAAGAAGAAATGAAAATAGTAACCAACCACCATTTGCATGCATTACAAATTGCTTGAGTTCAATCTTACGCAGCTTCATCTTCAACGTTTCCCAATCTCAATCCCAGTGGTGTGTAAGTGTAACTGTGTAAGTGAGGCACCGAATCTTGATACCACTGAGCATAAAGAGACACCAAGCACCACGACCTCGAAAAAACCAAAGTCATCAGTTTTTTTTTTTTTTTTCTCACATTTCAAAGAGGTCTGAATTACATTCACCTCTCCTATAACGTCAAAATATTCACTTTGTTAAAGATTTAGATATTTAAATACTTATTTTATGATATTAGTGAACTAATAAGATGATATAAGTTACTACTTTATAATCAAGAGAAAAAGAAGTATGATGATATATTTTGATTTCTCAAAAATGGTGTATTTTTACATGAACCAAAGTGTGGTATTTATACTACTAAATTTACCACTATTACATGTGTGAAATTATTTGTTTCACTATTCTAATTTGACATTTACCTAGGTAATAGGTAATTATCACTTACTATTGTAAGTTGACAATTTGGATAGATATTTCAACTATAATAATTATGTCTATATTTCAACTATAATAATTATGTCTATATAATTTATTATAACACTCCCCCTTTGAAATATCTATCATGGTGCTCCATTGAAGTCTTGTTGAGGATAATTTGATTGAAACATATGTTGCCTCGTTAAAAACCTTATTAGGAAAAACTCATTGGGATAAAAACCTTAATAAGGGAAAAAGAGTACAACAGTATGCTCCCCCTCAACTAAACACATGTTGTTCCCTTTTAAAGAACTCGAAGATGACGCATTCCAATATTTCGTATGTGCTTCTTGAAAACTGATGTAGGGAGCGTCTTTGTGAAGAGGTCTGCCACATTATCACTCGAACGAATATATTGAATATCCACTTCTTTGTTTCTTTCAAGTTCTTGTGTGAATGAGAAGAACTTAGGAGGGATATGTTTGGTTCTATCACTTTTGATGTAACCTTCTTTCATTTGAGTAACACATGCAGCATTGTCTTCATACAAGATTGTTGGATTTTTATCAACTGTTAAACCAGACGCTCCTTGGATATGTTGCAAAACCGAACGTAACCATCTACACTCTTTGCTTGCTTCATGAAGGGCTATTACTTCAGCATGATTTGAAGAAGTTGCTACAAGCGTTTGCTTTTGAGATCTCCATGATATTGCAGTGCCACCATATGTGAACACATATCCTGTTTGTGATTTAGCATTATGTGGATCTGACAAATATCCTGCATCTGCATAGCCAAGCAAAACTGGTTTTGTATTGTTAGAATAAAACAAACCAAGATCAGATGTACCTCGTATATATCAAAATATATGTTTTATTCCTTTCCAATGTCTATTTGTAGGACATGAACTGAATCTCGCCAGTAAATTTACTGCAAAAGCTATATCAGGTCTTGTACAGTTAGCAAGGTACATGAGTGCCCCAATGGCACTTAGATATGGCACTTCAGAGCCAAGATCCTTTTCATTATCTTCCTTAGGTCTAAAAGGATCCTTTTCTATGTTAAGTGTTCTTCCCATCATTGGAGTACTCAAAGGGTTCGACTTGTCCATGTTAAACCTTTTTAACACTCTTTCTGTATAATTTGATTGATGTACCAATATACCATTTTTAGTATACTCAATTTGTAAACCAAGGCAGAACCTAGTTTTCCCCATATCTTTCATTTCAAATTCTTTCTTTAAGTACTCTCTTGCTTCTTTAATTTCTTTAGTAGTTCCAATGATATTTAAATCATCAACAAAAACAGCAATTATTACAAAACTGGATATTGTTTTTCTTATAAAAACACAAAGGCAAATTGGATTATTCTCGTATCCTTCTTTAAGCAAATATTCACTTAGCCTATTGTACCACATACGCCCGGATTGTTTTAATCCATATAATGATCTTTGCAACTTAATTGCATACATTTCTCTTGGTTTTGATGTATCATGCATCTTAAGTCCTTCCGGTATTTTCATGTATATATCATTATCAAGTGAGCCATATAAATAAGCAGTAACTGTAACGCCCGTCTTAATTATTTAATTAATTCAATGAGGTTTAGAATATATTTATAAATATATGCTTATATGATTTATGATTTAAGTGATTTACATAATTTATATGTATGAACTATATGATTCACGAAGTTGAGTGATTTATATGATTTATAAATAAATTATGTGAAGTATATGATTTTGTGAAGTTGTTACGTTGGTGTGACTTATTTTACTATTAAATAAAATAAGATATGAGACGTAAAATAAAAAAAAGTGGCGCCGTTGGGGGACCAAGCTTTCTTGGAGATTTTTGTTGTTTAACCTTTCAGTTTATTTTAGCTCCCGTACAAATTCACGATTTCAAAACCTTGTTTACTTGTTATTTTCAACTATTCATATTAATTCCAAATTGCAATTCCAGTTCATCGAAATTCATTTCTTTCGATTTCAATTTAGGGTGCACTTTCCTTTTATTATTTTCCCTGTAATTGTTCATTCGGTTCATTGTGATTGATTAATACATGGGGAAATTGCTTGTTGAAGCCATAATATAAAAGGTTTCATATCAATTCAATTGGTTTCCTGCACGTCTCATATCAATTCTCATATATATTACCTTGTTGCTGCGCATGACTATAGTAACTCCAGTCAAAGAAGCGTTCACTGTTGTTGTGGTTTAGGAGCAATTATTCCATTCAATGGGGACTTCTTATAATACTACTGCCGTGGCTTTCTTTTATTCTAGAGTATCCATCATTAACAGATTTCTATAGAGTCCGGAATGTGATGAACAAGGGAGAGAGAGCTGCGATTCTGCCAATACCAGGTAAGGGTGAGACTAACTCTCAATATTATTAAGGGTATGATTCTGAAAAATGAATTTAGCATGATTAGGTTGAGTTTTGATGAGAATTGAGGATTAGGGTTAATGAACAATTTGAGAATTGAACCATGAAAAGATGTTAGATTGATGCAAAAATTAGTGTACAGACCTTAGATATTCCATAAGGTGTTAATTAGATGCTATTTGGATGAAAGAATGATGAAGATAGGTGAAAAGTTGTGATTTTTTTAGGTTTCTGGCCGTACTGACATTCATCGCTCGCAACTGCGAGCAAGAACACTCGCAACTGCGAGTGACCTGTAAGCTCGCCATTGCGAGTAGGATAGCTCGCCATTGCGAGCAAGGACTTTAGGAATCCCAGAATGCACGCTTTGCTCGCCGTTGCGACCAAAGTTACTCGCCACTGCGAGTTAGGCTGTTAGTTGCCCAAAATTGTCCCGATGCGATCCTTTCGCACTTGTAGTCATGAGTTGATCTTAGAAGTAAGAAAGAGGGTTGTTTAGGATACTTTTAGAAGTTCCAGGAGTCTTTTTAAGTGACTGAGATTAGTAGTGATGATGTATAAGAATTATTTATGATGCTTTATGATGATAAGTTGTTATGATTCATTTCCTTTAATGTTGATATGTTATTTTAAACACTGCTATATGCTGTAATTGTTGTTGGTTGCTGCTGTTGATTGTTACAGTCTTGAAGTTGCATGAGTCGGTCTAAGTTGCGAGAATTTAAGAAGTCGTCCATGATTATGGAGTTGCATAAGATGTTCACGTTGTTGTCTAAGTTGTAGGAGAGATTGAGTCCATTGCATACTCATTAAAGTTGGGGGCTTTAGGCCCGGCAGCCTTTGTGCTCATTAAAGTTGGGGGCTTTAGGCCCGGCAGCCTTTGTGCTCATTAAAGTTGGGGGCTTTAGGCCTGGCAGCCTTTGTGCTCAAACTACGTTGGGGGCTTTAGGCCCGGCAGCTTTATGCTCACACGTTGAAGAGCCTAATTACGCTCATTTATGTTGTTGAATGGTACCACATGCATTTGCATATCAAGAAGTTTCACGATGGTTTAAGTTGTTAAGTTGTTAAGTTAATAAGAGTTGCATTGTCAAGTTGAGTTGTGTTGTCGAGTCGATTATGAAGTTGTTTATGATTATGATGGTGAAGTCGATTATGAGTTTGATTAAGAAGCTATTATGATGATTATAAGATGATAAATGATTATTGTTGTTGACGTTTATGATGTTTGATGACGATATTTGATTATGATTTGATGATGATGTTTTGATGATGATGTTTGTCTATGAATGATGATGATAATAATATGATACTAAATGATTATTAATGCTGATGTTTAGGATGTCTGAAGTTGTTAAATATATGATGATACTTGATTATGATTTAAAGATGATATTTGTTTACGAACTAATGATGATATTTGATGATGATAATTGATTATGATTTAATATGATGCTAAGTGATAAATGTTTGATATGTTAATAATGTTTTATGTTGTTAAATGCATTTTAATGAATTATATGCTTAATTTATTGACTGTGAAATCTCACCCCTTCTGCTTGAAAATGTTGCCCTTCGTATGGGTAACTTGCAGGTAATAAAGACTACAAGTGTTCGTGAGTGGACTCCTCACTCGTGTCTAGGTGCTCTGATACGTAACGGGATGGGGACTTGCTTTTACTTCTATTCCTTTTGTGTCTTTTATGAACCTTTTTGAATAAATATTGAACTAAGACTCATGAGATTTTGATGAGGCCTGCATGCCAAGACTTTAGTATTGCTGAACTATTTTCCGCTGCATGATTTTAGATTTTGAAGTTGAATTTGAAAGATAATTATTATTATCCATTTTATGATTTAAAAGAAGTATGTGACATTCCGTTTGTGATTAAAGTACTCTGATTTATGATGAAATTTTTAAGTTGGGAAAAACGGGGTGTTACAATTGGTATCAGAGCAGGTTGGTCCGTCCGGCTAAGTAGATGAGTCAAGTAGTGTCGTTGACGGTTAAGATACCGTCATTGAGTTGTCCTGTTTGTTGTTTGTTGTTTAACCCTTAGTATGAACTGGTTGGAGTACAACCGTGTTCACATTAATTGTTTTAGTAAGTCGGTGTATTTCTCTTCTGCTGAAGAAGAAAGTGGAGCAGAGTTTTTGTCTACTAAGCAGTTGAAGCAGTATCACAATGGGAGACTCCTAAGTCAGTTACAGAGATTAGAAGCTTTTTGGGTTTGACAGGTTACTACCAAAGATTTATAAAAGGATTTTCTAAGTTAGCACTTCCGTTAACGCAGTTGACGTGTAAAGGTAAAACCTTTGTGTGGGATGTTCATTGTGAGAACATTTTTAATGAATTGAAGAAGCGTTTGACGAAGGCTCCAGTTTTGATTTTGCCGAAACCTGACGAACCTTTTGTGGTGTATTGTGATGCGTCCAAGTTGGGCTTAGGCGATGTACTTATGCAAGATGGTAAAGTGGTTGCTTATGCATCAAGACAGTTGAGAATTCATGAACGAAACTATCCTACTCGTGATCTTGGATTAGCTGCAGTTGTATTTGTGCTTAAGATTTGGAGACATTACTTGTATGGTTCGAGATTTGAAGTGTTTAGTGATCACAAGAGCTTGAAGTATTTGTTTGATCAGAAGGAATTGAATATGAGACAACAAAGATGGCTCGAATTGTTGAAGGATTATGATTTTGGTTTGAATTACCATCCGGGTAAAGCTAATGTTGTGGCAGATGCCTTAAGTAGGAAGACTTTACATATGTCTGCTATGATGGTTAAAGAGTTTGAATTGATTGAACAATTTAGAGATTTGAGTTTAGTTTGTGAAATGTCGTCTCGGAGTGTTAAGCTAGGAATGCTGAAGATTGATAATGATTTCTTGAAAAGTATTAAAGATGCGCAGAAGGTTGATGTTAATTTTGTAGACTTGTTGGTTGCTAGTAATCAAACGGAAGATGGTGACTTCAAGGTCGATGATCAAGGTGTGTTGAGGTTTCGAGGTAGGATTTGTATTCCAGACAATGATGAAATAAAGAAGATGATTCTTGAAGAGAGTCATAGGAGTAGCTTAAGTATTCATCTGGGAGCTACAAAGATGTATCATGACTTAAAGAAGTTGTTTTGGTGGTCTGGATTGAAACGTGACGTAGCACAATTTGTGTATTCTTGTTTGATTTGTCAGAAGTCGAAGGTATAACATCAGAAACCTGCTGGGTTGATGACACCGTTAGATGTACCAGAATGGAAATGGGATAGTATAGCCATGGATTTTGTGACGAGTTTGCCGAATACTCCTAAAGGGAATGACGCTATTTGGGTGATTGTTGATAGATTGACGAAGTCGGCACACTTCATTCCGATTAATATTAGTTTTCCTGTAGCTCAGTTGGCGGAAATTTATATTCGAGATATAGTGAAGTTGCATGGTGTTCCTTCAAGCATTGTGCCAGATAGAGATCCAAGATTTACTTCTAGATTTTGGAAGAGTTTGCAAGAGGCTTTAGGCTCTAAGTTGAGGTTGAGTTCGGCTTATCATCCTCAAACAGATGGTCAGTCGGAAAGAAAGATTCAGTCACTTGAAGACTTGTCGAGAGTTTGTGTACTTGAGCAAGGTGGAACTTGGGATAGTCATCTCCCGTTGATAGAGTTCACATATAATAACAGTTATCATTCCAGTATTGGGATGGCACCTTTCGAGATGGTCGGAGGTGTAGGACTCCGTTGTGTTGGTTTGAAACAGGTGAAAGTGTGGTTTTAGGACCAGAGATTGTTCAGCAGACAACTGAGAAGGTGAAAATGATTCAAGAAAAGATGAAAGCGTCGCAGAGTCGACAAAAGAGTTACCATGATAAGCGTAGGAAAGACCTTGAGTTTCAAGAAGGAGATCACGTGTTCTTGAGAGTTACTCCAATGACCGGTGTTGGTCGTGCATTGAAGTCAAAGAAGTTGACTCCGAAGTTTATTGGTCCGTATCAGATATCGGAAAGAGTTGTAACGGTGGCGTACCGAGTGGGTCTACCACCGCATTTATCGAATTTGCACGATGTGTTTCATGTGTCGCAACTGAGGAAGTATGTTCCAGATCCTTCCCATGTGATCCAGAAGGATGATGTGAAAGTAAGAGACAACCTTACGGTTGAAACCTTACCAGTAAGAATCGAAGATCGTGAAATGAAGAAGTTGAGAGGCAAGGAGATACCTCTTGTGGAAGTCGTTTGGGATGGAGCGACTGGCGAAAGCTTGACATGGGAGCTAGAGAGTAAGATGCTGGAGTCTTATCCAGAGTTGTTTGCTTGAGGTAAATTTTCGAGGACGAAAATTCTATAAGTTGGGGAGAGTTGTAACGCCCGTCTTAATTATTTAATTAATTCAATGAGGTTTAGAATATATTTATAAATATATGCTTATATGATTTATGATTTAAGTGATTTACATAATTTATATGTATGAACTATATGATTCACGAAGTTGAGTGATTTATATGATTTATAAATAAATTATGTGAAGTATATGATTTTGTGAAGTTGTTACGTTGGTGTGACTTATTTTACTATTAAATAAAATAAGATATGAGACGTAAAATAAAAAAAGTGGCGCCGTTGGGGGACCAAGCTTTCTTGGAGATTTTTGTTGTTTAACCTTTCAGTTTATTTTAGCTCCCGTACAAATTCACGATTTCAAAACCTTGTTTACTTGTTATTTTCAACTATTCATATTAATTCCAAATTGCAATTCCAGTTCATCGAAATTCATTTCTTTCGATTTCAATTTAGGGTGCACTTTCCTTTTATTATTTTCCCTGTAATTGTTCATTCGGTTCATTGTGATTGATTAATACATGGGGAAATTGCTTGTTGAAGCCATAATATAAAAGGTTTCATATCAATTCAATTGGTTTCCTGCACGTCTCATATCAATTCTCATATATATTACCTTGTTGCTGCGCATGACTATAGTAACTCCAGTCAAAGAAGCGTTCACTGTTGTTGTGGTTTAGGAGCAATTATTCCATTCAATGGGGACTTCTTATAATACTACTGCCGTGGCTTTCTTTTATTCTAGAGTATCCATCATTAACAGATTTCTATAGAGTCCGGAATGTGATGAACAAGGGAGAGAGAGCTGCGATTCTGCCAATACCAGGTAAGGGTGAGACTAACTCTCAATATTATTAAGGGTATGATTCTGAAAAATGAATTTAGCATGATTAGGTTGAGTTTTGATGAGAATTGAGGATTAGGGTTAATGAACAATTTGAGAATTGAACCATGAAAAGATGTTAGATTGATGCAAAAATTAGTGTACAGACCTTAGATATTCCATAAGGTGTTAATTAGATGCTATTTGGATGAAAGAATGATGAAGATAGGTGAAAAGTTGTGATTTTTTTAGGTTTCTGGCCGTACTGACATTCATCGCTCGCAACTGCGAGCAAGAACACTCGCAACTGCGAGTGACCTGTAAGCTCGCCATTGCGAGTAGGATAGCTCGCCATTGCGAGCAAGGACTTTAGGAATCCCAGAATGCACGCTTTGCTCGCCGTTGCGACCAAAGTTACTCGCCACTGCGAGTTAGGCTGTTAGTTGCCCAAAATTGTCCCGATGCGATCCTTTCGCACTTGTAGTCATGAGTTGATCTTAGAAGTAAGAAAGAGGGTTGTTTAGGATACTTTTAGAAGTTCCAGGAGTCTTTTTAAGTGACTGAGATTAGTAGTGATGATGTATAAGAATTATTTATGATGCTTTATGATGATAAGTTGTTATGATTCATTTCCTTTAATGTTGATATGTTATTTTAAACACTGCTATATGCTGTAATTGTTGTTGGTTGCTGCTGTTGATTGTTACAGTCTTGAAGTTGCATGAGTCGGTCTAAGTTGCAAGAATTTAAGAAGTCGTCCATGATTATGGAGTTGCATAAGATGTTCACGTTGTTGTCTAAGTTGTAGGAGAGATTGAGTCCATTGCATACTCATTAAAGTTGGGGGCTTTAGGCCCGGCAGCCTTTGTGCTCATTAAAGTTGGGGGCTTTAGGCCCGGCAGCCTTTGTGCTCATTAAAGTTGGGGGCTTTAGGCCCGGCAGCCTTTGTGCTCAAACTACGTTGGGGGCTTTAGGCCCGGCAGCTTTATGCTCACACGTTGAAGAGCCTAATTACGCTCATTTATGTTGTTGAATGGTACCACATGCATTTGCATATCAAGAAGTTTCACGATGGTTTAAGTTGTTAAGTTGTTAAGTTAATAAGAGTTGCATTGTCAAGTTGAGTTGTGTTGTCGAGTCGATTATGAAGTTGTTTATGATTATGATGATGAAGTCGATTATGAGTTTGATTAAGAAGCTATTATGATGATTATAAGATGATAAATGATTATTGTTGTTGACGTTTATGATGTTTGATGACGATATTTGATTATGATTTGATGATGATGTTTTGATGATGATGTTTGTCTATGAATGATGATGATAATAATATGATACTAAATGATTATTAATGCTGATGTTTAGGATGTCTGAAGTTGTTAAATATATGATGATACTTGATTATGATTTAAAGATGATATTTGTTTACGAACTAATGATGATATTTGATGATGATAATTGATTATGATTTAATATGATGCTAAGTGATAAATGTTTGATATGTTAATAATGTTTTATGTTGTTAAATGCATTTTAATGAATTATATGCTTAATTTATTGACTGTGAAATCTCACCCCTTCTGCTTGAAAATGTTGCCCTTCGTATGGGTAACTTGCAGGTAATAAAGACTACAAGTGTTCGTGAGTGGACTCCTCACTCGTGTCTAGGTGCTCTGATACGTAACGGGATGGGGACTTGCTTTTACTTCTATTCCTTTTGTGTCTTTTATGAACCTTTTTGAATAAATATTGAACTAAGACTCATGAGATTTTGATGAGGCCTGCATGCCAAGACTTTAGTATTGCTGAACTATTTTCCGCTGCATGATTTTAGATTTTGAAGTTGAATTTGAAAGATAATTATTATTATCCATTTTATGATTTAAAAGAAGTATGTGACATTCCGTTTGTGATTAAAGTACTCTGATTTATGATGAAATTTTTAAGTTGGGAAAAACGGGGTGTTGCAATTGGTATCAGAGCAGGTTGGTCCGTCCGGCTAAGTAGATGAGTCAAGTAGTGTCGTTGACGGTTAAGATACCGTCATTGAGTTGTCCTGTTTGTTGTTTGTTGTTTAACCCTTAGTATGAACTGGTTGGAGTACAACCGTGTTCACATTAATTGTTTTAGTAAGTCGGTGTATTTCTCTTCTGCTGAAGAAGAAAGTGGAGCAGAGTTTTTGTCTACTAAGCAGTTGAAGCAGTATCACAATGGGAGACTCCTAAGTCAGTTACAGAGATTAGAAGCTTTTTGGGTTTGACAGGTTACTACCAAAGATTTATAAAAGGATTTTCTAAGTTAGCACTTCCGTTAACGCAGTTGACGTGTAAAGGTAAAACCTTTGTGTGGGATGTTCATTGTGAGAACATTTTTAATGAATTGAAGAAGCGTTTGACGAAGGCTCCAGTTTTGATTTTGCCGAAACCTGACGAACCTTTTGTGGTGTATTGTGATGCGTCCAAGTTGGGCTTAGGCGATGTACTTATGCAAGATGGTAAAGTGGTTGCTTATGCATCAAGACAGTTGAGAATTCATGAACGAAACTATCCTACTCGTGATCTTGGATTAGCTGCAGTTGTATTTGTGCTTAAGATTTGGAGACATTACTTGTATGGTTCGAGATTTGAAGTGTTTAGTGATCACAAGAGCTTGAAGTATTTGTTTGATCAGAAGGAATTGAATATGAGACAACAAAGATGGCTCGAATTGTTGAAGGATTATGATTTTGGTTTGAATTACCATCCGGGTAAAGCTAATGTTGTGGCAGATGCCTTAAGTAGGAAGACTTTACATATGTCTGCTATGATGGTTAAAGAGTTTGAATTGATTGAACAATTTAGAGATTTGAGTTTAGTTTGTGAAATGTCGTCTCGGAGTGTTAAGCTAGGAATGCTGAAGATTGATAATGATTTCTTGAAAAGTATTAAAGATGCGCAGAAGGTTGATGTTAATTTTGTAGACTTGTTGGTTGCTAGTAATCAAACGGAAGATGGTGACTTCAAGGTCGATGATCAAGGTGTGTTGAGGTTTCGAGGTAGGATTTGTATTCCAGACAATGATGAAATAAAGAAGATGATTCTTGAAGAGAGTCATAGGAGTAGCTTAAGTATTCATCTGGGAGCTACAAAGATGTATCATGACTTAAAGAAGTTGTTTTGGTGGTCTGGATTGAAACGTGACGTAGCACAATTTGTGTATTCTTGTTTGATTTGTCAGAAGTCGAAGGTATAACATCAGAAACCTGCTGGGTTGATGACACCGTTAGATGTACCAGAATGGAAATGGGATAGTATAGCCATGGATTTTGTGACGAGTTTGCCGAATACTCCTAAAGGGAATGACGCTATTTGGGTGATTGTTGATAGATTGACGAAGTCGGCACACTTCATTCCGATTAATATTAGTTTTCCTGTAGCTCAGTTGGCGGAAATTTATATTCGAGATATAGTGAAGTTGCATGGTGTTCCTTCAAGCATTGTGCCAGATAGAGATCCAAGATTTACTTCTAGATTTTGGAAGAGTTTGCAAGAGGCTTTAGGCTCTAAGTTGAGGTTGAGTTCGGCTTATCATCCTCAAACAGATGGTCAGTCGGAAAGAAAGATTCAGTCACTTGAAGACTTGTCGAGAGTTTGTGTACTTGAGCAAGGTGGAACTTGGGATAGTCATCTCCCGTTGATAGAGTTCACATATAATAACAGTTATCATTCCAGTATTGGGATGGCACCTTTCGAGATGGTCGGAGGTGTAGGACTCCGTTGTGTTGGTTTGAAACAGGTGAAAGTGTGGTTTTAGGACCAGAGATTGTTCAGCAGACAACTGAGAAGGTGAAAATGATTCAAGAAAAGATGAAAGCGTCGCAGAGTCGACAAAAGAGTTACCATGATAAGCGTAGGAAAGACCTTGAGTTTCAAGAAGGAGATCACGTGTTCTTGAGAGTTACTCCAATGACCGGTGTTGGTCGTGCATTGAAGTCAAAGAAGTTGACTCCGAAGTTTATTGGTCCGTATCAGATATCGGAAAGAGTTGTAACGGTGGCGTACCGAGTGGGTCTACCACCGCATTTATCGAATTTGCACGATGTGTTTCATGTGTCGCAACTGAGGAAGTATGTTCCAGATCCTTCCCATGTGATCCAGAAGGATGATGTGAAAGTAAGAGACAACCTTACGGTTGAAACCTTACCAGTAAGAATCGAAGATCGTGAAATGAAGAAGTTGAGAGGCAAGGAGATACCTCTTGTGGAAGTCGTTTGGGATGGAGCGACTGGCGAAAGCTTGACATGGGAGCTAGAGAGTAAGATGCTGGAGTCTTATCCAGAGTTGTTTGCTTGAGGTAAATTTTCGAGGACGAAAATTCTATAAGTTGGGGAGAGTTGTAACGCCCGTCTTAATTATTTAATTAATTCAATGAGGTTTAGAATATATTTATAAATATATGCTTATATGATTTATGATTTAAGTGATTTACATAATTTATATGTATGAACTATATGATTCACGAAGTTGAGTGATTTATATGATTTATAAATAAATTATGTGAAGTATATGATTTTGTGAAGTTGTTACGTTGGTGTGACTTATTTTACTATTAAATAAAATAAGATATGAGACGTAAAATAAAAAAAAGTGGCGCCGTTGGGGGACCAAGCTTTCTTGGAGATTTTTGTTGTTTAACCTTTCAGTTTATTTTAGCTCCCGTACAAATTCACGATTTCAAAACCTTGTTTACTTGTTATTTTCAACTATTCATATTAATTCCAAATTGCAATTCCAGTTCATCGAAATTCATTTCTTTCGATTTCAATTTAGGGTGCACTTTCCTTTTATTATTTTCCCTGTAATTGTTCATTCGGTTCATTGTGATTGATTAATACATGGGGAAATTGCTTGTTGAAGCCATAATATAAAAGGTTTCATATCAATTCAATTGGTTTCCTGCACGTCTCATATCAATTCTCATATATATTACCTTGTTGCTGCGCATGACTATAGTAACTCCAGTCAAAGAAGCGTTCACTGTTGTTGTGGTTTAGGAGCAATTATTCCATTCAATGGGGACTTCTTATAATACTACTGTCGTGGCTTTCTTTTATTCTAGAGTATCCATCATTAACAGATTTCTATAGAGTCCGGAATGTGATGAACAAGGGAGAGAGAGCTGCGATTCTGCCAATACCAGGTAAGGGTGAGACTAACTCTCAATATTATTAAGGGTATGATTCTGAAAAATGAATTTAGCATGATTAGGTTGAGTTTTGATGAGAATTGAGGATTAGGGTTAATGAACAATTTGAGAACTGAACCATGAAAAGATGTTAGATTGATGCAAAAATTAGTGTACAGACCTTAGATATTCCATAAGGTGTTAATTAGATGCTATTTGGATGAAAGAATGATGAAGATAGGTGAAAAGTTGTGATTTTTTTAGGTTTCTGGCCGTACTGACATTCATCGCTCGCAACTGCGAGCAAGAACACTCGCAACTGCGAGTGACCTGTAAGCTCGCCATTGCGAGTAGGATAGCTCGCCATTGCGAGCAAGGACTTTAGGAATCCCAGAATGCACGCTTTGCTCGCCGTTGCGACCAAAGTTACTCGCCACTGCGAGTTAGGCTGTTAGTTGCCCAAAATTGTCCCGATGCGATCCTTTCGCACTTGTAGTCATGAGTTGATCTTAGAAGTAAGAAAGAGGGTTGTTTAGGATACTTTTAGAAGTTCCAGGAGTCTTTTTAAGTGACTGAGATTAGTAGTGATGATGTATAAGAATTATTTATGATGCTTTATGATGATAAGTTGTTATGATTCATTTCCTTTAATGTTGATATGTTATTTTAAACACTGCTATATGCTGTAATTGTTGTTGGTTGCTGCTGTTGATTGTTACAGTCTTGAAGTTGCATGAGTCGGTCTAAGTTGCAAGAATTTAAGAAGTCGTCCATGATTATGGAGTTGCATAAGATGTTCACGTTGTTGTCTAAGTTGTAGGAGAGATTGAGTCCATTGCATACTCATTAAAGTTGGGGGCTTTAGGCCCGGCAGCCTTTGTGCTCATTAAAGTTGGGGGCTTTAGGCCCGGCAGCCTTTGTGCTCAAACTACGTTGGGGGCTTTAGGCCCGGCAGCTTTATGCTCACACGTTGAAGAGCCTAATTACGCTCATTTATGTTGTTGAATG
Organism: Medicago sativa; assembly: GCF_051527215.1. NCBI lineage: Eukaryota > Viridiplantae > Streptophyta > Magnoliopsida > Fabales > Fabaceae > Medicago > Medicago sativa. The sequence goes on from NC_140756.1 coordinate 59,467,596, forward strand.
GTACGACATGCATTTGCATATCAAGAAGTTTCACGATGGTTTAAGTTGTTAAGTTGTTAAGTTAATAAGAGTTGCATTGTCAAGTTGAGTTGTGTTGTCGAGTCGATTATGAAGTTGTTTATGATTATGATGATGAAGTCGATTATGAGTTTGATTAAGAAGCTATTATGATGATTATAAGATGATAAATGATTATTGTTGTTGACGTTTATGATGTTTGATGACGATATTTGATTATGATTTGATGATGATGTTTTGATGATGATGTTTGTCTATGAATGATGATGATAATAATATGATACTAAATGATTATTAATGCTGATGTTTAGGATGTCTGAAGTTGTTAAATATATGATGATACTTGATTATGATTTAAAGATGATATTTGTTTACGAACTAATGATGATATTTGATGATGATAATTGATTATGATTTAATATGATGCTAAGTGATAAATGTTTGATATGTTAATAATGTTTTATGTTGTTAAATGCATTTTAATGAATTATATGCTTAATTTATTGACTGTGAAATCTCACCCCTTCTGCTTGAAAATGTTGCCCTTCGTATGGGTAACTTGCAGGTAATAAAGACTACAAGTGTTCGTGAGTGGACTCCTCACTCGTGTCTAGGTGCTCTGATACGTAACGGGATGGGGACTTGCTTTTACTTCTATTCCTTATGTGTCTTTTATGAACCTTTTTGAATAAATATTGAACTAAGACTCATGAGATTTTGATGAGGCCTGCATGCCAAGACTTTAGTATTGCTGAACTATTTTCCGCTGCATGATTTTAGATTTTGAAGTTGAATTTGAAAGATAATTATTATTATCCATTTTATGATTTAAAAGAAGTATGTGACATTCCGTTTGTGATTAAAGTACTCTGATTTATGATGAAATTTTTAAGTTGGGAAAAACGGGGTGTTACAGTAACAACATCCATAAGATACATATCAAGATTATTAAATACTGATAAACCAATTAAATAACGAAAAGTAATGGTATCCATAACAGGAGAATATGTTACCTCATAATCAATACCTGGTCGTTGGGAAAAACCTTGTGCAACAAGACGGGCCTTGTATCTTACAATTTCATTTTTCTCATTTCGTTTTCTTACAAAAACCCACTTATACCCAACAGGTTTCATACCTTCAGGTATAGCCACAATAGGTCCAAATACTTTTCGATTTTTAAGAGACTTTAATTCAGTATCTATTGCATCTTTCCAGTTTTTCCAATCATGTCTATTTTGACATTCATTGACAGATCTGGGTTCGGGATCATCATTTTCATTTGTAATTTCACATGCAATGGAAAATGAAAATATTTCATCAATATTTATGTCTTTTCGGCTCCACAAATTTCCCGTATTAACATAATTAATTGAAATCTCGAGATCATTCTTATTTTCAGCTTCATTATCAATGATCTCATTATCATCATCTTGTGCTTTTTCGAGAGCACACTTTTCATTGTCAGATTTATCACTATCTAGTGTCTTTTCAAGATCACTTTCGATCATATTCACCTTTTCTGTTCCTTTTCTTTTTCGGGGATTTTTGTCTTTGGAACCTACAGGTCGACCACGCTTTAAGCGTGCCTTAGATGTACTTGCTACATCATTTAGTTTTGATATATCAATCCGAGATGGGACATTTACAGCTGGTACATGTGACTTTGTCACCCTTTTTAAATCAGTAAATGAATCTGGTAGTTGATTTGCTAAATCTTGTAATTGTACTATTTTCTTTACATTTTCTTCCCATGATTTATTATATGGGTCCAGATGTAATAAATGTGGTACATGCCATGTTATTTCATTTTCCAATGGTTTATTTTCTCCTCCTAGTGTTGGAAAATTTGTTTCGTCAAAATGACAATCAGCAAATCTTGCCTGAAAAACATCAGTTGTTAAAGGATCAAGATATCTAATAATCGATGGTGATTCATACCCCACATATATTCCTAACCTTCTTTGAGGTCCCATTTTTGTTCTTTGTGGTGGAGCTATTGGTACATATACTGCATAACCAAAAATTCTTAAATGAGAGATATTTGGTTCTTTGCCAATTGCAAGTTGATAAGGGGTATGTTTATGATCAGCACTTGGCCTTAGACGTATGAGTGCTGCAGCATGTAAAATTGCATGACCCCAAACTGTAACTGGTAGCTTAGTTCTCATTATTAAAGGTCTAGCAATATATTGAAGACGTTTGATTAATGACTCATCTAAACCATTTTGTGTATGTACATGAGGAACATGATGCTCAACAGTAATTCCAATTGACATGCAATAATTATTAAATGATTCAGATGAAAATTCACCGGCATTGTCAAGTCTAATTTTCTTTATAGTATAATCAGGAAATTGTGCCCTTAATTTAATTATTTGTGCAAGAAATTTTGCAAATGCCATATCACGACTTGACAGTAAACAGACATGTGACCATCTACTAGATGCATCAATTAATACCATAAAGTACCTGAATGGTCCCGACGGTGGATGGATGGGTCCACATATATCTCCTTGGATTCTTTAAAGAAATGCGGGTGATTCTGTCTGAATCTTGCCTGGTGAATGTTTTGTTATTAATTTTCCAAGAGAACAAGCTTCACATGGTCTATCTCCTTTTGTAAGTTTTAAACCTTTCAATGAATGACCATGAGTACTTTCAACTATTTTACGCATCATTGTTGAACCAGGGTGACCTAAGCGGTCATGCCATAAAGTCATAGTTTTGGGATCTTCTTTTACCATTAAATTACATTCAATTTCATGTATATATGTATAATGTAATCCAGAAGGTAATTTTGGTAGTTTTTCTAAAATTTTCTTCTTTCCCAAAATATTAGTAATAATATTAATGTATTTCATATTACCTTCGGTTGTAGTTTCAGTATCATATCCTTGACTATATATGTCATTAAAACTCAACAAATTTCTCTTTGATTTCGGAGAGTATAGAGCATTATTAATGACAAACTTCGTCCCATTTGGTAATATGAACATAGCATTACATGTTCCTTCAATTAAATCTGCTGGACCTGAGATTGTGTTTATTACACCTTTAGTAGGAAATATTTTGGTGAAATATTTCTTACTTTTGAGGATCGTATGGGTAGTTCCACTGTCTGGAATGCAAATGTCTTTGTCATGATCCATTTCTATCCTTCTTAAAATAAAAATAAGATTAAATAAAAGAGAGGGTAAGATAATACAACATATTCAACAATATTATTTTATTTAGATCATGAAAATATTACATAGTCACACAACATGCAAATTCTTAAAAATACACACAACACACATTACATTAATTCATTAGTTAATCCATATTAATATCTTTTCCTATGAAATCAGCAGCCTCAAGACAGGTAGTATCATTATTGGGTTCAATTTCATTAAAATTAACCTCCTTTTCCGTTCCTTCAACAGATTCTTTGTATCTTTTACACAGGTACTCTGGTGTCCTACATGCTTTAGACCAATGACCTTTCTTTCCGCATCTATAACAACGATCATCATGATTTCTAGAGGGACCTTCCTGTATGTTTTTACCTTTACCTTGATGATTCTTGTTGGTTTGGTCATATTTGAGAGGCCTATAATTCATATAACCTCTTCCACGGCCTCCACCACGAAAATGGTTTCGACCATGACTTCTGCCTCGACCACGACCACCAAAACGAGAATAGCCACCACGTCCTCTTTGGCGATTATAACCACCACGCCCTTGATTAAAAGTTGTGGCGTTTATTTCAGGATATGTCATTGTTCCTGTAGGACGCAACTGGTGGTTTTTAATGAGCAGCTCATTATTTTGTTCAGCCACTAGAAGAGCTGTAACCAAATCAGAGTATTCAGTAAATTCCCTCATTCTATATTGTTGTTGCAATATCACTTGAGATGCATGGAAAGTTGAGAATGTTTTCTCCAACTTTTCCTTTTCAGTTATAGTTTTGCCACAAAATTCTAATTGTGCAATAATTTGATGCATAGCAGAGTTATATGCAACAACAGTTTTATAATCTTGGAACCTTAATTTGTTCCATTGATCCATTAATGAGGGCAATAAGACTTTCTTCTGATGCCCAAATCTTGCCTTAATTTTGTCCCATAAAATCTTGGGATCTTTTGCATTCGAATACTCTGTTTGTAATCATCATCAATGTGGTGCTTGATTATACGATTTACTTTTGATTTTTTCTTTGCCAATTCCTCTGGGACATCTCCCAAATCGTCTCCCTCAAGAATCTTGTCGAGTCCCTCACATGCAAGATACTCAATTAAGTTGTTGTTCCAAGTTATGTAGTTGTCTCCAGTTATGTTTAAAATTTTGAATTGGTGCTTAACATTTGACATGATTATATCTAGCAGTAGTGTAAACTTCCGGTAGAAACGATCGTGCTGATAACGTGTTAAAGATTTAGATATTTAAATACTTATTTTATGATATTAGTGAACTAATAAGATGATATAAGTTACTACTTTATAATCAAGAGAAAAAGAAGTAGGATGATATATTTTGATTTCTCAAAAATGGTGTATTTTTACATGAACCAAAGTGTGGTATTTATACTACTAAATTTACCACTATTACATGTGTGAAATTATTTGTTTCACTATTCTAATTTGACATTTACCTAGGTAATAGGTAATTATCACTTACTATTGTAAGTTGACAATTTGGATAGATATTTCAACTATAATAATTATGTCTATATTTCAACTATAATAATTATGTCTATATAATTTATTATAACACACTTTACTTCTCTCTTATTCAAAAGTCAAAACACATTATAAAACTTTTCGCTCTTTTCGAGTGAAAGAAGCTTGAATTACATTCTCCTCTCCTTTTACATTAAAATCTACACTTTACTTTCTCAATATTTTTTTATTTCTAATAATCTAGCAAAATAATAATAATCTAACACACTTCGGAAAAAAATCGTAATGTGGGCCTATTTTAATATAATAAAAAATTGAATACTTTTTTTTTTCGCTATTTTTTATTCACAATTTCATTAACATGTAGTTTTAAACCCTATTATAAAATATGTGAAAATTACTAAAGACAATAAAACATGGTTATTTAAAAGTTAATTTTATACCCTAAATTATAAAATTAATAGCAAAATATTTAAATTTTATTATCATTGACATTTAAATTATAAAGAAATGAATTAATTTTTCTTAAATGGTGGTTCAAAATTAATATATATTATAAAAATATTAATATATATTAATTCTCAGATCTGAAGGTTTCTTTCTCTTTCTCTTCATTCTTCTTCTTTTTTTGCTTTGATTCGCTGAAGAAGACTCTTCATTCTTCTTCGTTTTTTGCTTTGATTCGCTGAAGAAGACAAATGAAAGAATTGAATGGTACAAATCTGGAATTCGATTTTTTTTCTTTGCTGTTGGGATTCGAATCTGCAATTGAGAGAAGAAAGCACGACAACAATTGAAGGAAAAAACAAATCTTAAATCCCTAATTTTCGGATTTTGATTGAAGGAAAAACAATACGGCAGCAATGGATTTCGATTTTAAAAGGGAAAAATTTGAATCTTAAATTCCTAATTTTCGGATTCTGGGTTTTATACAGTTTTTGGAATAGTGGGGTTTGTTGTTTTCTAAATTTGGGTTTGTTACAAGTTATGAAATAAGTGATTATTGAGAGTTTAACAGTTAAAATAAGTGATTATTTTGTTTTTATGCAACAAATGGAGAATGAGAACAAATTGAGAATTAAATTGAATGTTGAAACGATCTTTTGGAGTTGGAAAGGTTTTGAAGGAAATGGAAGAGTAAGCCAAATGAAAAAAAATATTGTTGGTTATGAAAGGGAAATTGTAGTGGACTGTGATTACTAATTTAGAATTGAGAAGAGGAGGATGATTATGGTGGAAAGAATGATTTTAGGTTTGAGTTGATAATGATGGAGGAGAGTTTAATTTATGTTGTTTGTTTTTCTGGATTTTTTTATGAATGTTGTTGAACATGATGTCGAAGATGATGAAGAAATTGAGGGAAGAAGATGAAGAAATTGAAAAAAAATAAAAATAAAATAAAGTATTGATGGTTCATTAGAAGATACAATAGACTTGCATGATCTAATGGTCATCTTTCTTAAAAAATAATCAAAGGGTTAAAATTGAAAAAAAGAATAAGGTCTACGGTGGACTATCCACAATGTTGGTCCACCATAGACATTTGGGGTTAAAGTTAACACCCATGGATTTATTTGACCGACAGAGGTGAAATTGAGGGATCGAAACATGAGTTTTATTAGCTATGGGATCAAAATGAAAACTGATAATTATTCAGGGGACCAAATGACCTATTAAGCCATATTTATTTATGTTAAAATAGATTAAAGTGTAGTGCATATTTAATTATTAAGGGATGTGGTTGTAATTCAAGCATCGTATAAGGAAGGGGAATATAAATTTTACTTTTCAAGCGAGAGGATTGTATGTACATAAGAGAGAAAGGGAGTGTAATTCAAGCATCTTTAAAGGGAGGGTAGTGTATTTTACTCTTAAAATTATCTTAACTTAATTGACAGAATATTGCATATTATATGTAAAGGTTAGGGTAATAGTCATTTTGGCTCTGAATGTGTTTTCTTTTTCCTTTTCCTTTTTTTAGAATGACAAAGGAAAAGAAGTGGTAGAGCTAAAAAAAAGTAACTTTGAACTGGAAAATATAATATTTTAACTTTTAAGAAGTTGAATGCATGACTTATGATACATATATTTTTATATTGATTTCCTCAACGCTGACTTCAACCCTGAAGGAGGAGTCTGCCAATATGTCACACCTAACCTTGAAGAGCGGTCGAGCTTGGACAAAAAATATGCGCAATAGTTTTCCTCTCTAAGCACATGTTGGAAAGAAGTGTTAGAAATATGCTGCATTAAACCAAAGATCTTCACCAACAAAGAAGCGTATGCATACATATGCGAGCGGTCTGGATGTTGAAGAAGGCGGATGACTTCTAAAGAATCTATCTTGCAAATAACCTGTTGAATAGAGTTTCTTATTATCAACTTCAAACTATGATAAACACCAAAGAGCTCGGAAAAAAGTGCATCCCCTGCCCCTCATCAGAAGAGAAACCAGCTATCTAATCACCCTTGTTCTCACGAAGTAAACCTCTAGAGCCAATGTCACCAGAAGCACCACAACTTCCATCAATATTCAACTTAACGCATCCATCTTGAGGTGAGGTCCACTTAACAATGTTACGATTAATGTGGTGCTCAAAGGAGCGAATGTTAACAGAAATTAGGCCAGTATGCATGATGTCTATAAACTGAATGACATTTCGAAATTTCTATTGCTTGTCACCAAGCATATGGTTATTTCTGAAGTGCCATATCCACCAAATAAAAATTGCAAACATGTTACCAAAAGGTCCTTTAGACATAGTTTGTAACCATGTTTTCAGGGTTGTGACACTAAAGAAATATGTATGATTAACACTACAAATTTGTTGCCAAACTTCCTTCGATGGAGCACAATCTCTAAGGCAATGAAGCACATTCTTATCATGGGTTCCACATCTCTAGTGGGACATTTGTTTACAAATAAAAATAACTACTCAATTCTCTATTTTATGATAAATCATTTGAAAAAAAATGGTTTTATCACGAGTTGTTTTACAATGCCAATATATTATTAATGTTTTTTTCTATCATATTTATTACTCTCTCTTCTTTCCATTTTTTTATCTCATTTTTTCATATCTCATTAAGGGATCATCTTATAAAATCACTCATAATTTCTCTTTGCAATACAAGCTCAACTAATTTTGTTTTGTTAAGTAGCTTAGTGGTTATAACATCATATCTTAAGATGAATAAGTTGAGTGTCCGCGGTTTGAACCTTGACTCCTACATAATAATGCAATGTCCTAACTGATCGAGTTAAGTTCACGAGGACAACTTAACTACATTTCATGATATGTGTGAATATGTCAAAACGACTTGTGATAAAATATGAATGAAGTATCACGTTAGTCGATCTCAACTGATATGTGATTGAACTTTAGGTAGTGGAACGTCTTAATTTATGAAAGACTAGACGATTGTTGGGACATGTGAGTGTGACATAATGATTTTTTTCTCAAACCCACTAAGCGAGCACCATATTGTTTGGTTACTAAACCTGTAGTCTTTGTTATAAAAACTAAGTTCATAACTCTAATTAGACGCATCAAACCAATCAAACAAACTTCTTCTACTGGACACATCATGGGATGAAACATTCAAAGCAATCCTTAACAAACTAAAGGTCACTTGTACAATTGATGAAATATGTCGATTTAATCCCTTGAATATATACAAATATTTCAATTTAATATTTTTAATAACAAGGACAAAATTGATGAACTTTGCACACTTGATGAATTATTTTTAATATTTACTTAGTTTATAGCTTAAATTGAAGAGAGTACCAATAATTAGAGATCTTTAAAATTTCTAATAATTAGAGTTCTCTTTAAAATTTTAAAAAATATTTCATAATTTTTTATTTTTAATTAATTATTGGGTTTTAAACCAGGGGTTTAGGTGTCCTAGGAGGAACTGAACAGATGTTGCGTTCCTTTTCATCTTCACTTCACAGACTTTCTCTTTTCATGGCTTCTGAAAAAACTCAACGTCTCCATCAATATTCAACTTAACGCATCCATCTTGAGGTGAGGTCCACTTAACAATGTTACGATTAATGTGGTGCTCAAAGGAGCGAATGTTAACAGAAATTAGGCCAGTATGCATGATGTCTATAAACTGAATGACATTTCGAAATTTCTATTGCTTGTCACCAAGCATATGGTTATTTCTGAAGTGCCATATCCACCAAATAAAAATTGCAAACATGTTACCAAAAGGTCCTTTAGACATAGTTTGTAACCATGTTTTCAGGGTTGTGACACTAAAGAAATATGTATGATTAACACTACAAATTTGTTGCCAAACTTCCTTCGATGGAGCACAATCTCTAAGGCAATGAAGCACATTCTTATCATGGGTTCCACATCTCTAGTGGGACATTTGTTTACAAATAAAAATAACTACTCAATTCTCTATTTTATGATAAATCATTTGAAAAAAAATGGTTTTATCACGAGTTGTTTTACAATGCCAATATATTATTAATGTTTTTTTCTATCATATTTATTACTCTCTCTTCTTTCCATTTTTTTATCTCATTTTTTCATATCTCATTAAGGGATCATCTTATAAAATCACTCATAATTTCTCTTTGCAATACAAGCTCAACTAATTTTGTTTTGTTAAGTAGCTTAGTGGTTATAACATCATATCTTAAGATGAATAAGTTGAGTGTCCGCGGTTTGAACCTTGACTCCTACATAATAATGCAATGTCCTAACTGATCGAGTTAAGTTCACGAGGACAACTTAACTACATTTCATGATATGTGTGAATATGTCAAAACGACTTGTGATAAAATATGAATGAAGTATCACGTTAGTCGATCTCAACTGATATGTGATTGAACTTTAGGTAGTGGAACGTCTTAATTTATGAAAGACTAGACGATTGTTGGGACATGTGAGTGTGACATAATGATTTTTTTCTCAAACCCACTAAGCGAGCACCATATTGTTTGGTTACTAAACCTGTAGTCTTTGTTATAAAAACTAAGTTCATAACTCTAATTAGACGCATCAAACCAATCAAACAAACTTCTTCTACTGGACACATCATGGGATGAAACATTCAAAGCAATCCTTAACAAACTAAAGGTCACTTGTACAATTGATGAAATATGTCGATTTAATCCCTTGAATATATACAAATATTTCAATTTAATATTTTTAATAACAAGGACAAAATTGATGAACTTTGCACACTTGATGAATTATTTTTAATATTTACTTAGTTTATAGCTTAAATTGAAGAGAGTACCAATAATTAGAGATCTTTAAAATTTCTAATAATTAGAGTTCTCTTTAAAATTTTAAAAAATATTTCATAATTTTTTATTTTTAATTAATTATTGGGTTTTAAACCAGGGGTTTAGGTGTCCTAGGAGGAACTGAACAGATGTTGCGTTCCTTTTCATCTTCACTTCACAGACTTTCTCTTTTCATGGCTTCTGAAAAAACTCAACGTCTCCATCAAAGTAAGTAACCCTCTCTCGCCCCCCCCCCCCCCCCCCCCCTCTCTCTCTCTCTCGATTTCGTTACATTAATTAATACTTATTATTTTTTGATTTTGGGTTTTCAACAGTTACAGGAACCAACTTCCAGAACACATCAAAGAGACCAAAAACAATGTCCATTGCTACTGACACTGCAACTGCCACAGATTCTGCTATGAAGGAACCTTTTACCAAATATACTGAATATCTCAATAACCTTGTAATGTTTCTTATCTTCAATTTTAATTTTTCTAGCTTTTAATATCCATTGCATGAATGTGAGTTCATTTTGTAAATGAGTGAAGAAGTTAGCTCATGGGTTATTGTTTTAATGCCTAAAGATTTGATTTTTATTACTATTTTTCATTTGGGGGGCGTGGGAGTGGTAAGGTTTTGAGAAATGGTTATTCTCATTTAGGTTTTTCCCTTTTAGCTAAGAGTCTATTTAGGTTTTTGTTATGATTTAGTGTCGCAAGAGGTGATATCTGACATCACTATGGCCATATTTGGACAAACAACTTATTTGCATAAGTTAAAATAAAGTTACATTATTTTTGTATAAGTTATAAGTTGTTTTTATAAGCTGCTTTGGGGAATTTATGAAAATAAGTTGATAATAGCTTATAAACAATGTCACAACTTGTTTTCATAAGCTCCCCCAAACAGTGACAAAACTTATGCCAGCAGATAAGCTCAATTAAGTTAATCCAAACAGGCCCTTTGTACTAAATTGTGTGTTGTGGAACCATAGTGGTTTGTTAATATTCTACTAAGCTATAATGCCACAATAACTGATATTTTACTACATTCGGAGAGCACATGGGGTACTTGCAATGAATACTCTGACGCTTAAGTAAGAAGCTATTTTAGCAAGGTAAAAGTTATGCATAGATGATTAGACGTACCTTTTCCTCTATAATGTACAGTTATTTAGAAGATATGCTGATGCTCGTGTCACTGTCAAGAGCTATCAAAACGGGCCGTCCCGTATGGGCCGGCCCGTTTAGCCCGATTAATCATAGGGCTTGGGCCTTAAATTTTGAGCCCGAATTTTAATAGGGCTTTTTAGCCCGGCCCTAAAAAGCCCGGTACCCGTTAGGGCTATCCCGAACGGGCCGCGGGTAGCCCGCATAACAAAAAAAATCCTATAAATTATATATATTTTTCAAATAATTCTTTACTTAGTTGATTATCAAAGTAAAAAGTAAAAGTGAAAATTCAATGAATTAACACAAATATAAATGTAATATAAAATTATATTTACTCGTTTCGTTATTTATAATTTTAAAGATCGAATATATACTTCTGTCAAAAAAAAAAAAGATCGAATGTATAATTATCTATAACTATAACGTACTCCCTCTGGTCACATTTATAAGCAACTTTTACTTTTTCACATTTATTAAATAACCAATGTATCTAGACTTCATTATTATCCAAATACATCAATTATTCAATGAACTTGAAAAAGGAATATTTGCTTATAAATGTGACCGGAGGGAGTATCTAATTTATTTAAAATTGCTTTCCTCGCCGTTTTAGTTTACGACGTTTGTACGAAAATCTTTACAGTTTATTTTTGTGCTAGGCATTATTTAAACATATTAAAAATATTATTTATAAAAAATTATTAGGAGTATTTTATAATACTTTTTTTATTAAAAAAAATGTAATTTTTAATACGGGCCGGCCAGTGTAGGGCCGGGCTCGGGTAGTATATTTTGAGCCCGTTTTTCAACCGGGATTTTTGGCCTGGCCCGATAAAGCCCGAAGCCCGTTAGGTCCGGCCCTAAACGGGCCGGGCCGCCCGTTTTGACAGCTCACATGCATGTTGCCTCGAGATATTCCCCTATTAATTTGTTAGGATTGACCTGGAAACAGCCTCTTGTGTAAAAAACAGGGTAAGACTGCGTACAATACACCAAATGGTGGGACCCCTTCCCAGACCCTGCGTATGCGGGAGCTTTAGTGCACCGGGTTGCCCTTAATTTGTTAGGAATTGACTGAAATCCGAACAAAGGAAGAATCTGGAACCCATTAGAGAAAGCACTAGATCTCTTGACTTCGGAGGTGTAACTCAGATGCATGGTGTCTATTTTGACATGCCTTTTGGTTGTTGATCAGGGTAACTCGGGAAAAATTGAAAGATGGTTAACTGTTGATTAGTGTATATGGAATGGGAATACTGAGATCTTAAAATTTTTGGCCGTAAATGATTGTTCCTTCTGTCAGCTTTTGTCCGTTTGCCACTTTGTCCGTACTAAAGGACTAGTATAATGAAGTGGAAGGCTTTATCTAAGAGAATCTCCCTCTCCCTCTCCCCTCGAATTTTATTTTACTGCATTGTTCTACTTTATGACAGTAGTGGATTCGTTAATCATCTAAGATTTTATAGCAGAATGATTTGAAACATACTGCATACTACCCCTTCATATAACAAATTTGATTCACTGATAATATTTCGAAACTGACTTTGCAATAATTTAAAATTGAATGCTTTGAAGTATATTGATATTGGGTAAGCAATGAATATCCTGTATAGTCATTCCCTTTACAATACGGCCTCATACCATTCGATGCTATTGGCTGTTATTTTGAGACTTTGTTAACCTGTATTTGTAGAATGATAAACGGGAAAGAGTGGTCAAAGCAAGTCGAGATATAACAATGAATAGCAAAAAGGTCATATTTCAAGTGCACAGGTTACCTACCACTTTTACATCTTACGCTCTTCATGCTTGAGTGTGTGTGTGTGTGTGTCTGTTGTTGGATCTGTAACTGCTTAGTGTGCTTACTTGGATCAGCTGAATATTTATCAATTACACTTTCCATGGTCTTTGCATGAATTAGTTTGTCTTCCATGCTTTATTTGTTCTTTAATTTCCCTCGCATTCAGAATTTAAACTTGTCCTCCCTCTCCCCCTACCCCTCTCCCTTTTGAATATGAAAATGAAATGAGTCAGAAGACCTTGCTATCTTAATGAATTCTTTTTCCATAATAAAGAGTGAAATATGATTCCAAGTATTACTCCCAATGTTTAATGATATACTGTTACATGTGATCATTATCTTCTTGGTCTTACCGGCATGCTATTTTCTAATATTTTTAACAAGGATGAGTAAATACAACAAAGATGAAGTACTTGAGAAAGCAGAAAAGGATTTAGTTGCTGTGACAAACCAGCACGTCTCTCGACTAGTCAAAGAATTGCAGGGAACTGATTTTTGGAAGCTAAGACGAGCCTACTCACCCGGGGTATACTTTCAGTTACTTCGTTTTATTGTTTAAGATCAAATACATTTTATCTGATATACTTGTTGTGGGTGTTTGCAGATACAGGAGTATGTCGAAGCAGCTACTTTCTGCAGTTTCTGTAAAAACGGAACTCTTTTGAAGCTTGATGAGATAAATAATACATTATTACCGCTTAGTGATCCTTCTCTTCAGCCTCTGCAGATAAACATCCTTGACTATCTATTAGGGGTATTTCTTTCCCCCTTTTATTGTTATCTTAGCGTTCTATTCACGTCGTTGAGCAGTAGATATAACATTTAACAAGGGCCATTTCAATGGATTCATAAGTGCTTGATTTGTTGTGACGATCTCTATAATTCTGTTTGCTTTTATTTTTCCTTTGGTAATCTCTTTATTAAGACGAAACAAGCGTTCAACTTAATAATTATGCTTTTCCTCCTATTCTCAATATTACAGCTTGCAGACTTGACCGGAGAGCTGATGCGTTTGGCTATTGGTAGGATATCAGATGGTGAACTTGAATTTGCTGAGAAAATATGCAGCTTTGCACGTGATATATATAGGGAGCTTACGCTTGTCGTGCCACATATGGATGACAGTTCTGATATGAAAACAAAGATGGAAACCATGCTCCAAAGTGTCATGAAAATAGAGAATGGTAATATATCGGCTTTCAACTTTCTGTTTGTAATACTAATTTTTCTATCTAAAATTGACACACCTCAATATCTTAATTGAGGTATGTATAGGATAGTCTAGTGACTGATGGGAAAAACATATATTGTCTTTCATTGAATATAATGATACTCCATCTGTTCCTTCTTATTTGTTGTTTTAAGGGTATTTTGCACATACCAAGACAACCAGTAAATTTTGTTGCTTCTGATGGAATTGTGACTTTTTTCTATAATACCCTTGACTATTTATTATCTTATTGTACTTATTTCTCTTATTTTCCTGATAAAACCTTGTGCAAAATTAATAGAAATGTTGATATTAATGAGATTGGATTTGTATAAAAAACTCAATATGGAATAACAATTTTTCCTCTTCCCACCTAATAGAAAGTGAAGTGATCAGAGAGAATACTGTCTAACATATATACAGTTTTTGCACCAAATCTTGATAATAGATGTTGTTTGTGTAGCTTGCTTTAGTGTTCATGTGAGAGGATCAGAGTATATACCACTTCTGGGATCAAATGATCCGAGTTCTTTCTTAGTGGGAGTTCCAGATATTGAACTATGAGGTATTTCATTATTCTCAGTTTGATTTTACTTTAAAACTCTATTACTACTTCTTCCTTTCAAATAAATGAATAGATTTTTTTTATCTTGTACAGGTCATCAATTGGAAAGAAAGTGAAATTTATGTAGATGAGTGATATTTACAGTGATTCTTCGTGAAGATGACATGTATGGTTATCATTTTATTTTAAACTTTGAACATTTCACTTAAATGTTGTTAAGCATGTACTAGTCTCCTTTGAGACTAAAGACACTTTGGCATAAAAATATAACTATGCTACCATAGGAATATTTTGTTTTTGTTTTTTAATCAGACGATAATGTAGGTATGCCCAAGCCTTGTTTTGAGATGTAGAGACAGTTTTAAGGGGATCAGCCATATCAAACATTATTTTAGTGTTATTTTGTGTAACTGAAGTACAAGGCTGATTCTAGCTAGGACCACCTTTAGAAGTGGTTTATGGTGGTTCATGATGACCATTAGACGAATATAATTTTTTTCGGCCTCATTGGATCTTACAGTTGATTTCTGTACTTGTGAAAAAAGTATATTATGACGGTCCAATTTCATATATCTAAATCATTCCAATGTTTACAATGAAAACTACACAAGTTTAGTAAATGATCAACCACGCCGTTGGATTCTTCTTCAATAGAGAATCCACAACCCAAAAACTCAGCAATCTTTTTCAAATAAAAACTAGGCTTCATTTTCACTTCTTCATATTTCAAAAACATAACCTTCTCTGGCCTTTTCCAAACTTTCCTTCCAATATCCTAATACATGCTCCCAAAACGGTCCAAACAAGCACACCCCTCTACAAAATTTCTCAAATGACTCTTCTATTGAAAGTGTTCGTATACTTTGTGGTTTTACCAAGTTTGAGAAATGCCATAGCGAAGTGAAAATGTCATTAGGATCTCAACACATGTACACTACCTTGCAAGTTGACTCTTTCACAGATTTTGGCAACAAAAGATGAAGAATGTGTGTGGAGAAGGGATAATGAATTGAGTTAGGAACAAATCTTTGTCAAAATAAAGGTTAATCTCCAAAAACGTAACAAGATCATGAGGGTTGGAAGTGAGCAAAGGATGGTTGTTGTTATGATCAATATTTGGATATTTGTTAAGGTTTAACAATGCAAACGTCAATGCTTTGAGCCAAGTGGTACCTGATTTAGGAGTAGTAACTAATAGGATATCTGTATCAAGGGCTTGAAAGTGTTTCTGTCAAGATAAAGTACATTGACAATTGCTTTTTTGACATTCAATTGTTCCTAGAAACATATGTAAGACTAAAAAACCCATCGGCAGTTAACTGCTGCCGGTTTTCTAGTTATAAGCCAGCGGTAGTTAACTGCCGCTTGGTGTATTTTAATCTTTTACATGTGTTTCTAGGAACTATTGAATGTCAAAAAAGCAATTGTTGTCAAGTACCTTGGAGAATCATTGTGGCAATCCGAAATCCTTGATATTGATGGATGTGGGTTGTAATCCAGTCTTCTTCTAGTGGCAAGGTGGGTATCAACTCATTGCATTCTTGTCCTAAGTCCTCATCTAGCAAGTATTTGACCACGAGAGAGTTTTCATCACTTAATTTTGACATGGCGTAGGTGGGTAGTCAAGGCTTACGATTGGAAGGCTAGAAATATAAATGTTTGCTTCTGGTTGACTACGGTGCACATCTTTAAGTTTTTTTTTTTTGGTTACAAAAGTTGACCCCACAATTAAAGTGCTATTAGTTTGGTTCTAAATAAAGGAATGCCTCATAAAAAGGGAAAGACCCTTTAGGAATGCCTCATAATACTTGGTTTGATGTACATGTTTTTCTACAAACGAATCAAATATATTTTTTTTTTTTTTTTGGAAGAGCAAAGACAATTTTATTGAAAAGAAACAACACAAGTACAAGGTATGTATGTGTTTGGGCCCACGGTGGGAGAGGGCAAAACCACGTTTTCTCTAACTCTACAATTCCCAGCTTCACTAAAGTCACGACAAATCATGCATTGGGAATCGCAATTGTGAGTTGGAACGTGATACCAAACACACCAATACTTGTGTGAGAAAATAGGTACAGGAAGAGAAACAAGCAAAACAATACAAGTAGCATCAGGAACCAACAACAAACCAAACACCTGATAACAAATGCACTAACCAAAAGATAACTAAACAAAATCCTTCAAAAAAAAAAAGATAACTAAACAAACAAAAGCCTCTCCCTACTCAAACATCATACCAAATTTAAACCACCACCACTGAATGACAGACAAACAAAATTTAATACCACAACGGCTCCAAGAGCGATGCTCCGACCTGCCATCTCGATAAAACGCAACAACAGCTACTCAAACCAATCTGCCCAAAAAAAGAACAGCAATCCAAAGTTACACAAAAACCAATTAGACGAAAAGTGAAAGTTAAGTTAGCAATTCATATTCACATGCACGATGTGCTACTCACCTTCTCCAACCCACTCATTGGAGTTGGAAACATGTTGGATCGAACTAGACTTTATAAAGTTTAAGTACGATCCGATCAAAAAATTTAAGGTTTAGATCTAGTCTTCTACATGTCATAGATTTATTTTTAGGGTTGAGTATGACATATCAATACCCTAGCCATTGCTACTTGTTCATTTTCTTTTTTGTCACTTAATTTCTTTCTTCTTTCTGTTTGATAGAAAAAAATAGCAGCTGAAAAGATAACATGGTTGAAGTAGCTAGAATGGAAAATAGTTCAGAACTAACAAATTATTATGAAAAAATTGATTGAATGATCTCTTAGTTCATCTTGTTCATTATACATATACTCAAATATGGATAAATATTGTGTTAGACTGTCATGCAACACACGTGAGTATTTGACCGGTTTGAAGGAATTTTATATTTTGCCTAAGGGTCATGTTAACCAGTGCCCCTGGGGCACTGGTTAAGGAAGCCAAAAGTGGAAACTTTAATTCAAAAAGACATTTTTTATGCTTTTAATGCAATGACCGCACAACTTTCAATGCAAAATACTACTATATTTGACCCTTAACCAGAGCCCCCGGAGCACTGGTTAACATTTCCCTTTGCGTAAACACAACAAATGTAGATACTATAGTATAGTATACGTGCTTTTGAAAATGGGAAAACCATAGGAGAAATGTTTGACCTTTAGGCTTTGTACGGGAGGGGTGAGGAAGGAAAGACTTTGAAGGCTTGAAAATATAGGGGAAAATGGTAAAATCTTTTACATTTTTTGAAAAAGTAATTTTTTAGAGAATGATAAATTAATGCTTATGATTAATATATTTTTAATTTTAAGAATATAATAACTACATAGATTAAATTTGAAAAATTCATTTAAACCTCCAAAACCCTCCTCAAATATAATTTTTGAGTTCTTCAAATGAGGAGGATTTTATATCATGAAGAAAAATGAACGGCCAAAGCTTTTCTCTCTCAATGTCATCTATTTCTTCCACTTGTTCATTTCTTTTTTTTAAACCCCCGATCCCCTCCATTCCCCTTCAAACTCACAAAAGTCTTAGTAGTTAAACTGTTTTCTCGAGGATAGCCCGTTAAATGAAGATTGCTTGATAGACGCCATAAATGAAGGTGAGATATAGAGCATTGATAAGCGACACATTTGGATGCTCTAGACCGTTTTATCATGTGCTTCCGATGCATGAAATACACTAGAAACATACCCGAAGAAAATTATGTTCTCACTTTTATTTTTGCTTCCAAACACCGCAAAAATACCAAAATACCATGGATTAGCCATATCAAACTTTTATTTCGTTTGTCCCCTATTTTTTTTTTCCACTTTTTCCTAAAAGTTTTCAATCACCACTTTTAGTTTCTATTTTTAAGTCAACTCACGTGTATCTTTCATATTTTTAAATGAAAATTTTCAAGGATGCTTAAAATGTTATAAGAATCTCTACCAAAAAAATTAGATTATTTTAATAAAGTATGAATTAAAAATGATTTTTTAAGCGTGAAAAACATAAACAATTCATATTTAATTCACGTTCTGTTTAAAAAATCTATTTTTTTAGGAGAGATTCTTATAAGATTCTAAACATTGCTGAAAATTTTCATTACAAAATATGAACCTACCATAATTTGACTTAAAAGTAGACATAAAAAATGGTGATTGAAAATTTTAGAGGACTAAAAATGGAAGAAAATCTTTAGAGAACGAAAAATTATTTAAGCTTTTATTTTATAGTGTTATTATGTGTAACTGAAGTACACGGCTGATTCTAGCTAGGACCACCTTTAGAAGTGGTTTACGGTGGATCATGAATAATAACCATTAGAAGAATATTATTTTTGCAGACTCATTGGACCTTATGGGAGATTTTATATATCAAAATTATTCCCATGTTTCTTATAAGATTGAAGAAATTAAATGTTTATTAAGTATTAACGTTAAAAATTACAAATAAATAATATGTATATAGAAGACTCATTTAGCACCCATATGGAGAGTTCATATGAGTATTGTCATTTGCTTTCCATTTAGACGTGTGTTATTTGGACAACCATTTGTATCATAACTTATGAGACAATCATAAATTTACAAAGAAATATAGATATTGACACGAAAATCAAAGTAATAGAGATCAGAGAAAGTAAAACCATAATATGAGTATGAGAGATAAAAATTGTTATTAAAGTTGTTCATTTCTCTTCCATTTTTTATGAGGAATGTTGTTCCTAGGCTTGAAACAAACACCTCAAAAATCTAAAAACTCAACCCATGTTTAGCCAATTTATTTTCGGTGATAGTGTTTAATTGCTCAATCATTTCAGTTGTGAGAACGTTTTTCCAATCTCCGACTTGGCCACGACAAAAAAAAGCTTTATTTTCAACACATGTTGCTACTTGATAAGTGTTCAAAAGTGATATATTTCATATGGTAGTTTAGGCATTTTAGTGACTTGTTTTGCAAGATTCTTCATGGAAAACTCCATTTATTATGCAAATATGTCATTTATGCTTTTGAGCCTTATTCTACCCTTTTTGTGCAGGAAAATATAAGCAAGGAGCAAGAAACGTCAAAGTTCAAGGAAGCTACGCTATTAGTGTGTGATACGCTATTAGCGTGATCAAGGGATGCCAAACTCCAGAGAGATACGCCAATAGCGTACCTGGGGCGTGATTCTGGGCAGATGTGAAGATACACGCTATTAGCGTGAGATACGCTATTAGCGTATTCAGTCCAGAGAGGTACGCTAATAGCGTACCTGGAACGTAGAAGCAGAAGTTAGTTATGAAGAACTACGCTATTAGCGTAAGATACTCTATTAGCGTAAATGCTCCAGAGAGCCACGCCATTAGCGTATCTGGAGCGTAGAAGCAGGGCAAGACCAACGTGGCACACTCCAATTGGCCAGATTATAGGCCGACATACCACGCTATTGGCGTGAATTACGCTATTAGCGTAGGTACAAAAACACAGCCCATATAAATAACATTCTTACCTCTCTTTTAGGTCATTCACTATTTTATTAAGATATTTTCATACATTCTAAGAGAGAGGTTAGAGCTATTTCAAGAGAGAAACACAAAGCAAGTTGTTGAGGAGTAGATTCAACTCAAGATCACTTTGGACACGAAGGATCTTGACATGGAATCTTCATCTTTCCTTCATTCCTTGCATAGTTTACATGTCTATGTGTAGCTATTATCTACTTTTGTAGTATTGAGGTAACTAAACAAGCTATTATGTAATCTTTTGATCTTTTAATATATAAGGTTCTAGCTTAATGATTCAATATTGTTGTTATTATTGTGTTTAATGCTTTCAAAGAGATTCAAGATGATTTGGACACAAACTCTTGAATCTAGAACTATAATAACAATCTATCTTAAGTTATATCACTCTTGACAAGTTTGTAAACCTTTGATAATTACTTTTAAATCAAGAACTTAATGCTTTCGGATACTTAATCAGGCTGGACATGGTCGATTAAGTTATCCGATCGACTTTGTTATCGTTTAAGGGATTTGGACACGAATGTTTAAACGCTAACTTATAAATAAGGATATCACTTTGGACACGAAGGATGTAGTAGAAATGATTGTGATAATATTGGTTATAAAGCTAGAGTCTGTTAATCGATCGAGAGATTGCTGCTGTTATGCTTGGTTGTTATCTTATACCGCAAGCGAAATAGTTCGATCTTCTCTCGTTTTTATTTTTATGTCATGTAGGAATATAGTTTTACAAACAAACAATTTATATCCAAACCCTTAATGTGAACTATTGTGAAAATGCTTATGATTAACGTAACTCCCTGTGGAAACGATCCTATACTATACTAACATATATATAGATTTATGACATGTATAAAGATACTACATCACTACTCTTTCGGTCTTGTTGACGTTATTTGCTTTCCATTTAGACGTGTGTTATTTGAACAACCATTTGTATCATAATTTATGA
The DNA here is from genome assembly GCF_051527215.1 of Medicago sativa. Taxonomy (NCBI): domain Eukaryota; kingdom Viridiplantae; phylum Streptophyta; class Magnoliopsida; order Fabales; family Fabaceae; genus Medicago; species Medicago sativa. Next base: position 59,488,732 of record NC_140756.1, read on the forward strand.
GACCATAAATTTACAAAGAAATATAGATATTGACACGAAAATCAAAGTAATAGAGAGATAAAGTAAAAACATTCTATGAGTATCAGAGATAAAATTGTTCCTAAAGTTGTTCATTTCTCTTCCATTTATTACGAGGAATGTGTTTCCTAGGCTTGAAACAAACACCTTAAAGCTGTTCATTGCTTTGCACACTTATTGGACCTTATAAGTGATTTCATATATCAAAATATTTCCCAAGTTTATTATAAGATTGAAGAAATTGAATGTTTATTAAGTACCAATGTTAAAAGTTATAAATAAGTAATGTGTACATTCAAGACTCACTTAACATCCTTATGGAGAGTAAATACGAGTATACTCATTTGCTTTCCATTTATTCTGAGGAATGTTATTCCTAAGCTTGAAATAAACATCTCAAAAATCTAAAAACTTAACCCATGTTTAGCCAATTTATTTTTGGTGATAGTGTTTAATTGATCAATCATTTCAGTTGTGAGAACGTTTTTCCAATCTCCGACTTGGCCACAACGAAAAAAAGCTTTGCTTTCAACACCAGATGATATTCTTCCGGTCTTGTTGACTTCCAAATTGCTCAACTTCTCAAAACTACACAAATTTAATATATCATCAACCATGCCCTTGGATTCTTCTTCATTGGAGAATGGATAACCCAAAAACTCAGCAATCTTTTTCAAATGAAAACTAGGTTTCATTTTCATTTCTTCATATTTCAAAAACATCACCTTCTCTGGCCTTTCCAAGCTTTCCTTCCAGTATCCTAATACATGCTCCCAAAAGGGTCCATAAGAACTCACTCCTCTACAAAAACTCTCAAAAGCCTCTTCTAATGGAAGTGGTCCTCTACTTTGTGCTCTTACCTTGTTTGAGAAATGCCGAAGTGAAACAAACATGTCTTTAGGATCTCTACACAGATACACAACCTTGCAAGTCGACTCTTTCACAGATTTTGGCAACAAAACACAAGGAATGTGTGTGGAGAAGAGTCTTGGAGGAGATAAAGAGTTAAGGTCAGGATTCAGGAACATAATCTTTGTCACTATAAAGGTCAATCTCCAAGAAGGGAATAAGAGCATGAGGATTGGAAGTGAGCAAGGGATGGTTATGATCAATATTTGGATATTTCTTACGGTTTAGCAAAGCAAAAGTCAATGCTTTGAGCCATGTGGTACCTGATTTGGGAGCAGTAACTAAGATGATATCTGAATCTAGGGCTTGAAAGTGCTTCTGACAAGATAAAACACCTTGGAGAATTTTTGTGGCTATCCAAAATCCTTGATATTGATGGGTTTTGGTTAAAATCCAGGCTTTTTCCAATGGCAAGGTGGAAATCAACTCCTTGCATTCTTGGCTTAAGTCATCATTCTGCAAGTATTTGGCTACAAGAGAGTTTTCATCACTTGATTTTACCATGGTTGTGGGTAGTCAAGGCTTAATATTGAAGGGATAGAAATAGAAACGTTTGCTTTTGGTTGGCTATGCCTTGAAGTTGATTCATATAAATATAGTTCCCACCCAATTAAGGGAATGATTCATTTGTTTGTAGGTGCTCAATATTACTTGGTTCGGTGCACAATTTTTTCAAAACTGAATTCAATATATTTAAACTATATACTATAGTTAGTATAGCGGTGCGGCTATGAAGGACGCACGGTGGCGGTGGGGGATCACTTAGTTCACAAACATTAGTTAGTTAGCAATCCAAACATACACAAAAACCAATTACACCAAAAGTAAAAGTTAAGTTTAGCACAATCCATATTCACATGCAGCATACGCTAATCACGTTCTTTGCTAAAAAAAAATAGTGAATAGCTTTAAGTTAGTCTATCACATTCGAATAGCTTTAAGTTAGTCTATCACATTCCCTCTTTGTGAATAGCTATTAAGTTAGTCTATCACATTCCCTCTTTACTAAACACTAAATTTTTTTTGTTGGTGGCCGAGGTTCGAACCCCGGAGCTTGCATATTTTATGCATTGTCTATACCAACTGAGTTAAGCTCACGAGGACATTAGTGTTTAATGTTTACTCCTACTCATTTCAAATCCTAAAGTAAAAAAAAAATACATCCTCCTGTCACTATTAGAAGCAAAAATTTATCTTTTAGATTCATTCAATAACTCTAATTACTTTTCAATACAATATTAATTATTATTTTTTCAATTAGAACTATAATTAATTTTACTTTCATCACTCTCTATTCAATATATATTCCACTTTGCATTTATGATCATGGTAAATGCACTAATACTTAAAAAGAGTACTTAAAACCAATGTTTTAAAAATCGGACCGAACCGTCCGGTCCAACCGGTCGAACCGGAAACCGAACCTGCAACCGGTCCGGTAAGCACATCAGATCGGCTGTGCAATCAACCCGGGATGACCTCATAGAACCGGCTCTGAACCGGCCAAAACCAGCTAACCCGATTGGATTAAACAGCTGCATTAAACGTTATTTATATAGAAGAACATTGCAATTAATTATATGTCATCAATATATTAAGGAAAATGTTAACTTGTGCCTTTAAGTATGACTATATAATTCAATGTCATTATGTTAGCCAGCCTTAATTCACGCATGCAGAAAATCAAATCTTCAAAAATTGAAAGAAGAGAATCAATGAGAATCGAACCTTGGACTTGTAGGAAAGAAATTCAACTAGTTCACCACTAAACTGTTTACTTTCTTATTTAGTTACATAAAATTAAGATTTTTAATATACATTCATTTATGCGGTCCGACCAGTGACCCACTGGTCTGACCAATGAACCATTGACCCAACACTCTCACCGGATTGATGACTGGTCCGGTTTTTAAAACTATGCTTAAAACTATTTTTCTCTCTCTTTCATTTATACAATTTTTTTAATAAGTGTGAAATGAACAACTAAAATATTTACCATATTAGAAGTATTTGAAAGGTCAAGATGAGGTCGATTTAAACAATGACACTATCTTTTTTTTTTTTTGAGGGATAATGACACTGTTTTGAAAAGGTTTATTGTTGCTACGTTTAAATGCCTAAATATGATAACTTCAACAAAGCCACAAAACTAGGGTAATTTCTAGTGTTGTCAAAGGTTTGTACAATCACTTTTTGACAATTTTTAATTTTTTCTCTCATACTTACATTATGTTTTTACTTTATCTCCCTTTTTTTGACAAAAACAAACGACAAACAGATAAAGTACATCGAAACAATGAAAATTTGCTAAAACAAAAATGATGAATCTGTGAACAAACTCATAGCATCCATGTTAATAGCATAAAACGGCAAAGTACTAATGCATACACATATGACTATATTAAGTCTCCGGAGTACCCATGCATCCGGATCTGCAACGTTGAAAACTCCAAAGTCATTGATTTGATCTGCACTTGATCGAAGCTGATCTGACAATCTGAATCGAACAAATACCTGAACGAAACAAGAAAGACAAACAACGTCGTACAAAGACAACGAACAAAACAACGTCGCACTAAGACGACGAAATCACAAAAGAAAAAACGAAATAGACGTGAAAATCAACTTATTTCAATAAAAAGTAAATAGAAAAACGAGTTAGAGGGGTGATTAAATCACCCTTTTTTGATAGATGAAGGAGAAGAAACTAGGGTTTCAGTGATGGCTCACAAAAAATAGAAGGGGAAGAGAGATGCATTTTTTATTTTTTTTTACTTTATCTCTCTATTATTTTGGTTTTCATGTTAATACATATTATTTTTTTTATAAATTTATAATTGTCCCAAAAGTTATCTCACAAATAGTTGTTTAAATAACACACCTATAAATTTATTTAGCATGAATTTTGGATTGCTTCCCTCACGTTTTTTCACTTTTCTCTGTCATTTACCCTTTTTGTTGTTTTCTGTTTTTTAATTCATGATTATTTTTTATTGCTCAAGAAATATAGAATCTTTTACTACAATTGGAAACGTGAGTGCACGTGGTGCATGTGGGTTTGGGAAACGTGAGTGCACGTGGTGCATGTGGGTTTGGATTGCTAGCTTAATTTTTAAGTATTTAATAAATGATAAATATTTATGAAAAAAATGTATTTGATATATTTGAAATTTAAATATTTAACTTTTTTAAAGAATAAATTGTTTATTTTAAAATATTTAAAAAGTGTTCCGATGACATTCTGTAACAAGACTCGTTGTTTCCGTGCAAGTTTAGATTGATAATTAAGTGTTTTATTTTGTCAAATAACCAACTTTAGTCATTAGTATTTGTTAGAGGGCATAATTGAATTCATGATCTTATCACAATGATTTGCTAATTGTAATTGTATAGCTTCAACAAAGCCACAAAACTACGGTAATTTTGTCCAACCCACGCAATAGCAAATATACACTAAATGCCTAAATATGATACTCCATCCGTTTCAAGATAAGTGTCGCTTTAGTCAATTGCACACAGATTAATGAATGAAATAAAGTAGTCAAATGTCATAGCAATTTTACCAAATTATCCTAATCAACTATTGGTTTGTTTTTCATTAAAGAAAAAATAATACTTTGGAAGTTGTGTAACATAGTATTAATTGAAGAGTACAATTGAAAAGAAAAAGTTATTATTGCATTGAAAACTGAAAATGACATTCATTTTGAAACATTTTTTTTGGCTAAAACGACACTCATTTTGAAACGAAGGGAGTAATAATTTGAAAAACTTTTGCATCGATCCAAGTACTGTAATGTAACAATTTGTATTCCCGATCTTAGATTTTGAATACAAAAGCTAACTTAATTGGTACTTTAGAAATAATATTATTAAATGAGTTGTGCCACATACATCCTTATGTGGCAATACACCCCTTGGCCCCACACAAAATTCTGACATGTGGTAACCTGGATCCCACAAAAATAGGAGAAAATGTGATTATGAAATGAATTTACCAAAATATTCCTAATACATGAGGTGTACAATGGGATGTGTGAATAATGGATGTTTATGTAGCATTTTCCTTATTAAATACAGTAAACTCAATGATGTTAAGTGTGTGTATTTAGAAAAAAATATTTATAAAAAGTGATACCCCTCACTTTACAGGTTTGGATATGTTCAATATATAAAAAAGCCAATAGCCTCAAACAACCAAGATCAAACCCTTCTATCTATCTTCAGCAATTTCCATATTAAGCCTTTGGCTACCCACCTACACCATGGCAAACACTCTTGTGCCAAAATACTTGGAAGAATATGACATAGATCAAGAATGCAAAGAGTTGATACAAACTTTGCCATTAGAGAAAGGGATGATTACACCCTACGTCCACCAATACCAAGGATTTTGGCAAACCACAAGAGACCTTCAAGGAGTTTTATCTTGTCAAAAACACTTTCATGCCCATGATACAGATATAATCGTAGCTACCACTCCCAAATCAGGTACCACTTGGCTCAAAGCATTAACATTTGCCTTGCTCAACCGCAAGAAATATCCAAACATTCATGATAACAATCATCCTTTGCTTACTAACAACCCTCATGTTCTTGTTCCCTTCTTGGAACTTACCCTTTACTTTAAAAAAGATATTCTTCCTGATCTAGACTCGTTATCCCCTCCAAGGCTCTTCTCTACACATCTTTCTTATGAATCATTGCCAAAATCTATCAAAGACTCAACTTGTAAGGTGGTGTATATTTGTAGAGATCCAAAAGACACTTTTGTTTCACTTTTGCATTTTGTGAACAAGTTAAGACCACATAGTTGGGGAACACTTCCATTAGAAGAGGCATTCGAGAGTTTTTGTAGAGGAGTGAGTCCAATGGGGCCCTTTTGGGAGCATGTATTAGGATATTGGAAGGAAAGTTTGGAAAAATCAAAGAAAGTTATGTTTTTGAGATATGAAGAAATGAAAATGAACCCTAGTTTTTATTTGAAAAAGATTGCTAAGTTTTTGGAGTGTCCATTTACAAAAGAAGAAGAATCCAAAGGTGTGGTTGGTGATATATTAAACTTGTGTAGTTTTGAGAAGATGAGCAACTTGGAGACTAATAAGACTGGGAAATTGCCTTCTGGTGAACAAAATAATATTTTCTTTCGTTGTGGCCAAGTTGGAGATAGCAAAAATTTTCTCTCAGATGAAATGATTGAACGGTTGAACACAATCACTGAAGAGAAATGGGCTAAACATGGGTTGAGTTTTTAGATGAGTGATTGCATTGAAGGAGTGAATAAGCAATTGATTCTATATTAATTGCACTATTTTGGGGGTTTATTGAGTTAAACTCGAGTCTTATTTGATGTGGCTTATTTGAGTTATGTGTCGTTGTTTAGTTTCCAAAATTTGTTTTTGATATTTTGTTAATTTGTTTTACCTTAAGTATGTGTGACATGGCTCTCTTTTAATGATGTATTGTTGCATTTCTTGTATTGTTTAATGAATTTGCTTTTACAAATAAAAAACATGGTGTTATGTATGTGCTTCTAATCTGTAGCAAATTTGTTTCTGCATGTTGCTTGTTTTTCTGGGATTTAGAATGTGATTGGGTAAATATTATTAGGCACCAATTTAGTCAATATTTATCATGTATGTAAATCAACAAGGGAATGTGATAGAACTGCTACTGTATAGTCAAAAGCTATTTCAGAGAGCTTATTGCAAAAGGTTGAAAGCTTTTTGTTTTGACAAGTTGAAAACAACTTATGAATATACATAAACTATTTGCATAAACATGTATACAAGTGCTTATTTCATATTTCATAAGATAAACTGGAATAAAATAAAACCAAACACTTTTGTTTGGGTCTTAACTCTACTATTTTCACTGGGAAGAAGGGGTTTTGGTAATCAGAATTTCAGTCCAGATGTCAATAACGAATGCGGAAATGTTGAATATAGCGAAAATAAACTTCGTTAAAATATTGCGAACGTGTATTTGGTTAGTGTAACTGCAGCTGAACTTTTCAACTTTACATCCACCCCACCCATGTTTTGCGCTCAATCCAAACATGTGTATATGGTTAGGGTGGGTTTGGATTATGATATTATCAATTTGGATCAGCTCTGTATAAAAGAGCATTTAATTGTATCCTTTGGGTGTGTTCTGCATAAAGGAATAAATGACATTTGAAACTTCTCTTCCATATAATGCTGTGAAAAACAAACGTTTAATCACAAAGCAGTTAGCTCAATATCTTATTGGGTACAAAATATTTTCTGAGCGTGATTAATAGATTGGGAAAAGGCATGCATTTCCAAAGTTTCAAATTCTTAAATCTAATATAAATTAAAATGACCATGAGGAAGTATCAATATTTTTTTACTAAAATAGACTCATTGCATATCATTGGTATTCATCTGAGAAAATCAAACGGACAGGATAACAGATGCGCGGACAGGTCAATTTGGTGGCATCCTAGATTAAGAGTGAGCCACCAAATTCCCTTCTCGGCGATAAAGGAAACCGGAAAATTAGCACAACTACTAATAATATCCTTACAGTTTTGAATGATTAAACCAAAGTCAGAAATAGGAAGACTACCTGAAAAGACAGCAACTGCTACTATTTTGAAATCAATATCAAACTTCACATTTTGCAAATTATGATCCTGACTCCTGAGCCCACTTGAGTGCGTACAGTAAATTGAAAGCTTCTCCCTCTCGAACTGTGATCAAAGGATGATATGAACCACTAAACCCAGTCAAAACAGCACTTGTATCATCCTTAAGAATTGCACAATAGCTGGAAACACCAAGGTTCACATGAAATCCCGCATCTATTTACACTTCAAATTTCCCAACGCTGGTTTCATCCACTTCACAGCCTCAGGGCTCTTCGGCTGTGAACCAGCCCTGCTGTGTTTGAAATAGCTATATTTCATGTTGTTGAAACTCCTTGTGCATGATACGCCACCTCTTCCAGTGAATCCTTCACACCCTTACACACCATGTTCTTATGAGTGGCCCGAATACTCCATACAAGCATCGCGAACTTCCTGGGTCATCTGGAAGGATAGCAAGGACATGAAAAATGAACTCCCTTATTGAGTTATACTGAAGCAGAAAGGCCGAAAATGAATAGTAGAGTGATTTTGCGCGCATAACTTCAGGGACAATTTAGCAATGAAACATTTGCTACATTTCACATACATACCAGAACTTATTTTAGCAACAAAAATGGATTTTGAGAGTGATTCTGCGCGTATAACTTTCACTGTTGCAAAGGACACAAAATTGATTTTCAAAACAGTCCCAGCATAATTTAAAGAAGTCTGATTATGGCCTGAGTAATAACGTTTGAACCTTTTGGATATCAACTGTTATAATAAGTCAAATTAATCCAAAATATTTAATATATTTACTGTAAATTAAGGGTTTCTCTCATGTTTCATTAAGAAATGAATATCTGACAAACCTCCAAATATCTGTCTCTGTGTGTGTGTGTGTGTTATATTGTTATATGCACACGTTTATATATTGTTATGTGATGTCTTGTTTCTTCTTTTGAACTCTTATAATAGCAAACAGGCTTGTTACTAGTTAGCCTCTTATCATTTTCAACAAAAAAATTAGGCAGTCATCAGATCAAAGAAAGCAATTTTTTATTTACACAAACTTATCAAGGGGATCAAAGAAAGCAATAAGTCGACCAGCATAATTCATTCCATCTCAATTATCATATAGCAATAGAAATTGATGAGCATTACAATAGAAATTGATGAGCATTACTATCTCCATATCTCATCATAACTGGCTCTAGCTAAGAAGTATTCGTCAGCTCCTACTTTTTTCTAAAAGACACTTGTTAAGGATTCAAAAGGGTAAACAGTTTATAAGTTTTTTTGTAGAAAAAGTTTCTTTTTTAAGTTTCAATGTGTTGAATGCACAACTTTCAAGATAAAATTTCCAATTTGACCTTCTTAACAAGTGTCTTAAAGAAACTTGTTAGCATGTCCCTTTTTTTAATTAGCAAAATGATATTAAGGAGAGTACATGGTTACTCCAAACCCGTACAAACTACAAAATCACCTATATAATATAAGAGGAGTTTGTTAGCATTTTCTCATAATATATAATAAGATTATTAATAACCATCACTTTTACTTAATTACCCTCACTTAATCTAATGAAATATTGAAATCACTAATATAATGGGATTAATGGTAATTTTAAAATACTAATCATTATTTAGTTCTCTCAATTATGACTCGTCAATCTATTACTCCCTCCGTCTTATTATCAATTAGGTCCCTATATTTTAATAACTTACTATCAGTTTGGTCTCTACCTTTAACTACTTACTATCAATTCAATCCATAATATGTTTTCAGAAAGCTATTATGAATAAAATTTGATTGGATCCTTTTGAAATATTCATAATCTCATATTTAAGAGTGTCTTGCAATGTTAAGGAATAATTTGGTGGTTTACTCAAATATTTTCTGAGCATATTAATGGATTGGATAGTGGAATGCATTTCCAAAGGCGCAAGTTCTTAAGTCTAATATAAATTAAAATGAGCACGAGGAAGTATCATTTTTTTTTACTATAATAGACTCACTGCATATCATTAATATTCATCTAAGAAAATCAATCGGACATAATAACAGGTTCGTGAACAGGTCAATTTGGTGCCATCCTAGATTATGAGTGAGCCACCAAATTCCCTTCTCAACGAATTAAGGAAACCAGAAAATTAGCACAACTACTAATAATATTCTTACAGTATTGAATAATTAAACCAAACTCAAATAGGAAGACTACCTGAAACAACAGCATCTGCTACTATTTGAAATCAATCTCAAACTCCACATGTTGCAAATTATGACATAGCCAGAAATTCAAAGCTTCTCCTGCTTGAACCGTTATCAAAGGATGATACCAACCACAAAACACAGTCAAAACAGCACCTGTATCATCCCTAAGAACTGCACCGTGGCCGGAAATGCTGAGTTTCTCATGAAATCCCGCGTCAATTTACACTTCAAATTCCCCAACGCTGGTTTCATCCACTTTACAGCCCGGGGCCTCTACCTGCTGTGTTCAAAACAGCTCTATTCCAATCTGTCCAAACTCCTTGTACACGAGACACCACCTCTTTCAACAGAGTCCTTCACACCCATCGACACCATATTATTGTAAGTGGCCTGAATACTCCATATAAGCATCGCTAACTTCCTGGCATGGGCATCTGGAAGGACATCAAGCACATGAAAAATAACCCCCTGCATTGAATTATACTAAAGCAGCAAGGCCGAATGAATAGCAGGGTACCATAACCTCACTTGCTGCCATAACTGTATCACGAAGGAATGCATAAACAGCACATGGACAAGGAAGTATAAATTGTTAAACCAATTTTTGACTAGTATATAATGCCAGGGACACTTTAACAACAGAACATCTATTACATTTCACATATATACCAGAACTTATTTTTGCAACAAAAATGGATTTTTGAAGTGATTTTGCGCACATAACTTTCACAAATTCAAAGGGCGCAAAATTGATTTTCAAAACAGTCCCAAAATAATTTAAAGAACTCTGATTATGGCCTGAGTAATAACTTAAGAACCTTTTGGATAGTGAGCCACTTCATAAAAAATTGATTATTCACTCGCTCCTAATCCATGAGCAACATCCGAGAGATTTGGAACATATCCATGTGATCTCAACAACATTGTCAATCCCTTCAATACCCTATATATACTTTCTGTCTCTGAATGTCTCTCATCCAAGGAATAAAATTCCACCACACTATCATTACACTCAATAACGCTACATCCTGGCAATTTCCTAAACCCAGTATCTCTCATGGCAATCTTCAATCTGGCAACATCTTCCGATCTTCCCAGATCCTTATATATGTTCGAAACCATCACGAAATTTGCAGGATTGTTTGGTTCAAGTTCAATGAGCCTCTGAAGAGCCAGTTCAGCTATCTCAACGTTCTTGTATAACCTACATGCCCCAAGTAATGCAGCCCAAATAACTGCATCAGGTTCTATTGGCATCTTTCTTATGAAATTCAAAGCTTGATCTAAAAGACCAGCTCTTCCCAACAAATCAACCATACACCCATAATGCTCGATTTGGGGCACTATTGAATAATGATTAACCATTGATTTGAAATACAAAAAACCATCTTTTACCAAACCCATATGAGTACAAGCAGACAATATCCCAACAAAAGTAACCCCATCTGGTTCTTCGCCTTCAGTCTTCATCCTATCGAACATACTCAACGCATCAGGTGCATGTCCATGTATAGCTAATCCATTAATAATAGTGTTCCAACTAATTATATCCTTTCTATCCAAACAATTAAACACGACAACCGCGTTTTCAATAACACCACATTTTGCATACATATCAATCAATGCATTCCCAACGAACAAGTTTCCTTTATACCCAATACTCTCTGCATACACATGCACCCACTTACCCATATCAAGTGCTCCCAATCTCGAACAAGCAGACAACACCGCAACAAGCGTGAAATCATTAGGAACCACACGACCCTCAACCAACATCCGTTTAAACGACTCCAACGCCTCAGAAAAAAGACCATTCTTAACATAACCACCAATAAGTCCATTCCAAGAAAACACATTCCTTTCAGGCATTTCATCAAACATCTTCTCAAACATTTCAACTTCCCCATTAACAGCATAACCATTCAACATAGCATTCCACGACATAGTATCACGATTCGGCATCTTATCAAAAAGCTCCCTCGCAACAACCATGTTCTTTGATTCAATATAACCCGAAATTAAAACACTCCACATTACAACATCACGCTCGGGCGCTAAATCAAAAAGCCTTCTCCCAGAAGCCACATCACCACATAAAATATAACCATTTATAATAGCAGTCCAAACAACCACATTCCTCTCACGCATTTCACCAAACACTTTATAAGCATCATCAACACACCCCTTCTTCGAATACATATCAATCAACGAAGTCGCCACAAACGAATTCGACTTAAACCCACGTTTCATTGCACAACAATGCACCTCTTCACCTTCTCTCACACCTTCCAACTTCCCACACGACTTAATTATCATCGGAAAAGTAAAACAATTTGGCATCCCCGCGACGCGGTTAAGTTCCCTGAACAAAACAACCGCGTCACGGTGATGCCCATTTTGCAAATACCCTCGAAAAATTGCATTCCACGTGGCAGTATTTGGTTGGGGAATTTTATCAAACAGTTTACGTGCATGGTTCATTTTTCTGAATCGTGAACAAGTTGTGATGAAATTTGGTGCAACGAAATCGTTGTGTTCGAGTCCATGTGTTACTATTTGGGCTTGAATCTGGTGGATTGGTTCGTAGGTTTTGCATGAACGTAAAAGAGTGATGAATTTTTCTTCTACGATTCTTTGAACTGGGTTTAACACAACCATTGGGAAGCATTTGTGGCCGTTGATTCTATGGTTTAAGAATAGATCAATGGTGTGTATCGTTCGACATGAACCGGTTTTCAAGTTTTTCTATCTCTTCTTATTTCTTAATCACATGGATTAGCATCTGAGGTTTAAATTAATTAATTGATTAGTGTTTCACCAAAGAGTATGTGTTAATAAATAAGAAGTTATTGTTCAATGGTATGAATGAGAAAGCAAATTTTAATTTGAGTTGTGAAGGTACTGATGTTGATTTAATTATACAAATCAAAGCTCTTGTCGCATCATAATGTATTATTTGGTTATTTCTTGAATGTTCTTTGATTTGATCTTGTTTAGAATTTTGAATTGAATTTTAATTATTAGAAAACAAACGTTGAAGGAAAAGATCATTGGTTTTCGAAATGGAATGTTCTGTAAAAGTCTATAATCATGTTGACTTAAATAGTAGTAGTAGTTGGTTTTTTTTTTTTTTTTTTAAGGAAAATAGCAGTACCGCCCAATGTTGTATGTATTATGCATTGTTAAACACTAAATATTATTTGGATTTTTCATTTGTCTTAATTTGAAAAGTAATGTTTGTATAAACAAGGTAGAGCTAATAAATTTAAGAAGACATGTCTAAATTTTGGATTCGCCGCCGCCAGTTTCTTCAATAATTTCGTCGTCGTCTATTCCTTAATGATTTCATCATCGTAACCTTAAGGCGACTTGCCATTCTTCGGCTCTCTTAAGAATTTCCATCATATTTTCTTGTGAGTGTTTTTTATATCTCAAATGGTAAGATTTATCGTGTTATCTGGATTCTAATTGTAATTTTGTTGCATTGTTTTGCTTCATCTTATATCATTCAATTTGATTCTAATTGTAATTTGCTTCATCTTATATCATTCAAGTTTGAAACATGTTTGGCTTGTTGATCTTACTTGTAGTGATTTTGTCAGTGACTAGTGAATTTCTTACGCTGATCATCCTATTTCGCATAAGTTGAGTATGTGTGGCTCAAATTTATCCTTTTGGAGTAAAAATCGCTTTCAACGTCTCATATCTGATATTGATAGTTGTAGAAAGAAATTGAGTTGTGTTAGAAATCAAGTGAGTTTTGGCAATGTGAATTATTTTAATGTGACATGAAAACTCATGTCTCATTTCCCAGTGCAGGAAGATGCTTTTCGACACCAGCGTGCTGAGACTCGTTGGTTTCGTGATGGTGACTTCAACACTAAATGCCTAGGCCTTGATGGTTTGATATACCTGCAAGTGCACGGGTTTATCATTGTAATAAAAATGTCTATCCACAGTGACTTTTGGTTATCGAGGTTGTATTTTTTTCTTTCCTAAGTGTTTATCTAGATTGTTTTGATTGTTTGGAAGTTTTATGCTTAATTTGATTTTGAAGATATGCAATTTATAAAAGATTTCCTTAAAATCATTGAATTTCATCACAACAATGAATCATTCCAAATCCTAGTAATTTATAGTATAGTGAAAAATCATTGCCTAAGGATGAGGTAACTCCAAAGTATCATTTGTTCTCTTTCAAGATACAATGGATGTGGCTTACCAACATAGCCATGTATGGTTGTTGTGTTGGTAAGACCCATTAAGCCCTATTACCCATTTCATCTCAAAGATCTTTAGCCTATTCTCATGCTTCAAGACCTTTGTCTAGCTTTACATTTCCAGCAATATCATCGTCTTTCAACAAAGGATGTTGTCTTGATTTTTCTTAAAATCACTAAGTCCAGATTAGGGGTTTGAAGTCCCATAACAAAATAAAAGAAATTGATTATGGAACGTTTATCCTTGGACTACTTTAAAATGATCCTAAGACAGAAGAAGATTATTCACTCATGATAGTGAAAAGCTTCTCTAGTAAAATTAGAAATAAAAACAAAGAAAAATTTATTAAAATACTAAGACAAATTACAAGAGTTTTTTATGTTCCTACAATGGTGAAGTGGTACAAATCAAAGGATGTCAAACTTATTTATAGCCTAAGGCCTACTGATAATTACAATATACGAGAGGAATTTACATAAAACCATCCAAGTGTACGAAGTGTAACAACTTGAATTGAAGTCTTCAAGTTGTAACAGTCGTAACACGGGGTTTTGAGCAGTCGTAACAAGGTGTTCTTCTTCTTCACCTTCCCAGCCAAAACCTTTGACCGGCCTAGATACCGGAGGAGGTTCTCTTGCCTCTCCCACAATTTTCATTATCTCGTCCACACTTTGAATAGAAAAGCTTGGGTTGCCTCTTTGGTAATATGCAGCTTGAGCTGATTCAGTTAGCTCCCTTGGAAGATTCTTTAAAAACTATGGATTGCTCTTGATTTCCTTGAGAGAAATTCTGTGTAGACAATGGCGAAAATAATAAGTTTGGGTAGTTAGCTCGATAAACAATGGATCTATTAGGATTGACTAATTGGAAATCATCTGTTGCCGTAAGAACTTGTGAGATTGTTTGGAAGAGCTTATGAAAGCAGCTTATGACATGTCCTTAAACGGTTTTCAGCTTGTTTTCATAAGCTCTCCAAGATAGCTTATGAAAACAGTTTATAGCTAATAAGAAAGAAGTTATCTTATTGTTATAATTGACCAGAGATGACACAATAACGTATCCATACTGTAACAATAGAAAAATAAAATAAATTATGTAATCATCAAAACATACCCTTAATGGATTAGCAACAAATATACGAGATAGGAGGCTTTTGCAATCTTGAGATATGTGAACATAATCAGGGATTTTGTATTGAAGAGCCATTATGAGCTGCAAAAGAAGATATGAAATGGTTATAAGATAATAATGAGATAATAACATGAAATAATGTGAAAATCAGTGTTGTATGAGAT
This sequence comes from Medicago sativa, assembly GCF_051527215.1. Classification (NCBI taxonomy): domain Eukaryota; kingdom Viridiplantae; phylum Streptophyta; class Magnoliopsida; order Fabales; family Fabaceae; genus Medicago; species Medicago sativa. Next base: position 59,503,981 of record NC_140756.1, read on the forward strand.
GTAACATACCTGGATTGTTTTCATAAAATTTCTAGGGTCATCCCGATCCTCAAAGGGATATGCTCCAACTAGCATGACATAAAGGGTCACTCCACAGGACCACACATCAGCCAACTAAAACATAGGTTCTCACTTTGCAGACTTTTGAAGACAGAGTCCTGTATAATTTTACAAAAAAATATGCATGATTATACCATAGCATGACAGTAATGGACACCAGATATCAGCTGGCGAAAGAAATATCTAGCCTGGATAAACAAAGGAAAAATAAATGAGATATGAATACAACAACAATGACACTGAAACAGAAAATTCTGAAACCATGTCAAGTTATTAACCTCATCTTCGCTGAACCGACCAACATTATAGGTCCTCTCAAAGAGTTTCCCTCCAGCTGCATACTCCATTACTATTGCTAAATGAGTAGGGGTCAAAACCACCTGACCAATCAAAACCCCGTTGAAGTAACAATTAACAACTCAGAACAATTAACAGTGTAATCAATACAAACTGATCCAACAGGTAAACAAATAAAGTACTTCCCTCCTTCAAAATTCATATGGAGTCACAAAGTCAATAATTCTCTATTTGATGTTAATATTCTTTGTGACAATATCACAACTGCAATTGCAGCCAAATTTGGCTTATCTGCACCCAAATACTATATTAATCTTTTCATCACTTATATTTCTCTCTCAATTTTTATCTTGATTTCACCATCCATTCTATGATTGTATATCTCTATGTAATACCCTTGTTCTTTTGTGTTTAAGAGGATGGAAATACATGTGTTAGGAGACGATCCAATTTCACTGTGGTCCTATTTATCTATAATTGGCCTCAAATGGTTAAAATATTTTTTGAACTCCATAAAATAATTTGATATTTATTCTAGTCATTATAACTTTTTAAAAATGTTTTTTAGCAGAAAGTCCTAGGAAGGATCATGTGATAGATTAACAAAACAAAATATTTTGGTTAAGTATACAATAAATAGAAACTCATTAAAACATTATAGGAATCATAATCTTCATTTACCCATTTTTATTGGCATAGTGAAACATGTCAGTAGCGCAAATAAAGAACTTTGTACTAGTATTCCTTGGTGAAGGTACATGTCCAATTTCATGAAAATTAAATCCAATTAATGGTCATGATCCTTTGGTTTCTAGTGAATAAAGACCATATTCAGACTTTGGTTAAAGGTAAGTAAAATTTGACATAATGTTATTTTAGTCACCGATCGAACTTGAGTGCACATGATCAATTCAAACATATTTTCAATCTTAGTTCTATACAAATTTTATTTTTCTCCCAATTATCAAATACTCTGTTTTTTTTTTTTGTCGAAAAATACTCTTTTAAAACTAGTAACTAGTAACAAAACATTAGATATAAAGATTCTTTGGGCGAAGAGTTAAGGTGCAGAGTGATAAGAAGATTGAGGGTTCGAAACCTACTCTTAGCATGATACTAACATTGATTGTTTTTTTTTTTTAAAAAAAAACTAATAACAAAGTTTGATCATTCGGTGTATTATTTTTTTCCTAATTAATTATTTAGTTGATCATACAAAAAAATATATTTAAAACAAAACACATATTTGAAAGATTAACATTCTTATTTGCTCATTCAAAAGTACTAATTCTAATTATCCTATAGATCCATAATCGACCAGATCACACCGTACAAGGAATCTTTTTTTTTTTTGTGGTGTCCGGGATTCGAACCCCGGACCTTGCATATATTATGTATTGTCCTTACCATTTGAGCTAAGCTCACGGGGACAACGTACAAGGAATCTACATTATAGCTTTCCATTTTTAGTTACATAAATAAGATGAAAAATAAATATTGAGTATAACTTTGGAAGAAGAAGAGTACTACACATATATACTTCTGGTTCCCGTAATCTAGGTTACGACCCTTCAACTCAATAGATCCTTTTTTATCCTTTTTTGTGCACTTATATAAACACATAAATCAAAGATATCAATAGCGACTAGTGAATAGAAATGAAGAAAATTTGTACCAAAAAAAACAGAAGAAGAAGAAAATGATGTATTATAATGTTTTATTTGGTTACGTAGGTCTAAATCAAACAATTATTATTTGACAAAAATAAAGAGTAAATGGACTTTTCTGTCAACAAAAAAAAAGAGTAGATTGACAAGTTAGGCCAAACCGACACATCTATCAACAAACAAAAAATTCAACAAAACAAATTAAAATCAAAATAATCCTCATTGTTTATTTGCAATTGTTTAAATTATCATTAATTTTTTTTATTAGGGGTCATTTTTAATATTAGAGTCGAGCCTCCAATTTTATTGGAACGGCCCTGCTCGCACCCACCCCCGCCCCGCACCCGCTTTTTAAAATTTACTTTATTAAATTTTATAATCTTATTTACATAAACACCAACCTATTTTAATATATCATTACTCTTTAGAAACATACTTGTTATAATTATTTTGCTCTTTTAAAAAAAAGTTTATTAGATCTTTAATTATTAATATAACTATTGTTGTTTATTACTATGAAAAAAATGAAAAAATATGCATTTTTAAAATATTTTATAAAAAATAGAGTTTTTACGGGTGGGGGTGGGGGCAGGGTTGGGTGTTCAATATATACCCCAATATGATTTGGGGACGGGGGCGGGTGCATGCAAGCGAGGGCGGGGACGAAGATGCTTAAACCCGCCCCGTTGCCATGTCTAGGGTCACTCCACAGGACCACACATCAGCCAACTAAGACAATTATAGAATCATAAATGCATTGGTTCAGTAGATGCGTTAAAGACTTTTTCCAGATCGCATGATCAAATGAATATAGCTATAAAATTAGAGATAGCAAACATGTATTGAGGCAGACACACAAAGATGTAAAGAACTATGCAGAACCAATTCTGAAAAAAGAGTACATACCATTCCATCATACTCCCTCCTAGAAAGAACCTCTAGTGCCATATAAGTTGGAGTTCCAACAATTGATTTAGGTCGAGAATGGAGCAAAGATGACTACACCACAAATAAGAAACACTCAAGAGATTTAGACACTAAACTAAATAATTGTCCAAACTTTAAAACTCAATACAATTCATTCCAGTACCTTGGAATAACCGAAGTCACAGATTTTCAAGCAAGGTGCAGGGCTTCCATCTAAAAGTGTATTTTCTAGCTTCAAATCTCTATGGCATATTTGCTGCAAAAGAAGAGTAAAAACATAAGTTCTCACTTTGCGAACTTTTGAAGACAGAGTCCTGTATAATTTTCCAAAAAATGTGCATGATTATACCATAGGACAGTAATAGACACCAGATATCAGCTGCTGAAAGAAATATCTAGCCTGGATAAACAAAGGAAAAATAAATGAGATATGAATACAACAACAATGACACTGAAACAGAAAATTCTGAAACCATGTCAAGTTATTAACCTCATCTTCGCTGAACCGACCAGCATTACAGGTCCTCTCAAAGAGTTCCCCTCCAGCTGCATATTGTGTTACTATTGCTAAATGATTAGGGGTCAAAACCACCTGACCAATCAAAACCCCATTGAAGTAACAGTTAACAACTCAGAACAATTAACAGTGTAATCAATACAAACTGATCCAACAGGTAAACAAATAAAGTCCTTACCTCCTTGAAGCGAATTATATTCGGGTGCCGAAGAGATCTGTGGTTGATAATCTCGCTAGCCACATTCTCATCAATCTGGAAATGAAGTAGCAGAAAAAATTAGAAAAAAAACTGATAATCCCAGATGTCAAAATAATAGCTTTTTTTCCTTCTTTTCAACAAATAATAACTTTTCAAAATCAGGGGAAGCTTCATGTGTGAAAGCTATAATTTTTAATTGAATTTTTCTATCCCCTGTTCAATTTCTTTAATTTGCACAAATGCATTGAAGCGGCCTAAAAAATTCGAGGGCTGCTCGAAAGACAATGAAGTCGCCACCAATGTTTATTAAAATAGGGGAAACGTCGAAAAAACCCTTTTAAGAGAAAAAATGGTCTTTGAGAAAACCTCGAGATTATTCTAGCCAGGAGGAGCATGAATACCGAGTATCGGTATTCAAGGCAAACCTCGAGAAAGCCAAGCTTCACCAGAGGCTTGATGGTGCAATTCATGGAGTCACCAACTTTTCTGACTACACCACCTCGGAGTTCGCCTCAGCTCATGGACTCAAGCCAACTGTCATGTCGATGCATGTTGAGGCAGCTGCAGTTCCAGCCGAGGAACTTCCGGAGGAGTTTGACTGGCGTGCGATAGGCGTCGTCACTCCGGTAAAAAGCCAGGTATTCCTCTCGTTTATCTTTAACTGATAAAGTTTTTTCACAGGCAGTGTCGCCCAATGTTTATTGTCGTTCTCTTTTCATGTGCTTTTTTTTACTTTATATTTTTTTTTGTATTTGTATTTATTGATGTAAAAAAAAATGTAAATGGATTGAACACATAGCATTCCTCTTGTACTTATCTATGAATGAAACCTTTTAATTTATTTTTTTATTTTATTTTTTTATGAGAAAATTGACAAAGAAGGAAAAAACAAGATAAAATCTATTGTCATTTATTTTATTTTATTTTTTAAAAAAAGGTCGGACAAAATTGGGGTACTACATGCATGTCTTAACACCTGCTTTCCACTTTTCACCAATCAAAATTCCAACTTTATAAGTATTACCCCAAATACAAAACATGATATTGATAAAACTCAAAAAAATGATGAACAAAAAACAGATAAAACAGACAAAAAAAGTAAAATACTTGAATTAAAAGAGAGAAGAGAAACCTTTTGGCCACGTTCAATCTATTTCATAGCAACAAGCTCCTTGGTCTCCTTATTTCTAAGAAGCCTAGCCACACCAAAATTCCCATCACCCAAACTTGACAACCTCATACTTATCCATCATCAAATCTATATATATATATATATATATATATATATATATATATATATATATATATATATATATATATATATATATATATATATATTAAAGGTTATTCTTATTAGAACAATTTACAAGTGGCATCACCATATACATTCAATTTCCCGCTTACTTTATTTTGCATATATATCTCAATAAATCAAATCTATTTTTTTCTTCATATATATATCTCAACAAACCAAATCTAATTTTATTTTTTTGATTTTATTTTTGCAATAATATCTCAACAAACTCATTTAATTAACTATTCAACTATTTTTTTCTTTTTCATGTAACCTTTGTAGTTCCTTTCTTTCTTTCTTTTTTCAAAGTAATGATTTGTTAGAATATTCTCAATTAATATCGATCAAATGACAAATGCATGTATCGTAAAAAAAAAATCACAAATACATTATTTATTTTTACAAATTTACCATTTTTATTTAGTTGTATGCATATTAAGAGTGAATATAACATATCAATAGGTCTAGATACATGCAGAATTATAAACAGATTTCACATATTAAAATTGCATGCATCAACACACACACGTGCGCGCGCGCGAGCGAACACACATACACACACAAACACACTAATGTTTAGACGAACAATGTCCACTCTTTTTATTGCGCAAATGCATATAAATTAGGAAAAGTAGTTATTATATAGTTTTGATTTATATTAAAAAAAAATTTTGATTAAATTATAGTTATAGATATTTTTACAATTTCGTACTGTAACAAACTAAACCTATCTTTTTCAATCATACCAACGATATAAGAAATATAATATAAATTCTTATCATTTTTAATGATACCAACAATAAAGCATTTTTATAGAGGTAAATTTATTTAAGGGTATAATTAGAGGTGAAAAAACTACCATAAAACCATTTATTCCCTTTCCGCCTCAATTATATAAATTATTCTATAACTCAAAAATTTTGATATCATATTATTTTTCAAAAAAAAATCTACTATATAAAAAAACCAATTATACTAATTTAAGATTTATATTTACTAATTTATATTTTCCTCAAATTTGTCAATTATTCACTATACATACATATATATATATATATATTAAAGTAAGATTATTCAATTTAAAGAAATTCATCTTTGAGTCTTTTTATTCTTTCTGATGTCCCTTTGATATATTTAGCATCTCAAATTATTGGATGTTTAGTATAAACAATTTGGTATATATATCAAACTGTATCAAATTAAAAAAAAAAAAAAAACTATACATGTAACTAATTTAGTATCAAATTATAGATCTATATCAAATAGTTTGTTGTTTAGTTATATCAAATTGTTGTACCAATTTTTTATGTTTAGTTTTTTTATATAAAAACGTTACAGATATCTCCGTACTTTGTATTTTTTTTTTTATATTGGTTCGTGCTTTAGAAAATCGGCTTAAAAAATGGTTATCAATCTCACAATTCATATTAATTACTATTCACCAAACCATAGGTTAGTGTTGTATATTTGCTAAAAAAATGGGTTAGTGTTGTATATATCAAACTATGAAAATCATTAATGAGTCACCAAACCATAGTTTTTGTTGATTTTTTTTGCTATTTTTGTTGATTTTTCGGTTTTTTTGGTTGATTTTAGTTTTTTTTTAAGTATTTAATGGATCAAAATCAGGAACAACAAACAGATTCTCTTAACAATTTAGTTAAAATTTGTAACATGTTCAATATTTTGTTGGGGCTTGTTGCCTCTATGTCAACAACCCCAACATATAAAGAAGACAATCAAGCTCTTCGAGATGACGGTAATAATTTGATAAAATATACCTTTTTAACAGGTTGTTGTTACATGGGCACAATTAATTGTTGTTTGGCAACAAAATTAATGATAAAAAAAATGTAACATTAAGATTATATCCACTTTATATTACGTTACTGGGTTAGTATTCATCGCCTCATGTGCGATGTTAACCGTAACGGTAAGTTACTTTACGAGATCGAAGTTTCCGGAGTCGGATACTTCGATCTATTCTTACGTTTTTTGTGCACTTTTTGCGACGACAGTGGGCTTCCAATCACTGTCATTTTTAGGCTATATTTGAAAATAAATAAAAAATAAAAAAAATTAAAAACGAACAACAAGAGAAGCGATTTACCGGTTATGTTGAGAAGAGAAATGGAAGAGTTTACTTCACTGATGGCTGGGAGTTTCTGAGGAATGTTGAGAAGAGAAATGGAAGGGTTTACTTCACTGATGGTTGGGAGTTTCTGAGGAAGTATTATGGAATTGGTTCATGTGCTTGGGTAACTCTAATCTATGCAAACAGACACCTTTTTTGCTTGAGATAAGAAAATTGCATGGTGTGGAGTTGGCATACCCTAAAAAAAAAGCCACCACATCGGATGCTGCTGGAGAATCATGAGGCAGGTGCTTACCGAAGTTCATTCGTTCCATATGGTGCAGCTGCTCTTTTTCTTCCCACCACTTTCGTCCACACGATTGTTAAAGTCCTGACGGCTTCTGATGTTTCTTCTGGTGTTTTGGTTAGTTGATTGGTCCAACTTATGTGTGATTGTTTTGTTTTGATGTTTCTGTATTCTTGTTTTTTGTTGGTTTTCAATTAGAGGTTGGGATGGCTTGGGTTCTGCCGAAATGTGTTCCCTTTGGAAAGAACTGAGCTCACACTGATTGACTACGTTGGATATGTTTGGAAAGTTGTCATGGAATTCTGTCAAGACGATGGGTTGTAATATGTCTTCTTCGGTGATTGGGGAGCGATGTGCAGTGCTCGTAGGTTTGACCAAGGTTCCAAGATTAAACTGGGTGTAACAGATGCATGCAACAACAGGACTGTTTACATGTGCCCAGCCATTGGTGCATGTTGTTGTTTCTATTGATCATCGAGAATAATTTACCACTAAAACAAAGTTTGCATTACTGAACAAGTTGTTAGAGTGGGTTTGAGAATAAGCAAGGAAGCTAGGATTTACTGTTGTTATCGGTAAACTATATAATGGTGGAAATAGCTGAAATGCATTTGTTACATTAATATGTGAAAGAGGAGGTTCACATACTGAGTACAAGAATTTGTCTAAGCGTGAGATAGCTAGTTCAGTGAACTATGAGTGTCTGTTTTATTTGAGAGGTTATTTGTTGATTGCTGGTGATTAAATTCAATTGCTAACGAAAAACACAACCATGAGACGACACTTGAGTTGAAAGATCAAAAAACCGTCAGAAATCTAAACCCAAATGACAGTAGTCACCTTTGTGACTTGACAGACTGCTTGGTTCCTCCAAGACATATTTTTACCTATTTAAGGAATAGGAACGATTGAACTACAACTACTATCGAACATATTTATAATGCACGTTACAAGTATAGGCAATCTATTAGGGGTCCGAGATCATAAATACAACATCTCTTGCAATCATGAGTTAAGAATAAGCATATGTATCATTATAGGATGTATGCATATTTCGATGATATCAAAGGTATTTTTGTAATGCATTCCGAATCCATCAAGTTGTTTAACACGTTCTCTCATGCGCTTGCGTTAGATTCGACTTATAAGACCAACAAATATTGTCTTCTGTGCTTGAGTTTGTTGATGTTACTTCTACCGAGTTAACGTTCTCTACTGCATTTGCTTGTGTAATGCATGAGAAGGAGGATAACGTCACTTGGACTTTAGAGAGGTGTCGTGATCTTTTGAAATCCAAAGATATTTCATCTAAAGTCGTTGTCACTGCGATGATAAGCAACCATAAGATAAAAATATAAGCAATGATAAGAGAAAAACTAAAAAACTAAAAAGATGTCGGTTAAGCCGGAACTAGCCAAAAGAAGCATCATACATCCTTTACTTAGCTCATTGCTTTTACGTTTTCATTAATAACGCAAAACACTTTGATTTAACCTAAATCAAGTTTCATTTTGAAATAAAAAAACGTTGTTTACCAAAAGAAAGTTTTCTAACAACTTTATTTTATCCAAATTTCAACTTGATTAATTGATGTGGCAACACATCATTAAATGTGCGTGTAAAAAAATTATACATATATTAATTAAACTATAAATACATTCACATACACCTTAATTAAGATTGAACCATGACCTAGTTATGACAATTATGCATTGAACGTATCAGGAAAAATGAGGCTTTTGTGCTTATTTCACTAATCCACACCAAACTTCTTAAAAGTGATAGGTTTTTTTTTTTGACAAAAAAAAGTGATAGGTTTAAAAACTAGCCTTGATATATTTTGTAGTTATAATTATTATTTTTTGACGAGACAAAAATTTCAACCAAATTAATGGTTGTTATTGTTAGAAGATTGTGAATCATCTTTGGACACTATAATAATAATCACTACATACATTTTAATTTATAAACTTAAAATGTAGAACAAACAAGTCATTACAAGAGATGACAATGAGGCAATATAGTACTTACCCTCACAATTAATTTTGGAAAATAATATATTTATACATTTAAACCATTACTTTGCAGTATTATATCTTGTAGAATTTTGTAGATGTGTTGTTACTCATTAAAGCTTGTATTCTCTCGTGTTATGATATTGTTTTTTTTTATTTTTTCTACTAAAAAAATGTTTTTTTTTAAATATAAATATATGAATATCCTATGTGGCATGCCAAATCACAACACAGTCATTAAAAATGGCCAGCATGGCGCTACCATGTCATCAGCCGTTAACTCCATTTAACCGCAGGGACCAAAATGGTGGATGGAAAATTTTGTGGGGACTAAAAAAATAAGAAATTTTTTTGGGGGACCAAAGCGAAAACTGTAAATATTTATAGGGACCAAAAATATAATTGACTCTTTATTTAATTATTGCAAGAGAGATTTAATTTAATTAGGATTTGATTTGTACTAGAGTGGGGAAGAGTGAGGAGGAGGAGAAGAAGGAGAGAGCACGTGCGAGTGTTGAGAGAAAACATTAAAAAACAGCATGGGATGGTGTTAAGATCCTATTTACCCTGGTTCTTAGTAAACAAACGTGGTTTCCGAAAATGGTTAACTTGAGAGATCAATCAGTAAATCTCGGGGTGTGTTGCGTTCTTGTTTGACAAAGATTATGTTTGTTCTTGAAGTGAACCAAAAAAGTACAAAAGAAGGATCGAACACGCGTCGAATCCGAGAAGCTAAACGCCAAGAAAAAAAAAGGATAAATTGCAAGGAATTTAAAGAAAAGGGTAAAATTGCATAAATGAATTAAAAGTGGTACACAGGTTCATATATTTGCAACTTGTTTACTCGTTTCTCCTATAGTGCGGATAGTTTGAGCGTGTAAGTTTTGTGTGTATGCGAATTGTGACCCGTTTTCCTTGTGGAAAACTCTTATTTGGAGACTAAGTAACTGCCTATACAGAAACCGTCGAGCATAACCACTAAAACTACCCTAGACACCTTTTGAATTTCAAATGATATCTCCTTCGACAGTAACTGTTTTTGGCTCATTGATCTGGTATCAACTCCTCTTTGATATCATGCTTGCTTGTCGATATCTTGCTTGCTTGTCGAAGCTTCTCCGCTCGAATGTTAGTATCTCTTCAAACTTACGAACTCGACCCAACTTGGACATCGTACTGGTTCAGACTCTTTCAGCACTTGAGTCAAACTTAATCGACTGCTTTTATTGTAGCCTGTCAAAAATACAGGCTAACAGATCCAAAATCAAAGACCATGGAGAAGACGAAGACAAAAAAATTCAATTAAGTAATTAATTTAATTAAGTTTAATGATAGAGTTAATTAGAATCAGTTCATTAAAAGATTGTACCACTTTGTGAGTAGCCGAGACAGAAGAAGTTTTCATGAAAAGATTGTACCACTTTTAAGGGTGCAAAGATATCCCACAACAATGCAAAAAGGTTCCTATTTTCCACCACCACTAGGAAGGAAGAGAAGAGAAAATCACACAGGTATAAATAAATAAGATTAACCAAAAGAAACCTTGAGTGTAAACTCCAAAAATTCACCCGTCTTGAGATATTTAGTCTCAAGAATTGTAAAACCTTTCGACACACAATATTCGACAGTAGGTGAAGGCGTGAAGTGTCGCATACATGAATTATAGCGGTTGAAACCGTCATAAAATACCTGATCCTTGTACTGATGGTAAAAGTCAATGCTTAATCAGCTCAAATGTCATTACATTACATTACAGGACTTGCCTTTAAGCTATATAAATAATTAATAGAGTACATAGAAAAGCTTAATTCCACTTAGGAGTCTATACCCTTTATAATCAAGTTATAATTAAGCTTACAAATACACTATTAGCGTCTTCAAAATAGGGAAACTACAAAACATAGAGCCACATATATATTGATAAATACCATCCACCTTTAATAAGGTTTTCATCAAAAGCATCCAAGATGGCAGGTATACAATGGTTCCAGGGTAAGGTCAAGTTCATTCCTCCCCATTTCTGGTGCTTCCTCACGGTAATTGCCACTGCAAATAATTTTATTATTTTTTTTACTATGATTAGTAACTATACTAATGAAGGACAATTAATAATGCATGTTATAGAAATGTTACCCACCCCATGTTCAAAGTTGGAAGTTGCTGCTGTAGTAAGTAATTTGGATCAACTCCGTGATGGTTTGGGTGCTCCCATTGTGCCTGCTGCTGAGCTGCAATCTTTTCCTTCTCCTTGATCTATAATTATTTTAAGGCCAAAAGGTGTCATGCAACATAAAAAGAAGAATCTTAGCCTTGATTAATTATTCATATCATATCATAAAGTATAAACGATTATTACTTTTGCATAAATTTAAAGTAAGAATAGATTGTCATAGCTTCATTAGAATAGGGAAACCCACCACAGTTTGAGACTTTGAATTCCATATTAATGCTTGAGTAACACAATTGCTTCTTACTTAATAGTGGGAGTGGTAACAAAGGAAGGGAAATTAATCCCATAGCAAGGAAACCCTAATATGATCCAAATCCAAAATGGTGGACCTGAATGGACTACATGCTATAGTGGGTTTCAACATGTATTTTACATGCAAATTGTAATATTTTCATTTATCTAAAAAATAAAATGTTTTGATCGGAGCACATAATATGAATTTGATCCAAAGGTGAATCTTACTATTTTCAATAAATTTTTATTAAATATTTTATGTGTTCTCCATTTTTCATTATTATAAAATAAATTTTTACTAAAATTCATAAAAGACCAATCTTGAAACTTTTTTTTTATGGTTTATATTAGATACACCCTATCTTGACCTCTTATTTTAGGTAAATATCTACTGGTCCATATTTAGACTCCCTTTTTTTTTTAAATAATCTTTAGACTCCCTTTTAAGGAGGGGGAAGCTCCCATATATATTACATTTACTTATTTGTGAGTATCAAACAAACTTATAATTAAAGGTGTTGGATGGATGAAATAGTTAATTAAGCTTACATGGGACCCTCACTAAGTCATATATATTGAAAATTTGACCATTTTATAATTTTAAGCATAATTAATTAACAAGGAAAACATACATATAATTTGCAAGAATCATCAAATCAAAGTAGTTTTACATTGCTATATAAAACAATATATATCACTACCATTGTACCAAGAAATGATCATATCCGGATCAAGCAGCATTAACCAATGGTAAATTAAAGAATACCTATTGCACAAAAGAAAATAAAAAGAAATAATTAAGGCTGATTAAATCACCTTTTTTGCAAGCATGTTATTCTGCTCCTGAATCACTTTCTCCTACACCAAAGGAGAGCACATGTCAGTTTGATTATCTATAATCAAGTTATAGTATGTCATAAACCTAGGCTACACAAAGATTGGAGCCTGTACCTTCTTCTGAAGCTCTGAAATGGACTCGTACATGAGTTGGTTCTGTTTAAACCAAAGTAAATATACATACTTCAATATTAATCAGCAACAAAGAACAACTATAGTTTATTATAAAGAATGCAACTGATCAAGTATAGAAGTAATATTAGATATATTTACTCTGCGTGTACGAATGAGTTTGAGAGCAGTATCTAACTGCTGCTCCAGACTCTGAAGCTCTTTGAGACTCATTGATCCCAAATCTTCTCCCATGTAGTGCCTATAGGGTTTAGTGTCATAATAATTCAGTGTGACTAGTGAATGTTGAAAGTTCAACAAAGTAGATAAATCATAAATAATATACCTATAGTTTCTTTGCAAAAGATCAATCTTTGCCTTCAGTCGTGTATACTCAATGGTCCAATTTCCCTGGCACAATTAATAAACTGATTAGTTACATAATTTTGATGAACATTTGAATCTTTCAAAATCAGATTAGTGATAGAATTCTTTTCTAATTTCTGTTTAGTTAGGAAATTTTAATTTTTTTTTTTTTTGAGTAAGGAAATTTTAATTGTTTTGTTATTAATTTTTGTCAATAATCCAATATTATACTACCACTGCTGTTGTTTATTCTAGATTTATAAATTACGGTCGAGGTTGAGGTTATGTTGCGAGCCTTGATATTGGTAATGCCGATGTTGAGACTTCTAAAACTTTTATATTATCGACACAATTGCAGTTGCGGACCACAATTTAAAACTATATCGTCATTATTATTTTGGTTTTCGATTAATAATGGGTTTAAAATCTTAAACACTACAAACCTGTGACTCAGAATCATTTGCAACTAGCTGTCTCTCTGCATAGGAGTACCTTTCATAGCGCTCCAATATCTTCTCCATGCTGTTTAGAGATTATTACAACAAAAAAAAAATTGAATTAATAAACCTATTATGTATTTAATTAGCTCATCAATCACTTACAATATGACAACCTTATTTCAAAGTCTTATCAATCATGCCAATGATAAATCATGACAAGCTAGAGCATGTTATTTATAATACACAAATTAACAAAATATATCATGTTGTAATTGTTTTTCCACTTTAGCCTTCAGATTGACTGAATTGGTATATAAATCTATAGTGTGATGTGTATTATTATTTTTTTGGGCAAAATTTATTAATAACCAAGTCTTGTTCAAGACGAACAGGGACCGGTAAGATAAAAACTACAAAGCAAAGAGCGTCGTATATAGATGAAACACCAAAAAGGAAATGCATACACCATACATCTTAAACACCAATAAAAAAACAAACCTCTTAACCCAAATAAACACCAAAACCAAGCAAAACCCCCCGCAAAAGGTACAATTAAACAAAAATATAATTAATTATATTTATTAAACAGAAAAGGTGCAATTAATTATATTTATAGGGGTACAAGGGGCCAAAATATAATGCAATTACAAACCAAGCAAGAAACTAGAGAGCATTGAGGTCTTCACTCCAAATTAAAGACCCTCCAAATAAACACTCAGAAGATCTTTAATAAAATTATGCTAACTATATACGCAAGCACTTTAGAAAAATTGAAGTGCAAATTGAGGATGTATTGCTAATTTACCATGCCAATTTGAAAAGAAAAAAAAAATTAGACTACAAGAATAAAATAAATCTATGTTTAATTCAATCATTGTATAATAAATATATACAAGAGGAATTCTACTATAGTCACAAACATAAATGAAAAGTGTTTGGACACACACATTAAAAGAGTTTTAGTAATAATAAAAAAGAAATTGATAGTAAAATGATTTAGTATTTTGAGGAAAAACCTTGTTATGTGTGTGTGAGCAAACACTATTTATTTATGTTTGTAACCATAGAAAAATACCTCTATATACAAGCTTACAATGTTTTTCTCAACTCATCACAAAATTGAGGGTGTGTTTAACATAAACATCTAAAAAATGGTCTAAAGGTAGGCTTTTATCATTTTCAGTAACAAATAAATTTGATAATAATAAAAATTTGAGAACAAAGATAATAATTTTATTAAAACTTACAAAAGTAGTAGAAGTGTCCACCATTGGACCGGGTTCATATTAGACAATCCCTAAAATTTAATATAAAAATCCAACAAACAAAATGACAATGGAGTTTCCAATTTAATTTTTTTTTTTCATTTTAATTAGCATAATTAAAACATCCACATTATAATCTATCCACAAAAAAAAAAATCCACTTTATATGGTATAAATTATACTTAAAAGAAAAACTGTTTATCTTAAATAGAAATGAGAACATTGTTCACAATTGAAGTTGAAAACTCAATTTAACAAACATTGTTCAATATCAGTAATATCAGAATAAATGTACTCATGGAATTTAATTGTCGTTATTTTTAAGCAAAAAAATCAATGTATGTAATAACAGAACTTCTGTAAATGTATTTCTTTTTATTTACTTATGTAATTTTTTTTCATTCTTTTATAACAAAAAATTTGGTACACAAAATCAGTACAGAATTTCTGAACCGTCCAATCGAACTGAAAGAAAAACTAGAAGTTCATTTGTTTAATTCATTGACACGAAGCACCTAAAAGTTGAGGCCAGGCAAGAATATAAGTCCTGTTTATATTTAACAGAAAAGCATGCAACATTCTTGCTTCCATGCTTTGAATGGACTTAAGCTTCAAAGTGAACACAACACCTGGTTTGTTTAAATACGTGTTGATTACAGCCAATACTATAGGGAGAAAATCATCAACTTTTCAGAAGACTTGTTTTATTAAAAAAAAAAGTACAACAAAAATTTAAAAGTAAAGTCAGCAAATGATGCTTCTATATAGGTTCTGCATTGATAAGACTGGAGATCCAAAATGAAGTTGTGACAAGTAATAACCAAATACTGTCACTCTTACTGACTTTGTCATTTCCAGAAGATTAAGCACCTCATCAAGGTATTTGAAAAAATTATTATTTATACGTGAAGAAAATCAAACTAGGGTTTTCTACAGGACCGTGTATCATGTATGCTATAATACTTTTTTCATGATAAATGTCTATCTAAGCAATAATTTTCTACCAAGTATGGATATATAATTTTTTTTTTTCATGATAAATGGTGTGCGACAAAAACATTTAATAAATATTTTTTTTAAAAAAGGAAAAAAGATAATAAATTAAAAACAAACAATCAAAACACAGAAAAAAAAGTGCTAGAATTGAAATGATGCTTTCATGTTTTTGATTATTAAAAAATTAAGTTTATTTTTTTTCCTTATCAAGAGAAAAAATATGATGACTGAAATATGTAAAGAACAAACTTAAATAACTACGGAAATGCAATAAATCCAGTAAAAGAAAGGACATGTTTTAGAGAAGTATGACATAAGAACATTCATTATCCATAAAACTCTGTCCTGTAATATTTTTCTTATTTAATTTTATTTTGACAAAACCATTAGTATCAGGTCTGTACTGTTTGACCTAACCACAAATCAGATTTGGAAGAAATACTAAGAAGAAAGCATATATTCTTCTTCAGCTTTGCACCCAAACAAAAGAAACCTTCTCAAGTGAAAAAGGAAAAAACAAGGTTATGAAATTTGAAAGAAAAAAAGAAAAGATAAACACAGGCTTAAAAAATCCTTGACTAAATGAAAAAAATAAATTATTTAGATAACTATATAGATCAACTAATTCCCTTTATTTGAGTAAAAAAGCCTAATTCACTTTACACATAAATAAATACAAACCCTTTTGAGAGAAGTATATATGAACATATACAAGAACATTTATTGTCCTTAAAAATAAAAATTAGCTATATGCTTTCCCTCTACGTTATTTTTTCTTATTTTTTGAAAAAAAAAATCACATACTTTAGGTTTGCACTGTTTGATCTAAACAAAAAACAAAGGAAAAAGAACAAAGAAAGAAAGCATATGTTCTCCTTTAGCTTTGCACCCAAAATATACAAACCCTTCTCAAGTGAGAACAAGAAGGAAAAATAAAAAGGTATGAATATTGGAAGAAAAAAAAAAAAACACAGGCTTAGAAAATCCTTGACTCAAGAAAAAAATTGTTATATGCATACATAGATCAACTAATGATTACACAGAAGAAACAAATTTATTTTGTGTTTGAAATAGAGATTTATATGATATACACAAAAAGTATATATCAAAAATATTTAATAATAATCAGTGAAATGAAGAGATAGAGATCTATATTTTTTTTTTAAGAGCAATGAAAAGATCTATATATCAATGAGTAATAATAATATATAAAGTGCAATATTTAGTAGCGTAGTATATAATAATATATAATTTGTTTTGGATAATATATGATAAAAAAATATATATTTACCAAGAATCAGTTGCATATTCAAAGAGCTTTCCTTTGTGGGAGAAGACAATCAAAGCAACTTCAGCATCACAAAGAACAGAGATCTCATGAGCTTTCTTGAGAAGTCCAGCTCTCCTTTTAGAGAAAGTAACCTGACGATTGATCTTGTTTTCTATCCTCTTCAACTGAACCCTACCCCTTCCCATGTTTAGTGATGTTTGTTTTAGGAAATTGTTTTTGCTTTAATTATATTATTATACCTAAATTACTTCTTCTAGCAATGTCTTTTTTTCCCAAGAAAAACCCAAACAAGTAAAAGGGAACAAACCCCAGAAATATGCTTAAAAGCCTTTCTATTATAGCTTAGAGAATGTTAATTTATGGGTCTTTCTTCTTCTGGACAAGTTTTTTGAAGAGAGACCACATCTGTGAGTGTGAGTGTTCTACTACTATCATTCATTATATTATATTATAAATAAAAAAAATTGTGATGTGAAGATAGGGGTTTGGGGACACAAGTGGTTTCTGGTTTTGGAAATTTAAAAACCAGAGTTGTTTTTGATAATGTTGTGTTGTCGACAAACGATTGGTTAGTCAGTTACCAAGTTGCTGTCCCTGGTTATTAACAACCACACAACAATCATATCTCTTATTTTGCTTTTTCACTTTCCTTTTCTTCAAATGTTAAGGACATAATCATTTTTGGTGAAAACTCTATTACTATTTGTTTGATATTGCCACTCAAGTGTATATTGGACCAATAAAAGATATATATGGGTATCTAGTTTAGCATATCTCTAAGGTTATATTTATATTGTCTTAGTAAATAACGAGTTTATTTATCCGTAATGTTGTTGGATCAATACATGTATTAATGTTTGTTATGATATGATGAGTTTCTGAAATTCAATTCATATAAACCTTTTGTTAAAAAAAAGGTTGTTTTAATGTTGAAATATTATTTATATAAAATATGTCCTGATATAAATTTTCTTATGGATAAATTTATTTTAATTTTTTATGATTGAAAATTTTATTATTTTTAAGACTTAATTTACTTTGACAAACACAGTCAAAAAAATTACTTTGACAAATTCACTTCTAAATTCAATAAAAAGCATAAAATTAATCAAGGTGGTTGTTGATACTCAACCAAGATCAAATGAATAGATGGAAGAATAACTCAAAAAAGCAATTGTTCTTGTTTGTTTTTAATTTTCCTACTTAGATTTTTATTTTTGTTTCAACCATTTGGTTCTCGAGGTAAAGGCCCCCTACTATCCAGAGTTTGATCTGAAGGTTCGTAATATGATCAATTATTGTCCTGATCAAAATTAAGTTTCCTAATAATTTGTGTTTAACTGAAGTTCATTAACCATTTAAGATTAATGACTTGGTATGATTTTCATTAATCTTAAATGGTTAATGAAAGTTCAGTTAATCACAAATTATTAGGAAGATTATGAGCTTAATTTTGTGTAGATGCGCTTAATTTTGTAAAGATCTCCTTCACGTTGGAGTTCGATTTTCAGTCACCCCACTTATTCATCTTAAAAGGGTGAAATTATAGCTACTAGGTTACTTGACCCCCCCCCCCTCGATTTTCAGTCACCCCACTTATTCATCTTAAAAGGGTGAAATTATAGCTACTAGGTTACTTGACCCCCCCCCCCCCCCCCCCCCCAACACACCCACACACGGATTTGCTAATATACACCCATTTGTTTTTTAGAATGAGTAATTTAGCAAGATATAACTAAAAAATACACCTTGAGGTGCATGTTGCTAAAACACTCCTAAAAAATAAGTGGGTGTAAGTTAGCAACTCTCACATGCATTTGCTAGAATACACCCACTTGTTTTATGTGTGTGTGTGTGTGTGTGTACACACTACATGTTAGAAAAATAGCTGCTATCCATTTGATTTTTTGCAATCAAAATAAAAATCTTATTAGTAAACGAACAAAAATATCAATCACTATAAGGTCAAGGAAAATAGAGGATGCAACAATTTGAAATTTTGATTTTTTTTATGGGGCACCAAAATAATTATCAATACATTTATTGGCTAGTTTTAGGGGGAAAATAAGCACATTTCCTTTGTGTAGATGTTTTTATTTTAAATATAAATTAGTAGAATTACATATTACAAATATATTTTAAAAAAATTATAATATACATCTCCAATAATTTGGAAATGTGCATATATATATATATATATATACAAAATTTGATTTGAATAAAGAAGCTTATAATTAAATACAGAGTGGGTAAATCTTTTCAAATTCAATTATGCTCTTACTTCCTTTTTTTTAACACCAAAATTTATTAGAAAGAATAGGGAAAAGTAAAAAAGAATGTTTAACCCACAAATGTGGTAAAGTGGATGATATTGATCATCTTTTTCTATGATGCGATTTTTTTTTGAGAAATTTGACATGATATTTCTAGCTGACTTGGTTTTATTATGGTGCATCCCGCTCATGTGACAAACATTTACTTCAATTTGGAACTTTAGGTGGTCTTTAAAAAAATATTCTATCAGTTCTTCTTCTCATTTGGTTCTCATGTGTCTGGATAATTTGACGTGGAAGAAATACTCAGGTTTTTCAGCAAAATGAGGACAAGTTACAACAACTTCTTGAAAAAGAATAAGTTTCAATCATATTGGTGGCTGAAAGCAAATCACATCAATTTTGCTTTTGACTATCATTTGTAGTGGTTTAATCCTCTCTTTTCTTTGGAAGTCTAATTGTAACGGGGTTTGTTTTGCCTCTTTTTTTTTTTTTATAAGGCAAGAGCAAAATGACATAAAAAAAATAGTGGCTCCCAACTAAGTTGGTACCCACTCTAATCTTTTGTCCAATGCTCATAAATATTATTAAAAAAAAGAAAAAAAATTACATAAAAACTGGGGGGACATAAACCTAACCCAGTAAAACTACACACAAGAGTGTAGGTCAACCCCAAACGGGTGATACAAAAATGAAAACAGCACACAAGTGTATCGACCTATAATTAATGCTAAAACTAATTAAAGGTCTTCGATGCGGTGATTGAACCCTCTGCCAACACTGAGGCGCGGTTCATGTACCTCAACTCCCTGCAACAATTTTGCCTCTTTTATTGATTTCCTACTTTTGATGTAACTTGTTACTTTTTTTCCTGATTTCCTCATGGCATTTTTTTTGCGTTAGAAATAAAGACGTTAAAAAAATGTTTAGCTCACAAATAAAAAGAAAGTGCAACAAATATTTGGTTCACATAAAATAAACAACATAAAATAAAAATTAGGGCAAAGAAGAGGTACCAAAGCCATTTAAAATATATAGAAGGCCTTTTTTTTTTTTTGAGGGTAATATATAGAAGCCCTAAAAAGTACAAAAAACACCAAATATTAATAAAGATAATAAATAAATATTTTTTGACAAATATTAAACCATATATCTCATAAGAACAACTTTTAATTGGAAAAGACAGCAGACCCATTTGTATATAAATTAATGGATAGAAAGTGAATTTAAAAGACAATATAGATAAAAATAGCAAGTGTATTTTGCTAGTACTCCTTTTTTTCTTGTTTTGGTTTTGGATTCTCTCTCTTCTGTGCTTGGTTGGAACTGTAGTGTGTCTGATGGACTAAACAGTGTCAATATCGTACGGATGAGGACATTACGTCTGACGCCGCCATGAACCCACGAGTATTGATCTCTGGTCCATCCTCTCGTCCACCAAATATTGAAATGGTTTTATATTTAGGTTTAACTTCTTACCTATTCTATCTTTTTTATCGTATACTTCATTTTGTCTTTCCATTAATGCATTTATGGGCATTTAAGCTAATCCCCTACCTTATTCCCTAACTAATATTGTCTCATAAGTACTTGAAACTTTATACCATGTTGTTTTGAAATTAATTGGTACTTTTTTAGGCAAAAAATGTGTGAACTAATATATACAAAAACAAACACTTATAATGTTCGTTTGTTGCAATTTACTTATATGACAGATCCTGGTAAAGCTAAACGTTCGTTCCTGCAGTTAATTTGACTTCTGTGTTCTCGGGTTGTCTGGAATGAATGAAACAGTCGGCTGTTCAATAATGTTGTAACCTTAGTTCACCGTCTGTTAGATAAGGTTAAATTGTTATCTCTAGGGTGGTTGAAAGCCAAAAATGTCATGTTTATTTTTGGCACGCAGAGGTGGTGGTCAAGCCCTTTAGCTTGTTTGGGCATTGGCTAACTAATATTGTGTTCACCTTCCGTTACTAACATACTTTGTTGTATTGTAGTGGTTTCCTAGGCACACCTTGTGCTTGGGAACTGCTCTTTGGTTTGGTTATATAATTTCATTTTAGCTTGTTCAACAAAAACAAACACTTTATACGATTATACAAAATAAAAATAAACAAACATAATTTTTTTATAAGCAATTTTTTTTTGTTAATTAGTATAGTGGCTAGAAGTCACCTTTTAAGGCGAATAAATGAGGTATTCATTTTTTTTATACTCCATCACTTTAAAGTTCTTTTTTTAGATCAACCTCGATCACTTTAAAGCTGAAGACCGAGTTTTGAGGTTCGAATTGTGTAGATAGGTAGTATATATCCCTTATATTTCTATTATATACTTTTATATATTAGTTTTGAAAGGGTGATTTGTTGTTATGATCTGATTGAAGTCAGTAAATTTGTTTTGCTTCCATGGTTTGTAGTTTTGGTTGGAGATAATTGTCCTGCCATGATTGATTTGAAGTCGACACAAACATTATATTATAATGGTTAAGCCATTGAATGTATCTTATCTTCAATTGTTGATTTCTTTTGATAGATTTCTATTGATACATTGAATTCCTGATTTGTGGGAAAGAATTATAAGTGATGGAATTGTATTATGCTTTTTGGAAGTGTGGATATGCTTTTGATAGTTAATGATTTTTATGAAGTGGTGGAGCAATCCTATTTGAAATTTAGTTTTGATCCTACACATGCATACTCAGAATTAGGAGTGAAAATGTGCATATAGGGATTATAGTGATAAGAAGATTATTATGGATTTAATGTGACACGCCCAAAGAGTTTAGAAGCATTATTATTATTTTTACTAGCGAAAAGATAGGCGCTTACGTGCCCGTCTTTCCACTCTTTTTATTGCACTAACGTTTGAAAATTATAAATGATGTTTTTTTTTTTATGAAATTTTGATTAAAACTAAAAATATAAATGTTTGTTGCTTTTAAGTTATAATAAACTAAACTAACCATGATTATCTATTTCAATGACACCAATAATATAATATAACAGAAAAATATAATCTAAATACTTTTTTTTAATGACACCAACAACAATCTTTATTATAGAAAAAGTTGTTTAAGGGTATAATTTGGATAATGAAAAAGAAAGTATAAATATACTCATCTAGTTTGTTACACTTTTTAAATGATAAAGGAATAAAAACCAGACATATTTATAATGATATCGTGTTTGTTACATTTTTTTAATATTTAAATTTATTCTTATCTATTTGTTACATGTGTTACTTGTATTTGAAAATTGAGTGCATTTTTTGAAAGAGAAAGTCATCCCAAAAAACCTAAAAGGGATAGTTTCCTTTATATATAGTGTAGAAGTATAGATTATTACCAGTGGAAAGCGGAAATACGTACATATCTTTTTGTTCTTTTTATTGCACTAACACGTCTAAATTATAAACTGTATTTTTTTTATAAAATTTTGAATTGATTAAAATTATAAGTATAAATATTTATAACCTTTAAACTGTAACAAACCCAACAAATCATGTTTAAATTTTTTCTTTAAATTGTAAAAAAAGATAAACATTTGTTTTTGACAAAACAAAATCAACTCATTTCATTAATAATAATTGTCTCAATACAAGATGACATGTGATCATGAATTTGGGGTCTAGCATAAGATAATGATGCTCTTGCTAACAAGTAGGCAACATTATTTGTTTGTCGCCTAATGAAACTTATCTTAAAGTTTTGGTAAATTCTCAAAGAAGCTTTGCAAATCTCTAGAATAGCGTCGGGCATGGAATTGGTATTGAGTTTCCTAGCGATGTCGTCAACCACTTGCTTGCAATCAAGTTCAATAGACACATTAGACAAACCCAAGCTACTGAGCAACTTTATTGCTTCCTTTAATCCTCTTGCTTCCGCCTCGTGAGGTTGTGGGAATCCTGGAAACCAAGTTGTCCTAGCTTTTATATATTCGCCATGTCTTCCTCTCAGACACATGCCAATGTCGTAACAGCCTTCCTCCTTGTAAATTTCTGCATCGATATTGCACTTTACCTTCCTCTCTTCTAGTTTCCTCCATCTACTTTGTTCATGTCTGAAAGACCCGTTGTTGTTCTTCTCTTCTTCTTCGCTACGACCCTTATTTGGACGAGCTTGCTGCCATTGCAATAAGGTTTCGCACGCCATATGGACAGCCATACGAGGACTTATATCAATATCACTCCAGAGCTTGTTGTTTATTCGCTTCCATATGCACCATAAAGTCATGACAAAAGTCAGACGTTGTTATTGAGGTAGTTGCTCGAGTAGCTGGAAAAATAGAGATACAAAACCATCCGTAATTTCCAAATTCTCCTCGATGATGTGTCACAGATTTGCTGCTTCCCATACTGCTTCCAATTGATCACAACCAAAGAAAACATGTCAATGTTTTTGTACGGCCTCTCACACATCACACACCGTTCGCTCCATTAAACGCCTCTTGTTTGCAAACGGTATCGCGTTGTTAGACATCCCTTGGTGACCCTCCATAAAAAAATAAAAAAACCTTCACTTTTTCTGGTGCTTTAAGTTGCCAAAGTTTCGTCCAATTTTCCTCTACACGCAAGTCACTATTATCAACGAGTGTTTCCATGATATAGCGATACGCAGAGCAAACACTATAATCCCCTTAGGGGTAAACAACCAAACTCGTTTGTCATCATTCACCTCATCAATAATAGGCATGGCTGCTATGTGTTGCACATCTTTATTGTTAAATAACATATTAATAATATGTCATGCTTCCATATATGTTCAATATGATCAATTAAATCACTAACTAACATATCCTCTGTTCCCATGGCAACCAGACTTGTCACGAAATCGTTACCACCATCGTGAATCCAAGGATCAGACCACACCCTAACTTTCGACTCATTACCCAACCGCCATCTGAGACTTCCTCTGACCACTACTTGTGAAGCGTGGATACTACGCCAAATAAAACTTAGGTTATGACCCAATTTAGCATTCACAAAATCCCCCCTTGAAAAGTATCTAGCTTTGAAAATTCGAGCAACTATAGTATCTTGGTTGGTTTTTGACCGCCAACCTTGCTTCCCTAGTATAGCAAAATTAAATCCATACATATGTCGGAAATCCATGCCACCATATTCCTTGCTCATAGCCACCTTCTCCCATCTTAACCAGTTAATTCCTTTTCCATTAATGTCGATTCGTGCCCCACCAAAATGAATTCAACATTTTTTGGAGTTCATCCGCTAGAGTTGTTGGTAAAAGAAAAGAAATTATATAGTACGTCGGGATTGATTGAGCAACAAATTTGCTAAGTGCCTCTCTTCCTGCTTTTGGGAGATGTTTTACTTTCCATGCAGTGGCGGATCTTAGTTGAGACCCATGGGTGCCATGGCATCCCCTGGGTTTTCAATATATACCATATTAGGCATATTATTTCAGCATGTTTTCAGTTGTTGCAGCGGTAAGCTAGCCTTACAGTCCCCCCAGTGGTCGCGAGTTCGACACTCACGCCACCTTTTTTTACATTTTTCTCTCGTATTTACGTTTTCTATTCAAAAAAATATGCTAGCAGGGATTCGAACCTGCACCCACTTGGTGCTTTCAAACAATTTAAACCACGATGGCAGATTATTATTTTTTCTACTTCTTGAAACTGATTTACATATATGTCATGGTTGTTTGGCACCCCCAAAAAATTTACTCAAGATCCGCCACTGTTTCCATGCCTTGAATTTTAAGATAAACATTTTTTTTACATTTTTTTTTGTCAAAAAAAATGTTTATCTTTTTCTATGACACAAATAATATAGTAAATATTGTAAATTTATAGTATATTTCAAAAGTTTCAAATATTTTGTGTCTCATATTTTCAATTGAGATATATCAAAAAAATATAATAGAAAATTATTATCATATTATTAGTAATTAAAATATTTGACTTGGTTTGGTAGACATGTTTTTAATTCCAAATTTTATAACCGCCTTCTGACCACATTATTAGTTGTTGCTATTTACTTGGTCAACATGCACATGTTTCTATTCCAATCCAAATATTAACGTTACACACTACCTGGTCAATACCACACTACTAGTATTTTACGGTTTTGTTTACCAATTTAATTGCCACATAACTAACATGTGTATCCAATTCAATGCATATAAAAAAGGGAAGAAACATGTTCATTATACAAGCTGAGTAGCACACATATTTCTCTAAAAAATCATTTTCTCTTCTCCAATAGAATGAGTTTCTTGGGTTACATCTTCCTGAAAATATTTTTCTTTGTCAGTTTTGTTTCCTCGTTTCCGCATCGAGAAGGATCTGTTAAATCCCGGGGGATTAACGTATTACGCGGAAAATCCTTAAGGATAGCGCGTCTCAGACTTTCATTGTTTTTTTTTCCGTCTTGTAGGTCTTTGGAATTGATTCTACAATTGGTTTGATTCGAGCTGTCCTAAGAAGGTGATAGTTTTGTGGTCGGTGATCTAATTCAACAACAATCTCAAAAGACCAAACCGTTCTATCTCCAACCTTACATATTAATCTTGACTGCACTCATCTACACCATGGCAAAATTAAGTGATGTTGAAAACTCTCTTGTGCCAAAATACTTGCAAGAATATGACTTAGGGCAAGAATGCAAGGAGTTGATACCCACATTGCCATTAGAAAAAGGATGGATTACATCCTACTTCCATCAATACCAAGGATTTTGGCTTGCCACAAGGATTCTCCAAGGTGTTTTATCTTGTCAAAAGAACTTTCAAGCCCTTGATACCGATATTCTCTTAGTTGCCACTCCTAAAGCAGGTACCACTTGGCTCAAAGCATGGACTTATGCTTTGCTAAACCGAAAGAAATATCCAATTATTCATAACAACCATCCTTTACTCACTTCCAATCTCCATTCTCTTGTTCCCTTCTTGGAGTATGACCTTTATTACGATAAAGATATTGTTCCCGATCTCGACTCATTGTCACCTCCAGGCTCCAAGACTCTTCTCTACACATATTCCATATGAATCATTGCCAAATTCTGTGAAAGAGTCAACTTGCAAGGTGGTGTATCTTTGTAGAGATCCTAAAGACACTTTTGTTTCACATTGGCATTTCACAAACAAGCTAAGAGCACAAAGTAGAGGAGCACTTCCATTACAAGAAGCTTTCGAGAGTTTTTGTAGAGGAGCGAGTTCTTTTGGACCGTTTTGGGAGCATGTATTGGGATACTGGAAGGAAAGCTTGGAAAGGCCGGAGAAGGTGATGTTTTTGAAATATGAAGAAATGAAAATGAATCCTAGTTTTTATTTGAAAGAGATTGCTAATTTTTTGGGTTGTCCATTCTCTGAAGAAGAGGAATCAAAAGGTATGGTTGATGATATATTAAATCTGTGTAGTTTTGAAAAGCTGAGCAACTTGGAGGTCAATAAGACGGGAAAAGTTTCTTTTGATATGGAAAACAAATACTTTTTCCGCCTAGGCCAAGTTGGAGATTGCAAAAATGTTCTCACAACTGAAATGATTAAGCAGTTAAACACTATCACTGAAAGTAAATTGGCTACACATGGGTTGAGATTTTTAGATCGAGTATGTTTCATTTCTGCGTTGAATTTAAAGCGTTTATATTTGAATACATTCGTGTAAAAGTTAATCGATCCCACTGTTTTACTACTGCATATTAATTTTATGACAAGCATGGACTTACACTTTACTGAAGTAATTCCGGGACATATGAATTTGATCCCACTAATTTTGCTACTGCAAGTTAAATTTGAGTGCAACATGATCTACTTCTTATATTTAAAATTCAATATATAAAATATCAAGATAGGTTGCTACCTAAGAAGCTCTTAGAAATAATATAATTCTTTAGGAAAAGGTTGCAAGTATCTAAACATATGCTGAGTTGCAAATGCTATGCAATTGTCTCATAGTTGTTATGAAGCTATGAACCTAAAAAATTATATCATCAAATCAATATTAATAGTTGTCAATAGACGATTGCATACAAGATGTTGCTAACAAAATATGAATCTATTGATCGATTAAAATAATGGTATAATAGGAAAAATAAACTTCAAAAATTCACTACCTTAATTTAGTGTTACCATTCTAAAGCAACACTTTGACCGAACGAAATGAGTACAATAAAAAAGTCTTTGGTATTAAAAGAAATCTAATTTCAATTTTATTGTTTAAAATATGGATTTTAATGGATTTTGATAGACTTTTCAATGAGTTTTTAGCTTTAAAAAGTTTTTCCTCATATCATGATATTTCCATGAATTCTCTCGTTTATAATTTCTTTTATGTTTTTATACATCTTTTCTCTCATTCCTCTCCCTAATATCTCTATTTCGTTTATGCCTTTATATATCTTTCATCTCTCCAATTTTCTCAGGTCATGCATGAGTTAGTGATATGTGCATATTTTAACCTCGGAATTTTATATTAAATAAAAAAAATGACTTAAGATTTGAATTGTCTAATTTTAATCTAACGATACTAAGATGATGGTTGTACCTAATCCGCTTTTTCTCCTAGACTTTTGTTATTAGTTTTATGCAATTATATCTCTCTCTTCTTTCTCCAATGCTCTCTCCTCCCTCATGCACAACCACACAAATGACCATTTTTTTTTTTCACTTCTTTCAATTTCTACAAAAATTTTGTGTCAAAAAAAAAAATTATAGCTATGTTTTTTCCTTTTCAGTCGTTGAACATTATTTTTCTTAGATGAATCGTCACACGGATAACATCAAACATAAATAAAAGTTGTCTACTTAAAAAAGATAACAATTTTTATCTCCAGTTTGTGATGTGAGATGTAATAACAATGATTTTTCAATCTACTTTAAGCATCCTTGGAAAAATATGATCAAGAAGATAACAATGACTAGTATATAGCTCGGAGTATCGAAAGAAAATTATATTGATTTATATTTTTTTATTCAACTTGATGTTTTTTTTTTTTGTTTGCATTGACACCTATAATTTTGAATGTTTACTAAAAATTTAAGGAGTTCTTTGAAATCATATAAGTTCGTGTACTTTGAAATATTAAGATTATGTGTTACAAATTCATTAAAATTCAAACTTATAATCTTTGTAAAAGATCTTAAAATCAATGCACTCCTACATAGTGTTTTAAATCTGCAAAACTGTCATCGTGAGCTTAACTCAATTGGTATGGACAATGCATAATATATGCAAGGTCCGGGGTTCAAACTCTGGCCATCACAAAAATAAATTTCAAAGACTTCTTTTGTTAAAATTGTCTCTTAAATTTCAAAGACTTCTTTTGTTAAAATTGTCTCTCAAAATCTTAATTCAATACCCGCTTAAAAATTTTATTTTGGTTTAACTGTACTTTTGACTTCCAAAGTTTGTGTGATTTTAGTTCCCCTTTTTTTTTAGCAATTTTATCCCCAAATGATTGTTCCTTTTGTGATCTGATAGTTTATCTCCGAATTTTCCTCCAAAATTACACCGAGGAGTCACCGTTTAATGATGTGGCACAAAACTCACATATTAATATAGAGTGACTTTTCTTTAAATTAAATATTAAAAATGTCAAAAATCAACTCATTTATGAGAGTGAAAAGAATGTCTACTTGTGTTTGTTTCAAATTATATTTGTTGATTCCTGAAAATAAAATGTTCGAAATATATATGCATATGTTTGTTACAAGTTTACTAAATTTTATTCCCGGTATAAAATATTCCTGGGAATAGACAAATTTTCCCAAAGAAAATGGTGGGAATAAAGAAAGTTCCCATAAAGATGAGAATAAATTCATATATAGTTACCTATTATAATCCATATTTTTATGGTTCCTAGAAATATTATAAAGGTAACCAAACATATTTTTCCTAAATATCTTGAAATAAAATTCTCATCTTTATTTCAAGGAATAAATTTGGTAAATTTAAAACAAACACACTCTATTCTATAATTTAATTTTCGAAGAAAAGTCACTATAAGTAGGAGAGCTTTGTCTACTAAACTAGATAGGAAAATACATGTCCGTGCAAATTACCATTTTGCCCTTATTGGGGGCATTTTGGTAAATCAATTAATGGGAGCTGCCTACCTATATATATTTGTTTTTTTGTTGATGAAGAAAAGAAAAAAAAAGAAGAAGAAGGAAAACAGAACGGGACAGAGAAGAAGAGGGGTGAGAAGAACGGGAAAAGAAGTGAGGTCGTGGGAGAGGAGAAGAAGAGAAAACGGGTACGGGAGAAAGAAGGGGGGACGAGAAAAAGAAGAAGAAAAACATATCCTCCTTCTTCTTCCTCAACTTGCATACTCCCTCTCACCCATAACTCACAAAACCTCCATTGTTGAGTAATTGAAGCTTTGCATGTATCATTTTCTTCTCAAATCTATCAACAGAAGTTACAGAGAATCAAGGTGAGTTGGGATTATTCAATTTTCGTTTTTGATTTGGCTGAACCACAAATACCCTTTTTTTTGTTTGATTGGGTTTTTGTGTTTTTGTTATTGTTAATGAAATTGTTAATTATGTTGTTAATGTTGTTGATTTAATTGATGTTTTTTTCCTAGATTTTTTTTAATCAATGGTTATTTTTTTTTGGGTTTCTGGAAATTTTTCTAAGAAAGAAGATTGATGCAGATGAGGAAAGAATTGATGCAGATGGAAAGAAGAAGGAAGAAGGGAATGCATTGTTCAAAGCTGGTAATTGTTCTGTTCTCAATCATGTGATTTTATTTAAACAAATTATTTATTTCAGATTTTTGCTTTATAAGTTATCAGTTATGACTTTTGTTTGATGTAAAAAGTGAATTGATGTAAAAAATAAATGGGTTGGGAGTGGCACTCACCAAGTGTTTGAGGTAATGTCTCAATAACAATACTAATTACTTGGTCAAAAAATCCAAAAATGTTTTTCCAAATTTTTTTTTTTTTGGTTTCGATGGTGATTAGGGTTGGATGCTATGAAGCCCCGATACCTGACACGATACCGATACGATACGATACCGATACGGCGATACGGGAAAATTTTCAAAATTCCCGATACGATACGGCCTCGATACGTTATTAAAAAATTAAATTTAAAATTAATAGTATAAGTGCACAATGTATAAACATAACTAAAAATGATAATAAACAAACATTCACATTAATGAAAATGATCAAAACAAGTGACAATTACATATTTTTTCCGCACAAATTAGATAGAATATAGCTAAACATCATTAGTACCATCCAAAGAGAACATCATAAGTACTATAAAAAAAAAAGAACATCTTTGTCTAATGTTGACTACTTAACAGTTAACACTAATTTATATCGAAAACAAACAGCAGAAGAAACGTAACATTAGAGAGAAGAGAAACAGAGTAGAATTCAATCAGTGGTAATGGTTAGAAGAGAGAATAGCTATTGCTATGTGGTGACGAGAAACCCTATTTTTTTAGGTTAGAATAGACAATATGATTTTGATAGCGCTGCCAGACTTGTAGTTTTATTTCTTATTATTTTATTTTTCTTTTTTTTTTAAAGGAAATATGTAAGACAGAAGTATAGGTGTCGGAGTATAAGTAAGTTGTGTCGGAGTACAAATTAGTCGTATCCGCACGTATCGGTCATTTTTTTCCTTCAAAAAATAAATATTAACTGCCCGATACTTCTCCGATACGCGTATCGGGACGTATCCGACAAGTATCGGTCATTGTTTTTCAAAAAAATAAATATTAATTGCCCGATACTTTTCTGATACGCGTATCGGGACGTATCGGGGCGTATCGGTATCGGATACGTGTCGGATACGATACTTCACCATTTTTGGAGTATCGGGGCTTCAGAGGTTGGATGTCTCCAGAAAATTGTTTTATTGATTTTAAGGGTTTGATTTTTTTATTAGGGTTTTGTTTTGATTTTAAGAGAAAGGTGTTTTGATTTGTTGGTTTGATTTTTTCGGTTGTGTCTTTATTTTAGAAGGTGTTTTCACTTTTGATGATAACCTCTAATTTCTTTAATCAGGTAAACAACATATATGATAATGAACTTAATTCTGGTAAATACCTCACGACAGGTAATGAGGACTGAGGACTTATGAGTCGCCTATGGAATCCAGGTATCATAAACTCCTCTGCTTCTGTTCATTTTTATTTCAAATATAGATGACTGATTTTCTATTTTCATTTTCATGTAGTAGCTTTGGATTGATTTGAATTCGTTTTTGTTTCAGATTTTTTCAAATATTTTGATTCCCATAAAACGTGTGGATCAGGATTCTACTGTTTATGAGCTTGGTTTCCATGTTGAATTTTAGTACAGAAATTTAATCTATGCAATATCTGTTGTTTTTGCATCGACACTTTGGTTTTGTAGCTTGCTTGGATTCTGTAGACGCATGTCTCCTTGTACTAACATACTCTTTCTTGCACCAGGTGGTAGATACCCATGGACATTTGTTGGTTGCCTTGGGGTATGGTTTATGGCCGTTGATGGTTCTTATCTCATAAATTGTCCAGACATTCATCTTAGCAGATTTCTGTTGCTATTATGTCAAGAGGTTAGCATAGTTCGTACAACCCTGCATTTAATCAGGTCTACTTCACTATTTTTTAAACAAATGAATTGCTATATAAATTATTGTTGAAGAGTTTTTAATAATTAAATTTCTATTCCACAGTTAATGACACATTAATGTTTATGACTCTAATTCGACGGCGGATGAGGCTGCATCAATACTCATAATTTCGCCATATCTTTCTAAAAAAAAAAAATCATTACATTTTTCAGGTGGAGAACATCCTGGTTATTGGACATAGTCGCTGTGGCGGAATATCAAGGCTTATGAGTCATCCAGAGGATGGGTCTGCTCCATAGTAAGACATGAATTATAGCATTCCAATGTATTGTATACTGTTAGAGTTGCCAAGCACAAACTCTGAGTTCCTGTTCACGTTTGGAGTACCTTGTCGTAGCTGTTACAGTTTCTATTCTGCTCTTTTTCTGAAAGCCATTGTTGTGGCTCTGTGCTGAAAAGAACCTTGCAGAGTTTCCTCTGTTTCTGCAAGTATTTAAGAAGCGCAAGTCTCTTGGTGCCTTAACGATGGTAAGTTTTTTTTTAGTTAAGATTTTCATTTGAAACTGAATGATTGTTTGAGTTGATTTGTATAGTTCGTAGTTCTGATTATTGTGATTTGGACTGTGTTGAAAGATATTTTAATTTGTTGATTAAGATGATGTGAGTTGTGTAGCTAAATCTGATGCATTATGATCATATTTTTTAGAAAAATCAATCAATTTTAACTTCAATGTGAATGGCAGTGTAATTATGAAGAGAAAAAAATAGTGTATGCATGTCAAATTTTGTGATGTTCAACTCAAGTTTCAGTATTTTCGCATGGAGTATAAGAAAATTGGATCTATAGCAATAGCACTTTTCGCCGGAAGCTAATGAGGAATCAAATGCTGTTACAAAAGCATCTGCCATGAAAGGTATTGTTACAAGGCAATGTCTGTAATTCTTTTGGTTGATACTTCAAATTGTTTAATGCTCATAAGTTTTTACTGGTACTGGTTACTGAATCATAACAATTGTCTTGGATGGAAAAGGATATTGATGAGGTTGGAAAGATTGCACATGTGGTCAAAGCAAAAATTGAAGCTATCAACATAGAAGTAATGTGATGCTAGCTGAATATTGTTTTAGCATATTTCAGTTTGTAATATAGATTTCAAATATGGATAAAAAATAGTTAACCGGGATATGTTTTATGCAGAATCTAAACAATAGACAAAAGCCTGGCTGTGAGAAGGGAACCTGGACTTGGGGGATGGTACAACACTGTCAGACGCGCACAAGGATGAAGTGGTGGCCACCAAGCTGTTTCAATCTCAACAAACGCTGCTGCCAGCAAGTAGCGAACAGAAGGTCTGTCTTGACAGCAATTTTCCCACTTCGCAGATGTTATGTAAAAGTTGACAATAAAATAGAGAACTGATAGGTGAAACTATTGTTGGTTATTCCTTTTTTATAGGAGGTAAAGATATTTGATGGAATCTAATGTGAGAAATTTGAAGATAGTATATTGATTTGGTTCATTCATGTATGCATTTGTTTCAGTGTTTGCCACCTAAGTTGGATAATTGTTACTGAAGTTTTGACATTCCATGAGGTTTCTATTTTTTTATTCAACCTAAAATATTGGAGTCTTCTTATAAAACTTGGATGCTTTGTTACCAGGAAAATAATTCAAAGGAAAATAGGCAAGTATCCAGGAATATAGAACATCAATGCAAAATAATTGAAGAAATTGTTGGTTATCTTTTTTATGTTGGACTTGCATTTTATAGAGTTAACTATTTGGTGTATATGTTTATTAGCATACTTGATAAAAACAATTTAAGAAGCTAAATATTTACTTTTCCTTGAAATTGCAGTTCCTTGACTACAAAGTTCGGGGATCTTGACAGAGTTTCTCATCAATGTGTATGTTATGTTGCAGAGACAAAGAATACAAGATGAATATCGTGTGGTTGTGGAGAGAAGAGTTATTACAAGTATGAGCATTTTAGCCCTTTGATAAAGTTAACTATGTTGCACTACGGTAGTACTATAGAAATTTGCTGGCTTTCTCATGTGATGTCACCAAAATTCATGATATACAAAGTTTTTTGATCATACGAAATTTCATTATATATGAAATTCATGATATGCACAAGGTATAGAAATTGCTAATTGATTGCCTGTATTTTGAAATGTAAACTTTGAGAAAGGAGAATGAAAGTTGAGATCCTTTTGGTCACACTTATTCTGCAGCAAGTTCATTTACTTTGGTATGACTCATGGAATGAGATAGCTTTTTGGCCACAAAGGTTTGAACATGTAATTTTGGTCTTAGATTTATTTCTTTACATTGATTGATTTTATTGGGACATTTATAATCCCTTTTGTTGTTACTAAGTGCAGGTGAAGAACAAAGATTTGAAATTGAAAGTTAAATTCAAAATTTGAGTAGAAGTTCGATAGTGGTTCAAAGTATATTGATGATGAGTGGTGAAGAGGTAAATTCTAAACACCCAAACAAATAGGATCCCTTCTCTATGTATTAAATTCTAAACACACAATGTATATAATTTTTATCTAAACTCATTGTGTGCTTTTCTTTGCTCATATGAATAGTTTGTTTAAATTACTTGCATAATAAGTTATTTAATGTTGTGCATGTTTGTTTGCTTTTTTCTTTTCCAAGCTGAGATGAAGGGAATAATATCAGCTTCTGTTTTATAATTTCAAGGGATGTGGGTGTTGTGACTTGCTAGGAATAATAGAGTGTTTAATAGCCACAACCCGGATCTCGACTAAATTGTGGATGATATCAACGTTTTGTCGTGGCGATGGTCTTTGGATATAATCTTTATGCCTCTGTGTCTGTTTTACGAATGGTGTTGGTGCCCTAGGGAATGTCTTTTGCTGCTGGTTTAACTGTTTGGAGGTTGTCTGGCGTAAGGGAGAGGGGGGCTGCTTTTGGTTTCCAATTAGCAGCAGCTGTTTTTCTCTGCTGCTGTGACCGTGGACCTGTTGTGTTGTTGTGTCCGTATAGCTGCTGAGGGGCAGCAGCTGTGTCTGTTGTTTCTTTTTCATTTTCTGTTATGGACTCTGGGTGTATTTGCGGGTGATTTATGGAGGTCTTAGGGTCTTTCGGTTGTTTGGGTTAGTTTGTGATTAGTTTGAGCTATGGTTGTGTATTTTGGTACTCATTTGACTGAATTACATGCACATAACTTGCTTCTGTCGGATTTTGGGGGTTTGGAGGTTTAGCTTTTGCTTCTGTTATGGGTTGGGTGTACCGTCTATATGCGGCACCTATTGTACTTTTCTTTCGTCCATTCCTTGCATCTTGCGAGGGTGGCGTTAATAATATTTCTCCCTTTAAAAAAAAATGCAAATGGGGTATATGCTTATGCATCAAGGACACTATACTCTTCCTGTTGATCTATATTAAATAGTGGAGATTGACTGAACAAGGACTTCTTGCTGATCTTATCAAAACGTATTTTAGAAGCTTTATAGCTAGCTGCCTTTATTTACAATATTTTAAAATTTTCATACCATGATATGGTCTTGATAAAAAAAAAATACCATTAGGATTTATATGGTCATTCTTTTTCCCTATCTCCCACTTCTACCATATACACTCAAATCTTTTAATCCAACAATGGTTATAAAATCTGAGTCAAAAAAACAATGGTTATACATTAAAGTATATGGTCAATTATAATTAACAGAAACTGCAATAACCCAGAAAAGCAACACAAGTGTCCTTGCGCCAAGATGGGTAGACTTGGCAGAGGAATTATAATAAGAATGATGCAGAGCCTGAAATGAAACCCTTGGTCTGCGAACTCTACTTATAGTTGTGAATGCATACAAACATAATCATCTTGGCGACATAAGTGGATGGCAAAAACCTATCACAATAAAGTATCAAAAGATCAACTTGGGTATAATTTCATATACCCACACAGTCCAGATGACATTATGTTTTCCTTTAAAGAACCAAAGTAAATCAAAGAGTCTGATTTACTTTACTGTGAATATAAGGCTATCTTTATTTACACCCAAAATTTCATCATATACTTTTTGGTAGTTATCAGCTGAATATCACTTATTGTGATTTTGTTCCAATCACAATACACAGGCCATAGACCCAGTCATTAAGGAACCAAAGTAAAGTATATGTTTTCCTTTTTTATGCTTTCAATTTATGATGTACCGGAGTTTGTGTTGTATGCTGTCTCTGTTCTTCAGTACAATACCCTCTGTTTGCCTTTATTTACTTTATAATGAAAAAATATTTGAAAATATTGATGATGAGTAAGAACAATATGTGAATTTCTACTATGTATGTATCATAAGTGAAGATTGTATATGTCTATTAGCATAACAAGTTCTCATTTTGAAAAAATTATTATGCCTTTTTTTTTGACTTATTTTGGTTATGACTCTATACCGTGAATCGAATTTTATAGTGAATTGTAACACTGCCAATAAAAGTGGTTGGTTATTCAAAGTTGAAAAAAAAATGTAATCAGCCATTTAGGTAGTAATTCATTATAATGAATCGTGAATCATGATGAGATTGTGTCCGAATAGATACACATTAGAGATTCATGTCGATTGGGTTCAATTTAGTATCGAATTTAGATATGACTAGCATGTCGGTTGGTTTATGATGTTGACTTGGGACAAGACAGTGGATTAATACTTAAAAGAGTTGTTAATAATAGTAAATTAGTAAATTGAACCTTAAATCTTGGCATGTTTCATTTCAGCACTTCGCCGTTTTGAGCTACTCTCTCTGACTCTAATGGCTGCACTCTTTCAATCTACAAATGTAAATTAAGTTATGTTTGTTTGAGTTGTAACTTGAAATAATAATCTATTGTTGCTTATTTATGAAGTAATTGTTCTTCTGTTTCTGCATTATTAGCATTAACATTAGCATTATCCACTCTTGAAACTATTCTTGCCTTGAAAGTGAAGCTAATTACAGTTGAGATAAACATGTTTCTCTCGTACTCTTTTACTGATGTGAATGTTGATGGTTCCAGAGGTCACTTGCTTATGTGAAGAGAAATATTCAATTTGTATATGGACAAGCAATATTAGTTGCAAATTTTGGTTTTACCTTTGATCAATTGTAATGCAATAATTTTGTATTGCTAGATATAAGCAGATGGATTGAGGCAAAAGGTCTCTTCTTTTCATTGAAATGAAATGAACTTACTTTTTTTTTTTGATGTGATTTCATTGTTACTTTTCAATCTCATATTATATAATAACTACAAGTCTTCATTCTTTGATTCTTAAAAGTTGGATCATTTTCATACATGTGCTCACAATTTTCTAACATATTAAATTTTCAAATTCAATCAAAATAATTGTTTTCGTTAATCTATCAAAAAGGGTTTTCCTTAATATTGTTCGCTATGTTCCATCACATTTATGAAGGACAACAACTTTCCGTAATTTGCACATTTCTCCTTGAGGACATTCTGATCAAGAAGCCGACGACCTCTTCTTTTGGTTAACTGTATTATCCTAAGTTTATAATTACCTGTCATTTCGCAATCTATCCGTCCAATATAATATTTTGTCAAAAAAGTAGCTAACCCCCGTGCGAAGCACGGGTTTGTAACTAGTTCCCTAAAAAAAAATGTAGGAGAGTTTGGTACCACGCTTTAAATGATATCTCCTATGCGCAAATTTGGAGAAAACTTGGGTGGGGAACTACTAGATTTTTTTTTTTGGTAAAATGGGGAACTACTAGATAAAAAAAAAAAAAAAAAAAAAGGAAGTATAAGGGGGCCAAAATCGCTAAAAAAATAAAATTAAGACACTAAAATCACACAATATTGATATTTGGATGATCAAAAGTGTAATTAAGTTTATTTTTTTTTTATGAGTGTTATGAGTATGAAATATTCATCGATATTTAGAAGTGACTAATCTCTATCGAAAAATATTTTAGTCAAAAAAGATAAGTTATCGTCTTCCAACAAGATTTGTGCGTAAGAGTCAATTTATCAAACCTCATTGACCACTTGTTTTAGGGTCTGTTTGGTTCGAGCGTCGAGAGGGGAGGGGAGGGAAGGGATTTTAACGGAGGGGAGGAGAGGGGAGATATTTTAATTAAAAATGTGTTTAGTTCGCAATGGGAGGGAAGAGATTTTAAAATTATTTTACTGTTTTACACTTAAACTTATTTAAATAAGGATAATAAAGTAACGAAACAATAACGATGTAATCGATAACAACATGATGTAGACGATGGAATAATGGATTAGTAATCGGGTTGTTACAAGTAGTAATAAAAGTTGTTACAAAGAAAAATTGTTAATAATACGGAATAAAAGTTGTTACAAGGATAATATAACCTAATAATAATAAAAATTGTTACAAGATAATACAACATATAACCTAATAATAATAAATGTTATAAGTATAATATTGAGATTTTAAATTAATCTAAGGATAATTTTGGCAGTGCAATAAAATTTGCTCCCCTCCTCTCCCCTCTCATCCCCTTCTAAAAATTGAACCAAACACTTCAAATTAAAAATCTTTCCTCCCCTCCAAAACTTTCGAACTAAACGGACCCTTAGATGCCTGAATCCCTTACTACTCGAATCAACATGTTGATTGATAAATTACGGTTGGATAAAAGTATTAAATTATAGATTTGATGTAAAATTTTGGAGACACAAGTTCTAAATCTCAACTTTGAGTTAGAATATATTTATGAAAAGTGTAATAATATATTTACAATCATTTGGTAACAACTTTTGTGACAACCTTCTTTTTCTCTCTTTCTATTGATCAACAACAATAGAAAGAAAAATGAAAAAAGTAAGCACATGATGTTAGTATGAAATACAGTTGTTAAAAAATTTCATAAAATGATTGTGCAAATATTATTTCTCTTACGAAAAGAAAGATTAACTATGCTAAAGAATAGTGAAAGATGTCAAAACTAAATCTTATTTACCTAACATTATCTTTCTCTTGTACAAAACCAATCTGATTCCTGCATCTCAAATATTTTGGCCAGACTTAATCCGACACCATATACTCGACACCATTAGATAGACATAGTTTTGGTAATCGTCAGACTCTGAAGAAAGAAAAAGTTAATAAAAAAATAAAACATATGAAATGACATTGAAATACATGATCCGAAGTCAAATTCCAATGTCTAGAAAAGATTATGTATCATTAAATATTATAACAAATAACTAAAAGTACAACAACAAATATTATTCGTCATATTGGATCTGAATGAAATTTTGAAAATACTACCCCGTTCGGAGTAAAATATAAATAAATAGATAAGTTGAAAAGTTTATGTATGTGGAGGAAGTACTTCTTAACCACATACATTAACCTTTCAACTACCACTTTTGTTTACATATCTTTGTGGAAAATATGAAATTATTTGGTGGTTTGACAAAAAAGGCTTATACTTGGTTAATATTGCTTATAGGGCATGTGTGGATGTGCTAAACAACCTAGATGACTGGAAATAAAGGGTGATTGGAATAGATTATAGCACTACCTATTCATCCTAAGGTAAATCATTTTATATGTGACGTGTTAGTAGAGATTGATTGACCAATAGACAAATGTTGACGAGTAAAGTCTATCATAGAAATTTTGTAGTGTGTTAAATGTCTACCGAATATAATTGACATCTATCAATTAATTGCCGTGATAGTGTTGCAAGTAGGAGGAAAGTTAATTTACGGGATAAGATAGAACGACTTATGCTAAATGGGGAAGGATTTGCTGATATTTACACTCGGTTATTGCATAAGTTAGAGCAATCCAATATGATAAATTTCTCCATGACAACTTGGAGCATTTAGAAGAAACAGAATTTGAAGTTTTGGGAGGACAAGAATGAATTGGTTGACCAAGTTATTAAAAGAGCATTCAACCCTACTTCACGAGATGTGTCTACCATTGATTGAAAATAAAATAAAAAATTAAAATCTCAAAATTTGTTTTCAATCATTACATGATAAAGAGCACACAAATCTGTAATAATTTATTTTAAAATTTAGCTGATGAATTATTCTTTAAAACGTGTATTTATAATTTTCAAGAACACATCAAATATTTAAATAGGTAAATATTAACCATTTGAAATGATAAGCATCTGAGTCGTTGTAGTATAGTGGTAAGTATTCCCGCCTGTCACGCGGGTGACCCGGGTTCGATCCCCGGCAACGGCGAATTTTTGTTTTGTTTTTTTAGATTTTTTTAGATTTTGCAATTTTCTTCATTCGCGAAATGAAAAAGTAGATGGAGGGAGCTATATATACTGTTGTTTTGTTGTAAAACCATTTTCCCGCCATCTATTTCACATTCTCTCTCTCTCTCTCTCTCTCTCTCTCTCTCTCTCATGGTGAGAACTAGAACCGCTGCAAAACCCGCCGCGCCATCTCCAAATGCGGCAGCACCGGAAAACGCCGATAATCTCGAAGTAATTTCAATCGGTTCACTCTACAACGGACCTTGGGACAAGAAGTATTGGAGCAGTTCTAGGGTTTGTTACTTTTTCCCCCAATCTCTACCTTTCCGATTTCTCTTCCTTCGTTTTTCAATCTGCAATTGCTATTGAATCGCAATGTTTTTCGATCTATTTTCATTCCGATGTGTTCAATTTGCTTTATAATACAGTATCTTGTTTCGTGTTTGATTTTGCAATTTAACTGAAGATATCTTGTTTCGTGTTTAATCTTATTATGCACTATGTACAAACATCTTAGAATTTAGCTGGGAAGTGGCAACTGTAGTACAAGGTGCGTGTGTGTATGACAGATATGATTTTGAGAACACTGTTTAGATTGAAAGTTGAGAGAATGAGTGATGTAGGATCTACGAAGCACATATATGACACTGACACTTCGACACTGATAATAATTTTTAGAAAATGACATAGGTTTAATATAATCACATGTGTCTGAATCGAACACCAAACACGCCTTCCATCAGAAGTGTCGGTGCTTCAGAGTGTAGGATGCTATTTAAGATGTTCAAAAGTGAAATGATGATATTTTGATCCAAATGTTAATAGAATTGTAGAGGTCATTGAGTGATGAACTATGACTTTTGCACAGCAAGGATCCTTGTGTTGTTTGAAGTAGGGATTTTATGAATATGAAAGGAACTGGCGGTGTACTGACATGTATTTGTGCAAGTACAAGGGGATCGGATCTCTTAAGCACGTGGTCGGTCCTAGGTATAATTCTTGGATCAATGCGTATGAGAAAGATATTGTTGGCATGAGTCCTGCCTTTGGCATTTGACTTAATAGGGTCGAAGGGTAGTCTCTTAAGCACATGGTCGGTCCTAGGTTTAATTCTTGGAAATATAATTAACAAAATATCAGAACTTTAGTATGAATGCTTATTTGTTCATCCAAGTCGTAAGAAGTTTGATTTTCCTTATGAAGGGAAGGATGCTGGATTTGAGTGAATAGAAAAGATAGGTACTAGGAGAGCTTTATCTTCTTTAAATGTGTTCAGCTAGATTAACATGATTTAGTTGCAATAGTATGTGATTTCTGGATACTGAGTTTCTCAGAAGAAAAAAAAGGAAGTATTGAAGCTTATGTGATGTTTTCGTAGGAAAATATAAAGAAGTGAGATGCATGTTAGAACAGGGTTTATCTTGGAGGAATTTCTGCATACCACCATGTACAGATTTGTTTTCCTTTTCTGACTGATTGCATTTTTACACCGAATACTTTGTAGGGAAAAGATCGATACCCATATCCAGTTGGCTACCAGGCTGTTAGAGCTCATAATGGTACTACTTATAAGATGGAAATACTTGAAGGCGATAATGGGCCTAAATTTTTGGTTTGTATTCATGATTCTTTGTGCTTTAATGTTTTGAGTTATTCCATATTCTAAATGTTTCAACTTTTTTTAACAATTTAAGTTACATACTGTTTCTACAGATTTCTTCCGATGATGGGAATTCAGCTTCTGGGAAAACTCCAGACTCTGCGTGGGAGGAATTTCAGAAGAAAGGTTACAACCGCATGAAGATTTGGCATGGGAAGAGACTTTCATCTAAGATGTATGGCTTGGAGGTAGAAATCAGTGACATTGATAATTCTATTTTTAATGTACCAGATAAACCACAGCTTGGAGGAAAAGTTTATCAAAATTTCCAGAAATCATTCCAAATAAACCACAGCCTTATCTATTTTCAAGCTTATTTGAACACATCTAACCTAATTGTGGCTGTGCTTTAATTATTATTCATGGTTATAATTGATTTTTTTTACAAGATATTTGAATATCATGTTAACATGATAAAAGAAACACCTCTCTATCATGACACTCTTATATGACATCAGCAATTGTAGTGGCATATTGAAACAAATAAGTCTTGTTGTACCAAGTAACTATTGAAAGAAGGAGGACGTGTATTACTGTATTACTTATTGATATACACGTATGTCAATTGCTCTTTTCCTAGACTCTAGATATCAGAACTATGTGGCATGACATTTTCTTCTATGTTATTAATATCTATTTTCTTGTGTAACTACTCTGTCAAAACTGCTAGCAAGTTTAAGAAACACGTTTCCTGTTTGTCGTGGTATTAATCGCTGATTAAATCAAAGCACCAAAACAGAATGCTTTTTCCTTTTAATTGAACAGTCCAATATGCAAGATTCACCATTTTTCTTTGAAGTTCCGTCCTCGTATTTATATTTCTTCAAACTTTGTGATTTATGCTGAAAACAATTGTTAGTGATAAAATAGCCTTACTGACTTTTCTATGGCGCTCTTTTCATTGTTTCGTTAAC
The DNA here is from genome assembly GCF_051527215.1 of Medicago sativa. Taxonomy (NCBI): domain Eukaryota; kingdom Viridiplantae; phylum Streptophyta; class Magnoliopsida; order Fabales; family Fabaceae; genus Medicago; species Medicago sativa. The sequence goes on from NC_140756.1 coordinate 59,546,736, forward strand.
TAGTCCCGCAAGAAGATATGCAGCGGGCTTGGAAAGTGTTATTGTACTTACGGTCTAGTTAGCTATTTTGTAGTTCTTTCTTTTGTAGCCCTTTTTTACGCTCTTCAGTAAAATGTAAATTCTCAAACAGTTAATGCATGTCCGACCATTTGATGTTTCTGTCTAGCTACACACATTTTGCAAAAGTTTCTGTTTATATGATGATTAATCTCATAATCCTCCTTTTTCTTCTCTCTTCATTATTGTTCCAAAATTATTTATCATTTGTTTATCTTATATCACTTTCATGGGTTTTTTTACTGTACTTAATGTTATTTTCATTGTTTTTTCATTGCATCCAGCTTTTTGGGTTCAAAAACCAGTTTATTCAGAGGTTGCTTCGTGAACTAGTGTCAGATATAAATGGAATAGTAGAGCGGAGCTTAGTATCCTCCAACTTCTGTAATGAAGTTTCTAAAACACAGCATGATGATTGCCACCCTAATGTAGGCACCAGTTCTGAATCACTTCCCCTGAAAAGACCGGGTGTTACAAGGAAGAGAACTAGATGTGAACTTAAAAATAAAGAGTCAAATGCCAGATCTAGACCTCAATCTCTAGAACTTGCATGCAATAAAGCTTCAGATGCAAAGAATGAGACAACAGTTGGTCAAGGGAGTACTACAAGCAACAATGGTTCAGAAGACAAGGATGCCACTTATAATCAAATAGATGTATCAGCTTCGCTACCAATAATGTCATCTGTTGGTAAAATAACGAATTGCATTTCATCCCAAAATGGGCTCCTATTGAATCCTATTGACATCTCCGAGCATAAAAAAGGGGGAGCTGTACCTTCAGAGAGTCAGACAGGGTTTATTGACTCTGCAAATCAAAAAACTACAGAAAGAACTGAAAACTTGTCTACAGAAAAACTTGTAAGCATGTCCATCTAATATTCTACCGAATATTGTTCATTGGAAACATGCTGGTTCATAAAGTATAGTCTATTGGATGTTAATAGAATGGAAACCCGTTCTTTCCAAAATTGTGATAATTTTGATAAAACTAGAGGGAAATGGACACAAATCTTTGAAATGTTTTATTTATTATCCCGTTTCTCGAGATATATTAATTGCAATTTTGCAGAAATTTGTGATTCAATCAAAATTATGGTCCACTTTGTTATAGAGGAAAAACTCTTTTAACTTCTTGCAGCTTCATAGGTCACATGATGTGGAGATGAAAATGTCAAATTTGTCGGTGACTGCAGAAGATGACATAGTGATGCAGTCACGTTCTAAAGAGTCTCAGGGTTGTATTGGCATTGATCTTTGCGCTCCTGATTCGGTAGATTTACAAGGTACTTATATCTTTGTCACTTTGTGCTTGTACGGTGCATCCTCCTACTCATATATTGATGAATTGAAAGATTTACCTTTTGGTTTGACATACTTATAGATATTCTAGTTGTTTATAATGCTCATGCCTTTGGTAATATTTGATAGAGTAGTGTAATTTACAATTTTGGGATTTATCATGCTTATGTCTTCCGCATTTCTAATGTACTTTCATTTAACACATTGTTTTGTTAAAAACTATGCAAAACTATCAGTATGCTTAGGATTCTCTATTCATTTAGTTTATCTCTCATATTTCTCTGTTCTACATTTCCTGTTGATTCTAGATCACTTACTCTAGTGCACTGCAGAAAATATATCTGATTCTGCACCAAGTAATCTGGTTAAGAATACTGACAGTAAACCAGCATGTGAGGTCACCTCTGAAGATTTGTTAAATTCAAAACATGAGGAAGTGCTTAGATCTGATTCAAATCCAAGCTCTGAGAAAAATCATTTCAATTCAGCTGGCCAGGATGTGGCAAAGTCAATGATGTCACTTCTGCTACCACAAGCAGTTCCCTTACTGAGGAATGTCTCAACAGATGAGAAGTTAACTCTTAACCCTTCAGATATATTGCCTTCTATGGCAACAAATTCCAAGGAAGAACAAAATGAAGTTGGATGTGTTTTGGATGTACCATCACGTGGTAATTATACCTATCCGTGCTATTTTAATTTTTCCTCATTATTTTTTCTCAATGTCTGGCATAGATTAATACATAGCGCCACAAGGGTTTTTGGTGTACCGTGTCTTTTAAATATTCTTTTTGTTGCATTTATGTGTTCTGTGTTTATGTATTCATGTGCTTTGTAAAACCATGTGATTATACGGCAGATAAAATGGTAACAGCGGATGCATATGGGGAACAAGGTGAAAAGATACACAAGCCAAATACTGACCCACATTCAAATTCTTCTAATACTGACCATATGAAGTCTATTGTTCCTGATAGTTTTGAGTATACTCAATTTGAGGATCTCAAAAACTCAGAATTTTTATCTTTTGATATTGCGGAAGTTGGTAGGTCTAGTTTGAGTATGGAAATGTGTTGTCCGAAAAGTCAAGAACATCATCCTGGTGATTTGCCAAATGGACCGTCCACATGCTGTGCTTCAGAGGTAGACTTTAAAAACAGGCCTCCTGATTATGATGTATGTGTTCCTGATTCTGTTCTGGACGACATGTCTCCTCCTGATGTATGCATTCCTGATTCTGTTCTGGATGACATGCCTCTGGCGCATGATAGTTTCAATTCAGGGAAAAATGACCTGTCAGCTGCCCAGGATTTTACTGAAGGTAATGTGTTCATGATATTTGGCATAAAAAATAAAAGTTCTTAAATTCAGATAGTCATGATCAGAAGGGATAAAATGTATATCATAGTATAGTTCTTCTGTCTGTTTTGAACCGAGATGCTTGTTGCAAATTATTAGCTTATTTTGCTGTTTGGTCAAGAATGAAACTTCATGATCTGAGACTAAGGTTTCATTAAATTATTGTTGTGTTTGATCCAGACATCACCATTTCTTACAATTTTAAAACAACGCAGGTATTAGTAATGCATTCTCAGGGGTTAAATCAAAGATTTGTCATTTAAAAAGCATGGAAACCCTTCCAGAAAAAACACAAGATGAAGCTGTTGGTAAAACAAGCAAGACTAAAATAATGACGACGTCTTCTTCTCAGTCACCAAATTTTGTATACACCAGAAGAAAGAGGCGAAATTCTGTTAGCATCCAAGAAAATTGTTCTGCTGTGGAGAGTACAGAATGTGACAAGATTAAACTAGTTACTTCTCAAATGCGTACTGCCGAAGACAGTGTTCCCCCCTCAAAAACCATTGAAACAAAAAATGATAAACTATGTGAACCAGATGATTCTGCAGGTTTAATATCAGGAATATCTCAAGCTCATAGTGAAGTTCCAGATGTACAAAGCAACCTAGTGGAACTAAACTCTTCGTCTCATAATCCAAACCCATCTTCCTGTGAAAATAAGTGCTCTGGTGACAAGGAGGCTCAGTTATTCTCAGAACCAATGGTCCAAAGAAACCAGGAACTCAAGAATAATCTGAACAGCAATGTAAAGTTTGTGGGGAGCTACATGCACCCAATGCCTGTTTCATCGTTACTTCTAAGAACAAGAGAGGATGAAATCCACATTTGTGTTTTATGTGGCCTTCTGACGGAACAGCACAGAACCCTGTTTACCTATAAGGTAGCTATCAAGGAACCGAATTTTGGTTGCCCCTCTGTCATGGCTCACACCCCGATAATGTTGCCAGATCCAAAATATAACTTCATGAGAGAAGTAAGCTGCTTTTCTTTTTCTGTTTTGAAACCCTTATTTCCTTATTTACATTTTACCCAAACTTCTGGCTACATAAATGCTTACAGTCAAAATAAATCATATTGTTTGCTAGAATATGTTGGAAAGAACTTGGGTGGAGTTGACTCCTGATGGACGCTATATTGTCTTAATAGGAAGCATTAAAACCCCCAATTGCAGGTTAACTGTTTCTACAGTTTTGAATTGATATGTAATAAATTTAAACACTGTAAATAGAGTAACTAGATATCGTTTAATACCAGGGAAGGAAAAACTGATTGCTGTTGCTCAACATGCACATCAGTCTGCTCCGAGAAGAATGCGTTGAAGATTGTTCATGTAGAAAGTGGTTATGCATCAGTTATGGCAACACTGGAAGCTGTTGAAGATTTACATTGTATATTGGTTTGTGAACCTAACCGACTTGTTTCTGTTGGAGAGAGTGGAAGACTACAAGTGTGGGTCATGAATTCAACATGGAGGTGATTTTAATGCATTCTCTTTGATTTTTCTTTCTCCTTAAATACAAAAATAAAAAAAATAAAAACTTATGTCCTTTTAAGAATCATGTCTTTTAAAGTTTTTAATTTGCAGTGAATGCGATTGTTACACATTGGTTTCTTATGTGTTAGCTTTTATAATAGAGACCATGGTTATATGATCATGAAGTGCTTGTGCTTTTTATAGCAAATCTTTAGAGTATTCAGGAAACTGTTACTCGAATATTATCACCAATTGTTTCTTGGTTAAAAGGTTCCTAAATTTCATTGATTTCAATTTTCTGACAGTATAAGAGCTTGGATTCTGTCTTTGTTTTACAAACTACTTTTGAAGAGCAAAGGTTGACATAATTGATGAGTTAGACTTAGACCATTGTAACTGTAACATTTATTTCAGTTGTTGGTCACTAAAAAAAATGTATTATTTACTTTAAATGTTTATAATTTATTTTCTGCTAGTTTTATTAAATATTTATATTTATTGGTTGTGGTTGTGGTTGTACAACTTATCTTCTTCACCCCCCTTTATTAACATTTTTGCAGTGAAAAGATAGAGTACTCCATCATTCCGCCTGATGGTTCCATGTCCCCTGGCATTGTGGAATTGAAGAAGATTCCAAACTGTGCTCATTTGGTTGTAAGCCGAAACATTTATGGGGACTTTAGTTTGTGGTATGTTGTCTTTAATTACCTTGAAGGGATGTCCTGTTATATCAGCACCATTCTAGTTATTTTAAACATTAAATTTGATAACAGCTGGTTTATAATCTTATTTAGGAATGTTTTTGCGATATTACACAGGAGCAAAGTTAGGGGTTTTCTCACACACCCATATTACATTTTTATGAGATGTATTTTCTTTTTATCACATTTGTTACATTAATTTGCTTGCATTTTGTCTTAAAATCTATTTTATATAGTCACAGGCTCATCGGTATATGCCTATTTACTTTTTCTGCACATAACCCTGTTTTCCTTCTGTAAATCTGGAACAGACTGAGGTTCCTAGTTTGAGCTTTATCTGTTTCAGAATTCAGGGAATATGTCACTGCTGGCTTTGATGCCATATTTTCATGCCCTTATTTCAACTTCTCTTCAAATTTCTTATTCCAAAAAACCTCTAACCTAGCCCAACAGTTGTTAAAAATAAGAAGAAAGGAGAAGTAATAAGAAAAGTGTAACTAACTTTTAATTTGGCCATTCACTTATAACAATATCTCATTAACATCATTTTCAACGTTTTCCTCAGGGATATTACGAAGCTCAATTGTGTTTCAAGCTTCTCTGCTTCAGAATATCTAATTAATGAGTTCTTTCCAATAAGCTTGTTGCATTTGCAAACAAAAGGCTTAGGATTGAGCTATGCTAGTGTTGAGGAGAAGGCTGAAAAACTTTTAGAAGCAACCAATTTGTGGCACTCAGAGAAAAGAGAGACCTGTGTGTATCTACTACCAACTGATGATGTTGCTATGTGGTTTCTTGTCTCGACTCCCTCGGATGTTGATTGTTGCCAGAATCATGTTTCATCTTCAAGTCACCATGATGTACTTGCAACTAGAAGTTGGAGGCTTGCGCTGTTGGTGAAAAATAACATAATTTTTGGAAGTCCCTTGGATCCTAGGTGCCATATGATGTTTCCTGAGTTGAATATAGTCTGTCATATGTTGTTTGATTCTGTCAACGTCTTTATTCTTTTACTGCTTATGAAGTAGAGGGAAGTAATTTTCCCAATCGATTTTTCAGAATTTTTTTTTGTTTTTCAATGTTAAGATGGAAAGTGAATTAAAAACAGCTTAAACTGAATTTTAAATCAGCGTTCAAGTCTCAGGATCTCCTGTCCTTAAACAATAGCCTGACATTCATTTATGGGGCAGCAGCTGAAGAACTTTACTGCTTATCATTTATGAGGGTGAAAATAAAAGGCAACCTGGTATGTGCTCTAGGCACAGCGGGGTCTACGGACAGGTCTGACCTATTATGGGTCTATTAGGCAGCTATACCTTGAATCTTCAAGAGTTTGATTTCACAAATTGAACCTGTGATCTCATAGTTATATGATATGACAATACTAAAACTATTCCGCCAAGGCTCCAACAACAACAACCAAGCCTTAACCCACTAAGTGGGGTCGGCTACATGGATCAAATTACGCCATAATGTTCTATTATAATTCCGCCAAGGCTTTCCTTCATCATAGTTATGAGGATCTTAAAGACAAAATTTATCAGCCATCAGTTCATACTTCATATTGTTTGAGTTATATAACTATAGCAAAGTACATTCAAGAACTGCTGATGATATATCTTTTTTGCACTATTTAAAAGCTGCTGTGCTATTTGCCTATTCTACACCACAGATTTATCATTTATTGACAGTTTTCAACTGTATGAACACTATGCAGGACAACTACTGTTGGTGTCTCAGGTGGTTATGGAATCACCAGCACAAGTGACGGTGTGGTAAATATGTGGAAATTGTCTACAGGATCCAAGCTTGATACTCTGCATCATTTTCAGGGTATGTTGCAATGTTCACTTTATGCACTGGTCACATTGCACTGACCACTAATGCAGAAGCACTAATGATATTATATTTTTTTTAATGTTAGTTGTAAGTAAAGTAGTGGTTATGTTAGTTTTTCAGAGTTTAAATCTAAGACCTCTTGGTTAGAACTCTTTCAGTGTTTCTCAGCTCACTAACCGAGCTGTCTATATGAGATTAGACACGGATATTGATAGTATTTACTTGGAAATATGTTTAATTTGCTGCACTAGAACTGTCAGTGATTAGTTAGGAATCATCATAAGTTATGATCCATCAATACCTTCAAGAGACTTATAGATGTCATGCTATGTCTTCCACATTTACGTTGTCCGTTTAGAAATTGACCACATTTATGGTGCAACAGTTTCCTTTCCTGTGTTAGTATAGGCCATACTGAAACTTAAACTAAATGTTCACTTTGAGTTGAGTCACTCAAGCGATTAAGATGACTTAACACAACCATGGAGTGAGAAAGTACATATAAGAACATTAGGTTGTTGGTAAATAATCTTAAATTTTTGTAGCATGTGCTTATATTGAGAATATATACACATCAATGTAGTTTAGTCCATTCTTTTGAATCTAGTATAGGGTCTTGAACATTAAAATCTGGTTTGTAGATCACCAGATTTTTTTTACTTTTTTTTCCGTCCTATTGTTAACCAAGTTTGGGCTCCTTAGAGTGAACCCTTCAATCTCCAGTAGTAAAAATACTGAACTTATAAAAATTTGTTGCCCCTTTATTTTACTGCAAACTAGTTAATATTCTTCACGAAACATCTGATTCTGCTCACATAAATAGGTGACAGTAAACATCCAAACATACAAAATTATTTATCTAGGCATAATAGTTGGCACTTGGTTTTTTTTTTTTTTTTTAAAGAAGCCAAACTAGCACACCGAAATTGGCACCGGGGAGAATCGAGTTGGCACTTGGTTCTTGAATACTTTCTTTTCCTTTGCTGATAAACCTTAGAAAAAGGAACTACTTTAGCAGCCATGTTTGATTGACCAGAGACCATAACGTCACTTCCTCAGTTAGAAGAGCGTTTATTCTCAAATGCAAATGCACAAAGCAAAGTTTCATGTATGCATAATGGAGCCCACTCCCCAAAGGAATCCCCTGGAGAGAGTCCTTCCCAATGGGTGTGAACTTTTGTTTGACCACCCTAAATTTGAGAATCCAGGAAAGCATCTGGAGATGGATGTAATAGGCACTTCACAATGTAGGGGTAAAGTAGGTGAGCAAGATTCTAACCCTTGAAAATTTCTCCAAACACGAGACATGGAAAATATGATGAAGCTTAGATCCCATAGGCAGCTGCAACTTGTAAGCTCCCAAACCAATAATAGGGAAGGCTCAGGATAAAGGAGCTGGCAGGCACCTTATTACATGGATTTGTGACCCCATGTTGATAGTGAATTTGTTAGCTACAAATGAACCACTAACCATCGGAGGAATACCAATTTAGTAATACTAGGAATACCAGTATAATCAATTATAATTTGGGACAAGTTACATTTATGTCTCTAAACTGCTTTTCCTATGTCATTCCTCATGGTTGTGTCATTTTGAGTACGATGTTGTGTCATTTTGAGTTTCATATATCCACATACGGGTATGTTGACTGATACTCTTATTTGTTATTTGTGTTTGTGAGATATCTCTAAACTTGAAAATAAATGTTTTAATTTTAGATGGCACTGCCACAAGTCTTGCTACGGATGATTTAGATTCAAATTCGAGAAGTGCTATCGGAGTCGTTGATGGTGGAGGCCAACTGCTGCTTTATCTACATCTTCGTGAATGGGACTCAAACGAGTAGACGATGATAATGTTATTTTCTCGTTGATCTAGCCTTTAAGTTTGTATAGAAATTGTCATAGTTAATGCACTTATAGTGGTCTAAAAGGAAAATGCTAGATATAGCGATACAATCTTTTCTTAATTCTTCACGAAGAACTATAATTGATCAATTAACACCACTACTTGTTGTTTGCCGCACATTCCGCAGTTAAATGACAAAAGACAATTTTGCTTATTTCTTTTTATTAATTTTTTAGATTTTTAGGTATTATATAAAGAGAGGTCCACGTTTTCAAAAAAGAAAAAGCATGTTACTCCCTCCGTCTCATATTACTTGACACAGTTGACCTTATTACGTATGTCAATGCATACATTTGAGCTTAAATATCTTGAATAATATATTAGAAAAAATTATGAAAATTTGATATTTTGAAAATACTCATCGAGACAAATCTAACAGCATCTTATATGATATTATTTATCCTTGTATATTAGTAGAAAAATATGGTCAAAGTAAGTTAGGCCAAAATTACACATTTTCAAATGAGTCATCTATTACGGAACGGAGGGAGTATTGTATACCTTCGTGACAATTTTGCATCACTCGATCTATTTCAATTTTGCATCACTTGAAAAAAATAAACTATAATTTCAATTTATTTCCTGTATATAGCCAGGGTTTGTGATCTATCACACGTAATTAATTTTAATATAATAGATAGTTATAGAATCATATATTTTTGTAGGGGATGTTATAGAATATGTTAGAACGAGTTGAGATCCTCTTCATTTATAAAAATAAACGGAGATTGCCATTATGAAAGAGATAGACACAAAAAATAAGTGGTGGGTTATATTATTAAATGAGTCTCACCATCATTAATTATTTTCAAGATTTTTCTGTGTCTTTATCTCTGCAAACGGAGAAGATTTAAATGGAAAGGATCTTAACTCTGTTGGAACACTAATTTCAATGGAAGCATACATTATTTTCCTTAAAAAACATTGTTTTAGTCTTAACCCTATGATTTTCACTCACCCGTGCTAAGTATGTCTGATATAATAACTATAATTTAATATACTTTAGAGATAAAAAAAACTTATTTAACTCTAAATCTGAATAGTTATTTATTTTATTATTAGTAGCATGTAAAGTTTTTTTTTTTAAAAAAAAAAAACTAAATTAACTCACCTAAATGTATCAAAAAAAAATTTAACTCACCTAAATTAGCACCAACGAGAATCAAACATAAGACTACCACATGTGTAAATTATAAATATTATTTATTTATTAGTCTTTTATACTCATTATTTACCTGAAATATGTAGGCAAATATAACAAATGTTCACGCAGACATTTGACCAAAAGAAAAAGCCTTGCATAAGATCCTCAAATTAGAGTGAAGACATACCCTAATTGTTGGAATGTTTGTGATGAAAAGCCCCAAAACTGCCCAAAAATCACAAGGTTTTAGAGAAGATTGAAGTTGAATGCAAAAGAGAAAATGCAAGTACAACCAGCGTTTATGTCACATATGTATCTCCTATATGGATGGTTAGGGATATAACTCCCGAATTTTGACGATTTTGGGGTTTTCCATCATAGACATTCCAACAAATAGGGTCAATCTTCACTCTATTACAATCAATTAGGAGGTAAAGCTTAATACCTTAGTTTACATTTCGTTTCTGCTATATTTTTTTCTCTGTCAATATAACATTCGGGAGTTATCTCCCTAACCATCCAAGAGATATGTATTTGACCAAACATTGGTAGTACTTTCATTTCCTCGTTTGCACTCAATCAATTCACCAAATAGGATCAATTTTCACTTTATTGATCAATTAGGAGGTCAAGCTTACTACCATCATTTACATTTTGTTTCTGGTATATATTTTTTCCTTTATCAATATAACATCCGGGAGTTATCTCCCTACCCGTCTGAGACATTTTTATCGGAATTGTACAAATTAGAGGTGACAAGAAAATTTTGGGGGCGTAAAAATAAATTCTCTCAAATTTGTATTTTTAGTATATTTGTTATTATTTGTTAATGTGTATATGTGTTATCCAATGCATTTGTCTAATATATGATTAAACATGTATACACTTTTGTAAATTCAGTGACCTAATGACTAAGTTTTGGAGTATTACACAAACGTGTGTGTCTATATATATATATATATCACTTCATCCTTAGGCAAGTGGAGTCGATTAAGTCACGTGATTTTGCCAAACATTCAAACACCTATAATTTCTCTCTTAAGTGTGGATCAATAAGTTTTCTCACATGGAAAATAATAAATACTTCATGTCCATGATAAGTCACTAGTCTTACCAAAATTATCTTTAAAGGAAAAATTATTAAACATTATATATAAGATGTTTGTGCAAAAACTACGTAGATTTTATTTTTCTATTGCATCGGGAGATACGTAGAAGCAAGAGACCACTCTTGTCAAGCACCTTAAAGATGTAACAAAAAAAGAAGAAGATGTTTGTAGGAATTTGGATTTCTCTTTTAATCAACGCATAAACTATTTTTAACGTGAATAATGTGCACATACAAACTACCCGTACAAATTGATAGAAGATACTTAATGACGATACATGCATGTTTCAAACCTCACTTTATTTAGTTTTCTAAAACTATATATAAATTAGATCAGACAAATTGATCCAGAAGAAAAAATCAAAATGGAGCAAACGATAGTTTGTTCTAAAATTATGAATTATGTTATTCATAGTTTGTTTTCTCGTTGCTCTTTGTATGTCTTTATTCAATGCACTTTAATTATGGTGTGACATTGTTGTTCTTCATCTTCTAAAAGAAAACAAATGAGACTACACTTGCATAATACAATTAACATGCTTTAGGACCTATCAAGAAAATCACAAGATCGAAGTAATGTAAATGTTAAAGCAATCATAAGAGTGAACATTATCAAATGTAAATAAAACTATGGGCTTGTAAATAACATAAAATAAACTTTGAACTTAACTGTAAAAGTTAGATGCATATACATTGAAGACTAATACAAACGGCTTTCGAAGGAAAACACAAATTATGAGGACAAGTCATGTCCTGTAAACAAAACCAAGATTCTCCTGTAATGTAAAACAGGAAGATCGCAATGTTTATAAAAGTGATAAAATAAATAATGTATAAGGTAGATTATAAATTTCAAAAGGGTGTGAGAAAAGGCTTACCAGCGATTACATCACGTACATCAAAAAATAGAAAAATAAATATGATCATAACATAAACAAATTTGAGAATTTCAATCTTATTATTCTCCATTAGATGTAACAAACATTAAATGTTGCAATGAATTGTTTTAGCACTTGTAAGAAAGCCATAAAAAGAAAATTAAAGTCATTATTCAAAATCTTTTAGATGCACCTATGTGTCATGTTTGTCCCTTAATATCACTCAAATAAGAATCTTATATAATTAATTTTTATTAACCTTTCATTACTTTTTAGTTTTGTCATAACTGTTCATGATAGACAAAGGAAAATCTATTGTACCATTAAAGAAAATTGGGTTTCTAGCCCCCTATAATTAGGGACGGAGGTAATACCATTAAAGAAAATTGGGTTTCTAGCCCTTAATTGATTATAACCAATATATTTCAATGAACAATATATCATTATTTTGATAAATTTTATTGTGTGTGCAGATGAACATTCATAAGAACTCAAGTAATCCAGAAGAATGGTGACTTTTAAATGTAGTAAAAAACACAAGAAAATGGGTTTTCATCGTGTTGCTTTTAAATACTACTAATTAAACTTTGTATATAAAATATCTACTTTTAAAAGACAATGAGTTAAAAAAAAAAAAAAAAACTTTTTAAAAGTTGGATGTAGACTTGAACAAAATAATAAAGTAAAAGAAAAGGAAATCAGAGATAAAAAGTTATATTGTTTCACTTTCAACCCGATAACTAGTCTAGTCCCTTCCACTTGAATGATTTTTTCTAAATCACCAGATTTACAGTTGTTATAGTACTTCCGGAAACCAACCATATACATTCAGATTCTCAACTCACGCGCATTGAACCAATTGAGGAATACAACTACTTGAAATTACTTTAAAGCCTTCTCAACATCTGAGACCCAACTTTATTGAGGAACCAACTTCCGGTACTTATCAGTATCAACCAAATGGATTTCACTTTGGTCAGTTTCTACCTGTGAATCCCCGATACTTCAAAATGGATGACGCATCGTATCCCATGCGTATCCTGCACCGATACCAGTCTGATACTTTCCGATACGTATTAGGAGAGTATCCGAAGATTAATTTTATTTTTTATTAATAATTATCCGATACTTCCCGATACGTATCAGGAGAGTATTTGATAATTATCCTGCACCAATATATGCCCCGATATTTCCCAATTAATGTTAACTAAGCACTATTGGTGCTCTTTTTAGGATATATTGTGTATGTAATTGACTAATCACCACTCTCTTAATCATCAAGATTATTTATATTTATGTTAATATGCTACGAGCCTATGACTGATTTCTTTTGTTTGTTAATACATTTGCATATTAAAAAAAATGGTTATAATTATATTGTATATTTAATTATATAATTTTTTTTATTAACGTATCCCAGCCGTATCGTATCTTATTTTTGAAATTTTTCCGTATCGGAGCAGTATCATATCCATACTTTATCTCGTATCCGGGCTTCACAGGTTTCTACTAATTGGGTAAGTCTCTAATTACTTTAATCCTCTTGTTCTTCCATTAAGTGTATTTTCAAGTTTCTAGTTCTTTCGGTTAAAAAAAGTATCTCATTGTTGTTACAAACTCATATTAGTTGAGTTTCATTGATTGTTTCACAAGGATTCAAGTATTGAGGCCAAAAGTCCAACTCTATGGTAAAACTAGTGGTGATTATATTGGGTCGTGTGTGTAGTGATGAGTGAGTCAATAAAAAAAAATCTATTTTTCCACTATGGTTCGGGACTAGACAATTAATTGAGTCATAGTGAATGATTTAAGCAATTAAATATGATATTTGGTATATTGAGACTAAAACTAGTGTTAGAAACATTATTAAGGTGTTTTGTAAATTACGCTAAAGTTATGTGATGCAATTGATATGATATACTATAAAATTCTTGATATTGTATATTGTATAAATGATACCCATTTAAGAGATAAGTTTGTGGGGGTGTTGAGTTGCACCAGATTCACCTAAAGTTAATATGTAGCACTAAAGGTTGTAGGGTCGTTAATCATATAGGGTCTAGTAGACCAGCACAAGGTGTTAGGCGGTGTCTTACTCTCTCAGAGGTAATTGAAACGTAGAAGAATAAGAATTTCTAAATTGTCATATAAACTCTCTCGGGGTGTTTTGCTGATTTGCATGATTTTGCAGTGAATTACTTCAAAAACACCTAAGAACTGCTTGGTTACGGGAAAATTGTAATTACATGACTAAAATTGAAAACATTACAAAATGTACAATAAACAATTGTTATAAAACTCCTTTAAATTGGATTTAAATTGTAATAAAATGACGGACAAAGATGTTGAAAATAATGTAAGATGACATGTCGTCAAGGGGTGAGCTTCGAAAAACATGTTATAGAATAAAAAAAAGAGAATAACATATAAAATAATACAATATAAAATCATATCACAATCAATAACAGACATCCAACCAGTTATCAAAATAATTCAAAATAGCTGGTCAACACAATTATCATAATGATATGCATGACTCTAGACTCTAAACTTCTCTTATCTATTTGGTACCATTATTTTCTTAAGTACTCGGTTAGGTAGTCGGTAGTACTATGCCACCACATGGATGGACGGACAATTCACCATATCATGTTGGTCTTTTCATCATTGATAAGTCAAGTCGAAGGGGGAATATCACAGTGGTTTTATCATCAGTGGTAATAAGTCAGGGAATATAATAGTGGTCTTACCATTATTGATAAACCTGTGAAATATCATGGTGGTCTTATCATTATCGATAAGTTGGGTGGAACTTGCCCTCATAGACCCCTCCTCAACCCAAGGCACATATTGTTTTTGGTGTTGAATGATCCTCTTTGTTGGTTGTTTGATATGTCTAATGTTGTTGCTACTGCTCCTTTTGTTACTCAGTCACATGTCACGTCTGCCTCATCTATTAAAGGTTTGACCCCCTCAAACTTGTTAGGTATTTCTTCTTCCGTATGAATTCTTGATTTTGAAGCATCAAATCATATCATATGATCGTAAGTAATTTTTGTCTTTAAATCTTGCATCATCGATGTCAATTTTGACTGCTGGTGGCACTCATATGCCATTAGCAAGAATTGGGTCAGTGTCCACATCTAAGGGTTTGTTTGGTAAACCCAAAAAGCTAACTTATATCGGATAACTTATAGCGGATAAGCTCGTATGCCTAAAAAAGTCCCGTTTGGTAAACGTCATCTTCTCACGAGCTTATAGCTTATGTTTCAGACGTTATTTCAAGTAGCGTTTGAGCTTATAACTTATAGCTTCTCACTTTTTCTTTCGTTTTTACTCTTATCATTTCATTTAAATTCCATGTTTATCCATTACAATTTATTATAATATAGCTTGGTAATAAATACCACTATCCCTCTTTTTTGGGAAAATATTATTATACTTCGTTAATAAATACATCAGCTTGCCTTTCGTTGTAATTTTCTTTATACAATATACCATCAGTTTTTTTTAATATATTTTGACGGAACAATATACTTTCATTGTAATTTTCTTTATTCTCTAATTGTTTGTTCTTTCAAAAATATACCATTAGTTATCTTCAAAAAAAAGTATATCATTAGTTGTGTTACATTTTAATGAAATTATACTTTGTTATTTTGAACTAAATAAAATTATTTTACGTCCATTTATCATGCATATAATAACTTATATTTTTTTTCCAAGAAGATATTATTCGGTATAAATATCCATTGTTGTTAATAATACATATAATAATACATTCTGGTCCTTCAAGCAAATAATAATAATAATAATAATACATTCTGGTAAATTATTTTATAAAGTAGAAACACTTAAATGAAAATAAATATAAAATAAAATTTTAGTGAATAAAATTTAATTTAATATACAATATAAATGATATATTAACTTAATAAATTTAAAGTATTTTTTTAAAAGGAAAATTTAGATTACAAAATTCCAAATACTTAAATATTAATTGATATAAATTTTATTATGATATAAGAATACCCTTTATGTCATTTTACATTTATCAGCTAGTTGAACCACTAAATAGTTCAGTTACCTTATCAGATATCAGTCATTAGTCATCAACTATAAGTTATGAGTCACCAATAATCGGATAAAAGCTATTATCTAGCTTATCTGTTATCTGCTATTTTTACCAAACAAAGCTTAAGTTATCTCTTTCTAATGTTTATTATATTCCTAATCTTACTTTGAGTCTTGCTTCTTTTAATCAATTGTGTGATTCTGGTTACTTGATTACATTTTCTTCCACTCATTGTCATGTGCAAGATCCGCAATCTGGGAGGTTAATTGGGGCTGGACGTAGACATTGGGGGACTTTATGTTTTGGATGAGCTCAAAATTTCAAATACTGCAGCCTCAACCTCTAATTTCATTGTTGATTTCTCATCTTTTCGTTTGAATTTATCATTTTCTAACTTTTATCTATGACATTATCGTCTTGGTCATGTTTTTGCATCTAGATTAAGATATTTAGCCTCTACCTGAGCTTTGGGAAAATTGAAAATTAATGATATTTCTGATTGTTATGGATGTAAACTTGCTAAATTGTCTGCTTTGCCCTTTGATGAAAGTGTTTATGTCTCTAATGCACTTTTTGATTTAGTCAATTCTGATGTGTGGGGTCCACCGCTTGTTCTTACTAGAGGTGGATCTATATATTATGTCTGTTTTATTGATGATTATTCTCGTTATTTTTGGGTTTATCACATGAAAAAACGTTATGAGTTTTTTGGTATTTGATCTTATGTTTTGTGCTATGGTTAAAACCCAACATAATGTTGTTATAAAGTGTTTCCATTTTGATTTAGGTGGTGAATATACTTCTAATCAGTTCTCAGAGTTACTTGCTTATGATGGTACTATTCACCAAAGTTCTTGTACAAATACTCCTCAACAAAATGGCATTGCTGAAAGGAAACATCGTCATATTGTTGAAACAACTCATTCACTTTTGTTGTCTGCTTCTGTTCCAAATGAGTTTTGGGGCGAATCCATTCTCACAAATGTTCATGCTATCAATGGAATTCCTTCATCTGTTACATCAGGTTTGTCTCCCTTTTTAAAATTGTATGGTATCATTCTTGATTATACTTCTTTGAAGGTATTTGGTTCTACCTGTTTTGTTCTTCTTCCATGTGTAAAACATAATAAATTGTCTCCTCGTTCAACAATATGTGTTTTTCTTGGTTATGAGGATGGTCAAAAGGGTTATCGTTGTTATGACCCTTCAAGTAAGAAATTGTATGTTTCTCGCCATGTTGTGTTTCATGAGCACATACCATTTTACTCTATTTTCTCTGATTCTCATACTCCTAGTAGGTCTAAGTTAATTAATATTAATCCCTTTTGTCCTAATGATGATATTTGCATTGATTGCAATGTTAAGAACTGCAGGGATGATACTATGGCTACTCTAGACACAAATGTCCCTTTTGTCCCCATGGCTATCCCACAATATCCTACAAGTGTTAATTATATTCGACCACCACCTCCTCCTAATTGTAATCGTAAGTCTACTTAATTTCCCGATTTTGTTTATTTCAGGTATTCTTCTTCTTTTGCTTCTTTCCTAACCTCTATTCACAGTTTGTCTGAGCCATCTTCCTATAAGGAAGTTATTCTTGATCCTCTTTGGCAGCAGGCTATGGCAGAGGACCTTGCTGCTTTGCACAAAACAAACACTTGGGACTTTTTTTTTTTTTTTTTTACTTGGGACTTAGTACCTCTTCCACATGGAAAGTGTGTTATTGGGTCTTGTTGGGCATACAAGATTAAAATTAAGTATGATGGGTCGGTTGAGCGTTATAAGTTTCGTCTTATGGCTAAGGGATACTCTCAACAATATGGTATGGATTATGAAGAAACTTTTGCTCCAGTGGCCAAGATGGTTGGTATTCGTACCCTTATTGTTGCTGAAATGCTTTCATAAATGGTGATCTTCAAGAAGAAGTTTATATGGTACCTCCACAAGTTGTTTCTCATTATCAGAGGGAAGTGTGTAAGTTAAAGAAGGCTTTATACGACCTCAAACAAGCGATGGTAGCTTGGTTTGAGAAGTTTATCACTATGATTACATCTCTTGCCTACTGTTGCAGTGATCATGATTCTGCCTTGTTTGTTAGGAACACTTCTCATGGTCGTATTTTACTCTCATTATTTGTTGATGATATGATTATTACAGGTGATGATGTTGATGTGGCAATGTAAGATTGTAATATCATAGTATAAGTGAAATGATGCAAGGTGTCGAAGATGAGAACTGTGAAGGAGGACTGAGGAGGATCGGAAATCCGGGTTTTAAATTCAGTGTAGTTGGGGATTTGTGACTTAACGGATATTATGATGGAAGTAGATTTATCATAATACAATGGAAGCAATAAAATCTTAGGATGAAAATTCATAGTCCACCATGAACAACGTACAGAGGTGGTCCACTTTAGAATTAGCCAGGTTGTGAAACTCAACTAGACATGGCAAAACAACCCGCACCCGCCAGGTCCCCCCGCCCCGCCTCGATTTTAACTGGGAAAAGCCAAATTAACTGGGTCCAGGGAAAACCCGCAGGTTTAATGCGGGGCCGGGGCCGGGGACGGGGGATACTCACACCCGCCCCGCCCCCGCCCCGCACCCGTGCATGAGAATTTACCTTATTACCCTTATTTTCCTTAAATTAGAAGGGGGTATATAAAGAGAAGTGACTTCAGCCGCCGTTTCTTTTGCTCTTCACTTCACTAAACCTATTTCCTCCCATCGCACCCCAACCTTCGTTCTTCTCTCTCTCTTCCATTTCCCAATCCCTTTGCTTCGTTGAATCCAATCGATCTTCGTCGAAGATAGTGATACTTCAACCTTCGTTTTCTTCACTACAAGGTTCGATTCTACCGTTTTCTTCTCTATTAACTACTACTTCGTTTTCCAGGGTTTCTCACTTCAAACCTCTAACCCTAGTTAACTTCAATTCAATTTTATTTAATTTAGTTGATTCGTTCTTTGACGCTTCTTCTATACTTGTTTTTGTTTCAGATCTAGTTGAATTTCCACCTCATGCGTTTGATTTGAAGCTCAACTCACTGAATTTGAAGATTCTACAGGTTTTTTACGTTTTACTAGATTTAGTTCTGTTGATTTTATCTACGTTTTTCAGATCTAGATTTTATCTACGTTTTTACTACATTTGTCGATTTTATTTACGTTTTTTACGTTTTTACGTTTCACTGAATTTGAAGCTTAAATATTAAACAAGGTGAGTTGGTTTGACCATCGTGAGTATAATTTTCAAGTTAAATATTAAACATATAGATTTAAGGTGAGTTGGTTTGACGGTTTAGATGGAAATGGCTAAAACGTACATTATACATTTTGGTTAACAATATTAGAGTATGTGGGTATAGCTTTTTGAGGTAATAGACAATTAAACAAGTTTGAGCAATATGTGAATTAGCTTTTTGTTTGTAATATGAAACACTAGCATTTGCATAGCTGTTATTGTTAGTTGATGGATTGGCTTTTTGTTTTACTGCATATATACCCAATTGGTAAAATGCATAGTATTCCTTTAGCTGTCACACAGCAGAAGCTATCACACACTTGGTCTTTATGTAGTGTAAAAACCGGAATCACCTAAACAGCAATTCAATTTAACTCTGTTTTTAGGCTTTCTTATTTGGTTTGAAATTATTGTTGTTAGTACAAGTTTGGTTTCATTATACTATGTGAGTCTAATAGATTTTATGAATTATTGGTTTTAGATGGCAAATGAAGGTACCTCTCAACCACAATGTCCACTCATTTTCCAAGGAAGTACACATCAACCATCTCTAAATGGACAAGAAAGTTCACATCAACCAACTCCAAATGAAAGTGCTAATCCATCAATTGTTGCTCCTACTCCCACTCCCACAACAACTGATACTATAGAGGTTGATAGTGCAGCAACACAAACCCAGTCAAAAAGAAAAAGAAGTGAAGTTTGGGATCATTTTGAAAAGGTCATAGTTGATGGAAAAGTTAAGGCTAAATGTAATTATTGCAAGAAGCTTCTTGGTGGATCATCGAATGACGAGACATCGCACTTAAAAGGACATTTATTGATTTGTCCTCACAAGAAGATTTTTGAAGGTAAAACGGATAAAGGACAACCAATTCTTACTCCTAAAACTTTTCAAGGTAAACAAGAGTTGTGTACTTGGATTTATAATGCTGAAAATTCTAGAAAAGAGCTTGCACATGCAATTATTTTGCATGAATATCCACTTTCAATTGTGGATCATGTTAGTTTTAGAAGATACTCAACTTCTCTCCAACCATTATTTCAAGTCCCTTGTAGAAATACTATTAAAAAGGAGATACTTAAAGTGTATGAATTTGAGAGATCATCAACAATGAAGTTCATCGAAAGTCTTGAAGGAAGAGTGGCCATTACTTCTGACATGTGGACTTCGAGCAATCAAAAAAGAGGGTACATGGCGGTGACTGCTCATTACATTGATGGAAATTGGGCTTTGCATAGTCAGATTTTGAGGTAATTAGAAATTGGGCTTTGCATAGTCAGATTTTGAGGTAATTATAATTTCTTCTAAAAATAATTTTCTTATGTGGCCATCACTTCTGCGCTATTAATGATTATAGATTGATTTGTATCAATATTATAGATTGATTTGTATCAATATTAATGATTATTTTACTGTTATGTTGCTTGGTTGATATGTATCAATTTGAATGACTATGATATTTCACTGTTATGTTGCTTGGTTGATATGTATCAATATTATAGATTGATTTGTATCAATATGAATGATTATTTTCCTATCCCTTTTTGTTGCAACTGTGTTTTGTAAGATAAATTGATTTTCTTTACTATTATGTCATGTATGTATATTCTTGAAAATTTAAGTTTCATTAGTGATGTGTAACTTTAATCTAGTGAATCTTATTATGTCAGGTTTATTTATGTTCCTGCACCGCATACAAGTGAAGTCCTTAGTGATGCGTTGGTTGAGTGTTTGATGGATTGGAACATTGATAAAAAAATTTCCACTATCACTTTGGAAAATTGTAGCACAAATGATGCGATGGTTGAAAAAATTAAGGCCAGGCTGAAACCGGATTCAATGTTAAGGGAGGGGGCCTTACTTCATATGCGCTGTTGCGCACACATACTAAATTTGATTGTAAAAGATGGCTTAGAAGTTGTGAAAGATGGAGTAGAGAAGATACGGGAAAGTGTTGCATTTTGGAATGCAACACCTGAAAGGAAGGAATTATTTGAGAAGACGGCCAATCAATTGAAAATTTCTTGCACCAAGAAATTGGCTTTAGATTGTCCGACTAGATGGAATTCCACTTACAAGATGCTTGAAGTTGCCATTTTGTATGAAGAGGTATTTAATCGATTAGCACTTCGGAGAACTGGGTACACTTCTTTGCCGACAAGTGAACAATGGAGATTTGCAAAAGATATTTGTGAAAAATTGAAAATGTTCAACTCTATCACTGAAGTGTTTTCTGGCACCAAGTATCCAACTGCCAATGAATACTTTCCTAAGATTTGTGAGATTAAAGAAGCAATACTTATGTGGATTGAATCCTCTGATGAATTGATAAGAAAAATGGCCGAGAACATGTTGGTAAAGTTTGACAAGTATTGGAGTGTGATTCATGAAATGATGGGTGTCGCTGCTGTTTTGGATCCAAGGTACAAAACTGTTTTGCTTGATTACTATTATAGAATCTTCTATGGAAATGATGCTGATCATCAAGTTAAGTCAATCCGACAATTGTGTTATGACTTGCTTTATGATTATCAAGCGAGAATGAACAATGATTCTAGTGGTGATTCTCAAATGGTGGATTCTAATGTTGGTACTGTTGGCAGTGATGCTATGAAAAGATATGATTTGTATGTGCTTAGGCAAAAAAGAGCTAGGACTTCATGTGTTAGAACAGAGTTAGATGTTTATTTAGATGAGGAAGTTTTACCGAAAAGTCCAGATTTTGATATTTTATTGTGGTGGAAGTTGAATGGTGTCAAGTATCCGACACTTCAAGCAATTGCAAGGGATGTGTTGGCGATTCCAGTTTCGACTGTAGCTTCTGAATCCGCGTTCAGCACTAGTGGTTATATTGTAAGTCCTCATCGAAGCCGACTTAATCCGACCACTTTAGAGGTTTTGATGTGTGCTAGAAGTTGGTTATGGAATGCTGAGAACACGGGTAAATTTTTAATTTATTCATCTGAATATGAATGTATTTAGTTACTAATTTTGTTTATTTTAAAGATTGCCATTGTTTAATTGTGTTTTATTGATAGGTAATTTTAATTCTAATGTAGGAAATGAAAATGCTATTTTACTCACTGAATTGGAGTCTGATGATGATGAAGGTATATTCTCTTTAAAGTTTATATTGAATTTGTGAAGTTAAATGTTTATATTATAACTTTTATTTTTCAACATAGGTGAACCGCCGATAAGTGACGTTAGTTCGGTTGCAATCTCCCGTCTTGAAGATGATGATTTTTAGTTAACTTGTTCAATTGGAACTTTTGTTGTTGTGACTTTTGATGATTTGGAATCTTGTATTGTTCTATTGGTTTCGAGTTGTAATAATATTTAGAAAGAACTAGATGTTATGAGAGGTTTTGTTGGTTTTGAATTTGGATTGGATATGAGTTGTAATAATATTTAGACAGAATTGATGTTCTAAGCTTGTTAGAAGCTTTAGTTTTAATTATCTTGTTAGAAGTTTTTGTAATGATTTTATAGGCTTTTTTGCCACTGAAACAGGTTTGGTTTGCCACTGAAATTTGAAAATAGGCTTATTGTAAAAAAAAAAAATATTTTTTTTACACTTTTCACGGGTGGGGGTGGAGGCGGGTCTGGGACACCCGTCCCCGTTGGGGGCAGGTCTGGGGGTAAAGATTCTATCCCCGCCGGGTCTGGGGGCGGGGGCGGGGCTGGGTAGTGTGAAACGGGGCCGGGGACGGGTGTGTCAAAACCCGCCCCCGCCCCGTTGCCATGTCTAAACTCAACTTTATTTATCAAAAACTATATTCCTTTGGCTTGAAATATAGGGGAAAAAAAGTACTTCAATTCTATTTAATAATATATTTGAAAAAAGACCATTCAATTAATATAAAATTTATTTTTGAACGATTCTTTTATTTTGACGAAATACAATAGAAACTCTTTGATTTAATACTCGGTAAATTAATAAACCCTCTAAAATAATAAATTTGTCCGGTCCCGACTTGGGCCAATGTAAAAAATTGAAAAACTCGATAAAATAATAAGATAATAATTGTTCGGGAGATCCCTTTATAATTTTCGATCCCAAGAAAATCATAAATTAATAATTCATAGAAACTGAAAAAAATATTAAGAATACATTGAACACATTTGTTCCTCTTGATTACATTTACTGTACTTCAAAAGTCATTATTGATTTCCAATGCATATGAACACAGTAGTTACTAATTTACGTTGAGTCCCAAGGTTCGCTGTAACGTAATTCTAAGAGGCATAGACTAATTTGCCTTTTTGTTTGGTATGTACAGTATAATTACTTAAAAACTCTTTAAATTAATAATTATTAATTTATCGATAAATTAATAACTCTCTAAATTAATAAATTTCTCCGGTCCTGACATTATTAATTTATAAAGTTTTAACCGTATGTTTCTATGAAATATTTTTTAGAAACCTTTATATTTTATGAGATCAACGTAATTAATTGTACTTAACTGAATTTCTTAATAAGTGCGATGCCCTAAAGCTAATAATTTTTACATTTAATTAAGGCGGGAGAAAGTACCAATATAAAGTAAAAATTACATCCCTAAAAAAAAAGTAAAAATTACACTACCATTTTTATAAAAACTTACTAGTTTTGGTTCCTTAACCAGTGTCCCTGGAGCACCGGTTAACATAAAACATCTAATAAATTTAAAGTCCCAGCTCCACTACAATTACCAAAATATCACTTACTTTGTGACATCAAAACCGTCTCTTATGCCCATTAATTTCTCTCTTTGCAAGACATACAAATCAAATTAGATTTCATATATTAAGAAATTCTAATATATATAATCTCACAAGAGCTTTGTTTGGAAGGATGTGCTTTTCTTTCTCACCCTTTTCTTCGTTGCTTTATGCCTTTCTTGTTTCCCTTTCTCTTTCTTTAGCTCCATTTACTTTTTCCTTTTGTATTCTTTTAGCTTTCTTTTTCTCTGATTTTCTTTGCAGGAACTTCCAACACTCTAGCTATAGCTCTTGATCTTGTCATTTTTGAGACTTAAAATATTTATGTCAAAATGATTAGTGCTTATTATAACTCACAAGAGAGAGACATCAAACTGAGTTGCCTAATGTGAATTCCAAATTTGGATTCTTTAAGCTTGTTCCCGAAATGTTTGAGGAAGAGCTTCCATCTGATGAATATCTTTCATTGCTTAGACATTTTGGATCCATTTCCTTAGTAAAACAAAATTAAGTTAATGAATAGGATAATCATAGTGATACCATCATAAATAAAAGATATATATATATATATATAAATGAAAATAAAATGAGAGGAATAGTTTTTTTTGAGAAATGAGAGAAATAGTTCACATGTGTATTAAAAGGGTATGAAAAAAGAAAAATAGATGAAAGATAAATTCGACTTGATGTATTAAGAAGAGACAAAAAGGTGGGAAAGTATGAAAAGAGAGAAATACATCCTTGGATTAATTGGTTTTTGAATCGGATATCGAATTTTAAAAAAATATATAAATACATGAAACATATATTAGATTTGATGTATTGATTGATGTAAGAGAAAACAAAAAATATATATATATATATATATATTTTTATAATAAATAAGACAAAACCCAAAAATAAAGATTACAAGATAATAAAACCAACTGCTCAAATTGGCAATCAGCTATATCAACTCAAATGGTGTGTTTTTCTCTCTTCACTTTGGTTGGTTAGAAATACAATGAATTTATTATTTTTAAAAGACAGCTACACTTTTGAAGTGAAAAATAATAGTTATATATAATTTTAAATAATATAAATTTTATCTCTTGCTAATTAAAGGAAAAATTTCACCAATAAGTAAATAGAGAAAAATAAATATGAGAGGAATAGCTTAAGGGTGTACTTAAATCCAACACAAATGATCCAAACTCTACAAAATAACCTCCAAATTGGCATCAATTGAGTCGTGTATATAGATATATCACTTGTCACATTATCAAAATTCAGTCTTAAAATGTATAGGAGTAAAAAATGTTTGTCAATTTAAACTTTGTAAGACTAAAACGGTAGATTTTAAAGTAGAGGTATTAAAATGGTGAATGTAATAAACATGCTACTGATAAACCGATGGTGGACCTAAACCAATTATCCTTAGATAACATTTTAACTTGTAATAAACCAATCCTCTCAAAAACTAATATGATTTCTCATCAACAAAAACTATCAAGTAACTGCAATGCAAGCCACCTATAGTATATCTAACTTCTCTATTCCTCCCTCTAAACACAACTTGAATTACATTTTACATGAGACTTTACCAGCTTTCTTCATTATATTGTAATATCTTTGAGACAAATGCAATAGGTTTAGGTTTATGGGGTCTTTTCAAGTACTACTAGTTCATCATTAATAAATGCTTAATGGTACTTTTTTTCCAATCAAAGTTCTTTTTTTAGCCTTGTAGTTAGCAAATGTAAGAAAAGGTATATGGGTCCACTAATTTGAATATGTGAAGGACACGCAGCTAGCTTTTGACTGTGTGTGTCTATATATATATATATATATGACCGTTACAATTTATTTTGGGATCAGAATAAATTTTGAGGTTGAAAGTTTATGGCCAAATCATTTTTGACTAACCAGAAAGTGATTCTAAGGAGTCCAAACATGGAGCCAAATACTTCAATGAAAAATAACAGTTCAAAAATAAAGAGGGCATTGAGTAATAATAATAACAAACCTCAAGAGAAGACACATTTCCAACAGGATGGACCTTTGGCTTACCATGCAACCAAGCTTCCCTGTTACTATCAAACACATGGAGAGAATATTTCCCATTAGTGGAAGCCATGTATACAAAAAGCAGACTGACAAAAGAAAGCAATCTTTTTACTGTCTTATTTATAGCCCCTTTTTCTTATTCTGCTAGTTGAAAAATAAAGTTTATGCCACCCCATGTGATCCATATCACATCTTTACCTCTCTTTATATATATTTTTGGGTTAATTATGTTTTTGATCCCTACAAAATTGCGACCTTGTAAGTTTAGTCCTTACTTAATTTTAATAGCATTTTTAATCCCTACAAAAAATTTCTGCACTCAATATTAATCCTTACTCAATCCAAATTTGTTTAATTTATGCTTAAACTCTTAAGTTTTTCAACAATTTTTTACAGGCGTGTTAAGAACGTTATTAAAAGGTCCTCCAAAAAAAATATCGCAAAAATTTGATTTCTACGTCCATATTTTTGTTACTTATATCTTAAATTTTTGTCGTTTTAAAAACTTCATATTTAATTTATTTCATGTTAAAAAATTATAGATTTTAGTAAATGAACCTTTCATAGTGTTCTAAACTTGTATAAAAAGAATCGTTAAAAAATTTAAGAGTTTAAGGATAATTAAACAAAATTTATTTTAGTAGGGACTAAATTTATAAGTAAAATTTTTTTTGTAGGGATTAAAAATGCTATTAAAATTAAGTAAGGACTAAACTTACAAGGTTGCAATTTTGTAGGGACCAAAAACATAATTAACCCTATATTTTTTTGGTGGTGACCTCTCTTTATATATAAACATGGTGCAACAAATTTGGCAAATAACATTGTTAGAAAGAATAAAATTAGTGATGAAAAAAATGATACTCTCTAATTCTCTGAAAATACTTTGGTGATTTTGAATTTTTGTGACTTTGATGATTTTAGTGTATTTAATTGATCAACGGATAATTAAAATAAATTATTTTGATGAGATAGAGTGATTGGTTAAGAGAGATAGAGATGAAGTCACCAAACTCCAAAACATCAAAGTGAAACCTTTAATTCTCTGTTCATTAACGGCAAATTCAAAGAAAGATTATACAGTTTCCCTCTGTAAATCTCGGTTGCTAATTTAACTTCTTTTAGTTTTAGTATTGTGTAATTGAGTCCTTAAACATGATCAAACTTTAAAAGTAATGTAAAAAGAACTCATTTTCATAAGTAGATTTAAATATATTTTCAACCCTATAAAATCGACTTATAAGATGATAAATATCTTTTGCCTATAAACACATTTTTAAATTATATCTTATCCAATATGAGAATCTTAACATCCGGAGGCTCGGCTTCCAATTGGGGTATCTCATCTCAATTAATAACAATGTGTCTGTGCATATATGAAGAATTCAAAGGACACATAATCCCTTTGCACCAACATTTCTACGGGTGGCACTTTGGTGACATTAATGTCACCGTGCCATTGCATCTGGACCACACATTGCCATTGCCATTGCATCTGGACCACACAACACATCTAATGCCACCCAATGGGTGACCCAGATTTAATGTCACCGTGACATTAATGTCACACAAGTATTTCCCCATTTCTACCTAAGGGTCTACCAAAAAATTAGCTTTAAGACTAAGTTTTCCAACTATGTGGCTCCATGTAATAATAGCTACCGTTATAAATTAGCCCCACAAAATCCTAAAGAAAGAGATATCTCTATTTTTAAAATAGATAATAGGGAAATACATATATCAAAAACCTGTTTTTACTTGCTTTTCTCCCACTAGCTAGTAAAGAGTATATATTATTACCCCATCATCATGGAATTTGGGTGCTCTTGTTTTGAGGACACAGACAAAACAAAGCAAACTTTGAATCATTTATTCCTTTTGTGAATTTTCGTGCCTATATATTTGTTTATGTGCAGGGAATTGAGAAAGAGATATTGCTAAACTGAATAAGACATGCATGAATTGCTCTGCTTATAAAGCTACTTTATCACATGATAATTGAAACATAATAATGAAATAGTATCTATATCAAATGATAATCAACCAACAATGGGAACAAAGATATATATTACTCGGATTTTGAACATGGTGATAAAGAAATCCCCACGGACCAAGGTTATCATAGAAACCATAAATATATACTAGTATTATGTATTATATATATTATATATTACCTGGAAGATTTGCTCCAAATGATATTATTTTCTTTATCTTGATTAGTGATTTCTGCATCCAACTTAACTGGCAGATCATTAGGCCTTGTTGAAGAGTTTATGTCAAACATGAAGTTATCAGAAGTATCTCCAGATGAACCATTGTCATACATATCAGATTGACCTACTCCATTTTAAACACAAGAAAAATCAAGAAAATAGTAGATAAATATATGGCCTAATATATAATCTTCTTACTAATTAAATTGAGTATAATCACATCTACCAAAAAAAAAAAAAAAAATTTGAGTATAATCACTAACCTGATGATGCTGGTGGTCTATCTGTAATTTTCACCGTCCGGTACATCTAATTTAAATTTGTAGAGTATCATTAACACGGAAAAGCAATTATAACATATGCACATGCATAAATATATTTTTTTACTCATACGCAAGTTTATTTTCCATCATTAGATCAATAAATCTTTTTGTATTTCATTTAATTTGATAGTGGATTTTACGAATCCAATTTAAACTAAATGAAACACAACAAATCATATCAATTTGGTTATGACTCATGGGGGTTCGCCTCCCACCTAAAGTGGGTAAAATGAGAATGTAGTATAGTAAAAAGTAAATAATTTCATGAAAAATAACAAAATTCATTAATTTTCTTCATATATATAAATTAATTTTAAAACAACTAAAAAAAAGGATGGTCGGATGAGTATCCGCTACCAAGATCCACGCATCAACAGTGGAATTTGAATTGAAATCCCTGATATAGTATCTATGTAACACCGACACTTCTGATTAAATGTGTGTCAAGTGTTTGGAATGTGTCAACACATGTGATTCTATTAAATGAATTAATTTTTTTCTAATTATTATTGTGTCAACGTGTTAGTATTTGCATTGTGTCCGATATTCGTGTCTTTGGTGGTTCTTCATAGTATAGTATGAACTCAAACTATATCAATTGGATCAGTTGGCATAATATTGTACTACTTAAAGCATATATAGGACATCAAATTAAAATAACAAAAAAATACTTTCATGAATTTACTCAATTGATACATGGCTGTATAAAGGTTTTAGCTGATGCAGAAAACAAATGGTTCTGGTTTTCTGGTAAATGTGGAAGCATTGAAAAATGTGACTAACCATGGTTAAAGCTGATACGATAAAAGAACTCCCCAGTCATGACAGAGGAGAGGATCATTGAGAAATGATGATGTTTAGTACTTTCTCATTTGTTATTTTTCCTATTTTCTTGTGCAATATAAAATAATAATAATAATAATAATAATAATAATAATAATAATAATTTTGACTACATAGCGTGACCAAGACTCATTTTGAATTTCTCAGACTTTGTCTTACTCGTTTTTAGAAATTTGATAGCTACTGTACAACTCTCTCTCTTTCTAAGTCACACTACTACAATTTTCTCCCTTAATTAGGGTGGTTCATTCTTCCAAGCAAAAAGCTACTTAGTCTTATTACTAGCTTGCAGAACCATAGCTAAATATAAAAATAATTTTTGCTAAGGAAATTAACCATTGGAATTTGAAACATATCCATAAACCAACCACTCCTTGTACTACATTACAAACTAGTATATAGTATTATATTATATATAATTCTGTAACAGTAACCATTAAAACACGCAATCAGAACTGTACCATTCTTCAACCTCAATTTCAAAGGACTACAGAAGAACTTAAAATAACCTTGAAGGAGTTTATAATTAACAGATTATTATAACTATAAACTATTTAGTTTAGTGCAAATGAAAGAGTTTAAGATTATACCTGTAAATGAGATTTAACATGTGATAGGGTTAGATCCTTTACATCCATTAGCTCAAGAACTGATTTGGGTGTAGCTCCTAAAATCCAGAACACCATTTAACAATACAAAATTAGCTGCCATAACCAAATAAACAAATAGAACCAGAAAAAATTATAGCGAGTTTGACAAAATTATCACGGTGGGTTTGACAAAATCACAGTAGTTCTATGACCGACAAAAATAATGTGTCATCGTGATTCAAACAAACTCATCCTTAATCCAAACATGTTCAAAGAAGGTACGAAAATTTACTTTCATGGCCACCCAAAAGTTCAACAGCATGAACAAAGCAATTATGAAGAGTGGTAGTCCAACGCATCCTCGGAGCTCTCACGCTGCGCTTTGAAGGAAACCGCGGCAACAACTTTGATCTCATCGAAGTATGAGAATGAAAAGCTGTTGTTGAACTTGAAGCAGAAGCATCAAAAGGTGGTTGTGGTTGAGAAAATAAAGCAATAGAAGGATTAGGGTTTTGATGATACACTGGAATTCCTCTAATAGGTTTGAGAAACCCTAACTCTTCACTTAAGCTTTGGTAATTATTTTGGTTTTGATGAAATGGTTGAAAAGAGTTATTGTTGGAATTATTAGTGTTTTGAAAAGGGTTAGGTATGAGATTGTAGAGGTTTGAAGAAGAAGGAGCCCTTAGATTGGAAAGAGAAGGGTCAAAGGTATGATTTGCTTCTGTTCTTGACTCCAAAGCTCTTTTCCAGAATCCTAAATCATCCAACTCATCTTGATCATCTGTATTTCTCCTCCAACTTGATGTTTGTTTGCTGTTTGGAAGACTGATTTGCAATGATAAATCTAGTTGTGCTGGGAATAGCTCCATCTTAACACAACTATATTTTTCTATATCTATATATCTATCTATATATATAGTTTTCAATATGCACTACACTTTTTTTCTTCTTGATCTTGAGTTATATAATTCCACTTAGCTCAATTTTATGCTTCACAATCTATATATATAATAGCACAACTAAATGACAATTTTTAAGGATAAGAAAAAACTGAGAAATACTATATAATAGTGATGATAGTAAGTGATGTGGAAAAGAATGGATATTAATTAGAGTTATTTAAGAAGTACAATCAATTTCATTGAGTAGTTGTAATTGTAGAGCAGAGATTTTGAGATTTAGAAAGAAGAAGAAAAACAAAGAGAGAGAATACAATGAGTGTGAAATGAATGGTTTGTGTCTTTTGTGTGAGAGGTATATGTGAGAAAATGACACTTGAGAGAAGAAAAAGGACTATAGTATACTCTAGAGAGAGATTAGAGGGTGTAGGGTAGTATATAGGGTGAGAAAGGGAGAAAAGTGGTTAATATTATATGAAAGGATGTGAAATTATAAGATAAAGAGGGGAACAAAAGAAAAAGGTAAATAAGTTTATAACTTTTTTTCCTTTTTATAAATCTACTCTCTTTTGCCCTCTTTTTCTTTGGAGTAAAAAATTGGAAAAGTGAAGAAATTTTTTTGTAAGCTTTAACGTGTGCATTGTGTGTCCTTCTGCAACGAATTCTTCACTTTCTAATATACACGTACAAGAGAAACCTTATTTAACTGAAACCTATGGCTCTGGCTATTTTTCACTATGCTAAAAAAAAAAGCAATAAATATGGAATTTACAGTCACATGATTGCTCACAATTTTTCAGATCTTATGTTTGTTAATTCCTTTTATAAGTTAATGACCTAATTATAAGCCACTCATTGTGGTCTTGATAAAGCCCTAATTTCTTTGCAAATCACATCATGCATTATTCTTCGCATAATTATGGGCCCTTACTTTATGTTTTGTCATTTTTAGGGCACATAAAATATGCATATTGTCCAAATTGATGGCAAAAATGAAAAAAAAAATAGACCGTGAGAATTTTTGTTTAAGAGTGAAGACTCGTATTGATCCTTCACAATTTTTTGACAACCCAATTCAGTTTGCGAAAAAAAATAAAATCTAAATTAGTATCGAATGTTTTTATACTAGGGACAAATTAGTCTTTATATTATAATGAATGAAGGACTAATTTGTCCTCGGCATGAAAATGTCATAGACTAATTTAAGTTTTATTTTTGCTAGGGACTAAATTGGCCTGTCATAAATTTTTGATGGGCCAAAATGGATATTCACTCTTTGTTCTAACTAAAAGACAATAACACAAAACTAAAGGGTAAAATTATCATTTCAGTTGGGTTTTTGCCCTCTTTTGTAACAAAAAAACATCATTTCAGAATATGATTGATTTTTCAAGCAATTAAGGATGTGATGGAAATCAAGAATGTAAAACGAATAATGAATCATTATTCAACACATATACAATCCGCCAATGAAAAATAAACTATCCTTAACGATGCACACCACTAGCTTATAACCTTGTATACTAGTTTATAAATGCTAGGTGTAAATACACTATCCTTAACTGAATGAGTTGTGTTATTTGAACATCCATATATGTGACAACTTTTGTGACAACCAAAATTTTACAAAGGAAATGAGGTAGCGGCACAAAAACCAAAGCAATAAAGAGAGAAAGTAAAAAGATAATGTGAGTATGAGAGAGAAAGTTGTCACAAAAGTTGGAAAAAAAATGGTTGTTCAATTATCATTTCTCTAACTGAATCCCTCAATCAAACCATCACGCCTAAAACTGAATCCCTCAAACAAACTTACCCTATCCGCATTTCTCATCAAACCACTAAAGCCTTTTGTTACTACTAAGAACAAGAACGGTGCCAACACATCCCCTTGCTTAAGGCCTCTTTGGATACTTATCTCCTCTGCTTGGCTACCATTCACAAGAATTGACTGACATGCTTCTACCAAACACTCACACTTTCATCCATGCCACCCACTTATCACAAAAGCCAAATATCCTCATCATGTACTCCAAAAAACCTCAATCCACACTATTTCTTATGGTTTGTGAAAGGAAAATGTGTTGTACTCCCTCCGTCCCATAATAAGTCAGTCATTTGTAAAAAAGAATTGTTGTCCCAAAATGAATGGCTCATTTCACTTTTCAATATAATATTAATTACCTTTTTCCAATTATATTTTCTGAATAATACTAATTGCATCACTCTCAATTCAATTTTTTCAACTATTGACTGAGGGTTCAATCACTGCACCGCATAGAAGCCCTTTAATTAGTTTTAGGATTAATTAGAGGTTGATACACTTGTGTGTTGTTTTAATTTTTGTATTACCCGTTTGGGGTCGACTGACACACTTGTGTAGGTTTATTGGGTTAGGTTTATGTCCTCGCCAATTTTATTTTATTTTGTAACTTTTCCCCGTTTTTTATAATATATATGAGCAATTGACACAAGATTAGAGCAGCGTACCAACTTAGTTGGCGTTACTCTTTTCTTTTTGTTGTCAATTTGCTCTTGGCTTATCACAAAAAAAAATTCAATTTTTTCCACTTTGCATTTATGATAATGATGAATGTACCATTACTTGCCAAAGATACTTAGAATCATTTTTTTATCTCTTTCACTTATACATTTTTCTACGTATGAAATCACCAAATGAATCCCTTATTATATATGGGACCGAGGGAGAATAGACAATAGTATAGTGGAAAGATTGTACAAAAACGAAGAAAAAGTATAGTAGAAAAAGATGGGAAGAAATTAGTGCTTTACTAGACGAATCAATCCATTCCTCCAACATGACATCGATTATAGTACATCCAAAATCAAGTTTCAGTATAGAAATAATCCTTTTTTTTAGTAAAGAAATAAATTTTGTTTTTTTGTAAAGAAATAATTTTTGTTTTCAAGCATGCTACCACGTTCCAATTCCAGCATATAACATTCAAATACTTCCCTCTGAAAAAACGTTCATATGTCAATATAATATATCAAAAACAGGGTCATCCCAATAAATATTTAGGTGTAAAACAAACTCTAAGTCAATATAATATATCAAAAACAGGGTCATCCCAATAAATATTTAGGTGTAAAACAAACTCTAAGAATGAGGCCATTTAAAACTCTTTTACAGCTAAAGTAATATCTTTTTCAAAAATACTAGTTACAAACCCGTGCTTCGCACGGGGGTTAGCTACTTTTTTGACAAAATATTATATCGGACGGATAAATTGCGAAATGACACATAATTATAAACCATAACACAATATTTGGAAGCATAAAAGCCAAGTTTATAGTATCGTCAATCCATGTTGAGTTTAGAGAATCACATTAGAAAGGTTTTAAATCATGGTTGCATACTTCTTTTAGAAGTTTACACACGTGCATTAGGAAGTCAATCTCCTGTAAAAATATTTGGGAGTTGACTAATTAAGAAATTCTGAACTTGAATTAAAAACATACCTGATGATAATTGATAAGAATATAAAATGATTGATGTCATTTTTATAGAAATGCATACCTGAGAAATTGCAAATATGCGGAGATCAACCGGCTTATACATTTTCCCACTACAAAATAGATTTTCAGTTTGAGATGTCAACATGTCACTATAAAGAACAGCTAAGAATGCAGAAGCCATTGAATGTTGCAAAGAGTTCCATGGTACCACCTAAAATGTTGTAACTTAATTAATTTTATTTTCCCCAACTTTTTATCACTTGAAACCTTAAAATTAGGTGACTGAGATGTCAACATGTAATCACTATAAAGAACAGCTAAGAATGCAGAAGCCACTGAATGTTGCAAAGAGTTCCATGGTACCACCCCGAATTAATTTTATTTTCCCCAACTTTTTATCACTTGAAACCTTAAAATTAGGTGACAACAACTTTACTTTTAACTTGAACACTTATTACTTGCATTTAAAACCGAAATGATTTTACCCTTTTTGTTGACCGCAAACAAACCAATTTGTAGATAGTTGGAGAATAGAGTTGATCATCAATACTCGTGCGAGCCATCTCTGCTCACTTTCCGTTATTTGTTTTGATTTTGTATATTTGCACATGTTTTCCCATAATATATGTATTACGTTCTGATTTAAATCATTACACAATACTATACATTTAATGTTTAGTATCTGATGGTTAAT
Source organism: Medicago sativa (assembly GCF_051527215.1). Lineage (NCBI taxonomy): Eukaryota > Viridiplantae > Streptophyta > Magnoliopsida > Fabales > Fabaceae > Medicago > Medicago sativa. The sequence continues at coordinate 59,581,629 of NC_140756.1, forward strand.
AAAACTAATTTTGTAATTCCTTAAAAAAAAAATATTAATAAGACTTTTTTTTTAGAAGACAATCTTTTATATATTTAAGGATCATATGCACATGTAAAAGAACTCAATATAAATTATACATTCAATTTCTTTTATATATTTAGTTTCTTTAACATGTTTAATTATAAGTTTTTATAATCTAAAACGGTACTAATTTTGGGAGGAAGAATATTAAAAATGTTCATTCGATTGCTCGATTTACAATCAGGCTAATCTAAGTGAATTGAGTTGAATAAAGAATACTATATTCATCAAAGATATAGAATAGGTGAAGTGTATAAAGGACTAAAAGCAACTAAGCCACTTTGCAACAAATGAAGGAAAAATCTACATATCACCACTTATTACGAAAATGTCATTAGTTAGAATATCCAAATTTGAAGACAAATTAATTTGAACATCTCAATCATTCAAATGATTTTCACAGTCACAACAATTAATTAATAAAATAAAATAAAATAAATAAACAATTAAAGTTAACATGAGCACACTATATCACAAGAGATCCTCACACTTTCTTCAGATGAGGCCTATTTTTCCATTTACACTCTCAAACTGTACACAACTCAAAATATTGCAACATATTTATTTGCATGCTGCTGAATAATTAGTGGTACAGTAATCTGCATTATATGATATGATGGTGAGGTTTAGTATGGGAATGGGGAGTTCTTTCCCATGATGGGAAAGTTTGATATGGACCATTGATATATTGATTTTTTTATTTCAACAGTTCAGATTTATCACCTGCAACTTGCTTTAACTTTTTGCTGGCACATGGTACACCAAAAGCAGCGGCCCCACCTGCAGATTAAACAATATTATTTCATTTTGTTTTATAGGCTTTTGGCAATTAGACATGAGTTTGTCTTGTAATTTTAACTTGTCAACACTAATTATTATTTGTAATCATTTATTATTACTTCTATTTTTTCATTTTTATATAAAATATTAAAATAAATTAATATACACCCTCCGGTCACTATTATAAGCAAAAAAACTTAATTTTAGATTCATTCATTAAATGATGTATTTGGTTTATAATAAAGACCACATACATCATTTAATGAATGAATCTAAAATGTAGTTTTTTGCTAATAATAGTGACCGGAGGGCGTACGTAAATAAATGTTTACGTTGAATAATAGTTTGATGAAATAACATAAAATTTGAACAACATTTTGAAAAAAAATGTTTACGTTGAATAACACGTGTTTTGAATTTTTAGACACACACTTATTAAATATTAGTGTTTTTTTTTTTGGAAAGAAATTGTTTACTAATATTTAGTTTTTATAGTTTAAAAAATAATAAAGGAGGTGTACATAAATATATTTAGTAGTAACTTTGAAAGTTGGTAAATTTTTCTAAACAAATAATCATAATAATTATTATTTGTTGTGGTGTTGGATAATTTTTATTTTAAATTTTGAAATTAATAACCTTTTTTTCACCAAAAAATTAATAATGTTAAAAATAAGAAATCACCGATCATCAAAATTTCTTTATAAAAAGTTACTGCCACGTACTATGATTTTATTATTGGTAGCTCTCATGCGTTATTATTCTCGATTTATTTTTGTTATGCTACCTTTTTAAATAAAATTTTGCTTAATTTTTTGTAAACTGTTAAAAAATGGTAATTTTTTTAACATTATCGTAATTTTTTTAAGGGTGGTGTTAACTTGTGCTATAAGGGCACATGTTAAGCCACCAAAAGTAGAAATATTCTCTTGAATTTTGTGCACTCAATTAATAAAAAGTAAAAAAATTAAATTCAAATGCATTAATTACAACAAATTATTTCCACTTTTGACTCATTAACTTATGTCTTAAGGGCACAAGTTAGCATTTCCCTTTTTTTAATTGGCACGGGGTTTTGCTAAATGCTAAATTTTTCGCCAATGATCGTTAAAAAGTGTTCCGAAAACGGATCGTACCTAATTTTGTTTTTTTAACTTTATTCGATAATCTAAACTTTTCGCTAATTATCGGTAAAGAGTGTCCCGAAAACGGATCGTACTTAATTTTATTTTTTTAACTTTATCTGGTAATTTTAATATTTCGCTAATTATCGTTAAAGTGTGTGTTGAAAACGAATCATACCTAATTTTAACTTTTTAAACTTTATTCGGTAATCTAAATTTTTCGCTAATTATCGTTAAAGTGTGTTCCAAAAACACTCATCATAATAAATGCCACAACTAATTTTCCAGTTTGTGTGTTTGAGACATAGGCTACGTACAGCATAAGAGAAGTTTGTTATTATATTTTAGGTCAAATGCATTTAAAGGTCCTTTAAGATTTTCGTTTTTCCCAAAGTAATCATTTAAGTTTCAAAAGTCTCAAACAAGTCTTTAAGTTTCAAAAGTCACAAACAAGTCCTTTTAGTTTTTGAATCGTTTCAAACAGGTCATTTTAGAGGATGATGGTGATGATTCAGATGATAGCAACAAAGAGTATTATCTACCATTTGCCATACCTAAAAAGATGACTAATTTTAAGTGGGTGTTAGGAGCTAGATTTGGTACCAAAGATGAGTTCAAAGAAGCAATTACCAACTATGTTATCTACAATATGACTTGTTTGAAACGATTCAAAAACTAAAAGGATTTGTTTGGGACTTTTGAAACTTAAAAGACCACTTAGGGAAAAACGAAAAACTTAAAGACATTTAGATGCATTTGACCTATATTTTATATTTTAATAGTAAAACTTATCTATTAACCAAAGCAAGCTTCATAGAGTTTTTTTTCCTTCTCCGCGTTCATCAGCTGGCAACATAAATTTTTTCATGGCCGATGGGATTCAAAATGACATCAACAGAACAGGATTGGTCGATTGAAATATTTTCAATTGAAGAAGGAATGAAAAGAATATAAAGGAAGGGAATGGACTGACAATGGGTATGATATGAACAATTGAAATATGATAAGATATAAATGAAGAACACAAGACACATGTATATGAATTATCGAAGAACCATTTTCGGAGAAGTCGAAATTCATACTTGTTTTCTGTTAGAAATTGGACCGGTGACAGATCTGATGGGTTTCAGCCAAGAAAATTGTAGAGGGAGAACGTTTTCACCAGAACAAAATTATCGACAGAGACGATGATGTGCGGTCGTTAGTTCAGCAAAGAAGATGATACTTCAGATCAGATTTGTTATCATTTGTACGGATTTTGGCTGTTGGAATGAAGGTTGAATGAAAACAATTTAAGCAATATTATTTGTGTTCTGAAATTAATTTGTGTTATACATTAGCAAAATGGGGGATGTGTACTGGAAAAAGCAAAAAAGCATTAAAAACTAATTTAATTTTTATTTATTTTATTTTTCAACAGGTATCTCACCGCCACCTGTCCTGGGAATGGGAGCTTTCCCATGGTGGGAAAAAACTTCCCATTCCCAGGCTAAATGCCACCATGATATGATATGTACTCAGAACTTGGCCTACACCCCCACATGCAATTTGAAATTCAGTTAATTTAGTTTAGTTAGTTGCTACTCCCGTAGATTTGTCTTTAAACATTCTGAAGCTTAACGCATTTAGAAATGCTTTTAAATATTGTCTAGATGCCATTTTCCAATCTCCTCTTGTCTTCATCATTGCCTTAAATTCCTCAAAACTTACTCGACCATCCTTTAACAAAACAATATTAGATGTTATAAAAGAGTAACTAATATAACTAACTTCTAACTAATCATAACTAACTTGTATCAAACTATATCTAACATATATCTTACCTTATCCAAGTCGACATCGTTGGGAATGCTTCTGTTAGATGCTCATCATTTCCAAGCCTTCTCATGTGAACACTCATTGTGACGAACTCTTCACATTTGAAGGTGTCATTTCCATCAAAATCTGCTTGTTGTCATCAATTAATAACCAAGTTCATTTTTTTCATTATAGTTACAATGCTATAGATAGAAAAAGATCATATAATTTGTTAAAGCTATCTAAATCTGGAAATAAGTTTTATATTTGTTTTGGATAATGATGGAAATCAGCCAAAGCTTTCCTATGAAGGAAATCAGGTTATATTCGGTTAGTGATTAACTGCTGCAACTATGTAGCACTGACACGCCAACACTAATAATAAACTGCGAAAATAAATTGAGTGTAATCACACATGTTGCTGTCATGTCGGACACCAGACACACCTTCAATAAAAAATGTCGGTGCAACAGAGTTTGCTATCATTTTTTTAACACAAAATACACTACGATGCCGCAAGAAGGCAATCTATGTTTAAATTGATTGTTTCTTAATCTCTGTGTCGAAACTTTAAAAGACCAAAGATTAGGAACAGAGGGAGTAGATGATGGGAAAAAACCAACAATTTGTCAAGCTTAATATGAGAAGATGGATTAGAAAGTAAAATAGGGAATGAAAGTGTATATAGTTGGATGATATTATAACCTTCACATTTTCTCCAATTCTAGCATTCTTGTCAACAATTGCTCTTTTGATACGGGAGTTTCTGCCAATACCAATTGGAACACTGCCTTTAGCAGCCAAAAAACTTTTATCAGCTTCTGTCTGAAAATCAGAAAATCAATGTTGCAGTTATGATTATTTCCTTGTAACTTACACAAGCCAATGAATGAATTGAGCTGCATCTAAGCATTTCAACTGCTTTCTTAAGTCAAACATTAGCTGTTAAATAAAACTATAACAATGATCAGTGCAAGTAGTTTTAAACTGCATTTTACCTCGTAATAATCTGCGCCCATCAACAAAGTGTCTTCAATAATCGCACCTCCTGATATGCAAGAATGCAGCCCAACCACTGAATGGAAGATTTTGCAGTTCTAGGAAACAAACAAAATTAAAGTTTCTCACAATTAAATCCATTTAATCATATTTGACATCTTTGTAAAGAAAAGTATAAATCTCACATTCTTTTAAACAGATTCAGAAACAATTTACCTTAATCACACATCCTTCCCCGATAACACTATCAGTGATATCAGCATCAAGCATCTTCGACAGAGGCAAATATCGCAGTTGAGTCTAAATTGGAGATGAACGATCATAGAAACTGAAATTAATGCCCAAAAATGATACACACTAATGACCAAAAATAACACAATCATGACTCATAAATCAACTTACTGATGTGATTTTTAAGAAAAGCATAAATTATTTTGTGTTAGACTAAGCTAATAAAAATCATCTATTGAAAATAATTTTCAACATAAGCTACTGAAAACAACCTTCTATTTTGATCAATTCTTAGAATCTCATTTATTTAAAAAACTGTCACAAAGAAATGATCAAATTTATTTCCACTTCACAACTTATCTGCGGGAGCTATGAAATTAGAAGCAACTTATATATGATTGCCAATTGTTAGCTTTCATGTGAGCAGTTGGTTAAATATACCAAAAAGGATTCAAAAATTGACAATGTGATCATAAGTCTACTTCAATTGAGAGGGAGTTATGGTACTAATGTGCATTTAAAGGTGTCAGAGAACATTTAATATATAAGAAAACCATGAATTGAAGAAACACTTTCTTGTCAAAAAGTACTTCCAGTCTATCCTTCTCTGTGCCTGACCAACACTTTTTGTTCTTTATGTTATGTAATGGAGTTTTCTATTCACATGTAAATAAAGGTGTTTGGAATGTCTATTATTAATTAGAAAAATAAAGAACAAAAACGAAAGAAAAGAAACATGGTTGCAAAACTCCAAGGGGTTGCATACACATGATAAATTGAAACTTCAACAGAAAAAGAACATGATCACCATGCTAGAACTGATGATTCATGGTAGCAGCAACGAAGAACAACATAGAGATGGAAACCCAAAAGTGCTACAACAAACAGAATGAAAAGCATTCTCAGTGTAATCAAGCTTCAACAGTTTCAACATTGAACATTCCAATAAGAAAAAATTGCAAGCCAAGACCTTGACGACAGTAACACACCAAGCATCACAAAATTTTGAATCGACTCAAGCAGCAATTGCAATTAGATAGAATGTCTTCCATTAAAATAATATAGAAGAAAATGAGAACATGAAAATCGAAAGAGTTACATATATAAAGCCTTACACGAAGAGTTTCCCATATTGCTTCATCACTCATGCTTTCTTCATCCCCTGGCATTAGAGCTTTACACATTCTGCACATATAACAAACATGAACGACCCGTGAGTGAGAAATGGAAGGGAGGGAGGGAGGGGAGTAATGTTCTTTGTCTCACAATTCATTCATAAACACATTTTACCCAAGGTAAGGCTCTAAGCTAAAAAGGAACTCACCATGACTTATTCTGAACACTCTCAATAGATTATGCTCCAATTCAAAGCTCTTGCCATTGTTATCCCTTCAGCCCTCTTCTCTTCTCTTGCTCTTAAAATCATAGCTTCAGACATATGCTTCAATCCTTATCATTTCAATCCGGGCGGTGAACCAAATATTTCAACATGAACATTCCAACTACATTAGAGCAGATTTTTTATTCAACAACTGAAACTTGTAACTCAGTTTTCTCCATCATAACATAATTGAATTAAGCAATTCCAAAGCCTATTTCAAGTTAATTTCTGTCTTCTTTCTAATGGTATAAGTCCTATTGCAAACTGATGTATGAACAGAGAGATATGACAGAACATTCCAACAACAGTTCAGATTTTTACTTCAGCAGCACAAACTTCTAACTCAATTTTCTCAGTCATAGAATTAAGTTCTTCCAGAGCCTATTTCGTGTTAAATTTTGTCTATTTTCCAATGGTTCAATTTTCACTCAAAAACGATGTCAGCACAAGAATTTATGACCATTTTTCTAACAGTAGGTCTATACGAATTTTAACCAACATTTCTTAAAATTCCACCATAACCAAACAAATTCTTCTCTATCAATTGGTTTGTAATTGCATTCCTTTAACAAAATCACACAACCAAATCAACCAAATATTTTTTTAAAATTCCAAAACTCAAAAGAATAACTAAAAGTCTTGTTTCATGCCAGAAACTCCTCCACCACAAACCAAAAATTATCAATAGAAAGCATGAACAAAGGATTTTCAATACACAACTCACTAAAAACATACACAATCTAAGGTTCCTTTCAGATCAACAATATGCTCAATGTAATTCAAATGCTTCTCAAAGATTCATTGCATAGAAAATCTGCATTGATGCTATACCAGAAAAGTACTTCTACACACAAGATTACAGAGCGAAAATGCATTTCTTTAACAAATCAACCAAATTTTTTTTTCCAAATTCGAAAACTTAGTTGAATAGTTAAAAGTCTTTCTCATTATCATTGAATTGCCTTAACATTAACCACAAAACCACAAAAATTAAAGTCTGTTAACAACACAAACATGATTAGCACAAAACATGAGATGTGACATTGTAACTTTTGTAAGGCTTATAAATAACCATCAGTATCAATTAGATTTTAATAAGTCAAGTTCACAGTTGCTAGTAGTCCCCTGAGTTTGGCAAGTCACATTCAAACTCATAAGATTCAAATTCATTTCAACACCAAAGCAAAGCTTTCAACAACATTGCCAAATTTGAACCATCATACACATAAGAAAGGCAATAAATCTTTAATACCATTCCCAAAAATAAATAAATCAATACCATTTGCAAAACTTTCAATAACATCACCAAATTTTAACCATCATAGACCAGTCATTGGGAGTGTATGCTTAAGTTGTCTGCTGCTTGATTTAAAGATCACTGTTGATTTCCAAATACCACATCAAAGACTTATCTAGCTGATTTTTCTGTGGAAGCACAAGATTTCAATGTTTATTAACATACTCATCTAAATTCTAAAGCATTATGGTCACACTCTTCAACTTCATCAATCCAATCACAAGAAGAAACAGCCAAACAGAAGAGAAAAAAGATGTCCTTGATATATATATATATATTGCACTAATAAACTTGAATCAATTGAAGTCAATAATTTGGTTTCCTATGACAGTGTTAAAAAACTTACACTTTAGTAGGAGATGAGGTTCTTTTGTACTTAAGTATTCTGAATATATCCATGTAACAAAAACTGGAATAACTCCCAGCAAGAAAGACACCTGAATGCATAATAAACAAAGCCCCATCACAAAGTTGCCAACATCATAAATATTAAATATTAAATGACTAACAAATAAAAGCTTTAGATCCAATTTTCTTATACTCCATGCGAAAATATTGAAACTTGAGTTGAACATCACAAAATTTGACATGCATACACTATTTTTTTCTCTTCACAATTACACTGCCATTCACATTGAAGTTAAAATTGATTGATTTTTCTAAAAAATATGATCATAATGCATCAGATTTAGCTAACAACTCACATCATCTTAATCAACAAATTAAAATATCTTTCAACACAGTCCAGATCACAATAATCAGAACTACGAACTATACAAATCAACTCAAACAATCATTCAGTTTCAAATGAAAATCTTAACCAAAAAAACCTTACCATCGCTAAGGCACCAAGAGACTTGCGCTTCTTAAATACTTGCAGAAGAAGCTCATCGTTGACCATAAAAAATCCTTTGTATGCCATGAAAAACTTGAAAGAGTTGATACCTGAGATTAAGAAACATAGACGAACTACCTGAAATTAATTCCTCCAAACTCATTTAAATCACAACAATTCAAGATACAAAAAAAAGGTAATAATTGATTGAAAACTATAGGATATGATATAAAGTATAAACATTTTTTTAACATATTCTTCCCCATAACTCACCAGCTTCAAATCCTCTTCATAATCTTCAATGTTGAAATTTATATCTGCCTCTACTCCTCTGAACTTAATTGCAGCTCTATCATATGCACTGAGTAGAAAAAACATCAAAAATTTATTATATACTAAATATATGTATGTATTTTTAACCATAAAAGAATGAATGAAATTTTATATGAATTAAATTAATGATGACTCACCAAGCAGCCGCATGAACCAAAGAGTACTGATAACCCCCGAAAAAATATTCTCAACATTAAAGGACAGACCTGAAACAAATTGATTTTCAGACCATTAATCATAAAACAATTACAACATCAATATTTTAACCCTACAATTTTTACATTCAATTTAAATATAAATTTACATAGAACATACCTTATGGGATGAAATTATCATAGATTAAAATCTAGAAGTGTCTTGAAAAAAAGAAAAAAAAAACAAAAATCAGTAAACAACTTAAAAAATAAAACTAATTAACTGAAAATTAAAAAAATTGTAGCTAAAGAAAAAAAGCTATTTCACAATACTGGCATAATTTTACCAAATCAGATACAAAGGAAAATGGTTGATATTAGACTGTAACAGAGACTACCATCCAGCACCATTCAGATCAAATTCAACCATGTCCCTATGTATCTTCTTAAACAGACATTTTTCTAAAATATTTCACAGAAACCATCAAACAGAAATGATTTACAATCACTTACAAAAATTTACCTCCAATTTTTCTTGTTCCTTCCTCCAATTGCAAACCCAACCCCCATACTTTCAATTAAGCTTTCTTTGTATAAGGAGACACACATGCAGCAACTTTAATTAACCCTTCATTGAGAAATTGAAATTGGGGCTGAAAAGGGTTAGGGTTTGGATGAAATTGAAATTGAAATGTAAATTGAGCTTGATAGAATAAGCTTACCTTAATTTCCTTTGCTTCTAAAATCGGTGCAGATCAGAGTGTTGGACGGCGAGGTCGACGGCGGCGATTTCTTTCTCTCGTCCCTCTCCTCTTCCGTTCTCTCTCGTCGCCCTTCTTCCTCTCCCGTTCCCGTTTCTCTCGGTCCCTTCGTTCCCTCTTCTTTCTCTCGTTCCCTTTTCTCTCTTCTCTCTTCTCACCCTTTTCTAACGACATGCAATTTCTCTCTTCTCTCTTCTTTCTCTCGTCCACCCTTCTTCCTCTCCCGTTTCTCTCGTCCCCCTTCTTTTGTTTTCTGTTTTTTTTTTCTTTTCACATATAATAATAGGCAAGGGGAGTCCAATTACCAATTTACCAAAATGCCCCTCAGAAGGGCAAAAAGGTAATTTCCACGGACATTCATTTTCTTATCTAGTTTAGTAGATTCTTACGTAAATTTTATTTTTCGGCCGTTTTGAGATGCAAAACCGTCTATTATTTAACATTTTTTAACCTTAGATAAATTTTTATTAATTTTAACAACATTGAAGATACATAAAATGCAAAGACCTGAACATAGCTACATGTGCATGTGGGCCTAAGAAAGAATTATATTTAGACTATTACTTCTTTCACCCTATCACCTTCTCGCGCGCCCTATGTTTTTTACTTCTTTCACCCTATCACCTTCTCGTGCGCCCTATGCTTTTTACGAAAAGTCCATGTGATTTTCGACCGTTCTTCGTCATCGTTCATGAGCTTCATCCGGCTGAACCGCACACTCTCGACTGAGTCGGTCGATGGACGTCGATACTCAACACCATCCACCCTCTGTGTGTCTCTGTTGTTGAGTCGGCGGTTGATTGAGACATAACAATAAGAGCATGTAGAATTATTTCAACAGAGTTTGTAAATTTGTTTTCACATTTGCTTGCAAATCTAACATTCAATTTTAAGACAAACGAGGTCCTAGATTAGCAAGGTCGTCCCTGCAATTTTGAGTGACCTGTGTAAAACGTGAAATAAGTGCCCTAAATTTTTTATACATAACACACATGCATGCTCGCACGCACGCGCGTCTGCAATTGAATAAAGATTATAAGATTTATTGATAAGAAAATGCAGCCTGATGATTTTGGTTAGGTTGTAGTTTGTTAGGTACATAATGATGGAAGTCTTTGTAATTTTTTGTCTTATGTGAAAATTCAAACTTCACTTTTCAGTTGATCGGGATGATACAACCAACCATGCACCGTAGTATTGATTATAAAAATACCTTAAACTTTGATCCTTTTGTCTTTTCCTCTTCTCTATAGATTTTGAAGTCTCTCTTGTATAGTTTGAGTTGGTAATCTCTTTTTATTACACATGATTCAAATTTATGGTATTTGTCAAGTTAGTGGAAAGTGGGAACTGAGAAGTTACCAACTGGCTTAGCTAATAAACTTAACTTCTAATTGTATATTATTGGAACTTGGAAGCAAGAACCTATACTTGTTTTTATAAATCAGTGGTTACTAAATTGACGTTCATGCAACTAACATCATAATATTTGATGTTGCAACCTACCCTGATGTTACTAAATTGTGACTGAATCTTTCTTTCTGACAGGAATTTAAGAGTATTGTCCATGGAGAACAACACAGTTGATGAGAAGGATGGAAAATGGTTGCTTGACCTTGCTGTAAATAATACAGTTCTTGAGACACTAAATTTTTACCAAACTAACCTTTACTTAAACATAACTGATATTGGCAAGGTGGGAATCAACACACAGGACACTTAAGAGCTTTTTTGGATATGCATCTTCTCTAGAAGAATTTGGTGGAGGTCCCTATGATGAAGATCTAAAGAATTATTTTGCTGTATCATTACCAACAAACTTAAGTCGATTGAGTTTGACAAATATTTTAAATGAAGAATTTGTGTTCCCTAATGCAGCCAAACTGATAAAGTTGGAACTTAGCGATGCAAAGTTGGATATGGCAGGTTCATAGTCACATAATTCGTAATTCGCTTCGGTACGTGATACGGGTTCGGGTACGCGGTACTTAACATGAGAAAAATTCGGTACGTTTGGGGGTATAGAACTTCGGTACGCCTCGGTTCGTAGTACTAGTTAATTAAATATAATAACCTATCAATAATTTTTTAATAAAAAGATATTTTTAGTACAATTTTTAAGGAAAACTGCATGTTGTTTACTTATTGAAACAAAGCTAAAGAGAAAAATAGTCCCACATCGGATTGTTTTACTAGCATGAAATTTCTACTAGCATAGACATGTAGCTTACATTTTAAATAAGCCCACAACATCGCTGAATTTAATGCTTGGAAACGGTGGGCCCATTGTGGTATGCTTATTCCAAGGTGGTTTGCACTTCCGTTCCCAATTCTCACGAATTGGTTGAAATTAGTTTAATTTTTTATTTAATTATTGTTTATTACGAGGACGTTCGGTTCCCTGTTCCATGAGAATTCCCAGCGAATTATGTAAGAACCCGGTTCGTACGTACCTAGTTCGTGGTTCTCCGGGGTGATGAACGAATTATGTTATTATGGGCAGGTTATTGAACATTAATTCATAGATGTTCAAACTTGGAAATCCTCGATATAAGATTCTATAATTTTATCAATGATATGTATAATTTGAAAAGTAAAACATTTATTTTGAATGAGCATGAGTCCATTTGAATATCTATAATGAACTAATAAACTTTTCCTCGTGGACAATCAAGGATTGCAATTGGAGACGATGGATTAGTAGCACTTGCTCAATATTGTAAGAAGCTAAAAAAGCTAACAATCGAAAGAGGTGGTGATGAGGATGATGATGATGAAGAAGAATACATTTTTTTCCCACGTAGGACTAACTGAGTTATCACATTGCTATCAAGAGCTGGAATACCTGACTGTTTATGGATCTAACATCACAAATGAATCGCTAGCAAAAATCGGTACTCACTTGAAAAACCTGTGACTTTCGCCTCACAAATTAATTATATCATCTTTACTTAAACTAGCTTTCGGCTAAGGAATTAAGTACAACAACATTCACCCATTTCTTTCTACAAAATCTATGTTGTTTTGTGAGAACATGAGTTGGTTAACCATTAAAATCAACAGCAATCCATGAGCCTATTTTGAATTTTCTTTCTTACCCTTAAAATTTGAAAAGTTATGGTTATCCCACCTTTTGCATTAGCAAGGTCGTCACTGCAATTTTGAGTGAGCTGTGCAAGACGAGAAGTAAGTGCCCTAAATTTTGTATATGTAACATTCATGTGTACCCGCACGCACGCTCGTCTGCAAACACTACATCACACGCACACACACACTCGCACACACAAACACGCACTACGTTAAATATTTGGTGCCCGTGGAAAAATGGAGTCATGTGTAATTGCACCTCGAACTGATGCAGACCTACAGTACATTGGAGAAAACAGTCCAAATGTGAGATGTATGCTTTTTGGCAATGTTGGTAAAATCGATGAAGGGCTCTTGGAATTCTCCAAGGTTGTCCAAGTCTTTAGAAACTTGAAATGAGAAAATGTCTTCATTTCAGCGAGAGTTCACTAGCTAAGGCTGCAACCAAACTATTTGAAAAAGAAATTTGCATGTATATATGGGTACAAGGGTATAGAGAATCATCACCTAGTGGGTGTGATCTTTTAGCAATTAATATACCCCATTCCAATATTGAAATCACCTCTTAGAGAATTGTTGGCATTGCTAAACATCACAATCAACTTTTTGCATATCGCTCCCTTACTGGAGAGTGAAACAGATCTTCCGGATGACGTGCTAACACCAACTTTTCCGGTAATGAGAGTGGGTGTTGGAAGATACAGAAGTTTCCTCATTAATCATTTTCTAGGAAATTTTATATATTTCTATTTCCTTTTATTTTTCCTTGTAACTATTTTCTTCTTAATTCAAGGTTGTCCAATACTTCAAAAACTTGAAATAAGATATTGTTCTTTTTTAAGTGAGAATGCGCTAGTTGATGCTGCAAGTAGCTTGTTCAAATTAAATGTTGAAACAAGATTACAATATTTCAAGTATATTTGGTACAAGGATACGAGGAATCATCATCTAGTGGGCGTCATCTTTTTGCAATGGAGCAACCGAGTTTAAATATTGAGGTCATCCCTTCAGAAATTGTTGGTTATATTGAGCATAAGACTCAACTTTTGATGTATCACTCCCTTGTTGGACCACGAAAAGATATTCCAGATGACGTGCTAACACCTACATTTCCGCTAACGAGGGTCATAAGTTTTCTTCATTAATCATATTATAAGGAGTTCTACATATTTCTATTTCCTATTATTTTTCTTGTAATTATTTTCTCCTTAATGAGATTCGAACCCCATACTTTACATATATTATGCATTATCCCTATCAACTGAGTTAAACTCACGGGGATACTTAATAAATAAGATATGAATGCACATTTGTTTGTTTGTTTGAGTTTAATAAATAAATCCATGAATAAACAAATAAACCATCTAAAAGTAATTATTTATTATTTTATTTTTTTTTGAAGGATTTATTATTATTATTATTAATTTATTATTATTGAATTTGAATGAAGAGTGAAGCTGCGCATACGTGTGTTATTGACTCAAAAAAAAAAAAACACAACAAAATCGCAAATCGCAAATGGCAAGCAGCAGGAACATACTGAAATCGCAAACCTGAATGAAGCAAGAAACGGCAACACCGGAATCGCAAATCGCAAGCAGGAAGAGAAGTAAGTAATTGATTCAGATTCCTTCTTCTCCTGTTCTTGTATTCTTGTGCTTTTTTTTTTTTTAATATGAGATTCGATTCCTTTTCTCCTGTTCAAATTTCTGAATTTTCAAGTCTCTAACGGAGTCCGTAACGGCGATTTTCCTGTGATTTTTGTTCTCGACGTGATACCGTTTTGTAACGGCCGCAATCCCGGTACCGGTCCGTTTTTTGAAACCTTGATGTCTTGCAACACTAGGTGAATTAGGCGATGTAACTTCAATTTCATATGTTTGTTCCTTTCACATTACCCACTGTATTTGGCTCCAACACCAACAACCTTGGATTCATGGAAAATGAGTGTGTGTTAAAAGGCGGCGCCAACACTGTGACATGCACTAAGTTTAGATGATTAAGTGTTGTGTTCACCTCTAATTTCTGACTGTACTTTAGTTTCATTTTGTACTCCAAGACTGGAGACTCAATTCTTCGTATCAAGAACATTGTTTCTCGCATGTTTGTCCAACGATTGTGTCTCCTGTTTCGGAGTCCCAAATAAAACTAAAGTAGAGTTAGAAATTGAAGCTTCAGTTTCAAAGTGAATACAACATTGAATTACCTGAACTTACCTCATGTCACGGTGTTGGTACCGCCTTTTAACACACACTCATTCTCCATGAATCAGATGTTGTTGGTGTTGGAGCCAAATAAAGCGAGTAATTTGAAAGGAACAACATATGAAGTTGAAGTTATGGTGCCTAATTCACCTATTGTTGCACCTCATCGTTTTTATCTACTATTTGTGGTCTATGCACAAATTCCTTAACCATACAAGTTCACCTGTCGCATTAGTCATGCACGATACTCAACTTCAGTGCTTGACCTTGCAACAACAGTTAGGTTCTTGCTTTTCCACGAGACCAGATTATCTCCAATGAGAACACAAGATGCTGAAGTTGATCTTCTATCGCCTGCCCAATCTATATCTAAATATCCAAGAATATTAGTTTGGCCTATTTCCATATAAATCAGGATCTTTTGATGTATCACATGGCGAATTGAGAAACTGACTAATGACACTGACTGGAAAGGCATCGTCTGGCCTGGTCATAGTGTGAGATAGTTTAACTTTCCAACCAATCTCCTATATCGGCCCTGGTGTAAATGGGGCTCCCCCTGACTGAGATGATTTACCTTGTGGTGTATGTAGATTATATTGTTATTAAAGTGACGATGAAAAGGGCACTAAACAACTAAAGCAACACTTGTTTGCATATTTTCAGACGAAAGATCTTGGCCAGTTGCAATACTTTCTTGGATTGAAGTTGCTCAATCAAAAACATGTATTGCCATTTCTCAGAGAAAATATGCTCTTGTCATTTTGGATGAAATAAAGATGCTTGATTGTAAGCTTGTGAATACACCTAGGGATCCAAATGGGAATCTTATACTTAATTAGAAGGAGCTTTGTCCAGACCCAGGCCAATTTAGCAGATTGGTTGGAAAGTTAAACTATCTCACTATGACTGAGATGATCTATCTAATTAGGATCCGAACAACTGCTTTCCAATGACTATCGAACGGTGGATTGAGAAACTGAATAATGACATTTACCGGAAAGGAACTGTCTCGCCTGGTCATAGTGAGATAGTTTAACTTTCCAACCAATCTTCTATATCGGCCCGGGTCTGGATTGGGCTCCCCTGTATTAGGCTTATTAGGTATAAGCTTCACCTTTGATTGAGATGATTTACCTCGTTGTAGATGATACTGTTATTACAAGTGATTATGAAAAGGGAATTAAACAACTAAAGCAACACTTGTTTACACATTTTCAGACCAAATATCTTGTTGATTGCGATACTTTCTTGGAATTGAAGTTGCTCAATCAAAAAGCAGGTATTGTCATTTCTCAAAGAAAATATGCTCTTGACATTTTGGAGGAAACAAGGATGCTTGATTGTAAGCATGTGGATACACATATGGAATCAGCCATGATGAATATAAATATAAACCATGGAATCAGCCATGATCTAACTTTTCCTTGTATCCACTTTTATAGCCTCAGGTTGTTCAATTAGGAAATGCCACCTTATTACACATCAACATCCACCGTGACAAAAAAACATTTTTATAATGATTTTCATGTTTTATTTGTTAGTTGCTTTTTGAATAATATTAGTCTTGTCAAACTCTAATCCAGGATGAATATTAATGTATTTTTGCTCGTGCTAGGTTACCATCTAAGATGCAGATTATAGGATTTGAGTGATTATTTAATCATTGAGCTTTTTTATGTATGTCTGATCTTTTGTTGCTGCTAATCTATCTTTCAGATTCTAAATGACAACTAGACGATTTATTCAACTCTGCATCTATTTGTTTGCCGGGAGTTCATTTATATGGTCACCTGGAAATTGTTCTGTTGGTGATTTAGAATCAGGCCAGGTTAGTAAATATTTGTTTATGTGTGCTGTTCCTTTCTAAGTTTGGGTCAGTGTCCACAAACTTCTAAAATAACAGCATATGGATCCCATTGCCCTAAAAAATAATGACATTCACTTCTGATATGCCTTCTTCCTGAACTTCACATTGGTGACAATTTGAAGTAAGGGATCTGTACCAGCAGTCAGCATGGTAGATCGGTAGATACTTGTAGGCCCAAGTATGCAAGGCCCACTCAGAGTCATCCAAAGAGTTAAGTTAGAGAAGGGGGCAAAGTTAGTAACTGAGAGTGAGAGGAGAGAAATTGAAGAATGATATGTGTCAGGGAAATCCTGTTATAAGGATGCTGAGTGGGGAGAGAGGGATAGGAAGTGAAATCATCAAGTCTGTTAAGAGGCGGAGAGCATTGGTTCTCTGAGGAGCTTAGCTCTGTGGACAATAGGATCTTCATTCTATTGTATTTTCCTTTGATTTCCAGAAATAATACACTCTTTATTTTCCATTACTACTCTATTTTCTTCCATTTGACAACAAACGTGAAACTTTGTCGAATCTCTATGGCATGGATCAAATACTCTATTTTCTTCCATTTACTGTTTCTGTAATCCGGATTCGCATCACAGTAGATGGTCAATGTCATCTATTTTGCTGTAGATGGTCAATGTCATCTATTTTGCTGTTAATATTTGTACATTATCCTATCAATTGACTGTATCTGTTTTCCTTGGCAAGAGATGCAGAAACATCGGCATTTGTTTCAACAATAGGAATAATGAATTCACAGAACCCTTTGAATGCCAAACTAGAATTCTTCTCTGTAAGAGACTGTGTTTTTCTTGTTGAAATGACTTATTTCAAAATGAGCATGGCACCCCAACCAATGTGCAATTCACATTGGTCATCAATTATTCCATAGTAAGTCACAGATTTTAGTGTTTGATAAGATGGAAAAAGTCACTTATAGTATCAAGGGAGGGTATAAGAAGCAAGCGTCGTAGTAGAGATCGTGTCTTAACACTGAAACAAGCAAATGTTGTTGTGCATAATTTTAAAGCAAACCAAAAAATAAACCTAATGTCACACTAAGAATTTTACGATGGATGAGTGGTCACAAAAGACACAGTAAGGTTAGAAGTACAATTTGTAGCGAGAAATTTGAGGTAGCCCTCACTATACAAAAGATGATTGAGTCTTGACTTAAGTGGTTTGGACACGTGTGGAGAAACCCGTAGAAGTACCGGTAACAAGAGTTGATCATAGGTTAGATAGTTTAATTAGTTAAGAGATACAGGAAAACGTTAGATAGTTCAATAGTTAATAGATACAGGGAAACTAAGAAATAAAAAATCAAACCATTACAAGTGATTTTGATGTAAATAATAATAATCTATCTTTGGACCTTATAAATAACAGAGCTTTACGATAGAAATTCAGTGTATAGCCGGCTCCACCTGGAGAGAAAGGCTTGGTTGTTGTTTTTGATGATCTGCATTCTTTTTGTAAATAATTAGCACATTCAGTGTATGTAACACTCCCATTTGACACATTCCCTGCTTTATGTAAATAATTAGCACATTCAGTGTATGTAACACTCCCTTTTGACACATTCCCTGCTTTAACATGTTAGTCCTAAATATGCATTTCCAGCACTCCCATTGTTCCAGTTGGCTGGTTTCTTACACGTGTTCTATAATCTATCAGTTTTATACTCTATTCTCCTCTTATCGTATAAATAGGCTGTAACAGTCATGCGTTTAACCTCTATTTGCAATTTATACTACAACTCTTAACAAGCCAAAGAGAAAGTCCAATTTCCACCCCTTTGCAATTTTATATATTTTGTTAAATGACTGAAGGGTATACTCGTGATCTGTTGTTTTTATTGTTAGTCCTTGTATCAGTTGTGTTCAACTTATGAAATACATAAACTGTATCTAAGAATGCAGTTAAAAAGCAGCAGGATACATTATGTACTGATTGTGCATATCATAGTTTGATATTCTCATCTATAAGCTAGTAGGGAGTAGTAAATAAATAATCATTTCAGATATGAATAGAGGTTTTATAACCTTGCTGCATTACTCATCTTGCTTTTGGGGGACATTGCATCCTACAGTTTTAATTTTTTTGTCATAAAAATAAAATTTCAGCTCTATATTTTGCCAGGTTTTATAGACCATACATACCTATATAGATCCCTTAGTTCTGTGTAAATCCACATAAGCTGGTATTTTTTTTTTTCTCTGGATGAACATTTGCATGTAGGTGCTATTTGATACCTTTGCATTCTTGCCTAATAGTAGCATAAAAAATCTCATGCTTAATTTGACATTTCTCATGCACAAAAGTACTTCCATATAAAGTGCCCTTTTTCCGGTTCAAACTTATTGAATAATATCTTTCATTTTCATTTCAGATGGTTGATTCCCCAAACCCTATCTCTAATAGCAGAAATGATAAAGCTTCTTCTCCGACAAAGCAATATCTGATGCAGTCTTATTATGACAGATATACAAGCTTACATGATTCAGATTTTGAAAATTTCATGTCTCAAGAAGTCACTTCTGGTCTGTGTGAAGCGCTTCCGGAAAACCATAATTCCATGTTAAGATTGTCAGTTGTAAGACGTGATCTTGTTGGTGAAGGTTCTCATCGCCGTATGTCTACATTAATCAAATTACAAAGCCAACAGTTGAAGTCTTTGTCTGAACTTTTAAGCTACTCGTGTGAATTCATAGTTATTGAAAGATTGCCTTCTGGAGTTTTTGCCGATCCATTTGAATTACAACATCTTGCTCAACGTTGTGGTAAGTACTCTTAACCTGCTTTTCAGATTACAAATAAAATAGAAAGTGGAAAAGAAATTTCATGTTTTCACATTGAAGATCTCCATATTTTTTCTAATCAATAACACATTTTTATTGCAGTGTTGAATGATATAGCTGTGTTTGGTGATACAAATCTGGAGCTGCCTTCGTTCTTGTCCAACCGTTCTGCTGTTGAAATCCATTTAGATGTTGATCCAAATACATTACTACAGCCAACAGATTTCAGCATAGAGTTTCCTTTGCATGCACGATATCAAGTAAGGCTGTTATAACTTATAAGTCAACTTATATCTTAATGTCACTGTTGGATAAACATGCCCTTTACATTCTCTGTAACCATTATTTAGTGTTATATGTTCTAATTACATACTGCCATTGCTAAAGTTTGTCCTGTTTCAAGAATAAAAAGGTTGTCCTGAACAAAGTACTATACCAGTATTGTTGTCCCTTACCAGGTAAATTGCAGTATTGCCTCATCTTACATTTTCCCCTCTTTTTTTGCAGCCTCTGAATGAAAGTGGCTACTCGATAGTTGAATTTGGTGCACCGGATATGTTACTTCGCTGCAGCACAAAGGAAAAGGTGGAAAATAACAATTGCTTGTTCAGATTGAAAAACGATGATGCCAATCTGTATGATGCCGGTCTTGTTTGGAGAATACCATCGGGAAGAAAGGCGCATTCTGAACTTGTCTCTGCCGTTACATTTCTTATCGCCTTGTTATCAACTCTTGTAATTGTGGTAACATCATTGCATTATTTCAATTGTAGAGTGAACAAAGATTTGAAACAATCGTAAATGTTTTTATTAATGCAATTTTTGCTTCAGTGGTTCTACGCATTCGGTATCTGTTGTATTTATTTGAGAATATTTTCTCATCAGTCAAAAGAATTTGCTTGAATATTTTTACCACAACCACAATTCTCCTGAATTTCACTTATGTAGATACAAAATAGTGTTAAACAGTACATTCATTCATGGACAAATTTTTGGTATGCACCAAGTATAGCTCTCAAATTAACATTTTATGGGTAAGGCTGTGAATCATATTAAAATAACTTCTTTTTGATGAAAAAAGTTTTTTGCCATATTAAAGTTTGATGAGTATTATTGATGCCTACGAACCAATGGATTCCTTCGATTGTGGGGATGCATTTAAAATTTTGGGTTATTACCATAATCAAACTATTATGGATAGTGATGCATTTAGATAACAAAGTTGAAAACTTCTGCACTTAGAATCGAAATTAAAATTTTAATATTCATATGCATTGCATTTGCGTAGAGCTGGTTCATGGTGTGTTATGGGTGCAGGGGCGATTCCCTTCATAGTCATGGGGTAGCATTGGCTACCCCAAAAGCATAAGAAAAACTTGAAAATTGGTATAGGTTTATATGTAGCTATCCCATTAATATATTATTTGGCTACTTCAAACAATTTTGTTGGTTTAAAAAAGATGATATAGCACAAATATTGATAATATATTTAGTTTTGTGTCAATTATGGATAAATTTAAGTTCTTACAATTCTATAAAGCTCAACTTTTATAAATAATTATTGTTTAACTTTTATTTTCTTCGTCGTCGTTTCATTAAATATAAGTAAAAATTATTGAAAATTTATTTTACTTATTGATTAAGTTTAATATATTAGTTTTTAAAATATATTTTATTTCTTTTTAATATTTGGCCCCCTCGTAAAAATTGTGCGAGCTTCGCCGTTGTATGGGTGTCACGTTTACAAAAAATTGTTCAATATAGTGTTACATTTTAGTTCCCAATATAATTTTAATTACTTCTTTTTAATTTTATCATCTATCATTGATATGTACACACTCCCGAGTTATTATTCTCCACTTCCCATTTATAATAAAATACACCAACAACTAATGAGATTAATTTGATAAAATAATGTAACCAAAATAGTTATTATTCTCTATATTTTTTTTTTATTTTGCAAGAGGAACGTATTATGATACTCATCATGTGATAGAGAAAATATAAACTACATGTACGGATTGTGATTTTATGACTTTAAGCGGAAAAATCACAATGATTATAGTGCAATCTTATGTGTTTTATTATGAAAAAGAAAGATAAAAAAGAAATAATAAATAGGATGAGAGAAAAGATGTATAAGACACTGATAGATACATAGTCATTGTGACTTTTCCGCCTTAAAATCACTTATCTCAATCCCAGTGGCGGATCTTCTAAGGGGCAGGTAGGTGCCATGGCATCCCCTAGATTTCCCTTATATACTATATTAGATGTATTATGTCAATAACAATTTGGTTGTTGTAGTGGTAAGGGGGTGCAATAAATTGGTAAAGAACACTAGGTAAAAAGATAAACTACCTAGTGTGTTCAATACTACCTAGTGTTCTTTTTACATATTTTTATCTTTTACTTTTATATGTAAAAAGAACACTAGGTAGTAGTCGTCACGGGTTCAATACTACCTAGTGTTCTTTTTACATATTGTTTTTATCTTTTACTTTTACAAATTGTATTAAAAAAAATTATGCCATAGACTAGTTATTATTTATTGGTAGTTCTTAAAACAGTTTAATATATATTTCATAGTAGTTTGACACCCCCAACGAATTTACTCAAGATCCACCACTGCTCAATCCCCTATAAAGAGTGGGGAATGATTTTCTCCCTTTGCTAGGGAAAGGCATCTACCTTTCTTTCTATCTCTCATATCTCATTTTCCCTCTCATCTTTTCACTCCATATTTTTTTCATATTTTCCCACATTCCCTATTTATTTAATTTTTGCCTAAAGTCACCCCCCGAAGGTTGAGAAGCCCCAAATATAAGAGACAAGGAAGACCAAGTAGCGTCAGGATTCAGGAGGAAAGTGCCGTAAGGAATATTATAGCTGTAATTATCGGAACATTCTTTTCTTTAACAAAATTATCACATTACAGCAAGGAGACAATACAACATGGAGATAAACTATTAAAAGGAAACATTTACACACCACCATTGGTTACAAAGTCGCTATCAGAATGAAGCCAGAAATTGCCAGGAAACTCTTGTAAATATCACATGTTCAATGAATATCATCAACATTTTAAGCGTGATTAATACTCCATAATTTATTAATCTTTTGACATTGTTTTTTACAAAAAATAAAAAAAAAAAAAAAAAAGGTAACTGGTTTAAATCAAAAATGGAATCTTAGTTCCAATAGAAATTTTCCATTTTTTTCACTAGCCTTCTAACTTTTTCAGCTTGAAACAGACTTAGACGAACAAGTTTACTCAGCATGAAAAATAAAATTAGGAACGAGTGCCTTCCACAAATTAGCAAAAATAGTACATCTATTTTACTCCATACACACTTACACAGTCTTAAGACCTACCCAAGCAAACCTGAAGCTTTCAGTTTTGGAAAGAAAGAAAAAAACTACAAAAGAAAACAGATTATCATAAATCAATGTCTTGCTGAAAAGGAGTCAGCACTGCGAATTTCGGTGTTACATTTACAAGTAAAGGAAAGTCAAAGAATGAATATATTCTTTATATTAACGAAACAAGAAGAGAGCTTACAGCACAAGCTGACACATCCTTAAAACCCCAAACACCAACATAAGAGAGAACATAACACCCCATAACAAAATCACAATATACTGAAGGGAATTCCCACATCATGCACTGAAATCTGCTACGTCAAACTCCAATCAACCGAGACTCAGTAAAACACCACTTAAGTGACATCATCAACTAGGGAGATTTTATCTGCTGCTCTCTGAATATATGCATTAGTACCATGGTGGAATTGATAGAATCGTTGACTAAGCAGCAAGAACTATGATCACGATGAGAAGCACAATCCCAAATATGACCAAAAGCAAGCATGCCTTAAGAACAGGAAGAAAAGAAAAAAAAACACAATTAGCAATTGAATATGCACAATGCTTTGAAAGAGAAAAAAAGAAAGTGAAATCATTAATCAAGATGGTGAACAAGAACAATCAAAGTGATAGGAACCCGAATAAATATGAACAGAGAAATTATATTATTAATTGAAAGTAATGAAAAATGTATTACAAGAGGATCTCTCATGTAACCCCAGAGCAAAACTGCTCAAAGGAATTTGCTATTCCATCTGCCCAAGCCTGGCTCGAAACTAACAAACAGATCAACGCCGCCGCCGCCCACCCCCCGAATTCCCTTCTCACACACCTCATAAATCCTCCCTACTCCGTGTGTGTCTCTGCTCTCTCCCTCCAACCAACTTACCAGCTCACCTCTCACTTTGGGCTTTTCTCTTTTTGTGTCCTATCACAAACCCTTTTTCCACCAAGTGGAGTGGCTATATTGACCAAATGATGTTACCATATCCTAGAAGATGGTAGAAAATCTACAACAACTCCTGTATGTAGGAAACTACAGCTAGTTACATATTCCATCAACCACTACCCCTGCAAGGGGTGCCAACAAATAAATAATCCCTCTCTCAAAAGGTAAAATAGTACGAAATGTTCGAACAGATAACAATGCTTCATAAAGTGATAAAACAATAGGCCAGCTATATTTATCTAAGCACGAGTCATTGCCATTCCAATTACCTACAACTATGAACCATGGACACAGATTATAGAACAAGTTCAACTTTTCATGTTAACAAGGCTTCAATAAAGCAAGCCCTACAAAACTGTGTTAAATCAATCGTCTTTTTATTCGGCTCTTACATCAATCATCTTAGAATAGACCTACTCAGGAGCTGCCTCATGGTCCCAAATATAAAAATTCATGTCATGGAAGCAGGTTGAGATTTGCAGAAAGTATTAAATTGCAATAAGAAACTTATATATTACCAAAGATGAATTTGATCTTTGTGTTTTTGAAGCTTTTGCAAGTTGAGACTTTGCTTGTGCAGTTGCTGCATGGGAGTTCTCAATGTTGGAACCAATATCATCTACAAAATATATTCAATGGCATCAGATACCATGAACAAGTACAGAAAATAAATGAATAAAGCAATAAAAAAACTACAAAAATTAAAGAAGAAATAAGTTACCAATCATGGTTCCTTGTTCATGGACAAGCACAGCAAGATCTTTGAAAATTTCATTAACTTCACCAATTTGCTGCTGTATTTCTTGAATGCCTTGCTCCCTTTCCTCAATGATTGCCTCATTGAATGCAATCTCATTATCTAAGAATAAAACCTCCTGCCTGTAGCATGAATAATCAAAGAGTCAGGTACTAAAATAATGCAATTTGTTGAATGGAAAAGTGCACTTTCTGATAACACAAATGAAAGCTCAGTTGCTACATAGGACAATCTTGTCATTGATTGTGAACCACAAAATATATATGAACAGAGAAATAACAGCTTTTGGCATCAATTGTGAGGTAATGTTAAATTGGAAGAAAAACTTTTATGGTAAATAACTGACATCGGTTTTCAATCAAATTTTAAAAAAATCGATAGGATTAACTCATGCTGAACCTCCTTTGAATTGCCAAAAAGAACAACAGAATGTGGTTTTGGCATCAATGATTTTTAAGCTTAAAAAAATATAATGCCAGATAAGTAATACTATTATTTGACCTAAAATTACACATCAGTGTGCAGTTTGTCACGTCATATATTAATATCAAACTCAATTTATAACATATCCAACTTAAATTTTTTTAGGGAGGCAGGGGGTGGAGTGGGGCAGAACCTTTACTTTCTTATCAGAAACAATGCAATAATTTTGAGAAAATGAATATGTTAATCAGTGTTCGTAGATAATAATATGAGAAATAACCTTCTGGATTCCACAAGAAGGGCACGCTGTTCTGGTGTCTTATCAGTACCAATATCCATTTCACTAGCTGTGTAGCTGCAAGCCAGAAAGAAAAGCCCATGTTAAAAACCATTGTGTGCAGAAGTCATCAAAATTAATAACAACGAATCACCAATTGCGACTAAAGAAGCACAATTGATCACAAGTGTAGACAAAATAAACTAGTATTATAAAATTACTACTCTTCATTGTTCAGAAACAGTTCACATTCAATATAAGCCACATGACCAGAAACAGAGGGACACAACACAAGCTTGCCCCTTCTCTTTTAGGAACTCTAATAATGATTGATAAATCACCTCGAAGGAAGAACTGCTTGTGGAACAAAAGGAGTGTAAGCTGTTTCCCTCTCGGCTGAAAGGCGTTGCGCCTTCTGAAACTCTTTCAACACTGCTTGAAAATCTTTCGCAAGTTTAGCATCTGCTATCTTCTTGCTTGCCTGGAAACACAAGAAATAAGGTAAAAGACATTAAGGTCATAGGATCCGAAGATACAAAATATACAATACATTATGACTGTAATCTATTTTTTCAGCATTCATTAGAGAATGATGATACAAGACGATTATCTGTTTGACAGAGGGGACAGCAAGAAGTTCAGTGGAATAAATCAATACATATGTGTACGAACATGTGTGTGTGTGTGATGTGTTGGTGTGTTCACATGTGTAATTCATGCATTTCAGAAGTTGATCTATATAAATTTTGAGACCATATAAATTACCCTGCACATGCAGATGATATATGGCACACAATAAAGGTCTAAACTTACATTAACATCGGCATGGTGATCAATGTCACTAGCTTGTTTAAGCTTGGCTGATGTATCCTTCACCAACTGCCCAATATGTTGTCTTGTCTTGTGACTGCAAGTTGAAAAAACCTAACATTGTTAGAGCCTATGCGTAAAACTTACATGGCGGTTTTGTTGTGGACAATATTCAAAATTAGTCTCCAAATTAAAATTTTAAAATGGGAGGGGGGTGGGAGCAGTTTGCAAGCCAAGAAAAAGTTATCAGTTTCCCAATCAGCAGTTGACATTTTATCTACTTTTAAATCATTTTACTGCCATCCAGCGAGTTTCATTTTACAGTATTTGTGAATTTAAGTAAAGGGGTCTCATTATATGCACTATAAGAAAGCATGTCCTGTTTCAGATTTGAAAACTTCAGATATCACTACTATAGCTTAATCCCAAGTTCCATTTGATGAAACCACCAGAGGGAAGAAGGCCTTGGTCATTGCATAAGCAATAAAAACATTGTTTATTTTGCCTGCCCAGTTAGCAATCGACTCCTGGCAGTGGGAGCAAGTGACGCAAAAAATGTTAAATGAGAGCAAGTGACACCTTCTATCCTTGCACTCATGCATTGCACAAATAAAAAAACAACCTTGGTTCACTAAACAACAACCCGATAAATTTCAATTAAGATATAACAAAAGGGTCACTGTAAAATTAACTCAAAAAGAAAACCCTCCCTCACAGACTATTTACATTAACACTAGTAAATTCAATTACTTCTGTTCAAATAACTACTATAGTTAACCGAACCACACCAAACTCAAAATAACTAACCCATTTCACCAGTTCAGTAACTTAAACAAGATTTTCAAAACAGGTTAGTAATTGAACTGCTCACCAATCCAATTCGGCTAACCTACATCCAAACCCAAAAAGTTCCTTAGGACCTATGAAGCACCGACTCACAGAATAGACACCGACACATCAACACCAGTAATAATTTGAAAAAATGACTCTTTGTTTTGTAGACGAAGTGGCTAACACCACTATAAGCTCACACAAAAAGTGGAAGATCTCGGGTTCAAACCCAAGCACAAACCCAGGACACCAAGGAAGATATCTAGCCTAACAATGTCGGTATTACCGATGGTGCTAGGCCTTACAGATTAAAAAGTTTACATAATTGAATGCAATCGCATGTGTCAGTGTGATGTCGGACACTGGCGTCTTCGACCGGTGCTACAGAGCTTATGACTACAAATCCTAAAACCACATTCAAAAAATCTCAACTCATCCATAATTCTCTAAACCCCAACTCATCTATAATTCTCTAAACCTCTAACATTAACCTTAAATCCCAAATCACCATTCCATCAAACTTGCAATTTAAATCCAACATTCAATTCCTTCCAATTACACCTAATCCCCTCTTTCGTCATCATCAATCACCCAATTCTCTCTCTCCTTTACAATTCCAAAACCTATAAAGTAGAATTCCACAATAATTAACCGAATCAAATTTCAAATACATAAACAACATCAACACCAGCTATAAACCACGTACAATCATCAAAATCACCACTTTTCATCATCATCTACCTAACCTCAAATCCAATTAAGCTCAATCCACAACAAAATCAAAATAAAAAACAGAAATTGAAGAACTAACAGCTTTTCACGGAGCTCAGGGGTATCTTTGGGGGTTCCAAGGGTATTAACGAGTCTCTGAAACGTCGAAACGGCGGTGTTGATCTGAAAAATTCCGGCAGCCACCGCTTGCGTTGGGTCTTGCTTCCCGTTGATCGGTCCGCCGCGTCTCGAACCGAACGGCCGGCCAGCTTCAATATCCTGGAAGCTCATAATTCTCTGATTGTATTTTTTTTTCGATGATCCAAACTTTCTCTCTCGAGAAAATAAGAGAATTTAATTTTCCTGAGAAAGAAACAGAAAGAAAAAACGATTATTGGGATCTGTGATTTTAGGGCACGAAAATGAAAGAAGAAAATGAAGATTCGGATTCGGTGATGTGGTTGGTTTCGCGTTTTTCTTGTGGTGGTTAATTCAATTCTGCTACGTTGACGTGGATGTTTTGGGACACGTGGAGGGTTTTTATTGGGTGGAGATTGGTTTTTTTGTTTTGTTTTTGTGTGTGGCGTCATTAGTGGATTAATTAATTAAGAATTGGTAATTATTGGTGTTTGTGTTCTTCTGTTGTCTTGAATTTTTTCAATTGTGGTGGGAGGGAGCATGGAGGACGTGGTATCCAACACATTATGATTGCTTTTTTGTTGGCATCGTAGCTGTTTGTTTTTTGTTATGGGATGGGAAGGGGATGAGCTATCCAACTATACTTCTTATTTAATTCATGTTAATCATTTTTTTCACTGAAAAATGTTAAAATAGTTGCTCATGTTATTAAAAAAAGTAAATTGTAATGACCAATCTTAAAGTTCATTAAAATCTCATTCACATTTTTTTCTTCGTTTTTATCTCATCTTTAACATGATATGCTTAACTTTTATCAAAAGAAGAAACAATGAGATGACTCATCGATGTCACCTCAAACTCATTAAAGGGAAGAATCAAACTCATATTTATGATGATAATTTCGGATCCGTTTAATTTGGACCATCAACTCTTTGGGTCCAACTTAGACCATCTAAATGACTTACAATAGCAGGTGTGGATCCAGTCAAGAAGACTCACACAACACCATAAACACATGACAGTGTATCAATTTCCTTTACACGTTTTAAAAGAAAAATTTAAAAGGCATGTTAAATTGTAGTGTGGGCCCCGCAGAAGTGAGCTGTTGTCTCTAATGAATATCACTGTTAATGTTTCTCACATCATAATATTGACCAAACCAACCTCAACCTCATTTTCTCCCAAAATTGATACTTTGAAGAGGAAAAAATCATTATTTAACTGTATCCGAGTTCGTCGCCTGTATTAGCAGATCGAGAGGGTTGAACTCAGTAAATGAAGGGTATTGTTTTCATTCATCTCTTCCTTTAACCCATAGTTGAGTAATCACAATTTGTCCTAGTTTAGTCCCCGTTTTTTTTTGTTGGTGATGAAAGGTTAATAGTTGTAACAAATTTTGAATTTTATTTGAAAAAATTGTAAATTCTTTGCTGGTTAAAAACATGATTTTGTAAAATATTTGGGAGTTGTCAAAGAGTAGATAAATATGATTGATGCTTACAATCTGTTTTAATATGTAGATTTTCGACACTGATTAAAAAAACTGAAATTATGCCTTATATTCAGGTATTATCTGTTTATCCTTTTGAAAATAAAAAATGGACGATGTTGATTCGGACTCAAGTACAAAACTCTCAAATTCGTCAGAGGTATGTTTATTTTACATGGTATCGTAAATGTTTGAACATTTTTCTTTCGCAAGTTAATTAATAGAAGGTTTCTTATGTAGGAATTGTCGAATGATTTAGTTGACGATGATGCTGAGGGTTATGACATTGAAGGTGAAACAATAGAAGATGATGTGGAAGGTGGTGTATCTGATGTTGTGACTGGGTGCAATTTCGAGGAGGCATTTGCTGTGAATTGTCTTGAAGATATTTCACGCATTAATTTTAATGAGGTCACTGAACAAGATTTTTTGAGATACCATTTTGTGGACGTTGGTGTGGCGTATACATTTTATAATTGGTATGCTAGTTATAACGGGTTTGCCGCACGGTAAAGCAAAGTGTTAAGAAACAAAAGAATTGGGGATTTAACACAACAGACATTTGGTTGTTGTTTTGGTGTACTTGAACATTGTTACCTTGCCTGAATGTCTTGTTTTAAAAAAGATGGACCAAAAATGTGAAGGATTCAATCATTCTTTCTAGTCCTAAAAAGGATTTGTCAAGGGAGCCAACAATGGTTAACCAGTTTACAAACTTGGTTGAACGTTGTAAGCGGATGGTTGTAGCAGCTGTGAAATGTGGTAAGCCACACATGATGCATGATACAATTGATCTAGCTAACACCCATACCAAGTTATTAGAAGAGGCATGTGTTAGTGATGGAACAAACTATGTGTTTAATCAAACCTTTTCTTAAGACACTACACTTAATCCACATCGTGTCAGAACCAAAGGATGTGGTGCGACAACTTTGACTACACAAACCAGTACCAGGATACAAAATAAGGTAAGGAAAACATGTGGAGTATGCAAAATAGAAGGACACAACAGAAAGGCGTGTCCAATTCTGACTCAAACCACATACGGTAATGGAACTCAGGTTGATTAAACGGTGATGACGAAGAATATGCCGATGAATATGAAGAGTTTGGGGATGTACAAATTATTGACATGGTGAGTGTTGCTTTATTTTATTAATAATTTTATATATAAACGTAATTTTTTTGCAGAATAATTCAAAACACCAGACACTAAATAATAATTTTTTTGCTAACAAAGCTAACTCATGATATAATAATTTTTTGCAGAATATTTAGTGAAGGATGTTACTAAAAGGACGAGTATGACTTATTCAAAGCTAACAAAGTTTGAGTTAAAGACTATTATGTCCACGGTCTTGTTCACCGTAACTTAGGCTTTTATATTTAATGTGTGTTTAATTTAATATTGATGTGTGCAAAAAAAAAACAACTTATGGTGATGCTTGGATTATCTGACTATGTATCGAGTTATACTCGTTTATTCTTAATTAATTTCTGATTGAAAACACTGTGTTTGCGTTGACTTCGTCAGTTTACTATATTGTGTGCACTATATCAGTAGTAAATCTGTTTTAGTGTAGGTTCTGAAGGTGTATGTTGTAACAGCCCGATTTTCGCTAGATTTATTTTATTATTTCTTTATGTGTGTTGTGTGTGCTATTATGTGATTATTTGCATCTGTGTGTATTTTTGGTTGGGAATTGTAGAATTCGGTGTAGAAGGGTATTTTAGTCATTTTGGACTTAGGGGCATTTTGGTCATTTTGAGAGTAGGGGTAATTTTGTAATTTTGGATGAGAATTATTTTAGTGCTTAGTAAGAGTATTATTTTACCAAGTTACTAGAGAGGGTGTAGTAATTATGTTAATTACCGTTAAGTGACCGTTAGTGTTATAATTTATCATTAAGTGAGTAGTGACATTTTGGGTGTTAGAATAGAAATGGGTTAGGCCCATTAAGGGTTGTGAGATAAACCCAATTGAATAGAGCATATATATATACACTCTAGTTGTTGGTGGAATTAGGTTTTACAAACATTTCACATTTCATTTCATTTGAGGAGAGAAGAGATAGAAGCTAGAGAGGAGAGCAAGAATAAGGGTTAGAGGCAAGAGGGAGATTCACCATCTAGGAGCTAATTGAAGCTTGAATTAGAGATTCTTGGTGTTAGAGGTAAGGGGGTTAGTCTTTACTCATAATCACTTAG
Organism: Medicago sativa; assembly: GCF_051527215.1. Taxonomy (NCBI): domain Eukaryota; kingdom Viridiplantae; phylum Streptophyta; class Magnoliopsida; order Fabales; family Fabaceae; genus Medicago; species Medicago sativa. The sequence goes on from NC_140756.1 coordinate 59,613,267, forward strand.
TTGTGGCTTCTACCCTAAACTTCTTACATAAGTGTTTATTTGAATAATTGATTATTTGTGCAATTAAGTGTGAAATTCGTGCTTATGTTATGATGTCATGTTTGGGTATGCAAATTGAATGTTAATTGACTTGTTGATGATGAATTTGAGAGCTTAAATCATGTACATATGTATGTTTGTGTTTTAATCAAAAATTGATGATATGAAGTGTTGTTGTTGATGAATTGTGATGAATTCATGATGTTTAGTTGCTGTTGTTGTTGTGAGATGTTGTTGTTGATGATTAAAACATTGGGTAATCATAATTGGAGAGTTTACTATGACTTTTTGTTGTTTTTGAATGTTTGATGAAAAATGGGTCAAATGATGATTTTTGTCAAGAGGATGTTTTGGGGCAAATTTTATATGGAATTGAGTGTCTTTTCATGTTTAGAAATGTTTAAACAAACTTTGGGATCAAATTTGAGCTTTGGGGAGTCAAAATTTGAGTTTTGGGGTGAAAATGAGGTTTTTCCCGAGACTGAACTGTCATAACTCGCAGCTGCGAGCAAGCTTACTCGCAGCAGCGAGTAACTGCTAACTCGCAGTGGCGAGTTGTCACAGGACAGTGTTCCTTGTTTTTGCGTTTTCATGTCTTTTCACTCGTTTTTGTTTTGAAATGGTTTTTGGTGCAAACATGAAAATTGTAGGGAATATTTTTATCTTTCTAAGGGCGTTGGTTTGACTTGAATACGATTTTTGGTTTGCAAGTTATGGGGATATTACTCTTGAAACGTTTTATTGAAAAATCCCGCATAATTAGTTCCAAGTCGACCCAATCCTTGTGGAATGTTTTTAATCCTTGAAAACTCGATTTTGTGAGTGCAACTAAGGTGGTTGAACTGTGATGTAGTGAACCTACTTGTTTTTACTTAGAAATTGGGAAATTCTTTGGAAAATGATAAGTGAGACGAACTTTGAGTTTTTCTTGAATTCGTCATTTTTGGCCGATGAAATGCTTATGTATCCTCTACTGCACCTATGAGTGACTTGTGAGAATACATGGCATAGACAATTGAGCTTGTAGAGTTGGTTTTGGTTCATAACTTCTATTATTTTTAAATGGTGACTTTTGGAGACGAACTTAGTAGAAATGAACCTTGATGAACTAAAGTCTTGTGAATCTTTTGTGAATGGTCACATATGATTAAATAATTGTGTTTGAATGATTGTGGAAGGTTGAGAATGATGTTTGTCATAAATTGTTGTGTTATTCCATTTTACTTGAATTAGGTGATGTAAATGGAAATGGATTGTAAATCGATGTTGATGAATGTTGATGAATTTTTTGTGAGGTGTGATTGTTGAATGTATGGGCATGATTCTTGATAATGCAATGTTGTTGAGTTGTTGAAATGTAAAGGGAGGTGTACTTTTACATTGTCTTTGGTAGTTGTTATGTTGGAGTTGTGCATTATCGAGTCATTGCTATATGTCCATGCATCATACCATGTTGTTGTTGTTGTTGAAATGTAAAAGGAGGTGTACTTTTACATAGTAAGAGGATGTGTACTCTTACTTAGATGTTTTGGTGGCATCTGTTGTTGTTGATCTGGTACCACATGCATATATGTGTCAAGTCTAGGCGCATTGCATAAATTTAATTGTCAGATGGTTGTGTTTGTGATTGTTGATGATGGGTGGTAAGTGTGGACTTGTATTGCTTATACGATTGAATGTTGATGTTGGACATGTATGCAAATATCTATGAACTCTTTTATATTGGTACATCTGTCTATTATGATTTGATTATGATTAATGTAATACTTACCCCCAGTGGTTTCGACCGCCTACCTGTCTGTATGGATGGGTAGACGTTGTGCAGGACTAGATGCTTGGTGAGTTTGCTTGTTGGATGTTTGGACGACGGGAGCTTTCTCTGTTGTCGTGTCAGTGTCTTAGTATCTAGGCTCTGATTAGGCTTAGTGTCTATTTGTTGTTTTTGGATTCTGTCGCTATGTTGTTGCTATTGTCCACTTGTCGGACTTGGAGTATTTTCATATGAGGATATATTTGACCATGGCATGTATATGTTGAAGTTTATGATTTGAATTCCACTGTGATCGTTGAAATATTATATATATGCATGACATTAATTGGTTTTATTTTGAGACCTAGCATCTATTTCTAGAATATTTCTGATGTATTCGCGCGTTTTACCGCTTAATAGAAATAGGGTGTTACAAGTTGGTATCAGAGCCGTGGTCAGTCTTGTCTGGACTAATAGACTAGTAAACTAGTGTTTGTTGATAGTCCCTGTTAGTATGCGAATGGTAATGAGTTACCTTTGGTACTTATTCTTGTGTTGTTGTGCTGTTGTTCTTATCTGTTGGTTGGTTTTATGTAGAAGTGAGATGACTGGTGGTAGAGATGATGCGGCGATTGCTCAGGCTTTAGCTTCGATGGCTCAGGTGTTGGCTCAGGCGAATGAGCAGGCGGCAGTTGGTCATCGTGATCCTGGTGAGGCGGAGGAGCGAAGGTTGGATCGTTTCTTGCGAAACAGTCCGCCGACGTTCAAGGGTAGATATGACCCGGATGGAGCTCAGAGTTGGGTGCAGGCCATGGAGAGGATCTTTCGTGCTATGGTGACTAGCGAGGACCAGAAGGTCAGGTTGGCTACTCACATGCTTGCTGAGGAGGCTGAATATTGGTGGACCAATGCTAAGGGAAGACTTGAGGCTGGTGGAGCTGTGACTTGGGCTAGGTTCAAGACTGAGTTTTTGAGGAAGTACTTTCCTGAGGATTTGAGGACCAAGAAGGAAGTGGAGTTCTTGAACTTGAAGCAAGAGAACCATTCGGTGGCTGAGTATGCAGCAAAGTTTGAGGAGCTTTCGAGGTTTTGTCCGTACATCAATGCGGAGGATGCTATGATTTCCAAGTGTGTGATGTTCGAGAGCGGTTTGGGGCCGACATCTATCAGTATATGTGTGTTCAGGAGATCCGTGATTTTGACACTTTGGTGCATAAGTGTCGTATGTTTGATGATGCTGGAAGAGCTAAGGTTAATCACTACAAGGCTCAGAATGAGAATAAAGGAAAGAGACATGGATTTGGGAAGCCGTACAGCAAAGACAAAGGCAAGAAGAGAGAAGGTGGTGGAGGTTCTAAGGTGAATGTTGCTGAGGTGAGGTGCTTCAAGTGTGGCACTTTGGGTCATTTTGCTAATGATTGCAAGAAAGGTGATAGTTGTTACAAGTGTGGAAAGGCGGATCACAAGGCTTATGAGTGTACTTATGTGGAGAAGGAGATCACTTGCTACAATTGTGGTGAGAAAGGGCATATCAGTACTAAGTGTACCAAGCCGAAGAAGGCAGCGGGAAAGGTGTTTGCATTGAATGCGGAAGAGGTGGAGCATCCGGATAATCTCATCTGAGGTATGTGACAGGGCCGCAAGTGTACGGCTATGTCGGTTTTAGTATAAAAAGTATCGTATCCACAGAGACCAATTTAACAAGTACCGCTTCTTGTCGTTTCTATGTTTATCTAAGGCGAAATTCAAAACAATTGGGTTTCGAGCGTAAAATATAAATATTGATTTTAATAAATTAACGATAAGGAGAGTCCAAAATGATGGTTTCCGTCGACCTTCGTCACTCACGTAAATTTTGCGCTAATTAAATAGTAACGAGAGAAATAAAACTTTTGTAGAATATATTGAAAAAGAGACTCTGTTTGCTTTCGCAATACGTTGTCGGAATTTTTCGGCGCGTAACAACCTACTTTCGTAGCGTATAACTACAGGCTTAAAAATTCATTTTTCTAATTCAATAAATTCTTAATTAAAAGAAAAGAAGTGCTTTCGCTTTAACCTTTTCAATTAAAAATCCGAATTTTCTTAGTCGGATATCGTTTTCGCTCTTTCGATGCGTAAACGATATCTCGGTGTCTCTACTTTCGTAGTAGACTTTTTAAATTACAAAACAGAATTTTCAAAACAAAGTATTTAAATTCTCGTTACAATAAAAGGGGCGCGCAGTTACATGAGTTCCGTCGGTACGACGGTCCTTTCGTTTTGGACTCAAAATAAACTACTCAGACATAATGAAATAACAATCTAAACCTATTTGTGATAAATTCATATCAAAGCAAGTAAATGAAAGGAACCGAACCTGTTATAGTTGGAAACTTTATTAAATAAAGGAAAGCAAGAAAGAACAGCTGCGATAGTGTGCAATTTCAATTAGTACCGTAGTATTAATTCTCTTGAACCTTTGAACGTAGATATTCAATTCCAATTGAAGAAAAGGCTCCAGGAATTCAAGAAGCAAAAGTATAAAATGGAATCAAAATATTATTACGTGGAACCACTTGAAATAAAGGAATAAATGGAATTAATATGAATAGAAGCACCGCAAATTGAAATTGAATGGATCGAAATATAAATCAAAGGAGCAACATCAAAGTAATAACAAGAGTTAGCGGCTGAAATCAAAATTGCCGAGAACCAATAGTTTTGAAACTATTATATTGTACGGCAGCTAGGGTTCAAAAGAGATAACAAAATAAAACAGAAATTGAAAAACTCCGCTCCCCTTGCAACTGAGTGTCTCATGTGCTTTTATAGTCTAATTCTTGAACAGAAAAATTGCTAAAGGTCGTTGGGCTTGTGACACATGATTTCTTTCTTTTCCTCATTTTTCTTCACTTCTGCTTTTTACACCTTATGGTCCTGAAACACATCAAAGTACTAGCAGTAATCGTGCAAAATAAAATAATTGACTCTAAAATAAATGGAAAACAAACTATTTAGACAGTGTATTTTGCATGTTATCAAACTCCCCCACACTTGAACCATTGCTTGTCCTCAAGCAAAAAAGCAAGGGATGACAACAAAATAATTCAGAAAAACAGAATGAACTAAAAATCAATTGCATTTTTATTTTTCAAGGCTTTGTTCTCAGGATGCACTTATCACAACCTAAACACTCTTCAAGGATCACATCAACCCTACAACAGTTTCAAGTGAGTGTGTGTGTGTGTGGAGTCCAGCTTTTTATTGCGCCTATGTAAGAGGTATTATGAGGAAAACAGGTTCTAACCTTAACACTAAAGTAACCGAGAAAAGTCCTTTCTTCATTTCGTATAAGAGAGATGAGAATTAGTTAGAATTAAACGGACAATTTAAGCACTTGGGGGCTTGCAGATTGCTTAGGGGATACCATTTTCTCATAGGAAGTCCGCGAGGGGGTATCCTTTCCTCCTAGATTCCATGATCACCCTAAGTAGTGCTGCAATTTTTAATCATCTTCACGTAGGAAGTCAGCGAGGGGGTATCCTTTCCTCCATGTGTTGATGAATTACTTCCTCTTTTGAGGGATTTAAAGAACTTAAGCTCAATTTAGGGAGTCACCACCACATTTAGGAAGTCAGAGAGGGAGTGTCCTTTCCTCCACATGTTGGTGCCATTCTCCCGCCCCATTTTAGTTTAACAATTTATAACAATAAAGCACATTATTTCCCACACAAACTTATACTACTTTTACTCTGAAGACTTTTAAGGGTCTAAGTTACCATTGAAGTTAGAACGTGCTCCTTAAAATACCAACCTACACAATTACTCAAAGACTGCAACTTTGTGCTTTTCTCAAAAAGAGAATTTTCACATTGAAACATGATATGAGTTTAGTGAAACTTAAAAAAGGAAAGGGTGTTTACATGCATAAAGTCATCATTGAACTCAGCCTTAAATTTACTTTTATTATTATATTTTTTATTTTTGAAATTTTATTGGTTCATAAAACGGGAGAATTAGACAACAAAGCAAAAACTACACATTTTATTTTCGACTCGATAATTAAGACTTAGACTGTTAAGGTGGGAAATTCCTCCCCCACACTTAAAACTGACATTGACCTCAATGGAAATAAATAAAAACAAAAATAAAAGAAAAGGAAAGACACTACCTAGCAGATCAATCGTCGTCTGGGTCATCTGGGGGCATCCCATGATGCTGGATCATCCATATATCCTTGCAAATTTTTCTTTCTTGCCTTTTGGACATGCCACCTATCCTTGCCAATTCTGACTGATCTTTTTATTTCTTTTAAAAAAAATAAACATAAAAATAAGGTCAATAAATAAAAATTGTGGGTTGCCTCCCACGCAGCGCTTCATTTAACGTCGGTAGCTCGACGCCTTACTCAGCTTTCAGGGGGGTTCCAACCTATAATTCGGGAGTAACTTTGAAGAGTACTCCTTAACGCACCCATCTATGGTATCAACAAGGCAGCATGAATCATTAATTGATGGGTTGTTCATGAATTTGAATAAGAGGAACTCGATCTTTTCATCTCCAACCTCGAAGGTTATTTTTCCCTTCTTCACATCTATAATAGCACCAGCAGTAGCTAAAAAGGGTCTTCCTAGGAGGATAGGAATGTGAGAGTCTTCACTTATGTCCATCACCACAAAGTCAGTGGGAATGTATAGCTGACCAATTCTTAGAGGAACATCTTCCAGTATTCCAACTGGGTATTTTATGGATCGGTCAGCTAGCTGTAGGGACATTTTTGTTGGTTTCAACTCTCCTAGATTGAGCCTCTTGTAGATAGACAGAGGCATGAGACTCACACTAGCACCTAAATCACAGAGAGCTTTATCAATGACGTAGTTGCCAATAACACAAGGAATCGAAAAACTCCCTGGATCTTTCAATTTAGGTGGCATCTTGTTCTGAATGATAGCGCTACACTCCTCAGTGAGTGCTACAGTATCATCGTCATCAACCTTCCTCTTATTTGTCAGAATTTCTTTTAAGAATTTCGCATAAGAGGGCATTTGAATAATAGCCTCAATGAAAGGGATGTTAACATGGAGCTTTTTCAAGAGCTCAACAAACTTTTTAAATTGTCCCTCACTCTTTGATTTAGCTAGTCTTTGAGGGAATGGGATTGGAGGTTTGTAAGGAGGTGGAGGTACATAGGGTTTCTCTTTTTCTTCCTCAACTCCCTCCTTTCCCTTTGAGGTTTGTTCACTGTTAGTTGGCACCGACTCTTTCACAGCGCCTTCCTTCTCACTAGGGTTCCCTAACTCTTTTCCACTACGCATGGTAACAACATTCAGCTCCCCTTTTGGGTTTGGTTGAGGTTGCGCAGGGAAAGTTCCTGAAGGTGCAGCTGCTCGTTGTTGGGCCACTTGTGCAATTTGCGTTTCCAACATTTTGTTATGGGTGGCCAACGTGTCAACTTTAGATGCAAGCTGCTTAATCATTTCATTCGTGTGAATGTTTTTATTCAGGAACTCCTTGTTTTGTTGGGACTGAGCCATGATGAAATTTTCCATTATCAGTTCTAGGTTAGACTTTTGAGGAGCAACAGGGGCTCCTCTTTGACCTTGAAAACCAGGGGGTGCAATGGGTGCAAGATTTTGCGCATAGGTGGGATTGCTATTGTTATATGGGAAATTAGGATTTATTTGCCCGTATGGGTTCCCATGCGCGTAGTTTGCCTGCTCCGTACCGACTAACAGATGACACTCAGTAGGAGTGTGTCCAGGTGTACCGCAAATCTCACAGTTAGGGGCCACAGCGGCCACGGGGGCAGGTGGAGTGATGGTTAGACTATCTATCTTTTTATATAGCGCATCAACTTTAGCGCTCAGATGATCAAAACTGCTAACCTCGTACATCCCTGCCTTGAGCTGGCCTTTTTCAGCTAGAGCTCGTTCGCTCCCCCATTGATAATGGTTTTGGGCCATATCCTCGATCAGGCCCCAAGCCTCAGCAAACGGCTTGTTCATTAGAGCTCCTCCCGCAGCGGCATCGATAGTCATCCTTGTGTTATACAGGAGACCATTGTAAAAGGTATGGATGATTAGCCACTTTTCCAACCCATGATGCGGGCAAGCTCTCAAAAGGTCCTTGTATCTCTCCCACGCTTCAAAGAGCGATTCTCCGTCTGTCTGCCTAAAGCAGGTAATTAGGTTCCTCAATTGTGCCGTTTTGCTCGGCGGGAAATACCTAGCGAGGAACGCCTTTTTTAATTCATTCCATGTCGTTATGGAATTTGACGGCAGGGAATTAAGCCATGCGCTGGCTCTGTCCCTGAGGGAGAAAGGGAATAAACGTAAACGAATGGCTTCAGGGTCGACGCCATTCACTTTCAGCGTCTCAGCGAACCGCACAAAGGTAGCAAGGTGCAAGTTCGGGTCCTCCGTTGGGTTTCCGAAGAACTGATTTTGCTGAATTATCTGCACTAAAGAGGGTTTGAGCTCGAAGTTATTCGCCGCAATGGCAGGGCGAACAATGCTCGTATGAGGCTCCTCCTCAGAGGGCACAGCGAAATCCTTCAGTGGCCGGTTATCGTTGTTGTTGTCGCCCATTTCTGATTGAGTCTCAGATTGCGACGGGGTATCGAATAACAATCGGCGCCTAGCTCGAAAGTAGCGCTCAATTTCGTCAACGTAGTTGACTAGATTTCCAGCACTTCGGGTTTTTCGCATGCAAAGTTTTTTTTTTTTAAAAAAAAAATAAAATAAAAGGCCTTAGTCTAAACGGTGTAACAACGGAGTGCGATATTGCCAAAAATTGGTCCCCGGCAACGGCGCCAAAAACTTGACAGGGCCGCAAGTGTACGGCTATGTCGGTTTTAGTATAAAAAGTATCGTATCCACAGAGACCAATTTAACAAGTACCGCTTCTTGTCGTTTCTATGTTTATCTAAGGCGAAATTCAAAACAATTGGGTTTCGAGCGTAAAATATAAATATTGATTTTAATAAATTAACGATAAGGAGAGTCCAAAATGATGGTTTCCGTCGACCTTCGTCACTCACGTAAATTTTGCGCTAATTAAATAGTAACGAGAGAAATAAAACTTTTGTAGAATATATTGAAAAAGAGACTCTGTTTGCTTTCGCAATACGTTGTCGGAATTTTTCGGCGCGTAACAACCTACTTTCGTAGCGTATAACTACAGGCTTAAAAATTCATTTTTCTAATTCAATAAATTCTTAATTAAAAGAAAAGAAGTGCTTTCGCTTTAACCTTTTCAATTAAAAATCCGAATTTTCTTAGTCGGATATCGTTTTCGCTCTTTCGATGCGTAAACGATATCTCGGTGTCTCTACTTTCGTAGTAGACTTTTTAAATTACAAAACAGAATTTTCAAAACAAAGTATTTAAATTCTCGTTACAATAAAAGGGGCGCGCAGTTACATGAGTTCCGTCGGTACGACGGTCCTTTCGTTTTGGACTCAAAATAAACTACTCAGACATAATGAAATAACAATCTAAACCTATTTGTGATAAATTCATATCAAAGCAAGTAAATGAAAGGAACCGAACCTGTTATAGTTGGAAACTTTATTAAATAAAGGAAAGCAAGAAAGAACAGCTGCGATAGTGTGCAATTTCAATTAGTACCGTAGTATTAATTCTCTTGAACCTTTGAACGTAGATATTCAATTCCAATTGAAGAAAAGGCTCCAGGAATTCAAGAAGCAAAAGTATAAAATGGAATCAAAATATTATTACGTGGAACCACTTGAAATAAAGGAATAAATGGAATTAATATGAATAGAAGCACCGCAAATTGAAATTGAATGGATCGAAATATAAATCAAAGGAGCAACATCAAAGTAATAACAAGAGTTAGCGGCTGAAATCAAAATTGCCGAGAACCAATAGTTTTGAAACTATTATATTGTACGGCAGCTAGGGTTCAAAAGAGATAACAAAATAAAACAGAAATTGAAAAACTCCGCTCCCCTTGCAACTGAGTGTCTCATGTGCTTTTATAGTCTAATTCTTGAACAGAAAAATTGCTAAAGGTCGTTGGGCTTGTGACACATGATTTCTTTCTTTTCCTCATTTTTCTTCACTTCTGCTTTTTACACCTTATGGTCCTGAAACACATCAAAGTACTAGCAGTAATCGTGCAAAATAAAATAATTGACTCTAAAATAAATGGAAAACAAACTATTTAGACAGTGTATTTTGCATGTTATCAGTATGTGTTTTTATCAATAGTACTCCTTTGATTGAAATTATTGATACTGGTGCTACTCATTCTTTTATCGCGGTTAGTTGTGTTGAGCGTTTGGGTTTGGTTGTGACTCTGTTGTCTCGTGGGATGGTTATCGATACCCCAGCTAGTGGTTCAGTGACGACTTCTTTAGTGTGTGCTAAGTGTCCTGTTAGTTTTGGCAATGTTGATTTTGAGTTGGATCTTGTGTGTCTTCCGTTGGAGCATATGGACGTTATTTTTGGTATGGATTGGATGTTGACTTTTGGCGTTAACATTAATTGTTTGACCAAGAGTGTAACGTTTTCTAAGCCGGTAGTTGAGGAAGGTAGAAGGTTCTTGACCGCGGAGCAAGTGAAGAAGTCCTTGGATGGTGAAGCTAGTGTATTCATGATGTTTGCTTCCTTGAAGGAAAGAAGTGAGAAAGGAGTTGGTGATTTGCCGGTAGTGCAAGAGTTTCCAGAAGTTTTTCCGAACGACATTACCGAGTTACCGCCGGAGAGGGAAGTTGAGTTTGCAATTGATTTGGTACCTGGAACGAGTCCTATTTCGATTGCGCCGTATCGGATGTCTGCATTAGAGTTGGGTGAGTTGAAGAAGCAGTTGGAAGAGTTTCTTGAGAAACAGTTTATCAGGCCAAGTGTTTCGCCATGGGGAGCTCCTGTGTTGTTGGTTAAGAAGAAAGATGGAAGCATGAGGTTGTGTGTGGATTATCGGCAATTGAACAAGGTGACAATCAAGAATCGGTATCCGCTTCCGAGGATTGATGATTTGATGGATCAGTTGGTTGGTGCAGAAGTGTTCAGTAAGATTGACTTGAGGTCAGGATATCATCAGATTAGAGTAAAGGCGGAAGATATATCCAAGACTGTGTTCAAAACGAGGTATGGACACTATGAGTATTCTGTGATGCCATTTGGAGTATCTAATGCGCCAGGTGTCTTCATGGAGTACATGAATAGAATATTTCATCCTTTTCTGGATCGTTTTATGGTGGTGTTTATAGATGATATTTTGGTGTATTCTAAGTTTGAAGAGGAGCATGCCGAGCATTTGAGGATTGTGTTGGGAGTTTTGAAAGAGAAGAAGTTGTTTGCTAAAGTCGAAGTGTGAGTTTTGGTTGCGGGAAGTGAGTTTCCTTGGTCATGTGATTTCTAAAGGTGGTATTGCGGTGGATCCGTCGAAGGTTGATGCAGTGTTGCAGTAGGAATCACCTAAGTCTGTTTTTGAAGTTAGAAGCTTTCTTGGATTGGCAGGTTATTATCGGTGGTTCATTGAAGGATTCTCTAAGTTGGCGTTGCCATTGACGCAGTTGACTCGGAAGGACAAGCTTATGTTTGGGATGCTAAGTGTGAGAAGAGTTTCCAAGAGTTGAAGAAGAGGTTGACATCAGCTCCAGTGTTGATTTTGCCGAATCCAAAGGAATCGTTTGTGGTGTATTGTGATGCTTCTAAGATGGGTCTTGGTGGTGTGCTTATGCAGAATCGTCAGGTTGTGGCTTATGCTTCGAGGCAGTTGAAAGTGCATGAGAAGAACTATCTGACTCATGATTTGGAATTAGCGGTCGTTGTGTATGTGTTGAAGATTTGGAGGCATTATCTGTATGGTTCTAAGTTTGAGGTGTTCAGTGATCATAAGAGTTTGAAGTATTTGTTTGACCAGAAGGAGTTGAATATGAGGCAGAGGAGATGGTTGGAATATCGTAAGGATTTTGATTTCCAATTGAGTTATCATCCTGGAAAAGCCAATGTTGTTGCTGATGCTTTGAGTAGGAAGTCGTTGCATATGTCTGCTTTGATGGTGAAAGTGTTAGAGTTGATTGAGCAGTTTCGAGATTTGAGTTTGGTTAGTGAATTGACACCGGATGGTGTGAGGTTGGGAATGTTGAAGTTGACAAGTAATATTCTGGAGGAGGTCAAGAATGGTCAGAAGGAAGATTTGGAACTTGTTGATCGTGTGGTGTTGGTTAACCAAGGTAAGGGTGGAGATTTCAGGTTGGATGAGAACGGTGTTTTGATGTTTCGTGATCGTGTTTGTGTGCCAAGTGTTCTTGAACTTAAGAGGCAGATTTTGGAAGAAGGTCACAGAAGTAGTTTGAGTATTCATCCCGGAGCGACTAAGATGTATTAGGATTTGAAGAGGTTGTTTTGGTGGCCTGGAATGAAGAAGGATGTTGCGGAGTTTGTGTATGCTTGTTTGGTTTGTCAGAAGTCTAAGATTGAACATCAGAAGCCGTCAGGTTTGATGCAACCGTTGTTCGTGCCAGAGTGGAAGTTTGATAGTATATCAATGGACTTTGTTGGAGCGTTGCCGAAGACTGCTAAGGGTTTTGATTCTATTTGGGTGATTGTCGATCGGTTGACGAAGTCGGCACATTTCGTTCCTATTAAGACCGGTAAGTCTGTGGCGAAGTTGGCTGAGATCTACATTGAGCAGATTGTTAGATTGCATGGTGTTCCTTCTAGTATTGTGTCGGATCGGGATCCGAGGTTTACTTCTAAGTTTTGGGAGAGTTTGCAAGATGCTTTGGGAACTAGGTTGAGGTTGAGTTCTGCGTATCATCCCCAGACTGATGGTCAGACGTAGAGGACTATTCAGAGTTTGGAAGATTTGTTGAGAGCTTGTGTGTTGGAGCAAGGTGTCAGTTGGATTGAATGTTTACCGTTGATTGAGTTTACCAAACTAATATTGACCAAACCAAACTCAACCTCATTTTCTCCCAAAATTGATACTTTGAAGAGGAAAAAAATCATTATTTAACTGTATCCGAGTTCGTCGCCTGTATTAGCAGATCGAGAGGGTTGAACTCGGTAAATGAAGGGTATTGTTTTCATTCATCTCTTCCTTTAACCCATAGTTGAGTAATCACAATTTGTCCTAGTTTAGTCCCCGTTTTTTTTGTTGGTGATGAAAGGTTAATAGTTGTAACAAATTTTGAATTTTATTTGAAAAAATTGTAAATTCTTTGTTGGTTAAAAACATGATTTTGTAAAATATTTGGGAGTTGTCAAAGAGTAGATAAATATGATTGATGCTTACAATCTGTTTTAATATGTAGATTTTCGACACTGATTAAAAAAACTGAAATTATGCCTTATATTCAGGTATTATCTGTTTATCCTTTTGAAAATAAAAAATGGACGATGTTGATTCGGACTCAAGTACAAAACTCTCAAATTCGTCAGAGGTATGTTTATTTTACATGGTATAGTAAATGTTTGAACATTTTTCTTTCGTAAGTTAATTAATAGAAGGTTTCTTATGTAGGAATTGTTGAATGATTTAGTTGACGATGATGCTGAGGGTTATGACATTGAAGGTGAAACAATAGAAGATGATGTGGAAGGTGGTGTATCTGATGTTGTGACTGGGTGCAATTTTGAGGAGGCATTTGCTGTGAATTGTCTTGAAGATATTTCACGCATTAATTTTAATGAGGTCACTGAACAAGATTTTTTGAGATACCATTTTGTGGACGTTGGTGTGGCGTATACATTTTATAATTGGTATGCTAGTTATAACGGGTTTGCCGCACGGTAAAGCAAAGTGTTAAGAAACAAAAGAATTGCGGATTTAACACAACAGACATTTGGTTGTTGTTTTGGTGTACTTGAACAATGTTACCTTGCCTGAATGTCTTGTTTTAAAAAAGGTGGACCAAAAATGTGAAGGATTCAATCATTCTTTCTAGTTCTAAAAAGGATTTGTCAAGGGAGCCAACAATGGTTAACCAGTTTACAAACTTGGTTGAACGTTGTAAGCGGATGGTTGTAGCAGCTGTGAAATGTGGTAAGCCACACATGATGCATGATACAATTGATCTAGCTAACACCCATACCAAGTTATTAGAAGAGGCATGTGTTAGTGATGGAACAAACTATGTGTTTAATCAAACCTTTTCTTAAGACACTACACTTAATCCACATCGTGTCAGAACCAAAGGATGTGGTGCGACAACTTTGACTACACAAACCAGTACCAGGATACAAAATAAGGTAAGGAAAACTCAAACATGTGGAGTATGCAAAATAGAAGGACACAACAGAAAGGCGTGTCCAATTCTGACTCAAACCACATACGGTAATGGAACTCAGGTTGATTAAACGGTGATGACGAAGAATATGCCGATGAATATGAAGAGTTTGGGGATGTACAAATTATTGACATGGTGAGTGTTGCTTTATTTTATTAATAATTTTATATATAAACGTAATTTTTTTGCAGAATAATTCAAAACACCAGACACTAAATAATAATTTTTTTGCTAACAAAGCTAACTCATGATATAATAATTTTTTGCAGAATATTTAGTGAAGGATGTTACTAAAAGGACGAGTATGACTTATTCAAAGCTAACAAAGTTTGAGTTAAAGACTATTATGTCCACGGTCTTGTTCACCGTAACTTAGGCTTTTATATTTAATGTGTGTTTAATTTAATATTGATGTGTGCAAAAAAAAAACAACTTATGGTGATGCTTGGATTATCTGACTATGTATCGAGTTATACTCGTTTATTCTTAATTAATTTCTGATTGAAAACACTGTGTTTGCGTTGACTTCATCAGTTTACTATATTGTGTGCACTATATCAGTAGTAAATCTGTTTTAGTGTAGGTTCTGAAGGTGTATGTTGTAACAGCCCGATTTTCGCTAGATTTATTTTATTATTTCTTTATGTGTGTTGTGTGTGCTATTATGTGATTATTTGCATCTGTGTGTATTTTTGGTTGGGAATTGTAGAATTTGGTGTAGAAGGGTATTTTAGTCATTTTGGACTTAGGGGCATTTTGGTCATTTTGAGAGTAGGGGTAATTTTGTAATTTTGGATGAGAATTATTTTAGTGCTTAGTAAGAGTATTATTTTACCAAGTTACTGGAGAGGGTGTAGTAATTATTTTAATCACCGTTAAGTGACCGTTAGTGTTATAATTTACCATTAAGTGAGTAGTGACATTTTGGGTGTTAGAATAAAAATGGGTTAGGCCCATTAAGGGTTGTGAGATAAGCCCAATTGAATAGAGCATATATATATACACTCTAGTTGTTGGTGGAATTAGGTTTTACAAACATTTCACATTTCATTTCATTTGAGGAGAGAAGAGATAGAAGCTAGAGAGGAGAGCAAGAACAAGGGTTAGAGGCAAGAGGGAGATTCACCATCTAGGAGCTAATTGAAGCTTGAATTAGAGATTCTTGGTGTTAGAGGTAAGGGGGTTAGTCTTTACTCATAATCACTTAGTTGTGGCTTCTACCCTAAACTTCTTACATAAGTGCTTATTTGAATAATTGATTATTTGTGCAATTAAGTGTGAAATTCGTGCTTATGTTATGATGTCATGTTTGGGTATGCAAATTGAATGTTAATTGAGTTGTTGATGATGAATTTGAGAGCTTAAATCATGTACATATGTATGTTTGTGTTTTAATCAAAAATTGATGATATGAAGTGTTGTTGTTGATGAATTGTGATGAATTCATGATGTTTAGTTGCTGTTGTTGTTGTGAGATGTTGTTGTTGATAATTAAAACATTGGGTAATCATAATTGGAGAGTTTACTATGACTTTGTGTTGTTTTTGAATGTTTGATGAAAAATGGGTCAAATGATGATTTTTGTCAAGAGGATGTTTTGGGGCAAATTTTATATGGAATTGAGTGTCTTTTCTTGTTTAGAAATGTTTAAACAAACTTTGGGATCAAATTTGAGCTTTGGGGAGTCAAAATTGGAGTTTTGGGGTGAAAATGAGGTTTTTCCCGAGACAGAACTGTCATAACTCGCAGCTGCGAGCAAGCTTACTCGCAGCAGCGAGTAACTGCTAACTCGCAGTGGCGAGTTGTCACAGGACAGTGTTCCCTGTTTTTGCGTTTTCGTGTCTTTTCACTCGTTTTTGTTTTGAAATGGTTTTTGGTGCAAACATGAAAATTGTAGGGAATATTTTTATCTTTCTAAGGGCGTTGGTTTGACTTGAATACAATTTTTGGTTTGCAAGTTATGGGGAAATTACTCTTGAAACGTTTTATTGAAAAATCCCGCATAATTAGTTCCAAGTCGACCCAATCCTTGTGGAATGTTTTTAATCCTTGAAAACTCGATTTTGTGAGTGCAACTAAGGTGGTTGAACTGTGATGTAGTGAACCTACTTGTTTTTACTTAGAAATTGGGAAATTCTTTGGAAAATGATAAGTGAGACGAGCTTTGAGTTTTTCTTGAATTCGTCATTTTTGGCCGATGAAATGCTTATGTATCCTCTATTGCACCTATGAGTGACTTGTGAGAATACATGGCATAGGCAATTGAGCTTGTAGAGTTGGTTTTGGTTCATAACTTCTATTATTTTTAAATGGTGACTTTTGGAGACGAACTTAGTAGAAATGAACCTTGATGAACTAAAGTCTTATGAATCTTTTGTGAATGGTCACATATGATTAAATAATTGTGTTTGAATGATTGTGGAAGGTTGAGAATGATGTTTGTCATAAATTGTTGTGTTATTCCATTTTACTTGAATTAGGTGATGTAATTGGAAATGAATTGTAAATCGATGTTGATGAATGTTGATGAATTTTTTGTGAGATGTGATTGTTGAATGTATGGGCATGATTCTTGATAATGCAATGTTGTTGAGTTGTTGAAATGTAAAGGGAGGTGTACTTTTACATTGTCTTTGGTAGTTGTTATGTTGGAGTTGTGCATTATCGAGTCATTGCTATATGTCCATGCATCATACCATGTTGTTGTTGTTGTTGAAATGTAAAAGGAGGTGTACTCTTACTTAGATGTTTTGGTGGCATCTGTTGTTGTTGATCTGGTACCACATGCATATATGTGTCAAGTCTAGGCGCATTGCATAAATTTAATTGTCAGATGTTTGTGATTGTTGATGATGGATGGTAAGTGTGGACTTGTATTGCTTATATGATTGAATGTTGATGTTGGACATGTATGCAAATATCTATGAACTCTTTTATATTGGTACATCTGTCTATTATGATTTGATTATGATTAATGTAATACTTACTCCCAGTGGTTTCGACCGCCTACCTGTCTGTATGGATGGGTAGACGTTGTGCAGGACTAGATGCTTGGTGAGTTTGCTTATTGGATGTTTGGACGACGGGAGCTTTCTCCGTTGTCGTGTCAGTGTCTTAGTATCTAGGCTCTGATTAGGCTTAGTGTCTATTTGTTGTTTTTGGATTCTGTCGCTATGTTGTTGCTATTGTCCACTTGTCGGACTTGGAGTATTTTCATATGAGGATATATTTGACCATGGCATGTATATGTTGAAGTTTATGATTTGAATTCCGCTGTGATCGTTGAAATATTATATATATGCATGACATTAATTGGTTTTATTTTGAGACGTAGCATCTATTTCTAGAATATTTCTGATGTATTCGCGCGTTTTACCGCTTAATAGAAATAGGGTGTTACATATGTGTTTTGGTGTGTTTATCAATAGTAAACTTGTTTCAGTTTGGATTTGGATTTGGGATCTAGGATTTGGAGTTGATGAAATATTTCGTCTATGGTTACCACTGTTCCGTTGGGAGTGTTGATATTATTTGACTAAGTGTGTTGTCTGGTGTTTTGATGTGTCTGTCCAGAATTACATTGTACCACAATTTTTGATGATTTAAGGAGGCATAAGATAAAGGCAACAAAAAATCCATATCCAAAGTTGGAAATGTGGACTGAACAAAAGCTTAATAGTCAGAACAAAAAAGTCTCTCCTTAATCACAAAATACAGCGTGCCAATAGAAGACCAATTCATTAACAACAAAATATTTTTCAAAAACTAGGTAGAACATAGATAATAAGGTCATCGTCAGTTAAGCATCATCAATGATTATGATTTCCCTATGGGTCTGCGCCTCAGCCATTATGCTTGTCTTCAATTCGTTGTACATTCCAAGCAACAAATTGGCAGAAGTCCTTAATCAAATGTGGTTTTCATGCAGCTACATAAATAAAGTAAAATAAAATATAAGTTAGTAATTTGTTTAAGACTAAAATGTGTATGTATGTGTCTGCCTCTCCATTAGATACAAAAATTAATTAATACCTCTCCTTGAATGTTTGGAGTGAAATTTTCATCCATGTCAATGAAGTCAATCAACCATACAGCGGCATTGTCACTACAAATTGATTAATGTTCACATTATTAATATTTCAAATTATTCAATGTTGATATTCTATATGTTGTATTAATGTTAAAAAAATTAAAAATTAAAAAACAAATACTTGTGTCTGCAATTTGGAATCCCTCTAGCTTCTTCTATTGGCCATTCCGAGAATGCAAGGTCACGTCTAAAGAAGGTGATACCATAATAAGGTGTAATCATCATCCTATGCAGTGTCTCACACTAACATACCAACATAAATTATGTCAATATTACATATCGGACGTTAAAAAAAATAACAATAACAATGTGATTTGAGCAAAATGTACATACAAGGTCGGTTATGGTAGACTGTCTCACACTAACATCTGGAACATTACAGAATGTATCCAAGTGGAGTAAATAGGCAATTACCCCTTTGAAATTGTACAACGTTAATCAATTTACCTCCTCCATCAAATACTCCCCTGAAGTTTTGCACTTATGTGCAAAATGCCCCATGAACTTGAAAATTTATATATTTTTTTCCTTATCTTTGACTCAAAAGATATTAAAGGCAAACAATTAACTATTAACTTAGGTCATTTTCATTGTTAAATGTCAAAATGAAATATGGAACTAGAAACAACATATGGAACATCTTATTAGATCATTTTCATTGCAATGAGAACACCTTTGGAATCCACACTCACCCACCAACCTCACAATTATCATCTTCTTCATAATCACCTTAATAGTAGATTTTACAATTTCCATAACATGTTTGACAAGTAACGAACTTTATATCACCACAAGTCTCACATCCACCATCACCTCCTTCATTGTCATCAATATTTTCGCAACAATCAAGCAATTTCTCAAGCTTCTTGTCATCATGAAGTTTCTGAATTTCCTCAACTCCGCCAATGTATTTCTTTTCAAAAAACACTTTTGATAATCCTTCTTTACCATAGTACCCTTCACCAAGTAACTCTTTAAGTTATTCCTTGAATCCTAAATGCATTTCTCAAGCTTTCTTGTTTGCCTTTAATATCTTTTGAGTCAAGTATAAGAAAAAAATATATATAAATTTTTAAGTTCGGGGGGAATTTTGCACATAAGTGCAAAACTTCAGGGGGGGTATTTGCAAAACGTCATGTTGACTAACAGAAGAATTTGACGGAGGTTGTAAATTGACTAACTTTGTGCAATTTCAAGGGGTAATTGAAGTTTTGTTAATTTCTAGGGGTGATTGCCTATTTACTCTGTCCAAGTGATACACAATCCCAAGCTGAAGCTATATAACCATTAAGTACCAATGGTCACGAGTAGTATAGATTGGAACATATATTTATTGTTAAAAAAAAATCATTACTTAAATATACTCACGTTGGTCGGAATTAATAATTAATCATTATGATAAAGCAATTAGATATACATATTTCAATCTATGATATGGCTCCATCCATTCCTTGCAATACTTTTCAGCTAACGCTTCAATCGATTTTCCCACCAACACATCGGGGAGCACTTCAGTGACTTTAAGGAGGAAAAGGCATGTGCCTTTGAACCAGTAAAAACTCGCCACGTGTCTCTGCTTTGTTTTAAAAAAAATAAAAATAAAAAAAAGGAAAGAGAAAGAGGAGAACGACATCGTAGATAAGAAAAGGAACTTCAGTTAAACCACCACCCACTGTCACCAAGTGCACGGCCGTCGCCTCTAGCTGACGTCGTCGCCTCTCTCTGGTGGTGCCATCCTCTGCTGCAATGCGTCGCCTCTCTCCGACGCCGCCACCAGCAATCCACCTCCTCTTGTCTTCTATATCTATCAAATTTGATGAATTTTGTTGTGCAGTTGAATCAATTTTGGATTTGATTGAGAATTGTTATCTCTTAATATAGTGGAACTATTTGAAATTTGAGTAGTAGAATTGATTTGGAATTGAATTGGGGTTGGAATTGTTTGTGTGAAAAACATACAATATTGTTAGGTAAAAAATAGTAGTGAAAATTGGAAATAGGTCTGGTATCAAAGCAGATAAATGTGACTTGTATTGCCTGATACACTTAGCAGTGAAAGAAATATGTCTTTCTCTTTTTCTGATAAGAAAAAAAAATTATTGGTCTGTTTGTGAAAGAAAATAGTGACAAATAGGAATATGCTTGTTTTGCAATTGTTGAAAGGAACTCGCTGTAGTGTTTGAAATGTCTGTTTATGTTGAATTGAAGTGGTTTGATTCTTGTGCAACAGCTAACTTTTCTAGTGTTTTTAGGTAATTGTTGCAAGACAGTTTTAGCTTTAGCTTCACTTTGAAGTGGTTTGATTCTCTGAAGTGATTATGTTTATTTTTTTCCGTTCACTTTGTAGAGTATGAAAGACAAAAAGAGTATTGGTGGGATATTCACACTAAACTAGTGACAATATTGTTCATGAAAAAAATAGTGAAATTGTAACCATGTACAATTGTTATATAGTGACAAAGGGGAACCTACTTGTTTTACAATTGTTAAAAAAACTACAGTTACAATTAGGAACAAAGCAACGAGGCTTTCATTGCATTCACTGAAGCAAAATATGTTTGTTCATTGCATTCAAATTGTGACATAATATGCTTGTTCATTGCATTCAACGAGGCTTTCACCATAAAGTACTGTGAGCAAAAAAAAAAACAAATTCTATATTACGAAAATTCATAGACATCAAATCTGCTTGAGGAGAGCAATAACAGATAATTACAAAAATTAGTCTCCAAAACATGTATATTGTCAACATGAAATTACAAATAAAAAAAATCAGCTCCATTTCTTTCGATGTAGATCATAGGTCAATCAAAATAATGCTCCAAAATTTGTATCATCAAAGGGTGCCTACATTAATAACAAAAAGTAATTAGTATGGTAATTTTTGTAAATACAATGATAGTTCTTTATGAAAAAGATATGAAATTACCATCAACATGGTTGTGTAACTGAATTGATCCTCACGTGCTAGAAGGGACTCATAGTTGGAGGCTCGGAACAAGAAACTCCATCGACCATATCCTAAAGTGATTATGTAAAATATAAATAAGAAAAAATTACATGTAAAACTAAAACAAATAATCTACACATCGACTTATATACCTGTGAACTTCTTCCTTGAGGTGGAGCGCGTTTAGGTGCAAGAGTTTTTTTCTTAGACTGCTGCTCAAGAAAACTTTTATGTCGCTTAGTTATCCTCTTTGAGCCGGGTCGTGTCCTGAGTCCCTTTGGTTGCATAACATCAGAACTCACAACTGTCGGATGATCATTGTTATCACCGCCATTTTTTATAGCTTGTCCGCGATCCTCCATTACTTTCTTGAACAAGACATCTACACCATTATCAAGAGACTTGAGAGATTCCTCACTATATGATGCTTCAGTTGCCGTTCTAATGAACTTAGAGACAATTTTGTCTAAACATTCAATTTCTAGCCAACTTAGGATCACCTTCAACCTCTTTTCCTCTAAAATCTTGCACAATACCACAACAGGCATCTCTTGTCCACCTTTCTAAAGTATACTTCTCAGGAATCATCTTAACATCATCAAATTCAAACACATTTAATGCATGTGAACAAAGTATGCCAAATGTATCAAACTTCCTACAACTACAAGCAATGGAAGTTGAAGCACGATTAAATGACACTTTCCAAGATCTTTCATGTTTTTCATCAGCGACGACATAATCACAAAGAGTGTCAGATTCATGTTTATATGGTAAAAATAAAGCTTAGAATGACTTAAACTCGGATTGAAACAACTCAAATACTGTGTGTGTGTGTGTATACTTTTCCCATTTGAATTAGTATTGGTGAAGTTTCATACGCTAACCTTGGTAGCTTATGTGAGGATGCATACACACAACTCAACTCATTTGCTCGCTTCTCCTCAACAACACTTTCGAAATGCTTGAAGAATTGTAGGATATCAACATTCGGTTGCATACTAGATTTGAAGTGAGAATTCAAACTTTCACTAAGTTGTGTATTTCGCATGTCAAGTGTTAACACTTCCTTCATATAACATGCTGTCCATTTTTTCTTAATGGCATAAGTTGAAATGATCCAAGTTTTATCATGAAGATTATAATCATTGACCAAGCCGAACCATTTTTTCTCAAAATCCGCTTCAATTTCATTATCATACATGCACTCTTTGAAATCTCTTAGCAAAAAACTTCCTCCCTTCATCAAGCTCTCAAGATGTTTAACTCCATTCTGCAATAAGTGCCACGTGCATAAACCATGATGAGTCTCAGGCATCACATCTTCAAGTGTCGTGGCCATTGCTTAAGCTTGGTCAGTGAAGATAGTCTTTGGTTTTTTGTTGTTGTGTGCTTGTAAGAATGTATCAAACAACCATCTAAATGACTCACTTGTCTCGTCAAACATTAGTGCGGCACCAAAAATGACTGTACCTCTATAATGGTTAAAACCAGAAAATAGAGCAAGTGGTCTATTGGCATGATTGGTACAATATGTGGTGTCCAATGAGATATCATCACCAAAATACCCGTAATCCAAAATCATATTTGCATCACACCAAAACACATTTGTAATTTGTTCTTCTATATCCATCTGATATGCATGAAGGAAGGATGGATTCTCCAACGACTGTTGTTGAAAATATTTTAAAAGACATCCAACGACACCGTACACCATACTTCTTTGTCTTTTTGCACTGATGTAGTTTCTTACATCCACCTGCGTAAATCCAACATTGCTCTATGCCCTGCTTGTGTACTCATAAGTTGAAATGTAGCCTTCTACCTTAATCCAGCGTCACCGGCCAGATCAATCTCATATGCTTGTACTTCAGTTATCTTTCTATGTGACCGAAGCATGTATGTTGTCTCTTCTATTAGTAGATCATGATTATGTTCTTCTACAAAATCATGGATGACCAACTTTCCATTTTTTAGTGAAAGTGAAATTCTTGCAATCCGTTATAGTCTCGGCTCTATGAATTTTTCCTTGATGTGCATCTTTTTTCTCTTTATTCTGTAGCCCTTCCTTACAGCAAACTAACCTACATGACGATATACTACCGTCTTTCTTCTTGTTTGCATTACGTATTCTAACTCCAAAGCCCGCACGTAAACTATAAGCAAGATAAAATTGATAAATCTTATCCCTAATGTCCAATTCCATTCCAAGTCTTGGCTTCCAATCAACATTTGAAGATGCCATGTTTGATCAAACTACTCAAAAAAGGAACCTGACAAGTAAAAGAGGATATCAGACATAAAAAAAACAAAATTTATATCTCTAATAAGAGTATAATCAAGTGTATAACCATTTAAAAAAATAAACAGAGCATATGGATTGAAAAATAAATTTATTGAATACATTAGCATAAACAGATCTGATACAACACTATTTATTTATTTATTTATTTGACAAAACTGATACAACAGTATCTGATACATATTAGAAGAAAATACCATACATACCGAATCAAAAACAGATGCATATGTATTGTCATTATAAAAAACAGAGCAGCATATGTAAACCATGGAAGGATTTTTACTTCAATACTTAATAAAAAACCTAAATTTCCTAAAATCTGATCCTAATGAATTGAAATTGATTGACATGATTTGCTTTTTATTCCTATTGAAGTGTAATGATTCTCTATTTTAATTTTTATTTTGGTTTGTTCACATTACCATAACCATTTCAAAAGAATAAAGAAGAGGCATAGAGACAGGAAAAAAACACATACCTTTGTTGATGGAGGTGACAGCGGCGATGGTGGTTCTGGACGGCGACGATGGGTGATAAGCAGAGGAAAGGAGAAAGTGAGGGAGGAGCTTTTGTGATAAGCAGAAGAGCTTTGGTGATAAGCTTTGGCGATGGGTGATACGCGTTTCACCTCTTTCTCTGTCGTTTCTATTTCTCTTTTCCTTTTTTTATTTTTATTTTTTAAAACAAAGCAGGGACACATGGCGAGTTTTTACTGGTTCAAAGGCACATGTCTTTCCCTCCTTAAAGTCACTGAAGTGCTCCCCCAACACATCATCCTACAAATAATTTGGTAGAAAAACACCGTGAATAGCCACCACAGTTTTGAAATATATGCCGCAGTTTTGAAATATATGTCGCGGTTTTGAGTCCGAGTTTTGAAGTCAAAAGAACTAACCATGAATGATGTTGGTAGATACCAAACAACTCCACGTTTGTAGTGTTTTTGCCAACAAATAAATATAACTAGGTCAACATTTGTTGGGTTCTATATAAATACATGAACTTTGTTTTTTCATACAAAGTTCAGAATTTTTTAGTTATAAAAATAAAGGAACTAAACCTTTATGTTAATCCTTTTCCCTGAGGCTAGTGTATCAAAATCAAGTCTATATGCATCCAACCCATTATAAGAGAATAATTTTTTCTGTTTGTCTTTGTCATGGTGATACACATAGACAATCATTTGAAGCTCATTCATATTAACTGATGTTTCTGTTATCACGGGGAAGTTCCATTTAATTCCCTAAAAAAACACTAACATGATTATTCATTCTAGACAATAGTGATGACCATTCAAAAAGACATTAACATATTAAACACAAATTTACATTGTTATTTAAGACATTATATTAATATTACATCGGGTAGCAAACTCTTACAACACATTGCACTAAAACCACTTTGTTCACCATTATCTTACCCCTTGCGTCGGTGGAACTTCGCAGCTCTAGACCACCATGTGGCGTTGCTGATGGACTGTGGAAAAGTTTCTTAGTTATCTGCTTATAATCATCTTTCTTCTTTTTGCTATTTCTTGCCGTCCTTTTGAAGTTTGATTTCAAAAAAACCATTGCATTAGCAAAGTCATCAGGATTTCTCAAACCAGTAGATATGGTCCACGCATCATGTATAGGGGGTATCGGAACGACGTCTCTGTTATGGAATATCAGAGGCTCAAGGGGTTACAAAACCTCTTACTTAGTGAGGTTTCTTCCTCGTCTGATGACGCAATCACCATGTTGTCTAATTCTTGAATATTGTCCAAAGCTCTTTCACCCTCAAACTCTGGCATTTTTCATTTTCCATTAACATCCCCTCATACATCTTCGTTGTCAATATTGATGACGTTGGTTGGTTCATTAGTTTTTTCCTTCAAGTTTAGATTTGTGGACTTGGGGCCGAAATCAGTAGAGCATAAAACAACCTCAATCATCTTAAGTGAACCATTTATTTGATCCAATGAGGATTGATGCCCAGCAACAATGGATTTCAGTTCAGTCAAGTGGGTAGTGCAATGTTCACTAACAAAATGTTTCAGCTCCTACAACAACCCACATGCAAAAAAGTTAGAATATTATTTATAGTTGGAAATATAACTATAAAAAACCATTAACACTCTGTGCACAAGGAAATTGTATCAGTAACATGGAAAAAATACATATAAGAATGGACCTCGTGTATCATAGACTTGTAAAATACAGGTGTTATAATTTGTGTATGTAGCTTTAACAAAGCAATAAAAAATTTAAAGCCAAATAATTTGTGTATGTAGCTTTAACAAAGTAATAAACACGTTTTAAAGCGAAACAAGTGGTTTATCTATACCTTAATGTCCTAAACAGCTGTGTTGATAACACCAGCTAGCTGTTGAACAATGTGAACAAGGTCAAACAATGGAGCAACACTATCACCAACCATATCAATCTCATTGGCTTTTTCATTTGAAAAGTTGTTGTCAGCTTCAAAGTTATCCATGTCTTGAGTTACTTCGAAAAATTTGTAAGCGTTTTTTGTGAATGGAGACCTAGATACCAACATACAAATATATTCACTTTGGCATGAAAAAATATTGTCCCACAGACTTACTTTTTGTTTTCTTTCTGTATGTCGATACAAACATGCTTTTTTTTTATATAAGGTAACAACAAAAAATTACATTTTGTATGGCAGAGATTGAATATACCTATTTAGTGAATGGTTTAATATTACAACTATACTTTTTGCATGACAGATCATTAAGTGTACATTATTGTGTAATGTCATGGTAAAAAATAAAAAAGTCTATCATATAGTAAAAAATAACACACAATCCAGCAGAATTGAAGTAAAGTGGAATCTAATGGTAGTGTGTTTGGATATAATATTTATTCTGGTGTTAGAAAAATATGTATTGTTTTTTGCATGAAAAATCATTAAGGGTGCGTTTGATTTGTTAAAATATAGAGGACAGGACAAAACAATAAAAGTTGTGCGGTGTTTGATCCAAAAGATAACAATGGAACAGAACAAAAGCAGTAGCGGAGCACTGGACAAGTCTCCCGAAATTTGTTACCCGCTTAATTGGAGGACAAGTTTTTGTCCGCTGGACAGGAGAGCAAAAGACAACGTAACCCCTATGATTATCACTTTCTGTAAGCAGCAGAATATTTTATTTTTTATTTTAGCTTTGCTTTGACATGCTTTTCCAATTTTATTTATCACATTTTTCATTTAAAAATTTTAATTGCCACTTTGTTGGTTGCACATCACAACAAATATAAACTCAGGTCCAATATATAATTATAATATTTTTGTATAATACATTATTCGTACATTTTATTGAATAACTACTTTTTAATCCATAATATGATAATGGATTTTCGATAAATAAAAAAATAATTTTAAGTTTGAAAATTTTGATATTCTATAACTAATATCAGTTCCGTTGAAATATTACACTGTGAGAGATATCATAGTAATTTTAGCATTTTTTATCTTGTGTTGTGCACCAACTATCAAACAATGTACAAGACAATAAATTATGATGTGACTCAACTAGTTGTCCAGTCCTGTTTTGTCTGTCCTGTCCTTTATTGCGAATCAAATGCACCCTAAGTGTGCATTTTTGTGTAATGTCATGGTAAAAAAAAAAAAAAAGTCTATCATATAGCCATGTTTGACTTGGACGTGCCAAATATATGAACACAGCTCCATCAACAGCTTGACATGTGTAGTCAGAAATTCAATGGTTATTGCTTTTAACCAACAATGGGGTGTAGGTCTCATGATAATATTAAGGTTAACTTATTTTTAATTTAAATTTATGCTTATATTTGGCAGAAATCCTTAAATTTTTATGTGTAACATATTGAACAGTGCATTGAATTCTTTATAAAAGTCTATACCTGCAGAAGTCAGGAATCTCCCTGCAATTTGCAGCTCAATGGGTATAACACAATACTTTCTTGTCACAATAATGTTGTTTTTCCTTCCATCCATCTTTTGTATTCTGTTAACCTTATCTTCATCAAATGGTTGAAAACCAATGTTGCAGCATATGGGACAGAAAAACTAAAGCAATATCACTACACACCAAAATAAATTTTATTTTTAGCAGCATTACAGAAAACAACTTTACAGTGATATAACAACAACATATTATCCCTAATTTGCGGTTTTAAACTTAATTAAACTACACATAACATCATTACAGTGACATAACAACAACATATTATCCCTAGTCAGCAGAAAGGCAATAAACTACTGAAATAAGCTACTGAATTAAAGTAGAAAAGCAAGAAGCTGCTGAAATGAATTAGCTTCTGAAATAAAGTAGAAAAACAATGGCAATAAGCTGTTGAATTAAGCTACTGAAATAATATGCGGAAATGCAATAAGCTCCTGAAATAAGGTAGGTACTTATATTCATCATCCAGAGATCATTAACATATAAATATTTTCATTAATTCATAAATAACCATTACAAATGCTTAGAAATTAAAGCTAATCGATATTAAACACTTACATTACTTCTAAAATATTTCTTTACAAGAACAACAAATCCTAATCATTGGTTTCAAACCTTGATTCCATTACTACTAAACCGTCATGCTAGTTTGTTAAACAACATACAACCCAAAACCAAAATCATAGCAATTGTTAATAGATTAAGCATCCGAACTGTTTGTCCATTCTTTTCCATTTCCATCTTCAGATTATCCTCCACCAGCTTAAGATCATTTCTCAAAGATGTGGTTTCAGTCTTAAGCTCCTTCTTCATTTCTGAAACTTCATTATCAAACAGCTTTTTCACGTCATCAGTTGTTTCATTAAAATCGTTCTTCATTGACACATAGGTTTCATGAATTACAACCCTCATATCTTCCATCTCAGCAACATGAATCGTGATCATGTCGTTGACATCCTCTTCGATTTTACCAAACCTTTTATCAAAATCATCCTCAAGGGGTATCTCAAGAGATGAATCTTCTTTCATAGGTTCACGCAGCTTGTAGAACTTGCATCTGTTGAATTTGCAAGCATAGTAAAGTCTGTTCAGATTTGGAATCGTATCTAATACCAAGATCTCAAAATTTCTGCCGCGAAAATAATCCTTGTTTGTGTATCTCAGATTTTCTGGATAGGTTGAGATGTTAGCTGAGGTTGCTTCCAAAGGATGGGTTGAACTGTTAATTGAGGTTGCCATTAAAAGAAAAAATGGTTCTGAGATTTGGTGATAAACAGAAGTTCTGTGAAGTGGTTGGATAAAGGTTTGGTTCATCTAGCTACGAGAAAGCCTTATAAATAGGTGAGAGATGGCCTAAATGTGTGGTGAAAATGATTTTTTAGACAAATCTAACCCTAACCCTAATATATTATAAAATATTGGTTCAAATTTAACTAAATAATAATTCTTTAAAAAATGAAAGAATAAAATAGTAAAATCTTTATTAAAGTCCAGGAAATTAAATTAAAATTCCAATGTAGGATTATTCACATAATCTAATATTTGCTCATGAGATTTCAGTTATCGTATATAATCTAATATCTCTTCATCATAATCCAATCTACATCCCCTAACTAAAAAATTTAAGCCTAATTAGGGAACTCACCTCAAATTAGCTTCTCTTGATGTCTAAGGCCTCCAACTTCTACTTTTTCTCTATGAAAAGTAACGGTTGGCGATAAACATCATCTATATATATATATATATATATATATATATCTTTGTAAAGGAAACTTAAGTTGTTCTCATGCAAGCTTTGTGATGATGTGGCACTCTCAAATCTCTTAATTTTAATCCCATGATTTACATTACAATATATAACATCCCTTCATACTCCAATCAAATAAATTATTATTATTATATTAAGATAAGAATATATATGTGAACTTTATAGCAAGGGTGTCTAATTGGCAAAGTAAAAACTTTCTAATCCCCATATAAATAATATGAATATAATGCAAAGTCATACTTAGATAGTCCAAGAGGTGTTTTGTTTTAGTAGTGCTTTATTGAACATAAACCAATTAAAACCACACAAACCCCACTATTATTGGTCTCTTACATAAAAAGGTGCTTTTACAAATTGCCTTAAAACATAATTACAATAAAGACCAAATAGCATGTAATGCAACGCATGCCTCTTTATCTTCAAAAAATATTGTAACAGTTACAACCTTTTTCTCCCCCTAATTTGGCTTCAATGCGCACAACCTTTTTCTTACTTCCCTACCTACAATTAAACACACAAAAAAAAACTAATCAACACATAATTGTGGAGAGCATTTTGTATAAATATTCAACACATCCAATGTACTTCTTCACCTTTCACATTTGCACTCTTTTTCTTCACTCAATCCTTTGTAAGCAAATATGGCTGTTGTTCAGAGAAATACCAACAAGTAAGTAGATAACATCCTATATAATTATGTTGTTCACAGTCATATGTAAAACTTTGTTAGCATACTATTATTATTTGTGTTTGAAATGTTTATTTTTTTATTCTTACAGGGCAGTGGACACCGCACATAGGTTTTTGACACAACCTCACCAACATCACAGAGGAGAGTAGTGCAAAAGTGTGCATTGCTAGACTATGGGACAATTTTCATATCAATAAGAAAAATGAATTGCTTAGTATAGACATGGTGTTGATTGATGAAGAGATATCAGTGTGTGTATTATATTATATTCATGCAAAATCTAATACTGAATAAAATATCTTAGAATAAAAAAATATTTTCCCCTACAGTCCAAGAAAATTGTTGTTGACACATTAGCTTTGGCTAGGACACACATGTAAAAGACGTTTTTACCCCTTCAGTAGTTAACTGCCGAATTAGGAAACCGGCTGCAGTTAACTACCGAGGAAAACTTCGGCAGTTAACTGCTGAGGAAATCTGAAAACTTCGGCAGTTAACTGCCAAGGAAACCTCAAACCTGTTTTTTTTTTGTTGACAAAAACCATTAATTCTTTTTATTCTTTAAACCTAAATTTTCCTTAATTAAATTTAATTCTTTAATCATTTTAAGGAATTAAACATAATTCTTTTTATGATTTCATTCATGTGATTTTGTTGCCATAAATGAAGAAATACGAGAGATGAATAATATCTGCAATCAGTAGTTAATGGACCTAAAATGATGATTCAATAAAAAAAATGCAACAACAAAAACGTTACAAATGATAGAATAATTATATTTGTAATTATTAGTAATTAATTATAATATTTCAGATTTTTTGTCGTTGACAAATTATAAAATTTCAAATATTACTCATCTCTCTTTCAAATAATTATATTTGTAATTATTCTATCAATAATACCTTTTTTTTTTGTACAAATAAAACCATTTTTCTATTCTTAAAAAAAAAAACCCTCTTTTTAATTAAGAAATGTGATTGAATATGTAGTAATTATAGGATCTCATATTTTTTTTATTTATGGCAACAAAATTATATGAATGAAATCAACAACTTTATAAAAAGAATCGTGTATTTAATGGCAACAAAATCCATATTTCTTCATTATGGCAACAAAATCACATTAATGAAATCATAAAAAGAATTATGTTTAATTCCATAAAATAATTAAAGAATTAAATTTAATTAAGGAAAATTTAAGTTTAAAGAATTAATGGTTTTTGTCAAAAAAAAAAAACAGGTTTGAGGATTCCTCGGCAGTTAACTGCCGAAGTTTTCAATTTTCCTCGGTAGTTTACTGCCGAAGTTTTCCTCGGTAGTTAACTGCAGCCGGTTTTATAATTCGGCAGTTAACTACCGAAGGGGTAAAAACGTCTTTTACATGTGTGTCCTAGCCAAAGCTAATGTGTCAACAGCAATTTTCACAGTCCAATTACATCCATATTGTTGTACCCAAGAGGTTTGCAGATTCATTCCGAAAAAAATCATTGCAAGAGGGAAAAATATATGTCATTACAAAATTTGTTGTGTCAAACAACAACAAAATGTATGATGTGGTTGAAAGCAATTCTTCGATGTTACAGTTTCATACTGACACCAAATTCAACAAAAAAGATTATGATGATGGCAAGATCTCTCTCCATATTTTCAAATTTGTTAATTATGACCATTTGGAGGTCCGAATTGGCAAAGATCTATACACAAGTTGATTTACCATCTTACAATATTAAATATCAAGTTATTGTTTTAATCATTTTCTTAACTATATATCAGATATAATTGGAGTCATAGTCGATGTCAATCCTATTGAGCAAAGAAGAACTCAACATGGTATAGTGGATATGTTGGCAGTTAGGCTAAAAGATATGAGGTACAATGTAATATACTACGTAGGCATTATGTGTTTTGAAATGTATTCATGAGTTTATGATTTTTTTTAATTAAAAATTAACATTGAAACGCATTCAATGTCACATTGTAGGATAGACATGCTACAGTCTTTAAAGAGGCGCTAAAAAGGTCTTTGCGTGACGCTCCTAATCCATATTCAAATGTTGCAGTTATCACATCCGCTATAGTTGAAATGTATCAAGGTAAAATATCATATTGTGAGTTTTCATTTAAAGAGTTTGATTTAATTTCTAATAAATAAAATCCTTGAATTTTAAATACAACTAAATTTACTTTATTGAATAGGTGATGTATGTGTTGGCTCATCAAGTGCGACAAATAATTATATCAATATAGACATTCCAGAAGCTGCACGGCTCATTCAGCCATTCAAGTAAATGAATATATTTATTAATCCCCTAATTATTTTCGTCACACAGAATAATATATCAATGAATATTTTCATCACACAATAATTTATTAATGCATTGTTGTGGTATTGTAGGGGTACCGGTGATTTGCAAAAGGCTGAAAATGCGGGTCTCGTAGGGTCTATTGTCCTTTATAAACTAGACAAAACAATGACTATATCTGAAATTTTGAGTTCGGCAATATCAGGGGATAATATGGTAGACAACTTAGTTAACAAATTTTGCTTATCATTTTGGTGTACTTTAATTGTTTGCTTCTTTTGAATACAATCACAGGATGTTGTGTTTAACTGTGTTATAACTATAACTGAGATTTTCGATAAAAATAGCTGGTATTACATCTCATGTCCCAAGTGTAGAAAGAGCGCTAGATCCACTGAAACACAATTCAAGTGTGAACATTGTAAAGCAGATGTGGAATATCCGGTGACAGGGTTCTCATATCATTTTCCAAAAATAACTGTGCTAAATTACTTTCTTTCATTTCAAATTGATTATAATCTTAAATGTGTGATCTTTGGAAAATGGCTTATATAGGTATCGTTTGGAAGTTGACGTCAATGACTTTACTGATTCTATTATGTTTGTGTTGTTTGAGGAAGTTGTTGAACGAGTGACTCAATTAAAATTGGTTGTTTCTAACCTCAATTTTAGAAAATGTAAGTGTTGACTCTTCTTTCACTATGAACTCTTATTACAATACAAAATATATATTTTCTCAACTAAGGGTAATAATTTTAAAACTAATACATATGTATTTTAAATACATTTTCCCAAATAGGAAACCGTATCTGGTCCAATAATACATCCACGGCTTCAAAAGATCAATGGGTCCACACATATATTCCAAGTTAAAATGAAGTCTTACTTTGAAAGTGGTGGAAGAACAAGTTTCACGGTGAGCAGAATTGTGGAACTGAAAGTGAAGGTTGTTCTCAATATGAAGTTCATATTCATTTACTAACAAGTCTGGGGGTAAATATCTAATTATATGATTTTCAAATTTTAGGTTGAGAAAGATGATAAGGTTGACAATGTATGCAATGCATCGAGTTGTTCTCCAAAAATAAATACACCATGTTTGCCACAAAAGAGGAGAAGGTTGAGGTAATATGATAGATATATTTTGATTATTTATCAGGTTGTGGCAAAAAGAAAAGTCCCCTAAAGATGTGAATATCCTTCTCCAGGTTGTAGTATGAAGGGGAGTCGGATGGTATGGAAGAAAAAGATATTGAGTCAAATTTGGGAGTCGGATACTCTAGAATGAAGGATAAATCACATAAATTAAGTAAATCTCAAAGATCACAAAATTCATGAAATCACTATCGGAAGAAAAATGAAATAAAAGGAAAGAGTATGTCATATAGTATAATAGAAAACGCGGTAAAAAGGAATCACTGACTAAATCTTTTATATATGTATTTCTGTTCATCGTTTTCAAAAACATCTCATAAAACAGGGAAAAAATGCATAACTTTTTAATTTAAAGTATAAATATTTTTTTATCAAGATATGGGATGAATATTAAGTTCAGAAAATTAACAATTACAGCATATGAGTAATCATGTTAACAGTTATTAACAAAAATAGGCAGTTAAAATTTTAAAATTGTCCCCCAATTTTCAGGTTTGTACACAAGGCCCTTTTTCTCTTTCACCCTGCTCTAAACAAAACTGGAATTTCAACGTTGTGCTCTGAAGAGGGTAGTAGAAAAAACTTAAATGGAATATGATGCATCTGTAGAAAAAATTAAAGATTTTGCAAAAAAACAATGAATCGCATGGTCTTCGTTAAAAAAATTAACTGAGTTGCCCGTTAAAATAACATAAAACAAATTTATGCTATAAGAAAATATTTATCCCATGAAACTATGGGATGAATATTCAATTCCTGAATTGACAATCATACCACAAGATTCTCTCAAATTTACGTTGCAATGACATAGTCATAACGAATTTGATCAATATCATAATAATAACGAATTTAAACCCTTATTTTAATCACATAATAGTTTTCAATTGACAACAAGAATTCAATTTAATCTGATTTAGTACACATGACTTAAACGAATTTGAAACACGTAGTAACAAAGATATAGTCCAAACTCCAAAGATTGAAAAACTATAATTGAAAAAAGGTGACTAAAATGACATAGTCCACAATAAACTATTAATCTTCTTTTGAGTGATATAACAAAGATTACTATTGTGTCATAGCGAATTTGAAAACTATTTCTTTTTTTTTAGACAAACATAAAAAAGGATATAGTCCAACACAAAATGCATAACTTTTTTAATTTAAGTGTAAATGTCCAAAAAGAAGTTTGCTTTTTCCGTAAAAAAGATGACTGCCGCATGCTCGCATTCTTTTGTGGTTGCATGAAAGTAATAAGTATCCAACACCAGAGGATATAGTTAAAATAATTACTGCAGAAATGCCTTCTAAGAAAGATGATCCAGAAGTTTTTAATGCAGTCAAAGAATTCATGTTACACGAACCATGTGAACCTGCAAACAAAAATGCACCTTGCATGCTTAATGGTGTTTGCAACAGAAACTTCCCAAAAAACTTTTGTGCTCAAACAATAATAGATATGGATAGATTTCCAACATATAGAAGGAGAGACGATGGAAGACATGTGAAAAAAGGGGATGTTAATTTGGATAACCGTTCCATACAATCAGAATTTGTTACTAGCTTTTCAATCAAATTTGAATGTTGAATGGTGCAACAAGTTCAGAGTTATTAAGTACTTATTTAAGTATCTCCACTAGGGCCCGGGAGCAGCAGTTCTAATAGAAGAAAATGTTTTGGGGAACACAACAACAAATCCAAAAAAGATAACAACAGTTGATGAGATCAAAACATTCTTGGATTGTAGATAAGTCAATAGTTCACAATTTTTTAATCGATACATGTTTCACAACAAAATTTATAAACTATTGCTTGTTTTTGCGAAAATACTGCTAAACTACCTTTTAAATTTATCACAAATTAATATTTAAAGAAAAAATATATATTAAGGATACTATTTCATCATCACATGTATTACGCAGTTTGTCTGACTTTAAATATATTACAAAATTTAATTTAAATATTTATTTATAAAATATAAATGATAGTTACTAATTCCATAATTGTATCACCATTTATGCAAAACAATTCCATGGTATGTGTCAGCATGTGAGGCATGTTGGAGGATATTCAGTTTTGACATACACTACCGAAGTACATCTGTTATGAGATTGAGCTTCCATTTACTGGAACATAACTCAGTCACTCTAAGATATTCAGAGCAATTGGCAGATGTCATTAAAAGAGAAGGCATTCAAGATACAATGTTCACTGAATGGATGAGGATGAATAAAGTGATCCGAGAAACGCGTAAATTAACATATTCTGAATTCCCCACAAAATTTGTTTGGGATGAAAAAATTTAAAAATGGAAAAAGATGAAGGCTGGAAAGACAATTTGAAGAATTTTTTACGCACACCCAACATGTGTACGAGAGGTATTGCTTATGAATTTTGTTGAATGTCATTTGAGGCCTAAAAAACATCAAAAGCATTGAAACAGTGCGAGGGGTAACTTATGCATCATTCAAAGAAGCATGTTACACGCATGGGCTACTAAACGATGACAAAGAGTGGAATGATGCCTTGAATGAAGCATCAGTGTGGGCCACAACTACTCAATTAGGAGAGTTGTTTGTTACTATTCTATTCTATAGAGAAGTGACAAATATAACAAAACTATGGGAAAAAAATTGGGAACTATTGTCCGATGACATTGTCTACAAAAAAAGAAAACTCTTTAAACACTATGGGCTTGGAACTTAGTCCCAGACAGATCCAATCATACTGCTTGATTGAAATCGAAATTTTTTTGGTGATGAATGGAATGGAGCTTTCTGATTTTGATGGAATGCCTTTACCTGATGATTCATCCATCGCAACCAAGGATAATTGACTAATTGTAGAAGAGCTTAATTATAATGTTGAAGACTTGAAGCAAGAACATGAATGATGTCTTCCATTGTTAAATGACCAGCAAATTGATGTATATAATCATGTTGTGCATGATGTCAACGCTGATATAGGTGGGTTCTACTTCGTATACGTCATGGAGGAACGAGAAAGACTTTTCTATATAGAACAATCATTGCAAAACTAATGTCAGACAGAAAGATAGTACTTGATGTCGCATCTTCAGGTAATCCAACACTTTCTATCCATTTCTTATTATATAAAATGTTGTTGTTTATTTGTGTGGTAATTATGACAGTCCTTTGTTATAACAATAACTGTGTCAATCTATATATATATATATATATATATATATATATATATATTACTATCTCTTTTATCATGAGGTTAAAATTTTAATTAATTATTAACGGTTTTTCGTGTGTTTTTTTTAATTTGCATTAAAAAACTAACTACATATACACATAGTCAAACTTAGTTACCTTTTTTTTTTTCATTTGCCACAATAAATTTAGCTTTTATCTTCCATGAACAACTCAATTGACTTGCCTGTTCATTAAAATATCATATCTTACATAAACAATTCTTCTAAAAAAATTATTACATAAATAACAAGCGCTTTCCAACATTACATCAATATATCACATATACACATGTATATCCTTAATTAATGTAGTCTGATTTGTATTTTCTAAAATTACTTCATTACATGAATTGTATCATTGTTACTTCCTGGGGGAAGAACATCTCATAGTAAATTTAAAATTCATCTAGATCTCTTTTTAAAACAGCACGTGTTCAATCGAGCAGAATACTAACGTTGCTCACTTAATGATTCAAGTGGATCTAATAATTTGGGATGAAGCACCTATGACTAACAGACTGGCTTATGAAGCTCTTGATAGGACACTTAAAGACATAATTGGATACCAGAGACGAGAAAAGGTAGATCAGCCATTTGGTGGAAAAACTGTTCTACTTGCAGGAGATTTCAGGCAAATACTTCCTATAATATCAAGAGGCCAACGACATGATATAGTGCATTCATGTATTAACAAGTCTAATTTGTGGGACTATTGAAAAATATTTATGTTGTCCACTAACATGAGAGTTAGGGATACTACCCTTTCGGGCGAACAACATATGTTGACATGCGAATTTAATAGGTGGCTCCTTCAACTTGGTGATGGAAAGGTTGAAGCAAAATGTAGAGATGGAGAAGATGTTGCATCATGGACAAAAATACCACCTCAATATCTTATCCAACCGACTAATGATCCACTCAAACAAACTGTGGATAACACCTACCCATAATTGTATAAAAATTCAAGGAATGAAGAATATCCCAGAGAAAAAGCAACACTCACTCCTCTGAATGACACTGTTGATGAGATAATTGATTATATTGTTCAATTAACTGAAGGATCAACAAAACAATATCTTATGATAAAAAATATACCAAATAAGTTGATGTCTGTATTTCTCAATTATTTAATAGCAATTTTATTTACCAAATAATTTTAGGGTTAAATATATTTTTTTAAAGAAGGGTTAAATATGCTTAGTCTTTATAAATATGTGAGCAAATTTTTCATTTTTTTAGTATGTGGTCTTCATATATAATCGACATGGGTACCATTCATTTTTTAAACTTTTCTATTATTAGTCACTTGTTATTCAAGTTTGTTGGTTCTTTCAATAATGCACTTTAACTTGTCACATCATAAACATTTTATCAATGTATTGTTTTAATAGGTTTTAAAAATTTCTTATATAAATGACTTTAACAAAGGAAAATTTGTTAAAAAAAAGAAAAACTGTTTGATTTTTACTTTAATTTATGGGAAATGCTGCTAATTTGTACCTTTAGGGTACAATTAATGAATCTAAAGTGAAAATTTTGTCTAGAAAATTGTGTCATTTTACTTTTTTAGAGATTAAAAATTAATAATCTCTTCGTCTCAAATTGTATGTCTCTTTAGCCAAAAAAATTGTCTCAAATTATATGTCACTTTACAATACCAATGCAACCTTAATGTTACTTTTCCTATTATAACCGTAACTATTTATAACTCTCTCTTCTTTCAATTCTTTCATTTATCTTTCCCATGTTATTTATTAAGGACAATTTTGTAAAGAAAAATGCTGCTTGTCCCGATAAAATGATTCCCGAAATTGTCCCGACCGTTTAAAACACAAATGAACTTATTGCTGCTGACATCATGTTTGGTAAGTGAGAGCAGTTTTTTTTTTTTGGAATCAAAGCAATATCAAATCGGGAAGCTATCGCGATATACTTTATCGGGATATATAGCATCCCTGTTTTGTAAAACAACTCATAATATCTCTTTTCCACACAATATTAATTGCATTTCTTAATATGCGTAAAATGCCCAAAACGTCATACAATTTAGGACGGAGGGAGTATTTTGTAATATTTACCATTTATGGAATTCTTAACAATGTTAACATGTGCCATAAGAACACATCTTAGCATAACCTTTGATTTATAGGTAAACAATCTTTATCATTTGCCATAATTATACGTTATATTTAATACCATGATGACAAAAGTGTTTATTCAAAAAAAAAAGTGTTTATTGATTTCTTTTAAAAACAGTGATATACGAGGCAAAGTAAATGCAAAATTTAATCTAATTGAAAAAACAACAAACAATTAAAATTGCATAAATCCTTCAATATTTTTTTTTTCTTCACAAACTTAGATAAACAAGCACAATTATAACATATCATAACGAAATATAACTCGTCATAATCTAATCACTCTTAACAAACAACCTCATTGGTCCTCTCCACCTACTTCGACAGAAACATGTCTTTCACACCAACATGGCAACATCATTAACAAGAAGCTTAATATCATGATTTAATCATTTTACTATAAAAAATTAATAATTTAATTATTTTGTCATCTTAAAAAAATTATAATTTATTTGGTCAAAAAAAATTATAATTTAATTATTTTGTCATCTCCTTTAGTATTATCATATTGATCTTTCAATATATTTACTTTTATGCTAGTCCTTATATGTAAAGAATTAGGGGGATGTATTGGATTAGGATTCTATGGGATTTTAAAAAACTTTTTAATTATGAAAAAGTCTTGTGGTATTCAATCAAGACTTTTTGCATCTTAAAAAAAGTCTTGTGGTATTCAATCAAGACTTTGTCATTTTAAAAAAGTCTTGAGGTATTCAATCAAGACTTTTCATCACTTAAAAAAAGTCTCATGGTATTCAAAATCATTCAAATTTCGAAGGATTGTTTAATAAATTGGATTTTGATGGATTTTGTGGGATTTCGTAGTGTAATTTTAACAAGAAAAAGTCTTTCATGAAAAGATGAGATTTCTTGGGATTGTTTTTCATTTAAAAGTTACTATCTCTTTCTTCTCCCTCCCCCCTCTCTCCCCTCCCCCCTCTCTCCTTTCTCTCTTCGTCTCTCTATCTCTCCTTTTATCTCTCTCTCTCTCTCTCTCTCTCTCTCTCTCTCTCTCTCTCTCTCTCTCTCACTCTCTCTCTCTCTCTCACCTCTCTTAGAAAAACTCAAACGACTTCTCTAATTTCAAACACAAAATGAGGGCTGACACAATTTTTTTTTTTTTAAAGATTTGTAAGGGTTGTCATAATTTTAAATATGTACAATTAAATATTGTGGGAATAACATTTTTAACAAATAAAAAATGTGTATGGAGAATAATGTGTTAAAAGTGTTTTTTAGTCCCTTAAAATCTTATAAAATCCATAAAATCCTTAAAATTTTAAAATCAATAGTAAAAGAATTTTTTATTGGTTTTATTTTTCTTTATTCAAACGCTAGAATTTATTTGTTCATTATTTTTATCATTCACGCTTGTAAGTTTGTTCTTTTTTCCCCTAAAATTCATTGAATCCTTTAAAATTTTAAAATCCCATAAAATCCTTTGAAATCCTTAAAAGTCAGTGTGATAAATCCATTAAAATCTTGAGTGTATAAAGTCTTTTACATAAAAAGTCTTTTAAAATCTTACAGAATCAATACAATCTCACACAGTCTTTTAAAATCTTAAAGACTTTTTTTATTAAAATAGTCTTTTAAAATCATAATCCAATACACCCCCCTTAATGTCATCATTGATGAAATATTTAGTGTTAGATATTTATTTATTTATTTTTATGAAATCTTTCTTTTTTATAAAAATGGTTTCATGTAGGAAATGAACATCTCTCTCCTTCAACAAAGACAAAATGGATCTACCTCGCCGTCCATCTCAATCTCGCCGTCCACCCAACTCACCGTCGTCACAACCAATCTTCCCCGACGAAATCCTTACCGAAATACTTTCTCACCTCCCCGTAAAATCTCTCATACAAATCAGATCCGTTAGTAAATTCTTTAACTCCCTCATTTCCGATCCCATCTTCATCAAAATGCACCTTCACCGATCTACCCAAAACTCTCACCTCACACTCGTCTCCGGTAAATCCGTTGCAGAATTTCGTCTCGTAACTGTTCCATTAACTCAGTTACTCGACAATCCTCTCATCACATTTCCAGATAACCCTCCTTCTTTTACTTCATCGGTCATGGATCAGTGTTGGTTAGTTGGTTCTTGTAATGGATTACTTTGTTTTGCTCATTATTCCGCTCTCGATCATAGTTATCGAGATACTTGGCTTCGATTCTATAACCCGGCCACAAAGATATTATCTAAAAGATTAGGCTATTTTCAAGATTATTGTAAGGATTGTCGTTATTTCTTTTCTAGATATACATTTGGTTATGATAATTTAACTCGTAGTTATAAAGTGGCGGCGTTACGTTTGATTGGTGATGGTACAACTATGTTGAGAACTGAGGTGAAAGTTTTTAGGTTGGGTGATAATGTTTGGAGATGTATTGAAGGTTTTGATGTTGCTCCTCTTCGGTTAACTCTTCCGAGTGAGAATCACGGTGTTTATTTGAATGGTAGTCTTTATTGGTTGGCACTTCACAATTGTTTTAATGCTGTAAGGTTTTATGATAGCAATGGGATTACTATTGATCAATTTGTGATTATTTCGCTTGATTTGGGTACTGAGACACACACGCAGTTACTTCCTCCTCGGGGTTTTGTTGAAGTGCCGCACGTTGAGCCAACTATCTGCGTGTTGTTGAATTGTCTTTGTTTTTGTCATGATTTTAAGCAAACACATTTTGTTATATGGAAAATGGAAGAATTTGGAGTTGAAGAGTCTTGGACTCAGTTGCTTAAAGTTAGTTATCAGAATCTTCAACCTATAGTGTCATGGTTGCCGTTGCACCTTTCTCAGAATAATAATATGCTGTTATTAGCAAATAAGCAAAATTGTCAAGCCATTATCTATAATTTGAGAGATAATATAGTAGAGAGAACTACCAATAAAGGATGGTGGATCTTTTGCAAGGATTATGTTGAAAGCTTGGTTTCAATTTCTTGAAAGTAAGTTCCTATTTGATGAATTACTTGTCTGAATTTATGTTAATCATGTATGTTGTGTAATATATTGTGTGATTATTTTGTTATGATGGTAGGGAGAATTAAGTTTATGTCTTTATGAGCAATGACACACACCATCAGACTTAGATAGACTCATTATATCTGTAGATATATATATTGGTAGATGAGAAAAGGAAAAACCAAAACTATTTTATTTGTTTGAACTTGTATTAAATACATCTACTTTGAAAATTCTAGGTAGTATGTTGAATAAATGCTCATTTACATCTTTTTGTTGTCTAGATACTTTTAGCATAAATATTTTTTCAATTGAATACTCTTTTTGTTCCAATTTGACATCCACACGCTGATGTAGCCACACGGGATGCGAGATTATTTTATTTATTTACTTGACAATGATATTTTTTTAGAAGCTAATTTTTAGTAACACAACCTCGTGTCACCTGCGGTACAAGCTTGTATTCATGGCATCATGATTGAAGCTAATATTGTATTTTTTAACAGAAGTACAGGGCGCTGCACTTTTGAGAACTATGCATCCATTTTTTCCCTTGTTTTTTATTTATTTATTTATTTATTTTTTTCTTTCTGTTTGCCTATTTCACTCAACTAGGGCTGTTTTGAATTATAGATCCATCTGGTGGTCATTGATGGAACATGGCATAATGCTAGGAATATGGCGGAATGCTAGGAACCAGGAAGAAAAGAATGAGGCTTATTGGAACTATATGAACCTTATGATGTGTCTCTTAAGGTTTCTTTTAAAACATTTATAGCAACTTTCTGATTTAT
Organism: Medicago sativa; assembly: GCF_051527215.1. Classification (NCBI taxonomy): domain Eukaryota; kingdom Viridiplantae; phylum Streptophyta; class Magnoliopsida; order Fabales; family Fabaceae; genus Medicago; species Medicago sativa. Next base: position 59,655,625 of record NC_140756.1, read on the forward strand.
AATTATTTGCTAGTTTTTGTGTAAATGCGGGTGGAAGTCTCCAACTCTTTACAAGTAAATTTAAGTGCACATTTTGAAGAACTAGATCCTATTCAAACATTGTTGTAGTTTAACTAGTTCCAATTAATGATACATACTCTTATGTTTAGATGTTCTTGTCTTTTTTTCTATTTTACTTGTAATTAATGATACATAATCAATCTATGTTTGGATATTCTTGTCCCTTTTTTTTTTCTTTCTATTTTACTTGGTTTATCTGCCATACAATATCACTATTTTCTCGTAAAAAAAATCACTTTATTCCCATCATAGTGTAGGTGTCGAAGTGTCAACATCTAAGTAAGCACAATAGTTCATTTTAGCAAGTATCTTGGATGTGTTGCGTCATCAATTAAGTTTTAAGTTATTTTTGTAATCATAAAGAATAAATAAGTAACACTCTTTCACTGGCTAGAATATCTGCCTAGTTTATTTTTATCTTTGTTATATATTGCTAAAAACTTCAAGTTTTAGCTACAATTATCTTTGTCTGAATGTCAAAATTCAGTATTTTATCATATATCCCAACACTATTAATCCCATATGATATGATGGTTCATGGAAGCAAGCTTAAAATCAGCCCTTAACCCAAAACATGATGTATAAATCTGGTGGATGGTGTTCTAACTCTAAGGGAAAACAAGGCAGTTCACTACAAAGAAATTACTGTATAGCTTATCCATGACTTTGAAAGGTTTCACTGACAGAATATTTTCTGCCTGGGAAAGTTGATTTTACCATCATTGTTTGTATCGCCTTTTGTCTTTAAGTGACTATTGGAAATCAATAAGTGCAGAGAGGAAGAGAAATTCGTATTCTTTGAAAACAATAGAATGATTTCATTTATTGAAACTGATTATATTACAGGGAGAAGGCATAACTGCATAACTAGCATGTTCCCCATCAGTGCCAAATTTTTAGAGTTTTTCAAGTCAATTTTTTAGTTTTTTTTTTCTTTCTGAGTGCATGCATGATAGAGGTGTCTTACCTCAATGTTAGATCACATGTCTTCATATTTCTTCTTCAGGTCCTTATTTGTCCGTCTTTTCTAATTATGTGCTTATATTATGCTTGTGTCCCTCTTTTACCCTTCTGAGATTTGTGTTTCAGTTATTATGTTACCAGGGCACTAGCTGTAAGAACGGTATATTCTGATCTCTACTGGATCCCATGGTCTAGGAAACTTGGTTAATAATGTCCTAAGTTGCAATATACTATAGTTATTGTTTAGATGATCATCTAATTATGCGACAAGGCTTGTTTTATTTTTACATTGCTTATTAGAGCCTCCTTTGTTTATGTGTTTGTATGAGAGGCTCTGATTAGCGTGGCTCCAATTAAACTTACTTCATTTCATAGATGTGCCTGTGAGTCGCAGGCATATTGCGTGTAAGAATTTTTTTTTTTTGAAAGGTTTAGGGCTTGGCCCTGTGCCCCTGTCCATATATTTCTTCTGCTTATTGATGTTTTAATTATTGTATGAGGGATGCCACGAACACAATGATTGTTTAACAACCATATGAATGGCATTGATGTATGAGTTGGGTCTAGTACTATCATGATACAGATCCTACAACTTACAAGTCTGGTCCTTGACACACAACATTTATATTTTTTTTAATTCTAATGTTCATTCTTCTTTTCCTTCAATACAATTCACACGCCCTTTCTGTTTTTGAAAATCTCAATTATTAATTTTATCCGACATAATGCTCAATGAAGTTTGCACAAAAGGTTGTTCTCGAGGCAAGCTACACACTTTTTATTTCTCAAGCTTGGTATAAACCTTTTCCAGTTCTAGGGAGATTATTTCTCTCCTGTATTAGAGAGATTTGGGCAAGACTGATTGATTTGGAGAGGGCAACTTCGGTGTTGCTTGATACAAGCTTAACATTTGAATGTAATTTTTAGGGTTATGAACTTAAACCCCAACTTTCTCCTCTTAGTTTATAATAAAGGTTGCATTGCCCCACAGAAAAAGATATAACTTTTATGGTTATGTTTTTCTCTCTTTTAGTTTCTGTCAGTAATAGAAACTTTTTAAGTTAAAAATCAAAACATGATACACTTGTTTTTGAAGAGGAAGTGATATGCTCTCTTAATTTATAAAAATAATTAGATCATGAATAATTTGTTCGACTTTTGTTTTTGATTTTGTGGTTTCTATATGAATCGATGCATTGAGTCATAGCACAGTGGATAATTCTTTTTAGGGCATGCTTTGCATTATCTATTGACATTTACTGTCACTTATTTGTTGAAGGTTATACGGCGGTTTGTATCCAACATGAAGTCATTAATCTGTTCAATGCTCATTTATATCTTATGTTGTCCATTCTTTTTTTATTTTTTGTCTGAAAACTTATGATGTCTAATTTAATTTAACAAGATGTCCAATGAAGTAGGATGAGTTAGAATTTGTTTTACCTTCTTACTTGTGAAATCACCAAAAGTTTGTCACTTCTGATTTGTAAGTGATACAGGAGGAACAATTATATATTTAGACTAACTGGTTAATCCTAGAAGTGCTAATTAATTTCGCTTATTTCTAATTTTGGTGAATATTACTATTTCATTTTTTATGTCATAGTTAAATGTGCTTTATGTACTGATATTAGTAGGGACATTGAAAATCTGTCATAAAATACATTTAGCATCTTTCATTTGTACACTGTACCATCAGCAAAAGATTTGTGTAATGTTGTTAAATGGGCTCGTTGTCTTGAAGGTTAGCATTTTTGTGTTTGGATAGACAAATGTTAGATTCTTAGTTATTACGTTAGTATATTAGTTATGTCTCGTAGCTCAATTTTTTCAACCCTTAGCTCAAACCAGCTGAGCTAGGAGATCACTTGCGTTTTAGTGTACAGAATCACGAGTTTAGAGAGATAATGGGAATAGTGGTACACACTTCAGGTTTTAATGATTCAGAATTTCAAGCTGTCAAGGCAAGCATGGTAGGAGGAAAGAGACTTATTGTAGCTACAATTGATTCAGTTTTATTATTCCTTTTGCAGAAGACATTTATTGAAATCATTTATAGAAACTTATTGGTTATAATTATTATGTGCATGTTTGGTATCACAGTAACTGACCGTAATTTCGAAAAACTCACCATGATACCGAACATGCACTATTTCTTACAACTCTGCTCTTTTGAACTTCTTTATTATAAGTAATGTATGTGCAATTTTGGAGGCACTAAGAATTTCTAAATGTTGTACAAATCTAGCGTTGATTTTGTTGGCTCCCTGTTGGTTCCCTGTGACTGCTTAAACATTAATTGCCACTTTGATTTTGTTTATTTTCATTTCTATCATCTTGTTTATTTTAACTTTATGGTCATAGATCACTCGATGATGTTCTTGATATGATATCATTATAAAGTTTATACTATTATGTCTTGATACATGTACTTGCAGCGAGTACAATATCTAAAACTAGGTTTAGTCTGTTTTGGTCATGCCTTGGGAATGATCTCAAGGTGGGTATTTATAGCTCTTCTTGGGTTTGTATTTCCGTGACTTAAGGCCTAAGTTACTTAGGCCCGGCCTAAGTTACTCAGGCCCCAAGTCATGCCTTTTATGTTACAGCGGTTCTAGAAGCTATTAAGGCGGCGACTAGGAAGGGTTAAATGGCCGTTCGAGAGGGTGCTGAGCCCTTAATATAATATTGGCGGTCCACAACCCCCCAAGCACGAGTCTTGGGATAAGGCGAAGTGGTTTGATATCAAGTTGGTGGTCCAATACAAACAACAACCAATCCTTATCTCACTAAGTGGGGCGGCTACATGAACCAAACTACGCCATAGTGTCATGTCAAAAACCATGTCTTTCTCCAACTCATTAATCTCTAGATCCTTCTTAATAGTACAAAGTACGTTGCAGCTTGTTAGTATTTTCTCCTTCACCAGGGTTTAAACTCGAGTTCTTTAAGTCGTCTGACTCCTTTAAGGTAGGTAGTAACAATAATAAGTTGTTCAGTGAATATTGTTGATTATGATATCCAATCATTTAATGTCATGTCATTTTTTATATTTTAATCATTTTGAAGTGAATAAGTTGTTCAGTGAATATTGTTTATTATGCCTTAGAGTATTATTATTATTTATTAGCTCTTTTATACCTTATTTCAAAGTTTAATGTTATTAATGTCTTTGGATTTAATTATATAACTTTAATCCTGCACAGTTATGTAAATTTCATGTGGCATTGGATCTGCAGCTGCCTTCGTTAATAAAAAGTTTAGCTCAGGAAATTTCTGAAGTTGAAGGACTTGACCTGATATTTTCCATGTTCTATTTTTAAAAAAAAATTCAGTTGTAAAGGAATATATGCACTTCTTGTTTGCTTTATTTTTTAAAAGCTTATATCTTCTGGTTCATTGTGCCAGCTATCATAGGCTGCAATACTTGTTATATCTATCATGTTTCCGCTGTAGGTTGTAACAGCATGTTTAAATGGTAGATTTTTCGCTGGTCACCATAATCTGCCATTCGTAATTGATAACAATGGATTCAGGTATAGTCCAAGGATGGTTCAACTCCACCTTCTACCATGTAGATAATTTGCTTTAGAGACCGGCAACAATGTGAATCTTTCATGATATGTAAATAAATTGTTTTAAAATGCTAGTACTAAAACACAATTCACACTACTTACATAGATCTTTGGTCTACTGTGTATAATTTAATCTTTGGTCTACTGAGCCAGTTAAGAATATATATGGAGAGATGGTTCCCAAAAAAGATTTGTAGCTTAGAAGAAAATAACAGTGCTTCTTTACTGGCATTTTGCTGGGAATTAGTAGCTTCTCATAGCTTGCTCTTTGAGGGCTCGAGCATTCATACATAATGGCCATTTAGTTAGTCACATAAGATCAACTTGCTTGGATGTATTGAAGAATGTATCTTGGCAGATTGGTAATGGACAGGACATTAATTTCTTGATTGATAAATGGTTATCTAAACCTTTGGTTGTTTTATTGAGTATTCCTCAGCATATGCATCGTTCTTTGAAGTGTAAAATTTCTAGTTTTTATTGGTAATGGTAGTTGGAAATTTCCTCTTACGTCAAAGGTAATAGGTGGTAGAAAGGATTGTATGTGACCATCAACTTACTTCAAAGGTAAAAGGTGGTGTGAGCTCATTTAATTTAATTCTCTACTTCAACTATGGATATAAGCTTGCAACTATGTTAATCACTCTGTGTCAAACAAATAAGTGTCAAATTAAATAAGTTGAAAACAGTTTATGAACATATCGTAAGTTGTTTTCATAAGCTCTCTTAAACGATCTCATAACAAGTGTATATATGTCAACAAATAAATTTAAATAAATCAATCCAAACAGGTACTAAGATACATATCGAAGTAATGGAATCAGTCTTTTTCATATGCAAATGCAAGTTGAGGACCTGACACTATTGCAAGGATTTATTTTATTGCATTATGTTTCCTTGTTTTGTATCAACTATGTTTGAATTTCATATCATGATTAGGTAAAGTAATTTTAGTCAAGGCCTTAAAAAATCTGTCACTGCAATTTGGGTGACATCTCCTCAACCCTAATTAAGTTGCATAAGCCCGCTTTTGACTGATCCGTAATGCAATTTAGAACTTTAATTTCAATAATGTTAATTATTTCAATAATGTTAATTGTAATTATGGAAGAAAATGAAGCACCTTGATGCTTTGCCAAACAAGGGTCTAGAGAAAGTTGGCCATGAACAAGAGATGTTTTTTTTTTTTTTGAAGAAGCTAAATTAACCCACTTAAATTGACACTAGAGTGGCCATGAACAAGAGATGCTTTTTTTTTGAAGCTAAATTAGCCCACTTAAATTGACACTAGAGAGAATCGAACCTATTAGCCCACTTAAATTGACACTAGAGAGAATCGAACCTGAGACCTCAAGGAGGAGCACACTCCCAGATCTCAAGTCAATACCACTAGGCCAACCCAAAGAGATGCTTATACACTGTATGAGTTGGAAACAAGTTCTTCGTGAATTCCAGTTTCCACAATGCCCCCTCCTAATGGTAGAAAGTCTATGCATAAATCACAGATGTTATACCAATCATTCAACAATCAAGAAGAGGTTGTACAATTTTCTCGGACTCTTCTTCATCCAAAGCACTAGTTGCTTCATCTAATAAAATGACATTAACTATAGCATGAGATGTTGCAATCCTTTTCTTTTGTCCCCCTTATAACTGAATCCCTCTCACCAACCCACAAAAGAAACTTAGTATCACCTTGTATTGTGAAAAACTCAGCTTCTAATTTCCTCTCTTACAATGATATTTTCCAAAAAAGTACTCCCTCCGTTTCAAAATGAGTGTCGTTTTAGGCTTTGGCACACAGATTAAGAAATGGAATGAAATAATCATTGGATATAACGCTTTTACTAAACTGCCCTTACTTTCCAAGGAAAAGACAAACTTAAAGTTGCATTGAAAATTGTGTGAGAGAAAAGTTGGAGAGGGTAAAGTTGGAAGGAAAAAAATAAAGTTGCATTGGAAATGTAAAGTGACATTCATTTTGAAACAATTTTTTTTGGCTAAAGTGACACTCATTTTGAAACGGAGGGAGTAGTTGATTGACGGAGTGATAATCATATAATAGCTTATAACCACTCACGCTCAGCACAATTGAGCTTGATGCTTAAATATAAATGGTGGATGGTCCGATCAGTAGGCTTTGGTATCATTTTAAGGTTTTTTTTAAAATTTTTTATATTGAGTTTAACTCATTTTTTTTTGAACAAACTATTGAGTTTAACTCATTAATACAAAACCATCTTATATGATGAAGAGTGTCACTCGTTACAAGCTCTATACAAGAGAAAGAAAGTAAGAAGGAGGAGAAGTCACTTAGCAACATGGACTCCAACAATGTTCTCAGGATTCCACGTCCATTGCAACAATTAGAAAATTGCTGGTTTGGAGAGGTACCACTAAAGTCGGGCATAATGAGGAGACCAATATTTCTTGGATTATCAACATTGATTAAGGCATTAAGCTACCGAATTTTAGCTAGACTTGTGGGTGCATGGCCATGACTTCCTTAAGGATAGAGTTACGTCATCTATCCCTTGTAGGTGCATGCCCATGACTTCCTTAAGGATAGAGTTACGTCATCTATCCCTATTGAAGAAACTAATACTAGTAACTTTTATGTTGCTTATGTCTCGACAGATAATTGGAATTGACACAAACTTGAGTCCCTACTTCCTTTAAAAGCTAACTTCATTATAACAAACAAATATTTCAAAAACTTAAATAAAACAAGCTTTATGATTAATGAATGTTTTCTGGTTACCAAATAATTTTTTTTACATGATTTGATTAAAAGAAATATTTAAGTCTAATAAAAAAAAATCTTTTATTTTTCAGTAAGTTTTTTTTTTAAGGAAACTTTCAATAAGTCTTGCTCGCGGATTTGAATTTCAGTACACTTTGCCACGTCATCGATCCGCGAGAAACGAGGAATTCGATCATTACATCATGAAAGAAGAAGCACCGTCCATCGCCTAACATCAACGGTTGTAAGCAAACCAAACAAAACGACACGGATCGCCATTATCATCCATCCGATTGAATTCTAATCAACGGCCAATCATACTCTTCTCACTCCCAATCTTCATATATAATCCCGATCTGAGAAATTTCAATTCATTCATTCTAAACTCAATCTTCTTCAAATCTTCATTATCTTGATTCCAAACAAAAATGTCAGGTCGCGGAAAAGGAGGAAAGGGATTAGGAAAAGGAGGAGCAAAGAGGCACAGAAAGGTTCTTCGTGACAACATCCAAGGAATAACAAAGCCTGCGATTCGTCGTTTGGCTCGAAGAGGTGGTGTGAAGAGAATCAGTGGTCTTATCTATGAAGAAACTCGCGGTGTTCTCAAGATCTTCCTCGAGAACGTTATTCGTGATGCTGTTACTTACACTGAGCATGCTAGGAGGAAAACCGTTACAGCTATGGATGTTGTTTATGCTTTGAAGAGACAGGGGAGAACTCTTTACGGTTTCGGTGGTTGATTCTCTAGGTTTTGATTTAGGGTTTCCTTTGTTCTAGTTTGGTTTAGTTGTAAATGTTGGTTACTTTCTGTGTTTTTTTTGTAGTTGTATCTTAAGGATGAATGATTGAACCACCTTTGCTGCAATTACCTTAGTAACGTTCATTTTTGTTTTTAACTTCTTATTTTATTTGAGTTAAACATAATTTATATTAATCATAATTAGCAGCTATACTAATCTAATAACACAACCTTGTTTTTTCAGTTGAAAGTATTTAAAGAAATCTGAAATGAATTTACATAGAAATCAATTGGGGAACTGAAGTGTGTGGTTTGTAAAATGTTAAATTTGAGTTTGTTCCTTTATAATGTTGGATGATAAAGAGTATGGCTCTGAGTTTCAATCTTAATTATGTTGATGCACATTAATAATCAAGTTCAAATTATAAAGATAGGTTAATTTTGAACCATTGATTTAACTTTCTGTTATAAATAAGACTGGATTGAATAGTTTACGTTGAGAAATGAACACATCTCTCTCTAATAAAGACAAAGAAGGATGTTGCTCGGAGCTGGAATCTATGTTAGCTAAATTCTGGTGGGAATCAAAGGAAGGAGAAAGGAAAATTCACTGTTTAAGCTGCGAAAGACTAGCAAAATCCAAAAGTAGAGGTGGGATGGGATTTAGAGGAATAAGTGATTTCAACAAAGCCTCATTGGAAAAGCATGGTTGGAGATTAGTTAATAGAGAACACACTTTGATGGGGAAGGTCTTTAAATCAAGATACTATCTGAGAGGAAACTTCATGGAAGCCAACACTGGATATTTACCAAGTTATGCATGGAGTATGCTGAGTGCGAGAGTGGTTGTGGCCAAAGGGTGCAGATGGAGGATATGGAATGGAGAAAGAATCAAAATCTAGCATGATAATTGGCTACCGGCACAAACTGGCTTCAAAGTCTTAAGCCCCATGAATACCTTAGACCAAAATGCTGTTGTAGCTGAACTAATTGATTCTGATATGAGACATGGAAAAGAGACATTATTATTTCTGTGTTCAATGAGTTTGAGGCAAAACATATTGTTAGCATCCCAATTTCGTTCAGATTACCAGAAGATAAGATTATTTGGCACGGCGAAAAGGATGCTTTGTACTCGGTCAGGTCAGCTTATCATCAAGTGGGTGAAGAAAAGAGAAGGGCGCAGGCAGGATCGTCGTCTGGATCTAATAGAAGCATGTAGAAAGAAATTTGGCACATTACCCTCCCAAACTGCATAATGAATTTTCTCTGGAGATTAGCGAAAAATATTCTTCCAACTAGAGAAAACTTGGTGAAAAAAGGTCTAAACATTGATGCAAGTTGTCCTCTATGCAATGAAAATTCTGAAACTGATGAACATCTTTTTATGCATTGTAATGCTACTAAGGCAGTGTGGTTTGCATCCCCACTTGGAATTCATGTACTGGAAAATGCTGATTTAAAAGCATGGGTTCTAAAATGGTTAACTTGTAAGGAGCAACTTGGGTCCCAAATTTTCTGTTCAACTTTGTGGAAGCTATGGCAAGAGAGAAATCAAGTGATGTTCCAACAAAAACCTCTTAACCCGATGAAAGTGGCAAAATGTGCAGCTGACTTTGTCACTGAATTCAACCAGGCCAATCCAAAGAGACAAAGTACAAGAAGATTGCAGCAACACCAGGACAGAAGCATAGTTGATACTGATGTGTGTATTGCTCAAGTGGATGCTTTTCGGATGGCTACACTACTTGGGGTTGTGTGTTTAAAAACCAATCCGGTGACATTTCGATGGCTGTGTGCATGAAAGAAAGTATTGTGACTGATCCTTGTATGGCAGAAGCGCTTGGTGTGAGGTGGTGTCTTCAATTGGCGCATGATCAAGGTCTTCAAAAATTGGAAATCCAAACTGATGCTCTGGTGGTAGCAGATTGTAGCTCAGGCAAGAGTTCAAATACTAATTTAGATCCTATTATTGTTGATTGTGTTGAGTTGTTAAACACTTTTGTTTCAGCTTCTGTTTGTTATATTGGTAGAGAAAACAATGGTGAAGCCCATAAGTTAGTGGGTATAGCAAAATTAGTAGGATCAAGAACATGGATGGGGCATGTCCCAGACTATTCTGATGCCTTACTGTTATGTAATCATCTTTCTTTGTCTTAATGCAATTGGCTTACCTTTAAAAAAAAAAAAAAAAGGAGAGAGAATCTCCATCAATGCGCAGATTTCTGTACAAGCCTTATTTTCGTGTCTAAGTCCCTAAATCAAGTGAAATAATCACATATTTATGATAGGAATGGAATTGCTATGTTCAATTTGTGATTATTTCACTTAATTTGGATATTCAGACACACAATCCTTTGCAAGGATTATGTTGAAAGCTTGGCTTCAATTTATTGAAAGTAAGTTCCTATTTGACCAATTACTTGTCTGAATTTATGTCAATCTGTGTAATATATTCTGTGATTATTTTCTTTTCTTAGGATGCCTCTTTGATTTGATTGTTGATTGAATATCCTTAATGGTTTTATTATCTCTTAATTGAATTTGTTTTGTTTTTATGCTCATTATAAGCTATAAGATAAGATGCATCTCTTAAAAAGACATTCAATCTCTTTTGGATATTCTTTATTCGGTTAGTATTCAAAACATTTTATTCATATTTTAATTTCTTTTCCGAATGCACGATAGAGGTGTCTCACCAGCACACTTCATATTGGATCACATGTCTTCATATTTCTTGTTCATCTTATTTGTCTGTCTTTTTTAATTTTTGTAATGATCATGTTCCTCTTTTGCCCTTCTGAGATATGTGTTTCAGTTATTATTTTACCTGTGCACTTGCTGTAAGAACCGTATATGCTTGCGTTCCACTTCTGCCCTTCTGAGTTTTGTCTAGAAAACCTTGTTAAGAATGTTATAAGTTGCAAAATACTAAACTTATTGTTTATATGATTATCTGTAATTAGAGCCTCCTTTCAGTTATTTTTACATTGCTTGTTAGAGCCTCCTTTGTTTATGTATTTGCATGAGAGGCTCTGATTCGCTTGGTTCGAATTTAGTTTTTAGATACTGTGTGGAAGAAACAGTTTTTTTTTTTTAAATGGTTTAGGACTTGGCCCTGTGCCCTTTTCCATATATCTTCCCACCCCCCACCCCTTTATTTAATTTTCTGCTGAAGTACTGTGTGTTAGCAATATGCTTATTGATGTTTCATTACTTTCTTTTGCTCATTACTCTGTGTTAGCAATATGCTTATCAGATACATAGGAAGTTTCATTGCTTTCTTTTGCTCATTGATGTTGTAATTATTATATGAAGGATGCACGAACACAATGATTGTTTATCGAGCCGTATGAATGGCATTGATGTATGAGTTTGGTTTAGTACTATCATGATACAGATCCTACAAGTCTGGTCCTTAATTCACCAACATATTTTTGTTTAATATGTTAATATCTCATTTCGACTTCTTTTCCTTCGATAAAATTTACATGCCCTTTCTGTTTTTGAAAATCTCGATTATTCATTCTATCCAATGACATAATGCTCAATGGAGTTTGCACAAAAGGTTGTTCTTGAGGCAAGCTACACACTTTTCATTCCTGAAGCTGGGTACGTACGGTAGGGTCTAAAACTCTTTATGTCTATGTGATTAACCTTTTCCAGTTCTAGGTAGATTATTTATCTTCTGTATTAGGGAAATTTTGGTGTTGCTTGACATTTGAATGTGATTTAACTCCATGCCCTTCCACCAAATCATTTCTGAGTCTATAATGAAAATCCTGATTATGAACTTAAACCCCAACTTTCCCTTCTTAGTTTATGAAGGTTGCTTTGCCCCGCTTATAATATTATTTTATTGAAAAAATTAGTCGAGACATTGAAAAAAATATAATTAGATCATGAATAATTTGTTCAAATTTTCTTCATTCTTATAAGAATATGTCACTTAAAAAATTGTATCACTTCCCTTCTTAGTTTAAGTGATATAATTTGTTCAAATCAGTTGAGCTAACAAATCATTTGTGTTATAGCGTAGAGAATCATGAGCTTAGAGAGATAGTGGGAATAGTGGCACACACTTCAGGTTTTCATTCCCTAACATGTGCATTGCACATATTTGTTGATTTCTTGAGAAAAAAAATAAAATAAATACTTTTTTTTACTGGAAATTAATTTAATTAGACAACTAAATCAGCTGCAACAAAATCCGAAATATAAGAAAGACAATCTTCAATCTAAACATAATAATCAACAGAAGAAATAGTAAATTTAGCCAAATGGTGAGCCGCGTACAACATTAGCATCACACATCAGATCATGATTAAACACAAGAATGAAATAGCTAAATGATGATTGTTCCAAGTTCTGAGCTTAACTGTTCTTTATCCTTTTCGGGTTTAGTTTTCAAATATACAGCAAGTTGTTAGTACAGATTCTATGGTATGTTTCATCTGGTTTTGCCTGCTTAATTACAAAGCAAACAATTTTGATTTAGTTTATTTTCTCTATAACTGTAATCGTGGGCCTTTTACTTTTCTTGAAACACACAACTTGTCATGTGCAACAAGAGTTTACTCGTATTATCCAAGTAAATTTATGCATGACATTGACAAGAATATCAACATAAGCTATCAGCGTACTTTCTTACATGTTTCCGCTTAGCATCAGGAAGTGACACTTTCATTTTAAACATCTGTTTGCTAGTCAAAATTAAGGAGTGAAGAAAATCTGGCCAATCTTGAACCGGTTAAAATCTTATCAAAATACAATTATTAATCAATTATCCTATTAAGTTCCTACATTAATCTGTAATGAACGAATGGTCCATCGAGAAAGGATAATGATAATCATGATCGTAATTTTAAAATGTGAGTTTGAATGTTGAACCTTGTTGGAATATGAACTTCCGCCTGATCCACTAATTAGTGACCGTGGATTCTCTGTCATGTTAGCTGCATATACTTGGCCTGAATTTGCGGAGGTTGAGGGGGCTCGGACAACATAATGCTCAAGATCAAGTTCCAAACCTGCAGAAGAACCATTCTAAACAAAAAAATAAAGTAATCTTAAATCACTTGAATCTTGACAATAGTTGTTTCATATAACATCTATCTCAGATTAGAAATATACTGCAAAAATAAATGGGAAACTAACTTAAGTATATATAAATGACCAATGACAAAAAAAGATTTGGTTTTAAGAGCATGATATCTTGTATGTACAAACCATCACAAAAAATGCAATCAGAGAAAAGATAAGTCTGCAACGCAAAATGAAGGTAGCCAACAAGAATAAGGGTTGAATTTCAAACCAGTTGCATGATATGAATTTTTAAACAGAAGAAACACCTTCATTAAATGAGGAAAGAAATTTTAAATTTTCATTTGCGATATCTTTCAAGAGATAAGAGAATCAGTTTTATCAAATAGCGCCTATAGTAGCACTATAGTATAGCGGAATTTGAACAAATTGTTATTGTTTGTGATGTCAAATATAAACTATATTGGTGTTATAACACGGTAGCGTAGCAGAAGTCCAACAGGCCACTATTTTCCGTGATTGACAAAACCTAAAAGAACAGATTGGAAACTGGCAGTTTGGCCTTACCTCGCCACCTGTCTGAGGTGCTGAGTTTATGCTGACATCAGGCATCCAACGTACGGCCGAAGGACGGAAATTATCCTGATAAGCCCTCCAACTTACCGCAAGGTCAAACGGAGAAACCCTATCTGCTTTAACAAACACTTGATACTCAAGAACCTCACCGCTATCAAGCTTAAATAATGCAAGTCTGGCATCCTTCCCTAGTGCTCCCCCGATAAGTAGGCGGCTAGGACCCTCTTCAACAAAACATGGTGCATCGCTGTCCTTAGGCTTCAATAGGAATTTGAAATCCAAAGTTTCTGAATATACCACATCAAGAAATCAATCAGCTTCAGATATGAAACACCGCTTCAATGATTACCACATTGATTGCATCGAAACTTCATTTATTTCACAAAAAGGCCAAATCAACGTAATACCGGATTCTGAACTTACAATGAAGGAAACAAACACTTTCCATTATCTCCCCCCTGCCCTCTCTAACCTCAAAACCTCAAGACATTATCCACTGTTTCATTGACCATACTATTTTGAAGTCATTGAGAAATGGAAAAACATTAAAAGGCTTAAAGCAAGTGAAAAAACCCGGTTTTAATTAACTTCCAACTTATAAGTAACTTGTAGCTTGTGGTTCACATTGATAACTGAGATAAGATTAACTTCTAGGTTCTCAAACCCTGATTAGACCAATCCTTGGTCAAAGTTTAAACTTTACTTATCTACCTCATAGTTGAACCCCACATTACCAGAACCCCTTTCCCCCGGGAACCGGAGGTTTAAGACCAAAAAAATCTTCTAGGTTCTAAATTAAGGTAAGTTTATTCTTCATTCACTAAAAAGAATGAACTGCATATGCTGATTCTAACTTATACTAGAAGTTATTAATTAATAAATTTAAAATTATAATAAGAATTATTTTAATATTTCTTTTCCTCATGTGTTTATTGAGTAACTTATCTATCTATCTATCAAACTGACAAGTTGTTAAAAAGTACACCTTTTGACTTTTAAAAAACCACTGGGAAATACAGAAACAAACAAAATATGTATCTGATGTCTGACACTTGTCAAATACATGTAATTACCATCTATATTATAGGCGCCTAGTAGTGTCGTGTCTGATGTTCGTGCCGATGCTTCATAAAAAGCAATTAAGGAAAAATCCAAAGCAACCAATGAAAGTCTTAATTACCGTGATTAGGTGGAACAACAAAACTAAGCTCCCACATTGAAACTGATTCTCTTTCCATAGAAAGCTATAAGAAAAAAATAGTAATTAGCAAAATAGTTAGAAAGACCCAGAAAAGAATACACAGTAGAGAGTGATGAGAATTACAGCTTTGGAAGAATCCCAAGAACCAACAAGAGGAACAGAACCATAAACATGAGGAACAAGATGAGTAGTGAGTTTATGATTCTCCATCTTGAGAGAAACATATAGTTGTCCACCACCTTGATCATCATGATCATCATCATCATCTGTTCTGTCTTTGGTTCCTTCTGAATTACCATATGTTTGCTTTGATGAACCAGTTCCCATGTTCTTGTCTTTGTGTCTGTGTCTGTCTCTCTGTGATGACTCAGAAATATGTGTATGTTATATGTATAGATATATGTATAGATATATGGATAGCGGATGAGGATGTGTGTTTTTGTTGGTGTGAGTATGTTTGGATTTTATTGTCGATGGAAATTATGGCAAATTCGAGTCAGACCATACACATACTGTATACTTGACAAATAAGTTAATTAATAAACTAATCTCTCACATTATTCTCACAAAAAAAGTCAATCAATCAAAGCAGTGGGTTGACTATGAGTTATTTTTGGCAGGAAAGCACTTTTTGGTAGGAACTCGTCGAAATTAGGGTTTTTGACTCTTAGTTGACTGCACAAAGTATTGTCACAAACTTCAATTTTTTTTTAACCGATCATAGAATTAATCTATGTTGTTGTTGTTTAGGTTGCAACTTAAAACTCTTTGCTCCTCCCCAAGAACATGTTTTGCCGGGATCGAATATTGGCTTTCCCTTGTCATAAGTTTAATGATGATGCTTAACAAATTGAGTTACATCCATTGGCTATTGACAATAAATTATGGTGATATCATGTTTTTATTGAACCCATGTCAATGTCATGTTATAGTCACAAACTGGTATAAATTAATATTCAAATCATTTTAAATGATACTCCCTCCATTTCAAAATATATGTCCAAGTCAACCACTTCACATATGCCAATGCACAATTTTGACCGCTAATATCTTTAATTATCTAAAGTAAAAAATTATAAAAATTTAATATTTTGAAAATATTTGTCGAGACAAATCAAACAACATCTTACATGCTAATATGTGTATTTATACATTAGTTAAAAAGTATGGTCAAAGTAAGTCAAGTGAATAGTGCACATTGCAAAAATTGGACATGTATTTTGAAACGGAGGGAGTACATTGAAATTTATTTATTTTGTGTTAACTCTTCAGTTTCTCAAAGGAGTGACCTCTAGTGATTCAAAGTTACGGAAATAACTAAACTCTTGATCAAGAATTTCCAAATAATTTTGATTGATACTCAAAATTTGGAACATCAACTAAACTTACACACTCTTGTAAAAAGCAAAATAAACTTACAAACTCGCCCCTCTTTTTATGAGTAGAAACTAGAAAAGGAAAATGATTCACTTTTTTTCTTTTTTATGTGAAAAAGGATTCTCTAATTTAACTCCACTCATTTCCTTTCATAAACGTTTGTCAAAAAAAAAAAACGTTTATTTCTCGCATTTTTTTTTATTTTTTAAGTAATTCCCCATGTATAATTTTTCTATGGCCAAGATTAAATTGAATTCTTTAATCACGAGAGTATCACGTAAAAGAGAAAGCTCTAAGCACACGCATACATATATACCATACATACTAGACCATCTACCCGTGCTGCCGCACGGGTCATATACATTGAAAATATAATAGTTCAAAGCAAAATTATATATTTCGTACCAACTTAAAATATTTATGTTATAATAACAATTACGATTATATTCGCAGTTTCTCATCTCTAAAAATTTCAAAAATTTCTTTAAAGACTATGATGTCAATATTTCTACAATAAGAAAAACTGTTTAAACTTTTTTACTATTGAAGATTGTTTATAGTCCTATACTAAAATAAGTTGAAATTAATTAAAATTATAATATTGTAAAAAAAAAAAAAATTGCAATTTTGGTATCCCTATTTTACCATTAAAAAAAAAATTGGTACCCTTATTTAAGAATTTTGTATATTTGGAACTTCCATTAAATAAAAGTTAATGTATCTCACGGAGATATAATAATCCAAAAAGCACAATAACTCATTCAATTTCTTTTTCATTTGGAGTTATCATACAAAAAATGGAGATTTGGTCTAGCAACATATCATATTTGATATCCTTAAAAATGTCCATTGTCAATCTCCGCTTGTAACATAGCAACTGATATTACATAACTTCGGGTTGTTTGGTGGATGATACATAAGAAATTTGAATACTACATTTAACTTTACTGTTCCTTTATCACCAAGAGGATTATGTACTAATAATATACTACATGTATTTGAATCCTCTAAAAACTGGATTAAACAAATGTCATTCCATCATAACTTTGGGTTAGACTAATCAGTGGTTGAGGCCATGAATGCAATTGCAAACATAGTCTGCCATTTACAAAGTAGTCGTTGAATCCATCCGGAACAGGTCATATAAGTTCTCCTTGGTGAATCAATAGGTACCAATAAATACATCAACCTATGCTCAGTATCAACCAATGAAAGTCAGAAGAAATTCTTGAATCTATGATGAGCTACTTCAAGTCATCTCTTAACTTTGTATACAATGCATTTAAAACGACATGAGAAAATATGCAATCCTCGTAGCCATTCTTCATGTTCAAAATCAGTTGGGGCATTTGAAACCACTGAAATATGAGCTGGAAATTCTTGTTTGCCATGAACAACTACATATCACCAAAACAAAACAAAAAAACAGAATATTTGCATTACACCATAGGTAACCATACAGAATATTCAGCTTGAAGAGGAAACATAACAGAATATTCACCATAGGGACAAAGCTATAGATGCAAGTATTACCATGGTATAATAGTTAATAGTCCTTTCTATACAATAGCGGGAAACAAAAAGTTGCAGCAGAGAAAGGAAACATAATAGAGCTGATAGTTTATAACTTACATTGATTCAATCAGCATAATCATATGAACTTTCGTGATCTCAGAATTAGTCGGGTTATCCTCAATAAATACCCAGGCTGGTCAAGTAATTAACATGAATTAGCACTACTCCCGCCAATAGGATAATAAAAATAGAAGGCACTTTACCAAAGTCACAAACCTACGAACATTTTGAAATTTGATATATTTAAAAGTACCAGTTTCCCCTATAAAAGAATAAATCAAATAATTTTGACGTCAGATATTTAAAATATGATAGAAAAAAATATCAACAGGTAACTTTGAGCTATTCTTTCTTTCAATACCCCATCTTCCTTCAAACTTTATGTTATCTACAAACTTCAGAGAACGAACATAGGAGAAACAATATCGCATGTATGACATTTAACCAAAAAATGTTGAATCACAATAAAAGGAAAACATGGTTATAAAAAAAAACAACAATCATCACCTTCGAGTATCCTTCTCTAGTCCATGAATCCAAATAGGCAATGAAACCGGAAAATGGATACCGCAAACTTGAAAAGGAAATCGTTTATGAACAAAAACAAAGATGCATATGCAATAAAAAAAATGGTATTTTACTTTTTATTTCATGAATGCGAGAGTAAAATCATGTGGAATTAGGCATGACATAAACAAAGAGATACACTAACAGAAATAATTGATGAACATAAAATTCAGCCTATCATCATTTATTCTAAACAACATTGATGAAAAGAAAAAAGAAAATCATCATTGGAATAATACCAACTAATAAATCATTGATAGAGAAGAGAGTTATGTATCTGTAAAGTGTACAAATGAAAATCACGCCCAACATATCCCAATTGAAGCTACGCATCAAAAAATGACTATATTAAACAGGATCAACAATTAAGTGACTGGTTATCCAGAGAATCATGCTACTATTTTATTTTATAACATAATACATTCAACTGATCCTTCACACATTCCAAAACCCCACCTGTATGGTCGAATCATCCTTCAAGTTTGTAAAAGCGGATATATATATATATATATATATATATATATATATATATATATATATATTGAGCAATTGTGATTAGTCAATAAGGCAGCATTAATACATTTTTTAATTATGTTTCAAAATTTAACTCTTTATTAAAAATGAGTAAAATATAACAATATTTGCAATTGAAAATAGATTTGTAAACTTGATATTGTCATGGCTCACCTAAAATAAGGAGGTAGGATTAATCCTTCATCAAAGAGGCATACATCTAAACGAAAGGTGCATATATTCATTGTGTCTCAATTGCAAATATTGAGACACGATGATCCTCTATAGCTGGTCTATCTACGACGATTTTTGCTGCGCAAATAAAAGTCATTCAATCAAGCTTCTGCCTAAAACATATCTTCTTACATGTAATTCAGAAGGAAAACAATAGAAAATTCAAAAGTATATAATAAAAATCATCAAATGTTGCAAATATGATTAAAAAAAAAAAAAAGAAGCAAGGAGACCAATAACACTCAAGACCGGTAAGACTCGTCACATGGGAATTTTTTAGGATTGAAGAACCTTTGAGAAAAGTTATGACTTAATGGAAGAGGTATTCAAAATTAAATTGAGTTAAAGGAAAATGTTTCAAAAAGGTAAGGTGGTGGTAGAGATTTGCTAATGAGAGGAAAATAGTGAGAAAGGGAGTACGGGTACCTAACACTGATGTAACACGTTCCATTCCATTCTTACCTCAACCGACGAAATTGAATCGTCACCGAAATGGAGAAGAAGGTGAAAGTGAAAAGATGAACAATTTTGGGAATACCTGAACATTCAACACCTCCGATTTTTTAACAACTGAATCATCTCAAGCTTTGAAGATTGAGATAAACTGAGAATAGCGAAGAATGATTCGACTACTCTTAATTTGTGGGAGCTTTGAATCTGCAACCATGGAAATAATTTAGAGAAAGCAGAAGAAGAAAGGAACTAAAAAGCTGATGAGTTGTGTTTTTTAAGATTCTTTTACTTACAAAAGAAAATATACATGAAACAATCAAAAAAATGACATAGGGTTGAAGAAGAATTATTGAACGTTGCATCACATCTTTAAATGAATCTCCTAGCTTCACCTGAAACATCCTTCCCATACACTCAAAAAACACAATAGCTGCTCTATAACACTCAAAACTATACTCAGCTCCTTCCTATACAGCCAAACAGAGGATTTTACCTACAAAGAATGATTTTTCATTTAATCTTAAATGCTATGATGAAATTTCACAATAGATCAATAAACACACCATAGTAAAGAAAACACTCAGTTACTAATAAAACTATTCCCTTAAAGACCAACCTGCAAAATTATCAGGAAAATAACATGTACTCTTGCGAAAGCTTTTATGAGGATATAGTGCAATCAAAAATAAAATGAATATGAAAAATTGAATGGTAAAATTAGAAAATAAAGTGCATCAATAGCACAAAATCAAAATACATAAACTAAATACATTAGTGAATAAGCTAAGAGAAAAATCAAAAATTAAACTAATGGAATAGTTTTATTAGTAAATAAAGATGATAATGTGAGAACAGAGATGAGTATGGGACAAACAGTTGAGAAAAAGTTGCTTAAGGACCTCTACCATAACAAAGTTTGCCAACGGCTGCAAATCAAACAATAAATGGTGTCGCTGAATATCTAAGCTAAAGCAAAAATTACAAAAATAAGTAATTAATTGCTCCTAAAATTTTCTGAAACCCATATAATAATATAATGATATCGTTGAAGTGAGAAGATATTCAATTGAATCTACGTAGTTTTTTTATATACGAATTTGTAATTGAGCATCTGTTTGCAAAGAGAGAATGATGCTTCAAAGAACAAATTTATTTTTTACAGAGATAAACATTAAAATCAACTTTCAGAGGAAAATTGAAGGGTAAATCAATTTTCATATAATGGAGGCGTGAGAATAGAGTGACAAAGATGAAAGCGTGAGCAAGAAATTAACCGTTTACAGTTGCTTACCTGAAAAACGTGATTATATGAAAGTCATTCATCGGAAATCTGATTACATTTGCAGGCGTACTATCTTCTTCTCAGAAACGATTTGAGATTTGATTTGAATAATCAATTGATAGGTAGTAAGATTGAAGATGATTTCTTCTGAAAAGGGAAAACACAAAATTGAAAGACCCATCGATAAAGAGAAAAGAGAGAGAAGATCAGCGATTCTGATTTGAGCAAGAAGAAAGTGTTGGGTTGGAATCAAAGACAGCAGCGGCGGAGCCGAAAGGCTTGGTTGTGAGAAAATGGTCAGAGCTATAATTGTTTTGGTGGTGATACGGCGGAGCTCCGATAGGGTTCTGGTGGGGGAGCAGATGGTGGCGTTGGGAGAATGCGTGTGAGAGAAGAGAGAGAGATGGGTTAGGTCAGAGACATAGTTTCCAATAAAATAGATATGCAACACCAAGTATCGAAAACATACAACATTAATTTATTTTTTTACTATTTACAATGCAATTTGAATTTCAAATTGAACATTAAATGAGATTTTCCCGCTCATTATCAAGGATTAGGGTTTTGCATAATTGTTTACATTGTAGATTAGGATTAGATAATAAAGATAAGGATATGTTTTGAGTAAATACCTGTCTTCAAAAAATGTCAAACCCAAATTATTTTTTTGACAGAATACCAAATACAATTTAGTACTTAAAAAAAATCTACAATAACCCCTCAAAATTATCAAGGGACACATTAGTGTCTAGCAAGAATTTAAACCTTGTTGATGAATAATCTACAAAACACTTATTGAACTTTAAGGTTTGTTCTGATTCGGTGATCTCTAAAAACTCATCTAAAAAATTTCTCTGTCGAGAAAAAAAAAAACTAAACCCCCAAAGGGACTAAACTGAGTTTTGTTTTGTTTGGTTTTTCTCAAGAACTAGGCTAGAAGAATGAATCTTTGCTCTTTAGTTTAATGAATTGTATCATTGAGCTCAACAAGGTTAATGAATGTCTTCCTTCAACAACAAAAAAAAGTTTAATGAATGTCTGGTGTCTTAGTGATCGATAACCAAAATAATAACATTAATCACGTATGAATATGGATGGAAGCATGATAGGCCTCACATGACTTTTGTTAAATAGACTTGGCTTATTCTTAAAACTCAATGCTGACTTCTTTAAAAGTTTGATTCGACATGATAATCTGTTTAAAGACTCATCATCTAACCTACCTTTGACATGATAACAACTATTAACATGGATATTGTCGATTTGTTCGTAAATTCATCATATTTTTAACGACTTTGAATTTGTATTGTATCGATGTACTCTGTAAAACTGAATGAATGGATATCGTTTATTTTTGTCATTATGACTTTTGTAGTTTTTTTTTATAACATTTTGTCGGATTTGGATGTAATCCTACTACATTTGTGCTTTTTAGCCTTTTTATGACATTTTTCGTTATTTTATTCCGTTATTTTTCGTAATTTAATTATGCGTGAATGCTTGATTAAGTGATGAAAAATTTATGCAATTGACTGAATGAATGAATGAAGGAATGAAAAATTTAAGGAAAATAGAGGTCTCTGCCAGGTGTTAACTCACACAGTGTTTTACACTTGTGTGACTTAAGTCACGCAGTGTGAGTTAACTAACACATAATTTTACACATGCGTTAGTTAACTAGCGCAGGGGTATTTTGGTCAGTTTTGTTGGGTGGAAGCAAAACTTGTTGGAAGAAGAGCAGAATTCAAATTCATATCGATCCAATCCATCCATTTTGCCACTCCTATCACAAACATAAATAAATAGTGTTTGGGAGGTGCAATAAATAAATAGTGTTTAATCACACATGAAATACTTTTTCTAAAAACACAAATCATTTTATTATTAGGGCATGTAATTTACAAGCAGGTTATGTTAAGGAAGTCCAAGTCTTGGAATTGAGTCATTAATCATTATTATTGAATAATAAGTAACGCGGTTTACCCCGTTCTACTCTATACGTAAATACTGTAGCTCCACCCCCACCACGACGATAGTCGAAAGCACGTGCGACGCAAATCCAGTACGCGTTTCAAAGTCAGAGAACGATAAAAGTTTAGTCTTGTCTTCATTTTGCACCGTTTTCTTCATCCTCTCAAACACACACCCCAGTTTCGACGCCGTTACGCTTCTTCTGATATGTCGGTTAGTTCTGATCTGATCTCATCTCATCTCTTTTCATTTCATATCATAAACCCATAAATCTTGCTCCTCCTAGATCCGTCTTACTCTTCTTATCTCACACTGTTTCGTATAGCTTATAAAAACAGTTCATAAGCTGTTTTTACACCTTATTTGCATAAGTTCTACAATATTATAGCTTATGAAGAAAAGTCATAAACAATTTAATATCATTTGTTATATTATTAATAGCTCATACATAAGTGATTATCATCATACACACTTACGCTGTAAGCTGCAAATTAAGTTGTTTAACCAAACATGGTCTAAGCTGCAAATTTGGTGGAATCGGGTAGAATCGCCCCGGTTTCTGTTGATTGTTACGTTGAAACGTTTCTGCAATTATGCTTATTAATAAATATAACTATTTGAAATATGAGTTGAGATTTTAATCACTTTGGTCCCTGAATGGGAAAGGAGTAGTCACTTTAGTCCCTGAATGCAGAGAAATTGCAAAACTGTCCCTGAATGTAGACTTTGTTGGTCATTTTAAGGGACTAAAGTGACTAACAGAGTCTACATTCATGGACTAAATTGACTAACGGAGTCTGCATTCAGGGACTAAAGTGACTAACAGAGTCTACATTCAGGGACTATTTTGCAATTTATCTGCATTCAGGAACTAAAGTGATGACTCCTTTCCTATTCAGGGACTAAAGTGACTAATCTCCCTTTTAATTATCTTACTTATGTGCTATGCTTATGAAGTTAAATTTACACTAGTATTTTAAGTGATTTACGGTTTTAATTATCTTAAGATTACTGTCAACATTCCACGATTTACGATTTTACTTACTCTTTCTGATTTTAACTACCTGATACTGGCTGATCAAGTTAGGGATCGTTATGGTTTGTTTTAGATCATTATATGTTTAAAATTGTTGTTTTCAGCGTCGGGCATTTTGGGTTAAGGTTTTTGCCTTTCCTGTCTCCTTTGTCATTTATTGCTTTCTTAAACTACTTCCTTTCTCAATATAATCTTGTAAATTTTTAATAACTTTCTTGCATCCCTTTTTTTGATGTTGCATTTAAATTTTAATACAACTAGTAGTTATAAGGAGCAATTATAAACATTGAAGAAAATGCAATGATCGGATTGACAACTTGTTAGAAATTGTAGTATCTATTAATTCTTATGTGAAGGGGTAGCCTTGGCGGAACCGGTGAAGTTGTTGTCATGTGACTTAAACGTCACAGGTTCAAGTCCTGGAAACAACCTCGTGTATAACAAACAGGGTAAGGCTGCGTACAATACACCAAATGGTGGGACCCCTTCCCACACCTTGCGTATGCAGGAGCTTTAGTGCACCGGTTGCCCTTTTTATTAATTCTTATGTCACTTTGTCTTCTATTATTACTTTTAGTCATAGGAGTCTAGGTGACACCGCATGGGATGTTCCCATTCTTAGTGAGTATCGATCTGTAGAAGTATGCTTTGAGATTGTTCTTAAGTGTTAGATATCAGATGCAGAGATGGGTTCTTCACATGGTTCTAAATGTTCAGTGTTACATGTATTTTATTTGCAGGTCAAAACTATAAAAGTCGGTAATGTTTCCTTGGGAGCATCTGAACAAGACCTAAAGGAGTTCTTTTCATTTTCTGGTGACATTGAATATGTTGAAATGAAAAGGTCAGTGAGTTGCTGTGCTTGGTAGTCAACTATTTTTAAGAGTGCTCCCATTATTAAGTTTTATTATACAATCACATGTTTATACTTTATATATTAAATTATTAATGCAGCTACGATGAACGATCTCAAATTGCCTTTGTTACTTTCAAGGATCCACAAGGTGCCGAGACGGCAATACTACTATCGGTAATCTTCCTGACATTGATCATCAGTTAGTATGTGTATCACGCATGGTTGTTTATGAAATAGTTAAGTATTTTAAGCACCCAATTAATTTGTCTTGGATTGTCATCCAAAGAATCATATATTCATTACTGAGATTTCAGGGCTTAGAACTACATGATTGTGTGTCATTATCCGAATAAAGGCATTGCCTTGAGTTGACTTGTTTAGCTTTTTGGCTAGATAACGCAGCATAAGGGAATCTCGTAGAAAACTGATATTTATTTGAGGATCTTGTAGTGCTACATGTTTAGAAACTGATAATGCAGCATAAGGGTTTCATAAGTCTTTTTTTTGGCTGTATTATTTTCACCCCTGCCTTTTTTGGTGATAAGTACCCTCCATTTCTCAAAAGGCGTTTCTCGCGTAATTTGTCATACTTGTTAGTTAATCTTCAAAATTCATCAGTATCTCCATCTCAGCTTGTCACATTGTATCCCGTGTTCGAAGTCGTTATTTTTAATTTTTCAAACAATTTGAGTTATTTTGTTGTTGATGACAAACAATCATGCAATCCTTTGCTTGTTCAGTTTGGACCTTAGAGGCTGCATATATGTCTCAGCTACTTTCTTAGGCAGTTAGGAATATATGACATATTTCCTATTCATTTCATATAAACATGTTTAGTGTTATGGAAGAAAGGGGTTTTGGTACTTATTTTGATGCCACTGTTAGTTCGTATTGTGCATCCTCTGTTTCATTTTGTCAACACCAAGGGTTTCATTGTGAACCTCTTTCATATGATATAGATTCCCTCTCTGAAATTCTGAGATTTTGTCTTTGTTGAGCGTAAATATCAGGTTTGGAATCATTTTGAAGCTTCACAATAAGAACTGACATTATTGTTTGTCATGAACCAACTATCCCAAAAACTTAAGCTATTGGGTGAAGACACACAAATGGTTATATTATATGTCTGATTCATGGGGTTCCCTTGCCCACTAACGTAAGAGCCATTTGGTCTGGAAGTGTAGACAATGCACAGGCCCACCCTACTTTGTGCTAAAAAATAACTCTTATTTTGACCAATAGAGGAAACAGAGATTGAACTCTAGATCAAATGGTCAATGTGTTACGAACTCAGAATTGAGAATAATAAAATAGGGTGACATAAAAATATTCAATCATTAATCTGTTATTGAAGAATGAATCGATCCATAAAGAAGAAAGAATTCTCCACCAAGGGTTTCCATTTTCATACAATTTTATACTCCCTAAAGGCCCCCTTTCTATCATTATTTTCCCTATTAATCTAATTGATACATCTTCTAACTGACACTTCTCTAATTTTTCCAAACTGATATACCGATAAACTATTTTATTTGTTCTATTTTGATAGAAACTGGTACCAATAGGATATATAACTGAATAACAACTGTATTACTGTATATTCTCGGAGGATAGGTTCCCAAATCAGAGATAAAACACACAACAGAATTGAAAAGTTCCACAGGAAAGTGCAGTAGACACGGTTCCTACCAAGTTTCGAGAGCTTGATTCTTGCCTTCCCAATCAACCACTTAATAACTTCTAGACAACTGATTATGACTTGCCCTTTTCCTTTTTATTCTTGTTAACCACGCACATAATTGACAAACATACTTAATTAAAAAAAAAACATAGCTGCCACAAAAACTTAACTAAAAACTGATTTTGGTCAGTATTGGCCTTCTCGGCCTTTGTCTCTCCTCCTATAGCCAATCTTTTATGAGAGGTCTAACATCTTCTCCTCTTAATATAGAGGCTTTGATGCCATGTCGTGAATTAGCTATCCCAAAAGCTTAAGCTATTGACTGAAAACACTTTGAATGTTTTTATATCTAACACTATTTTCTGGCAATTTTATTGGATATGCATCTCTGCCTATTTGGTATACTTAGTTGGTTCCATGTTCAGAGGAAAGATTAGGACTGTGCTGTTAGGCAGTCAATAGTCAATATGAAATGTTGCTTAATCTTTATGTTATGGATTATCAAAGTTGATCTTTTTGGATATGCATGTTGTATTGATTCATGTGATGTCTGATGCTGGAAAACGTACCCTTCACTGCTTTAAGATAAAATTTATTTTTGCTACTAGAACTAGAAGAATGGGAAGTTCCAATCATTCAATTTCAGATTTAATATAAATTGAAGGGGAGTTTGAAAGAGTTTATATATGCAAGCTTACTGATGTTAATTTGTGCTTGGTTTGCATAGGATCCTAGACAGTAGTTGTCTTATTTTTGGGTTTGTGTAGTAGCAAATTGAAAAGAATAGCCTTTGGAAGTATGATATGTTGCCTAAGTGCCTCTACTTTGGGATGTGTCTGATTTATCATTTTATTTGGGTAGTATATTTAAAATTTTATCATTAGTCATACTATGAGTTTGTAATATTGTTGACATCCTATTATGTTGGTAAACTTATTCTGGTCCAACGATGTATGCAACCTCTCATAGATATCAGTGACATAAATTGCTATAAAATTGATCCTTAAAATAGGATCAAATTGGTCCTGGAAGGATGAAACTGGCAGCGTTATTAATAATACTAATCATTGAAGGACTATTTTGATATCACTGCTAAATGGAGAAGCAATTTGATGCATGTATATTTTTGGAGAACCAAATTAAGTGACTTGTTTCTTTAATGTAGGAATTTATATAACCAGCAATTATATATATAAAAAAATCTAACCAAGTTTTTCAACATATCAGGGGGCAACAATAGTTGATTTGTCAGTTAACATAACTCTGGATCCAGATTACAAACTTCCACCTGCTGCTTTGGCATCATCTGTAAGCCTCGTAAACACCCTCTAGTTGATGTGCTCAAGGGTATGTTTGGATAAGTGGTATAATATGGAATATAACGAAATAAGATAACATTCAAATTTTAAAATCTAATGAACTCATTTCATCCTATTGGGCTATTCCACCTTATATCACCATTCCAAACATACCATTAACTAGGATATTCATTTCATCCTATTGGGCTATTCCACCTTATATCACCATTCCAAACACACCATTAACTAGGATATTTTTGCCTATAACAAATGTGTAATATTTTTCAGGCCGCTGAGGGTAAAACTCCTGGTGGTGCTGACTCTGCTTTACGGAAGGCAGAGGATGTGGTCACCAGCATGCTTGCGAAGGGATTTATCTTAGGTAAAGATGCTGTGAACAAAGCAAAGGGTTTTGATGAGAAGCACCAGTTAAGTTCAACAGCCTCGGCGAAAGTTACATCTTTTGACCAAAAACTTGGGCTTAGTGAGAAATTAACTGCTGGTGCATCAGTTGTGAGTGGTAGAGTTAAAGAAGTGGATCAAAAGTTTCAGGTTTCAGAAAAGACCAAATCAGCATTTGCAGTTGCTGAACAGAAAGTCAGTACCGCAGGGTCTGCTATAATGAAAAATCGCTATATACTCACTGGTACTACCTGGGTAACTGGTGCTTTTAGTAAGGTTGCTAAGGCAGCTGGGGATGTAGGACAAAAAACAAAAGAGAAAGTGGAAAATGCAGAAGTAGAACAGAATCGTAAAGTTGAAGACCAGTATGCGCAGGTCCTTTCGGAGTCCCCAAAAGCCGCAGCAACAAGTGAACTGCACTCTTCCAAGCCTACACCTGCTCAGGGTTTGATCCTTTGATTTACTTCTTGTACATACCTTTTTGAAACTCCTGCAAATTGTTTCAGTGTGAGCACAGCTTTGACAGATTTTACTAGTTACTTGGACAAGTTTGCAGCTATTTGATTCACTTTTATAAGCAAATAGAAACTGAATTTCCAAAGTTGGAAATGATATGCTTGTTGTCTTTTCCCATTCAGTCTATGGAGAAAAATATAAGGGAATGGAAGTTTTTTCAGTATACATTTCAGTTGAAAATTTTATTTTTACACAAGGGTGGAAAATGAAGGATTATCAGGAGATCCCGCAAAATCATGTCTATAGTGAATATACTTTTTGTTACAATAAAATAAAATTTGAGTAAGTTATTTTTTTAGAAAAAAACTTAAACAAAAACTTTAAAAAATTTAAAAGTGATATTTTACTATAAAATAAAAAGGGAAAATTACCCTCACCTCCCCTAAACTATATGTCACTTACACCCCCTCTATTTTCTCATTTGACATAAACATCCCCTGTCGTTAAAATCATCCATCTTCCGTTAAAGTTATCTACCTTCTGTGAAAAAGACAAAGAAACGTTGCATCATGTGCGACCTCATTGTGAACAAACTACTGACACATACCAAAAATTTTGTTTCAGCCAAAGTGGATATTGGATTTTGATTGATTGATTTTTGTTATACCGTAATTACTTATTCACTACCTCTGCTATTTATTAATCTGTCACAATCATTTTCCTCTCTAATACACTGATTCCAAGCCTCTATTTCACCATGGAAATAATACTAGCACCTGTTTCCCATGGAAGCATCACACTTCACACTTACATTATTGAGTATCTCTTCCATTTTCGCTTGCCTCTTTCGTTCTCTATGTAATATTTTTAATCATTCATCATTGGGTATTTGTTTCACAGGTGTATTCACGTTTATATGGGGCTTATTCTTCAATTTTTTTTTTTTTTTGAGGGAGGGGCTTATTCTTCAATTGAAATGAAGAAAAATAAAAGGATTTAAAAAGCTTTCAACAATAAGTGGAATATTTAATGGTTTTATAGAAGATTATCATCACTCATCATCAACAGAAAAGTAATGGTTGTTATTTTTAACAGAAGTATAAACGGTGTTAGTTGAGAAGGGAGGTGTCCGTGTGTTTTAAGAAACCTTAAGGGTGGTTAGTGTCAATTATTAAACTAGAGGGGGTGTTTGTGACAATTGATGAGACCTCAAGGGAGGTTGTTGTAATTTTCCGAAATAAAAATGGGTCATGTTAACTTGTGTTCTAAGGGCACATGTTAAGCAATCAAAAAATAGAAATATTCTCTTAATGTTTGTGCATTTAATCAATTAAAAATTAAAAATTAAATTCAATGCACGGATTACAACAAAAAATTTCTACATTTAACTCATTAACTTATGCCTTAAGGGCACAAGTTAACATTTCCCAATAAAAATAAGTTTCAATGAAAAAGTTTAATCATCCTTTAGATTTTTAGAGAAGTTGAATCATCCTTCTTATTACTCCATCCCTCCCTATATCTAAGCACCTTATGCATTTTTTACATTTCTTAAGAAAAGTTGTTAGTGCAATTAATGTGTCTATTTTGTGTGTTAATATTACTAAATTGTCCTTTGTTTGTGTGTATATTAAATTTAATTTTTCATATTTCAAGACAAGTTAGTAGTATTAATTACAGGTATGTTTAGGAAAAAAATAATAAATGCATCTAGTAATTTGAAAACGGGTTTGCATTCAGGGACAAAAATAAAGTCGAATAGGTGTTTAGATATAGAGACGAAAGGAGTATACGAAAGAAAAAAGTGATATCTTACTCCCTCCGTCCCATATTACTTGACCTATTTAGAATATTTGCACTATTCATATAACATGCTTTGACTCTATTTTTCTACTAATATATAAAAACAAAATATAGCATATAAGATGTTGTTAGATTCGTCTCGATTAATATTTTCAAAATATCAAATTTTCGTAATTTTTTCTACTAGATTATTAAAGAAATTTAAGTTTAAAATTGTGCATTGGCATACGTGACAGAGTCAACTAGGTCAAGTAATATGGGACGGAGGGAGTAATTCAAGGCAATGAAATGAGTTTTTTTTTTTTTTTTTAATTTGGGACGGAGGGAGTACCGTAACAAAATCACATACTCCCTCCGGTCACATTTATAAGCAAAAAACACTTTTTTACATACATTGAATAATTAATGTATCTAGTCACATTTATAGGTCAAGTACATTAATTGTTCAATGTACCTAAAAAGTTGTTTTTTGCTTATAAATGTGACCGGAGGGAGTATGTGTTTAGATATAGGGACGAAGGGAGTATATGAAATAAAAAAGTGATATCTTAATTCAAGGCAATGAAATGAGTTTTTTTTTTTTTTTTTTTATAATTTAGGACGAAGGAAGTACCGTAACAAAATCACATGAAATGTCAATTTTTTTTGACTGAAAAACATCTCGTTCATTGCTATCACATGAAATGTCATTGGCTTTGCGTAAAGTTTTATACTTTTCAATGAATAATCATCAACCTTTTGTTTTATTATTATGCGGATTCAACGTAAGTTTAGCAATATTCATATAGCTTATTTTGACCATATTTTTTAACTAATATATAAATGTAAATGTTAGCATGTAAGATGTTTGATTTGTCTCGATGAATATTTTCAACATATTAAATTTTTATAATTTTTTATTATACATAATTAAAGATATTAATGGTCAAAGTTGTGTATTGGTATATGCACAATAGTTGATTGCGACGTGTATTTTGTAACGGAGGAAGTATTTATGAAAGCTACAATATATAGCTTATGCGCTACCATGATATTTAATCACAATTTCAAAGAAATGCATCACAAATCCAAATATCAAGTATTAGATAAGTAGAAGTTCATAGTCCTCCACGTTCTTACAACTGAGTCAAATTATCTAATGTAATCATGGTCGATTCAACAAA
This sequence comes from Medicago sativa, assembly GCF_051527215.1. NCBI lineage: Eukaryota > Viridiplantae > Streptophyta > Magnoliopsida > Fabales > Fabaceae > Medicago > Medicago sativa. Next base: position 59,687,192 of record NC_140756.1, read on the forward strand.
AAGAATTGAACATGATGAGTTTTGAGGTCAAGTAATAACTTAAGACAAGAGACTGTGTTGTAAGAGTTCCAAAGATTTTTAAACACGTTGTAAACAACAAACTTCTCCGCCGTCACACTAAAATCCAAAAATATGGTTGTTTAATGTTGCGATACAATATTTCAGTTTTTATTACTTTTTTCTTCTCTTCCAATAACATCAACAGTTATACAAAGTGTATTAGCCATGTTAGAATATAGCCTTGAATTTTTACGTTCAAAAAAAGAATAAACCATCAATTTAATATTTAAACTATAATTTTTTTAAAGGAAACTACTTACTATTGAATTTAGTCTCAGAAGTATATAAATATTATGAATTATTATATATTTTTTATGAAGAATATAATAAGTAATTCTAAAGTATATAAACATGTTTTGAGTGACAGACTCGTTGTTTTGTTTGGGTATCGACTAATGCCTGCTTTTTGTTCTAGTGGTTAACTGACAGACTCGTTGTATTTTGAGTGACCTCTTTAGTACACCTTGTGTTAAAGAGGCGTTTTGGTTAGTGTGAATATAACTAACACTACAATGATTCAAATAATACAAGAGAGAATAAATTTACCTTTCTCAGCTATAAATTTAATGAGAGTGGTTTTGTAAATAAATCATAAATGCATGTGAAAGTTTGAAGTAATTTTCTAAAAGACAACAAATATAGAAAGTGAATCTTGTAATAAAAAATGGAGAATGAAGAGAGAAGATTGCCCTTAACACTTCAAAAAATTCCCTCTCACACTTTAAAATGACTAAAATATCCTCGACGACAATTGTCGTCCGATCCCAAACTGAATATTAAGGAGTAAACGACAGTTAATTGTCGGAGGTATCGAAAGTCATTTTCGATGTGGGAGAGCAATTTTTAAAGTGGGAAGAATATGAAGAGGAGTTTTGCTCTTTACTCAAATGGATTTGCTCATTCCCAAAGTAAATTACGGATGTACCCTACGCATGTTAACTCACGCTAGTACAAATGGCAACGTATGTTAACTCACGTTGCGTGACTTAACATGCGCTAGTTTTAGTTGCAACATGTTGCAGCGTGAGTTAACTCATGTTGTTCTTTGTACTAGCGTGAGTTAACTCACGTTCATAGCAGACAGCAGAATCTGCATTAAATGCAACCAGTTACTGAACAGACTTAGTAAAAGTCTAGAATGACCCGTAATCACGCCACATTCATAACTTAACCGAATTACGCCAGTTTAACAAGATTATCGGATAATACGACATAATCGATCAAAATTACTCAAAAACATTGTTTTTCTCACAATCACGTAATCACACATAACGATCCAAACGGTCCAAATTTCACAAATTTGCCGGTAATGACCCGTAATCACTTAAACATACTTAATGACACGTACTCAATCCAAATTACACAAATTTGTCCATAAATTTCTAAAATGACATAATCTCACATAAACGGTCAAAATGACCGAAATTTATCGTTAAATTACGTAATGCGAGCAATAATTGGTGTGACATAACCGACCACCAAAAAAAATAATTCATTTCATATATTTATATAATATATAATATTAGTTACATATTGACCATAAATATGCGGCAAGCAAAGCAAGTAAAAAAAGTGGCGGAAAAATTCAAAATATGGGCAACACATTAGCGTGAGTTAACTCACGCTAGTGTTATCTTCATGCGCAAGCTAACTCACGCAGCACTTACAACTAGCGTGAGTTAACTCACGCTCATCCCTATCACCTACTGAAAAAAATGACGTAAGTTGCAGAAAAACCAGGAAAAAAGGTTGAGTTTTGATGGTACATTACCTGTTCTTTGATGCTTGATGAACGTAGAAACTTGTTTCTTGACGATTTGCAATGATTTGGAATGAAGATTTTGACCCAAAAATTTGCACTTTTTGGAGGTGGAGGGAAAGAAAAAATAGAGCTTTGTGGTTGCCTGCTGGGTTTTGAACGAAAATAGTACTCAGCGTGAGTTAACTCACGTCGCGTGACTTAACTCACATAACACATGTTAACTTACGCAGGGGCAATTCGGACATTTACTTTGGGAATGAGCATGTCCATTTGGGTAAAGAGCAGGATTCTGTGAAGAGAATGTGATCCTTGACAGTGACCCGAAGTGGGCCTTAAGCCCACAGGGTTTCCTTAAAACAACTCAACGGTTGAGATGAAACATAAGTAAAAATCAACGGAGACGATGAAGCCACGGAAGACATGAAGAAAAAATTGATCGAGAAAACGTCACTGCGATCGCGAATTGTGGCGGCTTTAGAAATGAAAAGAAACTTGTGCAACAATGCAAGGCTGAATAAATCTCAGTTAAGAGAAGTATATTACATTAAATATTAAAGTGCTTATAAGAAAATAGAGAGGTGTATTAGAAGCTCTTCGACCATGGTGTTGTGGGAGATTGCACTTGGAACTGCTTATTTTTTGGGTCTAAAGCGAACTTACAGACACTCTCTAAGGATTCAACGTAGGCTCATTACTCGTAATCACCCTCAGACCCGTCAATTTCTTCATCGGTATTTAATCTTTCCCTTTTCAATTTTATTTAATTTTGTTTACTTTCTTCTTTTCCGTCATAAGCTATAAGCCAATTGAGCGAAAGTAAATTATACTTATCAAATAAGCTATAAGCTAGAAAAATAAATAAATTATAAGCTCCTGAGAAAAAATGGTACCAAGTGTCTAACCACTTCCCTGTGATTCGCACCCGTGAACGACTTAATGAAGAAAAAAAAAGAATCTCATTAACTTTGGTGTTTGCATCTGTCCTGATGTTATTTGCTCTAAATTTTTTTCGTAATATCAAGAAAAAGCTGGTACAACGAAGCTTGCGCTATAGCAGGGTCTATGTAAGGGTTGGATCCATTGTGGCAAATGACAATGTTGTAATAAGTAGTTTTACTGCTATGCATACATAATGTAACCAGTCAGACAAGAGATGAAATAAGATTTTAGAGCTTGTAATTTAGTAATTGTCACATAAGATCAGCTAGGAGCATTAGTTTGTTTAATCTTTTCCTTTCCCCTTTTTCTCTAATTTGCTTTTGGAAGAAGAAATAATCATACATTGATTTGTTTGCGTTATTAGGCATAGTTTGACATAACACAATTTCATTATCTGTCTTCATGTTTTGGCACTTAACAGAAGAACGCGTTCTGTATTTGATGTGGCAATCAAAGTTCATCAGAAAATTCAAGAAAGGGACACAGAAGTGGGTCGGAATCTCGGAAACTTATTGCTGCGATGGCTTAATAAAATGAAACCGTCAGCTCAGCTTCTTGGTGGATCACCCACCAATGGTGCTAGCTCAAGCGTAACGACAAAGCTTCAAGATGGCTCCTCCAACCTCAAAAGACCTAGTTACTATGCTTTATTCAAGAGCTCCAACCTCAAAAGACCTAGTTACTATGCTTTATTCAAGAGGGGATCGAATAAGCGGTTATTTACGCCATCATCAAGTATATGGCCAAAGCCTTTCCCCACCATTGCAAGTATTTTGCGACCACCAAATCCTGCTGGGATGACCACTCATTATCGGAACCTCAGTTACTATCCTCTTGATGCTTTTCGATCAAACCACAATGCTCGTTGGTCAGGCGGTGTTATTAGGAAAGACATCCTGCAATGGTTGATGCTGCAAAACTAAGGACCAGTTTATTATCCACAAAGAGAAACAGTGACTTGAGACATAAGTATTGCAGTTGCTGGAAAAACAATTGTTGGTGCCAGAAGCTCTACATATTAATTTCACTATTCAAAGAATTCAATTTTTTTTTTCTTCCTCTTTTCGTTTAGTTTCTTTGGACTTTGCTTAGTCTGTTGAGCTTCCTTGTGGAGAATGAATTGTGGAACATTTGTTTGTAGTTTTTGGTTAAAAGAACTAGCTATTGGTATATAGCAGATAACCATCCTGTTGAATAATAATAATGAGCATTTTGTATTTTTGTTTTTGTTTCTTTCAAATAAATAGTGTGATTGAAGCTTCTTTAGCTTGTGTAGCTTGTAGATTGATTGGTTGATGCATCCTTTGGATCGGTCATATGGTGGCAAAATCTCAGATTTTTCAGATTTTCGATTGTGGTTGTCGGCACTTTCAGATTTTTCATATTTTCGCGGAAAATCTCAGTTTTCAAAACCTTTTTCGATCCCAATTGCACAAATTTCGTCCCAAACATTTAAGCCACTTATTCCCTACCTTATAAACACCAATTCTAGCTCAAAACATTTCCGCACAAGTTAACCCAAAATAGCTTATTTCACATATTCACTTAATGATGAAGAGACTGGGAAGACATGCGGAAATGAAGATGAAAAGACATCAAGGGATGCGTGGCGTTTTGGGGTAAAGGGTAAGGTTCCATTAAATTTTTTAATTCGAATGTGGTGGCCCACAAAATCCTGAGGTTGTGTGGAGAAATAAACTAGAAAAGATCACTCTTGGAAGTCATGATTACCATGACATCATACATTGGAATACTTGGAGCTTCTCAAAAATGTCAATTCTCTCCTTCAAATAGATTCAGTTGTAAATGACATTTTTTTTTTTTTTGGGGGGGGGGGGGGGGGGGGGGGGGGCAATTTGTTAGCTGGTACTCCCTCCGGTCCTTATTATAAGAAACAATTGATTTTTTTGGTTCATAGAATAATTAATGTATTTTGTTATAAATATAGACTAGATACATCACTTACACAATGAACCTAAAAAGTCAACTTTTTCTTATAATAAGGACCGGAGGGAGTATTTTCACCAGCCTCATTTATTGTCGTCAACATTTGTTGACTTTTACTCTTGCAGAAATCGAAGCCTTTTTCCTCAATCAAAGGAGTTTCGACGAGATAATGGACTTGGCATAAAAAGTCTCGAAGCCTTGAGGTTTGACAAGATACGAGTTTATAATGCAAAAACGCCGATGTCAAACAACTACCTTTGAAGCGGGAAGATTCGAATTTCAAAAGAGAAGCGGTTTCCTCAAATGAGAACGTGGGAGACAAGTGGTTGTCTACAATGGAAGGAGTGCTGATCGTGGGATTAGTTTCTTTCCAAGTTATTTTCTTTGTATAAATAAGAGTTTGCCATAGAGAGAACGGGTCACATATCACCTATACAGAATTCTAAAAACACTTGAAGTACATGCGCGAGAGAAAAGAGTCATAAAAAATGTATGTAAAGGATTTATCGAACCACCTTTATTTTTAATGCATTGTATTTTACCTTTCCTTGAAGTTTCTGCAATTTAAACTTAATGTCTTTACTTTGTTTTTAAAACCCTTTTTCTGTCGAAAGATGCCACACGGTTTCGTCCTGTTCGTTAAGCAACCTACGAACCTGATGAACGCACAAAACAAAAATGCACAACATGTCCTAGGATCTCTAGTTTGGTCCTGCTCGCAATAATCAAAATCAGACTGTATTGTTAGCCAAAAACACTAGTGAACAATGTGCTATGCATGAATCCGTGAATGCTTATGTTTGATTATACATTAATTGTGAAATGTGAACTAACCCCCAGTGGTCGTTTGGTTGACCAACTGACTTATTCTTACAAATGGGTAGACGGTGTGCAGGAGTAGTTTGCTTTGCTTTGGTGAGTTGCTTGGGGATAGCTTGGGGATGTCTCGTCTATTGCTTTTGATGTCTTAGTCTTTAGGGCTCTGATTAGATGTCGGTCTTTGGTGTTTACCTTTATTATGACTATTGAGGATTTTGAGATTATGTATTGATGATGTTATGTGTAGTATGTCGACATGGCTACTTGGAGATTTGGTTTATTATTGATGAACTGTAGAGATGATTATTCCGCTACAATGTTGTGAAAAATATTAGTATGCATGTTTGTGAATTATAGAAGAAGTATCATCTAAATTCTATATATGATTGTATTATTTGCGTAATTTATCGCTTTAAGGATTTAGGGTGTTACTTAGAGTTTTTCAAAAATGTCAATCTTCTCCTTCGAATGTTTTCAGTCGAAAATGGCATTTTGGGGTTTGTTAGCCTGCAATTTCAATAGACTCATTTAATGCGGTCAACATTGGTTGACTTTTATCTTTGCGAGAATCGAAGTCTTTCCTCTTCAACACAAGGATTTCGACGGAAATTGGGCTTGACGTGTGAAAGGGTCTAAAGGCTTCGAAGTTCGACAAGTCGTGAGACAAGAATGCAAGTTTGTCGAAGCGAAGCAATTATTGTTGAGCGCGGGAAGAATTTAAATTTCAAAGAGAAGGGGTTTCCTTGATGGAAACGTGTGAGACAAGCGGTTTCCAAATTGAAGGAGTGCTGATAGTGGAGTTAGGCTTTTTTCCAGTTATTTTGCTATGTATAAAAAGTAGTTTTCCATATGGAAAATGGATCGCAAATCACTTATAGAAATTCTAAAACACTCGAAAGTACTGACGTGAGAGAAAAGAGTTATACATAATGTATGTAAAATGATTTGTCGAACCACCTTTATTTTAATGCAATGCAATTTACCTTTTCTTTAAGTTTCTGCGTTTTAAAATTTTAGTTTTTTATTTTGCATTTACTGCTTTCCTTTTGTTTTACTCTTTTTTTGTCGAAAGACGTCATATATACTCGTCTTGTTCATAAAGCAACCTATGAATTTGATGAACGCTCACTCTTTTTCTGGAAAAACGTTGCACAACATGTCCTAGGATTTCTTGTTTGATCATGCTTGTAATAACCAAAACCAGGCCTTCTTGTTTACCAAAAACACCGGTAAACATGGCCAAAGCGTTGTTTTGTGGCTTTTTGGTGAAGAAATCCCGGTATTTTAGCCCAAGTTCAAAGGGTTAAAATTGAAAAATTAATAAGGTCTTCGGTGGACTATATATAATGTTGGTCCACCATAGACATTTGAGGTTAAAGTTAACAGATGTGGATTTATTTGACAAACAGAGGTGAACTTGAGGGACCATAACGTGGGTTTTATTAGTTATGAGACCAAAATGAAAATTAGAAATTAATTAGGGGATCAATGAACCAAATAAGCCTAACTTAATCGCACCATTTGTCACCTATTGAACAAATCAGTCCACTTGACACTTAATAATAAATCGTCTCATTTGACACTTAGTGAACATTGCTCCATTTGACACTTAATAAATCGTCGTATTTGACACAATAATAATTCCCCCATTTTGTTTAAAAAAAAAAAATACAAATTGCCCCATTTGCCACCTATGATACAGTTATATACCATGATATGCATGTTTTGCACTCTTTTAAATCATCACTACTTTTCCTAAATCAATTACGAATCCAACTTTCTTTCAAAACTTTCATCAACCATTTTTTTTAATCAAAATTACAACATAATGCCATGCGATGCCATAAAATATGAGACTTTTTTACACTCCAATGCCACAAAATTATTTTCTATCTTTTTGAGCAGTTATTGGAAGAAGATAAATATTGGTTTTCGGTGTTTAGCATTTTAATTTTATTTTCTCTCAAGAAAAAAAGCATTTTAATTTTATTTGTACATAGAAGTCATGTTAGAAAATGACATGGATGATTTTTTGTGACAGGGATTTGCCCAACCACAACTGTCGGTTGTGTTTTTTAAGGAAAGAATGCAACTGTCATACCATCCACAAACAAGCACACCACTAGTATTTTATAAAAAAACCACACCACTAGTTTAGAGATAAGAGCAGTTCTTATAGTCCTCACTCCTCAGTCTTTGAGCTTGATCTAAACCAAAACTTCAATTGTAGACATGTCTTCTTCAGAAATAATAACTACATTACTTTATTTCCTTCTCTTCACTTTCACATGCTTTTTATTCAAACTCTTCTTACTCCCAAAACAAAATGCCATTATCCATAAAAAGCCACCTGGTCCTCCAACAATACCAATAATCGGAAACCTTCATATGTTAGGTAAACTTCCACATAGAACACTTCAATCACTTTCCAAAAAATATGGTCCAATCATGTCCTTACAACTTGGTCAAGTTCCAACTATTATCATTTCATCTTCAAAAGCTGCAGAATCATTTCTCAAAACTCATGACATCAATTTTGCAAGCCGACCAAAGATTCAAGGAACTGAACTCATAACATATGGTTCCAAAGGGTTGGCTTTTTCTAAGTATGGTCCTTATTGGCGTAGTGTGAGGAAACTTTGCACTTTAAAACTTCTTAGTGCTTCCAAAGTTGAGATGTTTGGTCCCATTAGGAGGGAGGAGTTGGGTGTTTTGGTCAACACTTTGAAGAAAGCTTCTTTGGTAGGTGAGGTAGTGAATGTTAGTGAGGTTGTAGAGAATCTTATTGAGGATATTGTGTATAAGATGATATTGGGTCGGAGCAAGTATGATCAATTTGACTTAAAGAGGGTGGTTCAAGACGTAATGGCTTTGGTTGGAGCTTTTAATCTGGCTGATTATGTTCCTTGGCTAGGTGTATTTGATCCTCAGGTATGTGTATAAAATAAAATAAAAAAGGATTAAATATCGACGGTGCAAAGACTTTTAGATCTAAATATTGTTGTGAGATATTAGTCTCAGCTTTTAGTCCTAATTAAGCATCATCAAACATCATGGTTATTTGTAATTGAATAGAGAAAATGGAAAATTGTATGAGACAAGCCATCATGAATAATTATGATCTATGAAGTAAGGACACTTCTAGTATAAGACGTGTCGCGGTGTCCAACACACATTGGCGTCAGACATTTATATGACACGTGTCAAAAATCCGATATCTGTTTGACACTCACACGATATCTGTCGGACAAACTAAGAGAGATGTCCCCAAAAAAATTAATTTTTTTCTTTGCTCCTTGGACAAATCTCAAACACACTTACGAGAGTTAAAGATGAGTTAATGCTATGCTGATGAATGAGAAGTTAAATATATTAAATGTGATTACAATATTATTACCCTTTTCGATATATAGTAGATGGATGGATAAATAAATGTTAAATATTATCGTATTTTGTTTCTTTAATTAACGAAATAAACTTCTTATTTGCATTTGTATATCTTTTGACTACCAATTTAGATCTTTTACAAATAATATTAATATTTTATTTAATTATAATAAATAAATTAATATATGTATAGCGGTGTCAATATCCTAAGTTATTTATATTACTAGTGTCGACGTATATGTATCCGTGTCGCGTTAGGTGTTCGTGTCGAAGCCCGTGCTTCATAGATTATGATTGGTTATTTACCACCTTTCCCATAATGTTCTTTGCCAAATATTTAGGTGAACAAGTTCATATTCATAACGAAATAGTTTGCTCTTTTTAGTGTCTAAAATACTGAAAAAAAAATTATTTTGGTCTTTCCAGTTTATGTTGTTTCATTTGCTCTTTTTAGTGTCTAAAATACTGAAAAAAATTATTTTGGTCTTTCCAGTTTATGTTGTTTCAATATAATGTTCGAATAATCTTTAAGTAGCATCTTTTTTAGAGAGTCAAAGTAATATGATTCACATATGACAGGACTAAACTCAAAACAACAAGGAACAGAAGTGATTTTCTAAACATTTTAGGGGAACCAAAAACAAATAAAACTTTTGACAAGAAGAAAAGCAAAAATTAATATATTTTAATGGATAAATATTGTTTAAGTGGTGTGAGCTTTGTAGAGTTTGATTTTGTAACTTCAAAAAATAGTTTAAATTTCACGAGACATCTGTAAAATGACGGTTAGTGTCACCGTTGTTGATAATATTTTTTTAAAAGGATAAATAATATTTAAACAAAAAATAAAATCATATTTTCGTGTGTTTTCAATTTTCGTATGCTCTTATGGTTCTGTTAAATTACGTGAAAATGTCCTTGTGAGGATAGCTCACTAGGTATGGACAATGCATAATATATGCAAGATCTGGGGTTCGAACCCCGACCACCACTAATTTTTTTTTTTATGTGAAAATATTAAATTAGCAATTGACATTATTAAAAGGATAAATAACATTTAACTTTTATTTGTTAGGGATTAACACGAGCATGCAAGGAAACGGGTAAAGCAATTGATGAGGTGCTGGAAGTGATAATAACAGAGCATGAACAAACCACTAATGTAGACAAAACTCGTCATGAAGACTTTGTTGACATACTTCTTTCATTTATGCACCAAACCATTGATCTAGAAAATGAAGAAAATCGTTTCATTGATCGAACTAACATCAAGGCAATTTTACTAGACTTGACTGTGGCAGCAATTGATACATCTGCTACCGTGATTGAATGGGCTTTATCCGAACTTCTAAGACATCCAAGGGTAATGAAAATCCTTCAAGATGAGATACAAAATGAAGTAGGCAATGAAAGAATGGTTGAAGAGAAAGATTTAGAGAAGTTAAGTTACTTAGATATGGTGGTTCATGAAACTTTAAGACTTTACCCTGTTGCACCCTTATTACTTCCTCGTGAATGTAGAGAGAGCATAACATTTGATGGATATTTTATCAAGGAAAAGACACGTGTTATAGTAAATGCATGGGCTATAGGGAGAGATTCCAATGTTTGGTCAGAAAATGCTGAAGAATTTTACCCAGAGAGATTTATTGACAAGGAAATGAATTATCAAGGACAAGAGTTTGAATCTCTACCATTTGGTTCTGGCCGCAGACGTTGTCCTGGAATTCAATTGGGTTTAGTGACCTTTAAGTTGGTTATTGCCCAATTGGTGCATTGTTTTGATTGGGAACTTCCATATAATATTTGTCCTTCCAATTTGAATATGGAGGAGAAATTTGGACTCTCTATACCAAGAGCTCAACACTTGCATGCAATACCGACTTATTGTTTGGCATGTGATGACAGGCTTGAATAGGTCCAAGAAGGACAATATATTATGTTTGAATCCAACAAGTTTCTTACTATTAAAGATGTTTTAAGTATGGTAGGTCTAATGGTGTTTGTATTAAATAAGTTGGTGAATATTGTGAGTTCTTTGCTAGTGAAATAATGATTGGTGGAAATGTTTTAACATGAATTTTAATAAAATTTTCAAGGTTTATCTTTTATATTCAAGTTTACAAACGCTATTATGTTTATGTTCAAGTTCGACGCTTAAAGATCGAAGACTTGTGTTCCAAGGTTATTTTGGGATCATGATATGATTTTTCTATTCAATTGAACTTAATAATACTCACTTAAAAATTTGTTGAGTTTTAGAAATGGACTAAAAATGAGTTGGGTGTAAAGAACGTGAATCCTGATTTTGACTATGTTTGGTATTTTTCGATGATTCCAGTTGGAACAGAACTAGACTCACTTTTCTACATTTGAGCACATGCTTTAAATAATTTGAAGCAACATTTATGTTTTACAGGATTTTTCTATCATGTACAAGTTTGCATATGTTAAAAAATTTAAATAGTACTTTAAAATAGCCTACATGCTAACTAAACAGAATATGTCCCTTTACCTTGGGCTTGCCCATGGAAACTGAACCATATGGTCTACTATTTGTTAAATTAAAAATTATTTTTCAAAACTAGATATCATAAACTTTCCAGGAAATGGTAATTTGCTTAATTCTGCTACCGTTTTCTATTTTAATATAATCGATGAAGTTTATGATAAAATGCAGAAAAATGTGAATTAAAGTATGCATACCATATTGTTATAAGAAACCAAAGTTATGAGCCTCCCATTTATGGGGAGGACAAGTTACATGTCCCTGCATACTAACCTATTTAACTTAATGTTTTAATTTACTTAATTAAGAAGATATTTAATTGCATTTGCGCCCAAAACCAATGTCTTAGTGTTCAAGAGTTTTAAAGTTTGAAATTCATAGCACTATTTAGATGATGCGATGTGAAGGTACGAACTTAATAGATAAAGACACTGATATGTTTGTTGTAATTTAAACCTTCAACAGGTAAGGGGACCTACTAACATGCTACGAATATATATGTTTGGTTAAATATAGCGTTGATGTACACAAGTGATGCAATGTATTCCATGATTATTGGATACCTGGTTTGCTTCTATAAATATATTAATTTTTCGTTTTAATTTCTCTAAATTTGTTTTTCGATTAAATATGTTTTTCGTCCCTGTAAATATAACAGATTTTGATTTTAGTTCTCATAAACTAAAATGAGGTGTTTTCTTCCTCACAAGTTTTTTTGTTTTGTTTTTGGTCCCTAACAAAAATAATTTTGACGTGTTCCTGACATTTTTTGAACATAATATGAACATACAAAAGTTGAACATAATAAACGGACATGACATAAACATATTTTGAACATAAAAGACTCATAATCTTGACATTCATATCAACATAAAAGACTTTCAGGTCCCAAGCCAATACCACCATGCCAACCCAAGTGGGTTTCGTCACATCATTCTTGATCTGATTCAAATGATGATTCACATATAACGTGGCATCACCAAACTTAACTTTGTTCCTTAAAAACTAAAAAATTTTAGTAATGGAAAATAAATTAAGTATTTCAATTCAGAGCTCTACTTTTTGCTAATGATGAAAAGTAAGGTGATAGAAAATAAGAGTTCTAGAGACACATCTCAATCATGGAAGAGATTAAGATAAAGTGACTCTCAAAAAACAAGTTATTGAAATTCTCAAATGAATGGTTGCACATGCCACAATAAGAAACAATGATAAAGTATCTGTTCCTAAAATTATCATCAAGAGGTAGAGAATTTTGAACGAGTTTCCAAAAATCTAAAGACTTGGAAGGAAGAAACCCCGATGACTAAATGAATTTACCCTAATTTTCTGGTTTGGATAAATTAAATTAGATATAGCAAAATTTGGCTTCCTTGAATGTCAAGTCACAAAAAATTTAGTTGTCCCAAACCATTTAATCCTTGGAATAACATATGATAGTGATAATCATCTTCATATCATTTAATAAAATAGTAGAGATTCAAGAGGGAAAAACTAAAAACTATTTTGAATAGAATCAAAAACCTTAGTAGACAAGTAAACGTGCATATTGACATGAATGTTCTACTCTTCTACTATTTATCAGTTTCGTGGATAACAGATTGAAGAAGTTAAGTTCTTCCCACCATAGAAAGAAGATTGCCATTCCAAGAAGATAATTTGACTTTGATCCTTTTAGCTACGAGATAAAAGTGAATGATTTTATGCTTGCCCTTGAAGATAGGAACATCAAGATAATTGAATGAAGTTTTGTGGGAAAGAATTTGAGGCAATGGGATCTTATCCTTGCACAGATTGAGTTTGCCTATAATAACTCCACCAATCAAGCTACCGGGAAGTGTCCATTTGAGGTGATTTATGGCTTGCACCCTCTTAGCCCACTGGATTTAACTCCATCATTTAGCACTCAGCAGTACAGTGCAGACGCGGAACAAAGGGCCAATGAAATCAAGAAGTTGCATGAACAAGTTCGTGGAAGAATTGAAAAACAAAATTCAAGGTATAAGACTCAGCGAGACAAACATAGCAAATTGCACGCATTCAAGGAAGGAGACTTGGTATGGATCCACTTGCGAAAGGAACGATTTCCTAACAAACCAAATGCCAAGTTATCTCCAAGAGCTGATGGTCCTTTTAGAGTTACACAGAAAATCAATGATAATGCCTACAAAATAGAGCTACCAGGTGAATATGGAGTCTCTGCTACATTCAATGTTGCTGATCTTTCACCATACTTTGGCGATGAAGAAGACTTTCGACTCGAGGACGAGTTTTCTCCAACCCGGGGAGAACGATGAAGAATAATATGGAAGTCTCTAGAATGGTGAAGAATAATATGGAAGACTTTAGAATACTAGGGAATAATGTGGAAGCTACTAGACACTAATAAATAAGCATTAGGGAAGTCTTAACTTTCCTAGATCCTTCTAGGCTTATGTACTAAAATATCCATATCTCTAGACTTTTCTTTGTTTCTAGATATTTCTAGTTGGTAATGGAGAGCCTTCCTAGATTAGTATAAATATGGCTCACCACCTAGTGTTTTGGATCATCAAGCATTCAAGCATTCAAATAATAACAACTTTCTTTGAGAACATTATAGAGTTTTCTCTATTTTCTCTACCTTTCCTTTTGTCCCTGAGCCAGAATATTTCTAGTTGGTAATGGAGAGTCTTCCTAGAGTAGTATAAATATGGCTCACCACCTAGTGTTTTGGATCATCAAGCATTCAAGCATTCAAATAATAACAACTTTCTTTGAGAACATTATAGAGTTTTCTCTATTTTCTCTACCTTTCCTTTTGTCCCTGAGCCAAGAGGTTTTGATTCATTTCCGATTTAAAAATCCTTCATGCTTCATTATTCTCATTGAAGTTATGAAGATAAAAGTTAATTTTTTAAATTATCAAATCATTTAATTTATGCATTGAATTTGAATGAAATCAAGGGTCGTGAATCAATTTTGTTGATAGGGGTGGTTACTTACAACAAATTGTAACTCAAATTTGCTTAACCAAACATGGTGAGGAGAAACATATGGAACAATCGCACTATTGTAGTATGTCTTGGTTAAAATAATCTATGGCAGCAACCATCTTATGCAGAAATTTTGGTTAGATAGAAACCAAATGAGGAAGAGAAAAGGAAAGGAACGTGATTCTGTGTAGCAACGTAAACTTGTTCTCATTTTTAATTTTCAACAAAATCTAACCGTTAATTAAATCTAACGTTATTTTATTCGTAGTCCACCGGTGAGGAACTTAATTGAACCCTCACCCTAGAATCCACCCTTTTTGACACTCCATTGCCACAAAATTATTTTTATCTTTTTGAGCAGTTATTGCAAGAAGATAAATATTGGTTTTCAGTGTTTAGCATTTTAATTTTATTTTCTCTTAAGAAAAAAAGCATTTTAATTTTATTTGTACATAGAAATCATGTTAGAAAATGACATGGATGATTTTTTGTGACAGGGATTTGCCCAACCACAGCTGTCGGTTCTGTTTTTTAAGGAAAGAATGCAACTGTCATACCATCCACAAACAAGCACACCACTAGTATTTTATAAAAAAAAAGCACACCACTAGTTTAGAGATAAGAGCAGTTCTTATAGTCCTCACTCCTCAGTCTTTGAGCTTGATCTAAACCAAAACTTCAATTGTAGACATGTCTTCTTCAGAAATAATAACTACATTACTTTATTTCCTTCTCTTCACTTTCACATGCTTTTTATTCAAACTCTGCTTACTCCCAAAACAAAATACCATTATCCATAAAAAGCCACCTGGTCCTCCAACAATACCAATAATCGGAAACCTTCATATGTTAGGTAAACTTCCACATAGAACACTTCAATCACTCTCCAAAAAATATGGTCCAATCATGTCCTTACAACTTGGTCAAGTTCCAACTATTATCATTTCATCTTCAAAAGCTGCAGAATCATTTCTCAAAACTCATGACATCAATTTTGCAAGCCGACCAAAGATTCAAGGAACTGAACTCATAACATATGGTTCCAAAGGGTTGGCTTTTTCTAAGTATGGTCCTTATTGGCGTAGTGTGAGGAAACATTGCACTTTAAAACTTCTTAGTGCTTCCAAAGTTGAGATGTTTGGTCCCATTAGGAGGGAGGAGTTGGGTATTTTGGTCAACATTTTGAAGAAAGCTTCTTTGGTAGGTGAGGTAGTGAATGTTAGTGAGGTTGTAGAGAATCTTATTGAGGATATTGTGTATAAGATGATATTGGGTCGGAGCAAGTATGATCAATTTGACTTAAAGAGGGTGGTTCAAGACGTAATGGCTTTGGTTGGAGCTTTTAATCTGGCTGATTATGTTCCTTGGCTAGGTGTATTTGATCCTCAGGTATGTGTATAAAATAAAATAAAAAAGAATTAAATATCGACGGTGCAATGACTTTTAGATCTAAATATTGTTGTGAGATATTAGTCTAAGCTTTTAGTCCTAATTAAGCATCATCAAACATTATGAATGAAAAGTTAAATATATTAAATGTGATTACAATATTATTACCCTTTTCGATATATAGTAGATGGATGGATAAATAAATGTTAAATATTATCGTATTTTGTTTCTTTTTTTTTTTTTGGTAGATAGACGAAATGGCAAAGCCATTATAAACTCACACACACAAGTGGAGGTACCGGGGTTCAAACCCCGGTCATGGCATCCGGCCTAACAATTTCGGCATTTGCCAGTTGAGCTAGGACTTGTGGATCGTATTTTGTTTCTTTAATTAACGAAATAAACTACTTATTTGCATTTGTATATCTTTTGACTACCAATT
This sequence comes from Medicago sativa, assembly GCF_051527215.1. Classification (NCBI taxonomy): domain Eukaryota; kingdom Viridiplantae; phylum Streptophyta; class Magnoliopsida; order Fabales; family Fabaceae; genus Medicago; species Medicago sativa. The sequence continues at coordinate 59,703,421 of NC_140756.1, forward strand.
TAGATCTTTTACAAATAATATTAATATTTTATTTAATTATAATAAATAAATTAATATATGTATAGCGGTGTCAATATCCTAAGTTATTTACATTACTAGTGTCGACGTGTATGTATCCGTGTCGTGTTAGGTGTTCGTGTCGAAGCCCGTGCTTCATAGATTATGATCGGTTATTTACCACCTTTCCCATAATGTTCTTTGCCAAATATTTAGGTGAACAAGTTCATAACGAAATAGTTTGCTCTTTTTAGTGTCTAAAATACTGAAAAAAAAAATTATTTTGGTCTTTCCAGTTTATGTTGTTTCATTTGCTCTTTTTAGTGTCTAAAATACTGAAAAAAATTATTTTGGTCTTTCCAGTTTATGTTGTTTCAATATAATGTTCGAATAAATGGGCCGTACCCTAGGGGGTGCAAGCAGCGCTATAGCACCGAGCCTCCTCAGGGTATGGGCCTCCAAAAAAAATTTATAGCCCAGTACCCCCACTGAAAAAAAATACTCTTTCTCTAATACATACCAACGCGCGTTCCTCTCACCATCAGTGTTTCATTTTTCTTTTACTTCCTTTCATGGAAATGGCTGATTTTTGTTGAATGTTAAAATTGCTAAATGCTGGAATAGAGTTTGATAGAGATTAATTTTATGAGTTCTTCAAATAGAGATTAATTTTATGAGTTTTTCAAATTGCTAAATTGGTTGATTTATGGTTTAATTTTATGAGGCTCACAAGTTCAAATAGAGATTAACGTTTTCCCCTTTCCAAAACAACACGGACATTGTTCTTTTAAAAAAAAACACATCTTTATTTTATTATGGGCCTCATTTCAATTCCAGCACCGAGCCTCCATATTCGTAGGAACGGCCCTGCGAATAATCTTTAAGTAGCATCTTTTTTAGAGAGTCAAAGTAATATGATTCACATATGACAGGACTAAACTCAAAACAACAAGGAACAGAAGTGATTTTCTAAACATTTTAGGGGAACCAAAAACAAATAAAACTTTTGACAAAAAGAAAAGCAAAAATTAATATATTTTAATGGATAAATATTGTTTAAGTGGTGTGAGCTTTGTAGAGTTTGATTTTGTAACTTCAAAAAATAGTTTAAATTTCACGAGACAACTGTAAAATGACGGTTAGTGTCACCGTTGTTGATAATATTTTTTTAAAAGGATAAATAATATTTAAACCAAAAATAAAATCATATTTTCGTGTGTTTTCAATTTTCGTATGCTCTTATGGTTTTGTTAAATTATGTGAAAATGTCCTCGTGAGCTTAGCTCACTTGGTATGGACAATGCATAATATATGCAACCCCGACCACCACTAAATTTTTTTTTATGTGAAAATATTAAATTAGCAATTGACATTATTAAAAGGATAAATAACATTTAACTTTTATTTGTTAGGGATTAACACGAGCATGCAAGGAAACGGGTGAAGCAATTGATGAGGTGCTGGAAGTGATAATAACAGAGCATGAACAAACCACTAATGTAGACAAAACTCGTCATGAAGACTTTGTTGACATACTTCTTTCATTTATGCACCAAACCATTGATCTAGAAAATGAAGAAAATCGTTTCATTGATCGAACTAACATCAAGGCAATTTTACTAGACTTGACTGTGGCAGCAATTGATACATCTGCTACCGTGATTGAATGGGCTTTATCCGAACTTCTAAGACATCCAAGGGTAATGAAAATCCTTCAAGATGAGATACAAAATGAAGTAGGCAATGAAAGAATAGTTGAAGAGAAAGATTTAGAGAAGTTAAGTTACTTAGATATGGTGGTTCATGAAACTTTAAGACTTTACCCTGTTGCACCCTTATTACTCCCTCGTGAATGTAGAGAGAGCATAACAATTGATGGATATTTTATCAAGGAAAAGACACGTGTTATAGTAAATGCATGGGCTATAGGGAGAGATTCCAATGTTTGGTCAGAAAATGCTGAAGAATTTTACCCAGAGAGATTTATTGACAAGAAAATGAATTATCAAGGACAAGAGTTTGAATCTCTACCATTTGGTTCTGGCCGCAGACGTTGTCCTGGAATTCAATTGGGTTTAGTGACCGTTAAGTTGGTTATTGCCCAATTGGTGCATTGTTTTGATTGGGAACTTCCATATAATATTAGTCCTTCCAATTTGAATATGGAGGAGAAATTTGGACTCTCTATACCAAGAGCTCAACACTTGCATGCAATACCGACTTATTGTTTGGCATGTGATGACAAGCTTGAATAGGTCCAAGAAGGACAATATATTATGTTTGAATCCAACAACTTTCTTACTATTAAAGATGTTTTAAGTATAGTAGGTCTAATGGTGTTTGTATTAAATAAGTTGGTGAATATTGTGAGTTCTTTGCTAGTGAAATAATGATTGGTGGAAATGTTTTAACATGAATTTTAATAAAATTTTCAAGGTTTATCTTTTATATTCAAGTTTACAAACGCTATTATGTTTATGTTCAAGTTCGACGCTTAAAGATCGAAGACTTGTGTTCCAAGGTTATTTTGGGATCATGATATGATTTTTCTATTCAATTGAACTTAATAATACTCACTTAAAAATTTGTTGAGTTTTAGAAATGGACTAAAAATGAGTTGGGTGTAAAGAACGTGAATCCTGATTTTGACTATGTTTGGTATTTTTCGATGATTCTAGTTGGAACAGAACTAGACTGGCTTTTCTACATTTGAGCACATGCTTTAAATAATTTGAAGCAACATTTATGTTTTATAGGATTTTTCTATCATGTACAAGTTTGCACATGTTAAAAATTTTAAATAGTACTTTAAAATAGACTACATGCTAACTAAACAGAATCTGTCCCTTTACCTTGGGCTTGCCCATGGAAACTGAACCATATGGTCTACTATTTGTTAAATTAAAAATTATTTTTCAAAACTAGATATCATAAACTTTCCAGGAAATGGTCATTTGCTTAATTCTGCTACCGTTTTCTATTTTAATATAATCGATGAAGTTTATGATAAAATGCAGAAAAATGTGAGAAAATGATCAATAATTAAAGTATGCATACCATATTGTTATAAGGAACCAAGTTATGAGCCTCCCATTCATGGGGAGGACAAGTTACATGTCCCTGCATACTAACCTATTTAACTTAATGTTTTAATTTACTTAATTAAGAAGATATTTAATTGCATTTGCACCCAAAACCAATGTCTTAGTGTTCAAGAGTTTTAGAGTTTGAAATTCATAGCACTATTTAGATGATGCGATGTGAAGGTACGAACTTATAATAGATAAAGACAGTGATATGTTTGTTGTAATTTAAACCTTCAACAGGTAAGGGGACCTACTAACATGCTATGAATATATATGTTTGGTTAAATATAGCGTTGATGTACACAAGTGATGCAATGTATTCCATGATTATTGTATACCTGGTTTGCTTCTATAAATATATTAATTTTTCGTTTTAATTTCTCTAAATTTGTTTTTCGATTAAATATGTTTTTCGTCCCTGTAAATATAACAGATTTTGGTTTTAGTTCTCATAAACTAAAATGAGGTGTTTTCTTCCTCACAAGTTTTTTTTGTTTTGTTTTTGGTTCCTAACAAAAATAATTTTGACGTGTTCCTGACATTTTTTGAACATAATATGAACATACAAAAGTTGAAAATAATAAACGGACATGACATGAACATATTTTGAACATAAAAGACTCCCAGGTCCCAAGCCAATACCACAATGCCAACCCAAGTGGGTTTCGTCACATCATTCTTGATCTGATTCAAATGATGATTCACATCTAACGTGGCATCACCAAACTTAACTTTGTTCCTTAAAAACTAAAAAATTTTAGTAATGGAAAATAAATTAAGTATTTCAATTCAGAGCTCTACTTTCTGCTAATGATGAAAAGTAAGGTGATAGAAAATAAGAGTTCTAGAGACACATCTCAATCATGGAAGAGATTAAGATAAAGTGACTCTCAAAAAACAAGTTATTGAAATTCTCAAATGAATGGTTGCACATGCCACAATAAGAAACAATGATAAAGTCTCTGTTCCTAAAATTATCATCAATAGGTAGAGAATTTTGAACGAGTTTCCAAAAATCTAAAGACTTGGAAGGAAGAAACCCCGATGACTAAATGAATTTACCCTAATTTTCTGGTTTGGATAAATTAAATTAGATATAGCAAAATTTGGCTTCCTTGAATGTCAAGTCACAAAAAATTTAGTTGTCCCAAACCATTTAATCCTTGGAATAACATATGATAGTGATCATCATCTTCATATCATTTAATAAAATAGTAGAGAGTCAAGAGGGAAAAACTAAAAACTATTTTGAATAAAATCAAAAACCTTATCCCAGGGGGAACAACTTTACAATGCTTGGCCAATGTGCATGCCTCTACGCATGAGCCAGATTAGTCGCCCACTATTGGTGGGTCGGAAACCGGTGCAAAAGCAAAAAAAAGTAAATAAATCACAAACCGTAGTAGACAAGCAAACATGCATATTGACATGAATGTTCTACTCTTCTACTATTTATCAGTTCGAATAGAGATACTAATACCATCTCCAAAATTCCAAGTACTACCGCTGTGAATCAGATCTAAGGATTTTTTACAAACTATTAGACCATGAAGATGAGTAAATATCACCTGCCACTAGTTGCTTTTTTAGAATAAAGTTATCTCATCAAAGGTTAATGCAGCCTGCTTCTTTAATTTTAAACATGCTCTTTTTTGCAGGAGATGGTGACTAGTTTCCTGGTTTCAATGCATCATGTACATTTTTTTTTTTTGAGAGAAATGCATCATGTACATGTAACATTATTAATGAAACTGTCGATTTGGTCGAGAAGATTTTTTGGGCCAAAGATAAGTTATGAAGCTATAAATAGACATTTCGTGGATAACAGATTGAAGAAGTTAAGCTCTTCCCACCATAGAAAGAAGATGGCCATTCCAAGAAGATAATTTGACTTTGATCCTGTTAGCTACGAGATAAAAGTGAATGATTTTATGCTTTCCCTTGAAGATAGGAACATCAAGATAATTGAATGAAGGTTGCCTTGGGATAACCCAAGAATATTGGAGATAGTTGAAAGTCTGGAATGATACCACTTGCACAATACTTGCTATCGTAATTTTGATGTGTCACATGAATTTGGATCATCATAAACAACGTTGTTTTTTTGGGTTTGTTGAAGACAATTACTGATAGAGTTTTGGAAAAGTTATGCGACGCTGTTGAAATCAAAGTAGTTATTATTGTTTGGTTGTGCTAGGGTTTGTTCGTCATACATGATATTGAGGTGGATGTTTAGGTTCAAATTTAGGTTTGAAAGGTCATCTGGGACGAGAAATCAAAATTTACCTGAACAAAAATACAACACACCTATCAAGTTATAAATCTACATCTCTTCTTTCGTGTACAGATTCAATGAGCATCTCATCTACATTCATTTTATACAATGAATCACAATTATATGTTTGTTCCCTCAAACAATATTAAACTCACATGGTGACAATTTTGTTTGGAAGAAGCTATACAACTCAATCCCATCTTCCCCCACATATCAAAAAGGTACATAAGCCCAGACGCTAACCCACCAACAGTCCTAGTGATTTTGACTAAGAAGGTTGGCAAAATCGGGTTTTTTGGGAGGGATTTTGTTTATTTTTCTTTTGGTGTATGGCTTTTTGGTTTCTTTCCTGTTGCTGGCCTTTTTTTTCTGCTGTGTCCTTTGCCGCTGTTTGCTTTGGTATAGTAGGCTGGGCACCTTATTTTATCTGTTGTAACAGTTTGCCATTTAGTGCACTCCTGGTGCTTGGCACTTGAAATATATGCAGTTTCAAAAAAAATTAGCGTTTTCCCCTTTCCAAAACACATTGTATGAATGAGCCTCATTTTACTTCCGGCACCGAGCCTCCAAATTCGTTGGAACGGCCCTGCTTCTATACCATTATTAAAATACACTAAAATTATGAAAAACACACCACCAGTCAAAATGTACTAAAATTATAAGAAATAGGGGTTATACCCTGAGCTATATTTTTTAGGAAACAAAACGTTCTAAGGAAACTAACATGGACAAGAAAAATTGCAATTGTGTGATAAGGACATCGTATGAGCTACCCTGTACATGCATCACCTATGAAAATTCGTCACAACAAGTTATTCGACTGGATGAGATAGTGTGTCATTGACAAATGTTATGTATGGGTGAAGAAAATAATGAAGAATTTTTTTTTTATTACGGTGGAGTGGAGTGGTATTCAGGAACGTCTAAAAAAAATTCCCTTACTAAATGAAACTACAAATCAAAGATGTTTTGCGTCTGTTAGCATTTCCTGAAGATTAAGCGTTGTCTCCATCTCCAAGAAAGGTACCAACCAAAGGAGCCAAGAAAAAAGTCAAATCTAAACCAAATGAGACATCAACTAGTGGGATCCCATCTTCGTAGGAGTGTTTTGATTCTCAATTTTCGGATTGTCAATCATCACCAACAAAGTCATCATTACCTAAAAGAAAAGGTTCTCATATTGACAATTCCTCACGCTCCTCGGTCCCAACACCTACTCAGGTTCCAAAGCCTATCTTGGTTCCAACTCCTTATTATGCCTCGAGTCCTATTCATTATATGCCAAAATTCATAAGACCATTTATTAAGAAAATGGCGGATGTTAAAGGCCATGAAAATTAGTTTTTGCAAATATAATGCACAAGGATCCTGATCATTGAACATTGATTCTTAGTTATTTGTGACGAGTAATCTTTGAGATGTCATGATTGTTTGATTTTTCTCCTTTGCTCTTTGATGAAGACCTGATCATTTATTGATTTCTTTGTGTTAGTAGGTATAGTTAGACATAATACAATCTCATCATTGATCAGAAACAGACAGCTGAAATTCTTGGTGGATCACCCAAAGAACGTGCAGGATTTCATAATACAATTTCATATTATGTACAAACTTGTCTTCATCTTTTTTACTTTCACATCCCAATTCTCTAGTGTAGAGATTCCAATGAATATGAAAGATGCTCTAAAAGTTCTCGAGTATAGGAATGTTGTATTGAGGAGATATTGAAAATGTTGATAAAGAAGGTTCTCAACAATTCTGAAACCGAAAACCATATTCTAAAATATTTTATTTATTTTTAATATTTTGTATTGAAGCTATTTAATTTATGCAGCATTATTTAGCCCTTACCAATTTTCCAAGTGGATTTTGTTTTTTGTAAGCTAAAAGTTAATTGGGTTAGCTTAAAATTCTAACCTGGCATTTGTAATAGGTTAAAAACAAAGATTTCATTAGTTATTAAAAAAAAATAGAAGAAGAAGATTTCAGTAGTGTTGGTAAGGAATTTGTATTCAAATGTATGTTACAGCGTTTAAAAAATGTCATTATCATAAAGTATTACACAGAATGATATAGGTTTTGTTTGGATAAACATCTTAGTTATGCGGTCATAGCATAATCATTTACATATAAGTGCTTATTTATAAGCTATCTCTGCAACAAAATATAAAGTGAGTCGAGCTATTTTTATAGAAGTAGTAGTCATAAGTCATTTTCATTAGATATACTAGAGATCTTATAGAAAAAAGTTGAAAATAGCTTATAGACATGTCATAAGTTGTATGCCCTCTCAAACGGTCTTACAAGTGCTTTTGCCAATAGTTTATAAGTTTAAAGGCTTTTATATGTGTTTAATCCCTGCAAATAGGGGGTCATTTCAAAAATGGTCCATGTATTCCTTAATCCTGACATTTTGCCTTGCCAAAATTTAATCATTTAAAATTTCATCCCTCCGCCCAATTAATCACTGCCACGTCACTGATTAGCTGACGTGGCAGTATAACTCAACAAAATATGGTTGAAAGGACAAAAATACCCCTAAGACTATCAGACAAGCAGGAAATTACGAAATTGCCCTGAGTTCATGTACTACCAATCCACCCTCTTCTTCACCAACTTGAGCAATCACAAACTTTGGCGGCTGGAAAATGAAAACAAACTTGAGCAACATACTGAGTAAAATAACCCTGAATAAATCTGAGTTAAGAGGGAGTATATCCTAGTAGTTTATGAGGAAATGGATGTGTAATATTCTTTTGAAAGTGATAATTTGATGCAATTGTTGGTTTATGATTTTAAATTACGAGCATTAGTTTTTGCAAATATAACCTCCAATGATCCTGATATATCATTGAACAAGGATTTTAGATTTCTGAGACTTTAGAATCTTTGGGATGTGTTAGATATTTTCGTTTCCCCTTTTTCTTTCATTTGCTTTTGGAAGAAGAAACGATCATATATTGATTTGTTTGGGTTATTAGGCATAGTTTGACATAACACAATTTCATTATTTGTGTTCATGTTTTGGCACATAACACAAATACATTACGAATATTATACTCACATGCAGGGCCGTCCCTGAGAATTCGGAGGCTCGGCTCTGGGAATGAAAAGAGGCCAGTGATAAAATCAAAACGTATTTTTTTTAAAAGAGCAATGCTCTATTTATATTTTTTAAAAGATAAATACAACGTGCCGTATATATGCGGTACACCCATAGGTGAAAATAACTACCGTATACATGAGGAATCCCCACCTAACACCAAAAGCAAGAGGAAAATTAAACCTGCACAAAACAATCAAAAGTCATGCGCTGTTTGCACCCCCTTTATTGCAGGATAGTATACTACTGGGTATAATTTTTTTTGAGGCCCATCCTTAGGGGAGGCCCAGCTCGGTTGAGCTGTTTGCACCCCCTCAAGGCCGGCCCTGCTCACATGGTAACAAATTTGTCTTTGATGCCTAGTTTCAAATTGTCCCAAAAGGGTACTTTACAAATTACAACTGTATGAGTGGTTTTGAATTTCCTTTTTAACAAAGCTTGAAAAACTAATTGATTATGGATATAGGAGATTAGAATTTAATGGTACACATGAAAATTTGAAAAATTAACAAGGAACGTAACCTTACTTCATAAAGAGTAGAGTTAAATAATATCTGGAAAATTATCTTACAAAGAATTTGACATTTGACTTTGTTGGTGGAATTGACGGACTTTCACATAAATAATTGACGTCTTACTTCAAGGAAAAACCTTTGGAGGATGGACGTCTTACTTCAAGGAAAAACCTTTGACATTTGATTTTGTTGATAGAATGGACTTTCACGTAAATAATTTTTGGAAAGTTATCTTACAAAGTACATGAATAATGGACTTTGTAGGATGGACGTCTTACTTCAAGGAAAAACCTTTGCGAAGCTTGCGCTGTACGAGGACATAATCGACAAACCTGCTCTAAAGCAACATGAAACCTTAATGTCCTATTAGACTTTTGGATAGTTTTATGTTTGGTTTTCGACATTTTAAGGTTTATTTGCCTTATCCTTTGCTGCAACTCATGCCCATCTTGCCGTACACATCGGACAACCGTAAGCTCAGACGTTAACCCACCAACACTCCCAGTGATTTTGACTAGGAAGGTTGGTAGAACAGGTGAAGAAAAAGCACGAGTCTTCCATATACTGCACCAAACAGAATTAAATAGAAGAATCATAAATCATACAATATAAAACAGACAAAGAATACGCTCTTTAATTACAAATAATAAAATAATAGAATTGTGAATAACACTTGCATAAAAAAAAAAACAAGACAGTATATTGAAAACATTAGTATTGTATGTCATCTACGCCACTACATATATTTACTCTATTAATGGTGTAACAAGTGGTTCTATATACCAAAGTTGTAATAGTTGTGGAAAAAAAAAACAAGATGCACGAGGATTACATTGAAATCACCGACTTGAGAATGACATGGTAACAATTATTTGTCCATTTTATGTTTTCAAAGTTATAAGAAGATTATTTTCTACAACCTAAAAATGTTTATAATAATTTTCCTCCATAATTCCTCTAAACAATAATATTTTTAATTTTATATATCACTTACAAATTCAACCAAAAACATAGACAATACCTATATATATATTGTAAAAATACTATCTAAAATAAAAAAATCAAATACATAAAATATATAAACCATAATCAACCATTGACAGAATTATGCCATCCAGAAGTATTAAATCTAGCTCTAACAAAATAAAGATGTATTAAATCTAATCCAAATAAGAAAGCCATTACTCCTTGAAATAAAATCAACCGATTCAAAACAAACTATAGTAGATCAAGAAGATTATATCTTAATTTCATAATTATTATAATTTAAGACAAAATCATATTTTCATTCATGCGTACCTTTTTCTCCATATTTAATCAGAGAAATCACACTCGTTGAAGATTTGTTTTGAACATTAAAACAAACAATAGAACAAATCATAATATGAAAGTTGTATGAGTGCAAGACCACATCAATGATTTCCATTCGATTAGTCCTGAAATGTTATAGATCTAGCTGAGACAAAACAACAAAAATTACTATATAAAAGAAGCAAATAACAGAAACATAGATACAATCAATGGCAGAATAATATGAATGCTCATAGTTGAACATATATATAAATTTGATTTAGGGAAATGAAATCACAAAGAATGTATCTCCCTTACATATAAAAATCAACTCAACCATACAAATAATGTTTGTAAGCATATATATGAACGAAATAAAGAGAGAATGGGTGCAACCGCCGCCGATCGACGATTGTATTGTGAAAGTGAACCTAACAACAAATTTATAAGGAGCTCATGGGAGGAGATGTTGGTATTAGGTTAAGTTTCTTAGGATTGGCCCAACACATATTGAGGCCCATGATAAATTATAAAATGAGGCCTTTTTATAATTAATAGTTATGTTTAAGTAATTTATTATATTTTATTAAAAAATTATTTTCTCGGCATTTTACCATACTAATTTTGGTAAAAAAATTCATCGTCATTCATTCAATTATTATAAATGACCATTGGGGGTTAGCTCTAGCCCAATAGGCTATACTCCCACAATGTTGCAAACCCATGTTTGAATTCAGGCTGAGAGATGACCCATACTTATTGTATGACACGTCTCAAAGAGATGAACCCGTATTTACTGTTTAGAAACTTATTGTAAAAATAAACAACCATAATGATTCACGGACAACAAAAAATTTATGTTCTATTTTTTTAATTCTGAGCCAAGACCAAATTATTGATTTTTTATGGGTTAAATGGTGTTTACACCATGCCATTCAGGCAAGATTATGTTTACCCCCTGTAAATATAAAACTTTGTATTCCAACTTCACAATTTGAAAATTCTTTGATTTTGGATCACCTTCATGAATTTTGACTGTACAAGATAGATGATGATAGGGGGTAAACCAAAATTATTTGTAACACCCATACTAAACGTACCTAGGAAGTTTAGCATGCACGTTATCTTTAGTACTGGATACATTGAAAATTTACAACATAAATTATATACGAATGAATATTTATACAACAATTTGCGTTCGTACAGTCAAATACAAAACATCTCGTCCATACATAGAAAATGCATCCTTGAAATCCATAACATCATGCAGAGGTACGAACACGCACTTGATGAAATATCCATCCGACTTCAAGCTTGCATAACATCCTGCTTATCTGAAACAAATAAGGATTGGGATGAGACATAATGTCTCAGTGAGTTCCACCTAATCCTAGGCTATAGTCAACCACGGGGGAAACCTACGGTCACCACGTGTCTACAATACAACCTGGCGATTGATTATACGTGTATGGGGACTTGCTTTCCTAGACGGTAGTGCATACTAGACCCGTCATAGGTTCATCTTACTTGTCATAGGTCTTACTATCATCATACGTGTCATGGCGGTAAAGGATTCCAAGAACCGCTAACTCAAGATACGATATACGCATCAAGACATAACATAACATATTCATGACAGAGTCCTAAACCGGACGATTAGGGAAACCTAAGATCGTCATCGGTATACATTCATAACATGCTCTAATGCGCAACTTGCTCAGGCTAACATCATATCATAAACATAATCATATCATACATAGTCATAATCATTCATACATTCATTATACTAGCGTTGAACAAACATTCATTGTCTTGTTTCATTTTACGGAAAGCCCTAGGATGGAGTAGCCCCAAGTACAATCCCATACCTCCCTCAGTGACGTGCGGGTCCCTTACGGCTTAACCATTCCCCTTGGAGAACCTCTTGCATCCAACCTTGGAAGGAATACAAAAGACACGACACCTACACTCAGTGACATGCGGGCCCCCCTTGCGGAGCTTATCCCGTTTCTCATGCCACCTACATCATTCATTAAATCATAGTCTTAACATTCATGAAAGGTTTCTAACCTATACATGCATACTCCCTTGCCTCGGATCCGGGATCGATCCGATTAATGATAAACTACCTTCATTCATTCATGTTCATACCTATTCGTATGTGAAGAGAATACAATCAATTCACGGCTTACTATATACTCTTTCTTAATCATGTGCTAAGAGAATATACCTCGCACCTTAACCTATATAAGGTTCATGCTTAACTTTCTAGTTCTCGACAAGCTATATCAAGACTCTACATTCATGCCCTTTCTTAGTTCATCATTACCTAGACATATTGCATATCATATCACTCTTACGTATCATTTATCAACAAGCATTGTTAACGATTTGCCATGCCTTTCACTTGTTTAAAACTTTGTTTAGAATTGTACTTTAGGCACTTGGAATTGAGGGGTTCATTATTCACTAAAAGAATACAAGAAACGGGCTTCGAACGACATTTCTGGACCTGAAGATAATTTTGCAAAAATGATGTGTTGTGCATTTCTCTTGAGCGAGATTCCAAGCGAGATTTCTCGCTTGAGTGAGATTGACAATTTTGATTCGACATTGATTTTGCTTGAGCGAGATTTTCTCGCTTAAGCGAAGTTCTTCAGTACCAGACCTACATAATTCGTATTTTTACACAAAAACCCCAATTCCAAGTGTTCCAAAGCATCTTAATCTTCCAGTACATCATAAAAACAGTTTCTAACACATACATGGCAACAATTAACAATATTTGATCATAAATGGTACAAAGGGGTACCAAAACCCTAAAACATATACTAACACAAATCATGATTTTCTCACAAGAAATTGCACAACCCAAGGTAGGAGAACTAGCTAAAGAACTCACCTAACATGTTTCTTGCATTTCCTTCAAGTTTCTAGCTTCCTCAAGATCAAACCCTAACCCAAGAATCAAAGCTCAATCCATTCTTCTTGTTGTTTCTTGTCCATGAAGCTTTTAGGATCCTTGCTTGATTACCAATTTCATGTTTTGTGAAGCCTTGAAGAAAGGATGGGGCGGCCTAGAGAGAAGGAAGAGAGAAATCCTTTCTCTCAAAACCTAGAGAGAGAAAGTGTTGTGAAGAATGAAGGAAAATGGCCCTTGTGGCCTTAAATAGCCCTTGCGGCTTTTAACCACTTCGCCCTTCGCCTTAATTGTGTATAGCTTGACACTGATACATAAGTCCATACTTGACTGATGTTACATAATAATGTCTTCCGTCGTGCTTAACATTCTTCATCCTAATCGCTTTCCATGAACAATAGTCCTCTGATACGTTTGACTGGTAAATTTCCATTAGCTGAAAAGCGGGATATTACATTCTACCCCCCTTAAAAAAAATTTCGTCCTCGAAATTTAGAGATCACTTAACATTTACAGAGTTCAAAGCATAACATCTTAAAGTAATCCTCATAATGTCGGAATTAACTCTTTCATATACTTGGCTTAACTTGAAAGCATCAGGATCATTACTTATTCTTGCAGCATATTGGACTAGTTATCTCAGATCCATACCGTATCCGCTTAGTATTAACCAAATGCATAAGTAGCTTATCATTAACTGGAACACTTAGGATTTGCCTTTTAACTGGGATCCTACCGGAATCCAGGTTTGCCCTGCAATGCTCGATCACATCTAAGACATCTTATCATGCGTACACATAGTTCATACATATATTCCTTGCTATACATTGAGACACATGCCTCTTACTTACATTACTTACCTCAACAATTCTACGAATCTCTTATCTCTTTTCAGAGTCTCAAGAAATCTTTCGATCTCATTACCATTCTCTTTGCAGCCAAGTTCATGGGTAACTCATATAACTTGTCATGGAGAAGCGAAATCAATTACGCCGATTCACCTGACAATCTGTTAACCAGTTTTGCTATTCACATGCTCTTAAAACTTTCTACTAAGTCCTTTTGCACTTGAATACTCTTAGCAAAAATCCGTGCATCCTGTATGCTTCTAGTATCACATGGACATTGTCGTTTCTTCATAAAACCTTACTTCCATAGTATTCGCATACTTTCAAGTACCATTTCTTGTTAGTTAATAACGATACTCATTCTAGCATTTTGCTTCTAGAAATTTCTAAACATTGGTACATAGGTTCTTAGAACTAACAATTACTTGACTAAAAAGAAAATTTCATTTTGAAACCGAATCTGTAATGGTACCGCAGAACCGCATGACGAGTCTCTATATTTCAAAAAAGGCTTTACAACTCGCCCCAAACTTGCCTATAACAAGTTGGTCCTGAAGTCTGCACGTCTTAAGTGAGCTTGCTCGCTTACGACGCACTTTATCAGTTTCAACAATGTATAATTTCATGCTTTTAAAATAAACATCGTTCCCAAGTTCCTTAATACCTATCTTAACTTTAAAAGTTATAAAATCGAGGTTTAACATTATTCTAGCAAGTATCGTTATCACTTAACAAGTATGGTATAAGAGGGTAGGTACTTCATCGTGCATATCTCATGAACCATATTCCCTTATCATAGCACGTACTCTTCCTGACTAACCAACATCTCTTGTACGCATTCAACATTACCAATTAGGCAACCCGATTACTTCATTGTGGTAACTCTAGTCTTTCTCGTCTTACTTAAGTGAATGTACATCGTTTATACTTTTACCTTAATCAACACTGACTGTATAAGCATTGATACTTACTTCTCATCGAGAACTCCTCGCTCGTCTCGTAATGCTTCTTCACTAAAATTGTATCACTATCAAGAACATTCCTCACGAAGATTCTTACTACCAAATTCCATGTTCCATGGTTACCGTCAATAACTTTACCGATTAACTTCTGTTGCGCTACTATGATTCCCACCTGTTGGCTTTAACCAATACTCTACTCCGTTGAGACGAGTGAAACCTCACACTCCTTCTATCATTACCTTAATATCTTCTTGAACTCTTCTCAAAACTTTCTATGTTGCAATCAACTATGCAACCTTGCGCTACCCTTTGCTTGTAAGATTAAATCTCAAGGTAGACTTACCTCTTGACATATAAATGCCATACTTACACTTGTTCTATAGCAATTTTGACTCATCGTACACGTCTTTGTCACTTCATACTTACTATTCCCATGAATCATTCTTACGACTTCCCATGGTAGAATCATCTTACACTCGGACATACCTTCCTGATACATCTAACAATGTATCTTCGCATTCTCTCATACTATGTTTTGCTTAACCATACCAATGCTTGCTCGTTAATTTTTCTTTCAAAGAAAACTTCGTAAATTAGCACACGGATCATTGACGTTGATGTTTTTTCCACTATATATATTTATAAAAAAATATACTGAACCTAGGCCCCAGTCGTTACTCTAAAACCACAGAACGAGTCGATAACACATTTGTGCCATCCAATCTTGGTTCTAGAGAGTTTAGACCACTCTATGCGAGTCGTAACAACCGGTACCTACAAAATTTAATTTGATTTTAAAAAAAGTCAACTTCAATCACCCATATGCATATATCTTTCTAATCTCAAGTAAACTTTATGATTCAACATTCTAACGAGTATTAGCAAGTCAATCAAGCAAAACATAGGTTCAAGGGATACTTATAACTCCACAAAATCCAAGAATCTTGTGATTTCACACTACCTTAACTTCTTTCTTTATGTCTTCACATCCGCGATGTCCATTTAAATACCAGAACCTCTAAACTCTTGGTCTAAGCTCCTTCTTATCTCTTGACACATTAACTTTCTAAGTTACCTTAAACCGAATCGATTTCGTTAATGGTTGCTCATGCCTTTTTCCTTTGGAAACCATAGGATGTGATATGCATTCGTCACTTGATATCATAAAGGTTTTCGTCACATAAAAGATTGTGAAGACAACTCCCCATAGTCATTGCAGACCCTAGAGACGAACTGACAGTTTTCGGAAAAACATAAAATTTCGCCCCAAATTCGCTATTGGATTTTTTTTTTTTTTTTTTTTGGAAAACATACTTTGCATAAAAATCTCATTTCTCAAGTAACCCAATGCACATCAGTCATTCCCTACATCATGAAATATTCTATAACATATGCATGACAAACATCAACCTATTTCGATACAATTCTCGGCACGTCAGAAATTAATGCCTTAGTCCTGATAACATAAAACTTTCACTTAAATCCTTAACTTCTTCCACTATGTAACACCCTATTTCTATTAAGCGGTAAAACGCGCGAATACATCAGAAATATTCTAGAAATAGATGCTACGTCTCAAAACAAACCAAACAATATCATGCATATATATAATATCTCAACGATCACAGCGGAATTCAAATCATAAACTTCAACATATACATACCATGGTCAATAAATCCTCAAATGAAAATACTCCAAGTCTGACAAGTGGACAATAGCAACAACATAACAACAGAATCCAAACAACAACCAGACGCTAATCCTAATCAGAGCCTAGATACTACGACACTGACACGACAACGGAGAAAGCTCCCGTCGTCCAAACATCCCACAAGCAAACTCACCAAGCATCTAGTCCTGCACAACGTCTACCCATCCATACAGACAGGTAGGCGGTCGAAACCACTGGGGGTAAGTATTACATTAATCATAATCCACATATAAAAACATGGTATTCAAGAATTTATACATATCACATATACATAACCACCCCTCCTAGAATACTAGCATCATATGATTAACATCCCCCATTACTTGCATCTCAAGCTATCACATTATTATCATAGCATAGCATGCATAATTAACCTCTAATCAAGTCATCAATAAAATCTCATCATTTATCAACATCAATCAATGATCACATCACTTACCTCATTACTCATTTAGCATGCTTAATTCAACAAGTACAATTCATCATTTCAAGTTACAAGCAATCAATCATCATCATCAAAGAAATCACCACATCTTATGTATATACATATACAATTCTCACCTCATCATTATCATCCAACCAATTATCATCAATAGATTCACCAAGTGTATAAGCACAACAAGTAAGACATGCAATTAGAGCATTTATTTCACAACCATCAACAAAATCCACCAATATACATATACACCAATCCACATAATCACAACATTCACCAAATTTCACCAATACACCAAATCATCAAGTCACATATTCAATTATGTCACAACTCATCAACCATTCAATTCCAAATATCACAAGTATGTATTCATCAAACACACTTATCATCAACATTCACCATTCACATGCAACAACAAGATAACATTTCAATATGCAATGCGCCTATACTCGACACATATATGCATGTGGTACCAGATCAACAACAATGGATGCAACAAAAACATCCAAGTAAGAGTACACCTCCTCTTACTATGTAAAAGTACACCTCCTTTTACATTTCAACAACAACAACAACATGATATGATGCATGGACATATAGCAATGACTCGATAATGCACAACTCCAACATAACAACTATCAAAACAATGTAAAAGTACACCTCCTTTTACATTTCAACAACTCAACAACATTGCATTATCAAGAATCATGCCCATACATTCAACAATCACAACTCACATAAGATTCATCAACATACATCAACATCATCAACATAATCATCAACAACCAACAACATCATCCTCATCTTAATTATCAACATACATCAACATCGGCTCGCAATTCATTTCCATTTACATCACATAAACCAAGTAAAACGGAATAACACAACAAGTTATGATAAACATCATTCTCAACCTTCCACAATCATTCAAACACAATTATTTAATCATATGTGACCATTCACAAAAGATTCATAAGACTTTAGTCCTTCAAGATTCATTTCTACTAAGTTCGTCTCCAAAAGTCACCTTTTAAAAATAATAGAATTTATGAACCAAACCAACTCTACAAGCTCAATTGCCTATGCCATGTATTATCACAAGTCACTTATAGGTGCAGTAGAGGATACATAAGCATTTCATCGGCCAAAAACAACGAATTCAAGAAAAACCCAAAGTTCGTCTCACTTTTCACTTTTTCCCAAAATTTTCCATTTTCAAAACAAAACAAGTTCAAACTTGATAGAACCAATCACATCCATTTTTAAAAATCATATAAACAATATACAACTCTAATCCCACTTCCATTTCCGGAGAAAACAAGTTTTTGGAAAAATTGACGTTTGGACCGTTTTCACAAAAGTTAGACGATTTTCATAATTTCAAGTCCAAACCAACTCAAATCTTGTTCCAGTAGGATTAAAGGTGTAAACAGGTGTTAATTAAGTCCAAAGAAACATTTTAGAAGTATTGGATTGGTCCCCCAAAGCTCAAAACAATAAAACAGAAAAACTGTTTCTGGGCAATTTCGCTATTAGCGAAATCTAGGCTATTAGCGAAATTCCCAGACAATTTCGCTATTAGCGAAACTTGTCCAGACAGTTTCACTATTAGCGCCGTTCTTGCGAAATTATGCAGAAGTTTCGGGTTTTCACACCATTTTTGCCCAAAATCCCAATTTTCAAACCCCCAACTCCCAAATCAACTTCCAGAAAGTGTTTATGGGTCAAAACAGGTTCAATACACTTAAACAAACATGTTTCAAGCATTAAAAACAACAACATAGCTCATTTCATCAAATTCACAAAATTCTTTCAAAACACCAACATAACCACAAATCTCCTCATGAATCCATAAACAACGTTTCCAGTTACGAAATTTTGTTTCCAACAGTTCAACAATCATCAACAACAACTAATGAACACAAATTCATGTACAATTCAACATCACAACCTCATTTTTCATCAAAATTGCTCAAGAACACAATATACCCACAAATGCACATTTCAACATGTTAATTCACATACTAACATGTAATTATCATACAAATCATGTTCTCTATCATAACAGCAAGAATTATGCACGAATTCAGAACAAATGGATTCAAATTATCAATTCCATAAAAATGGGTTCAAATGAAAAATGATGAAATTATGATTAAAAACTAACCCCCTTACCTCTAACACCAAGAATCCTTAATTCAAGCCTCAATTAGCTCCTAGGTGTTGAATCCACTCTTCTAGCTCTAGCCCTTGCTCTTGTTGTGGTCTCTAGCCTCTACCTCTTCTCTTCCCAAATGAAATGAAATGAATAATGTTGTGAAACCTAATTTTCACCCACAACTAGAGTTTATATATGTGCTCTCATCAATTGGGCTTATCTCTCAACCTTAATGGGCCTAACCCATTTCTATTCTAACACCCAAAATGTCACTACTCACTTAACGGTAAATTACAACACTAACTGTCACTTATCGGTAAATAAAATAATTACTACATTCTCTCTAGTAACTTGGTAAAATAATATTCTTACTAACACTCAAAAATAATCCTCCACCAAAATTACAAAATTACCCCTACTCTCAAAATGACCAAAATGCCCCTAAGACCAAAATGACTAAAATACCCTTTTTCACCGAATACTACAATTCCCAACCAAAAATACACACAAAAGCAAATAATCACATAATAGCACACACAACACACATAAATAATTAATAAAATAAAACTAGCGAAAATCGGGCTGTTATAACTCTCCCCCACTAAAAAGAATTTTCGCCCTCGAAAATTACCTGAAGAAAACAACTCTGGATACGCAACCCTCACTCTACTCTCCGATTCCCAAGTGGCACTCTCACCGGTTGGTCCAACCCAAATCACTTTAACCAAAACGACCTCCTTGCCACGCAAACGCTTCACTTCACGATCTTCAATCCTAACCGGCCGAGTCTCAACGGTCAAATTATCCCTTACTTCCAAATCATCCACTTGAATCACATGAGACGCATCATACACATACTTCCTCAACTGAGACACATGAAACACATTATGAAGATTTGACAAAGATGGCGGTAACGCAATCCGATACGCTACAACCCCAACCTTCTCAACAATCTCAAAAGGTCCAACAAAACGAGGAGTCAACTTCCGACACTTCAAAGCACGTCCAACACCAGTTACAGGATTCACTCTCAAAAACACATGATCTCCAACCTTAAACTCAAGGTCTTTCCTCCTCTTATCATGATAACTCTTCTGCCTACTCTGAGACGCTCTCATCTTCTCTTGAATCATCTTAACCTTCTTGGTCGTCTCTTGCACAACTTCCGGACCTAACAAGGCACTTTCTCCTGACTCATACCAACACAAAGGAGTTCTACACCTCCGACCATACAAAGCCTCAAATGGTGCCATTCCGATACTAGAATGAAAACTGTTGTTGTAAGTGAACTCAATCAACGGTAAACATTCAATCCAACTGACACCTTGCTCCAACACACAAGCACTCAACAAATCTTCCAAACTCTGAATAGTCCTCTCCGTCTGACCATCAGTCTGGGGATGATACGCAGAACTCAACCTCAACTAAGTTCCCAAAGCATCTTGCAAACTCTCCCAAAACTTAGAAGTAAACCTCGGATCCCGATCCGACACAATACTAGAAGGAACACCGTGCAATCTAACAATCTGCTCAATGTAGACCTCAGCCAACTTAGCCACAGACATACCGGTCTTAATAGGAAAAAAATGTGCCGACTTCGTCAACCGATCAACAATCACCCAAATCGAATCAAAACCCTTAACAGTCTTCGGTAACGCTCCAACAAAGTCCATTGATATACTATCCCACTTCCACTCTGGCACAAACAACGGTTGCATCAAACCTGACGGCTTCTGATGTTCAATCTTAGACTTCTGACACACCAAACAAGCATACACAAACTCTGCGATCTCTTTCTTCATTCCAGGCCACCAAAACAACCTCTTCAAATCCTGATACATCTTAGTCGCTCCTGGATGAATACTCAAACTACTTCTGTGACCTTCTTCCAAAATCTGCCTCTTAAGCTCAAGAACACTCGGCACACAAACACGATTACGGAACATCAAAACACCGTTCTCATCCAACCTGAAGTCTCCACCCTTACCTTGGTTAACCAACACCACACGATCAACAAGTTCCAAATCTTCCTTCTGACCATTCCTGATCTCCTCCAGAATATTACTTGTCAGCTTCAACATTCCCAACCTCACACCATCCGGTGTCAATTCACTAACCAAACTCAAATCTCGGAACTGCTCAATCAACTCCCACTCTTTTACCATCAAAGCAGACATATGCAACGACTTCCTACTCAAAGCATCAGCAACAACATTGGCCTTTCCAGGATGATAGCTCAACTGGAAATCAAAATCCTTAAGATACTCCAACCATCTCCTCTGCCTCATATTCAACTCCTTCTGGTCAAACAAATACTTCAAACTCTTGTGATCACTGAACACTTCAAACTTAGAACCATACAGATAATGCCTCCAAATTTTCAACACATACACAACGGCCGCCAATTCCAAATCATGAGTCGGATAATTCTTCTCATGCACTTTCAACTGCCTTGAAGCATAAGCCACCACCTGACGATTCTGCATAAGCACACCACCAAGACCCATCTTAGAAGCATCACAATACACAACAAACGATTCCTTAGGATTCGGCAAAATCAACACCGGAGCCGATGTCAACCTCTTCTTCAACTCTTGGAAACTCTTCTCACACTTAGCATCCCAAACATAAGCTTGTCCTTTCCGAGTCAACTGCGTCAATGGCAACGCCAACTTAGAGAATCCTTCAATGAACCTCCGATAATAACCTGCCAATCCAAGAAAGCTTCTAACTTCAAAAACAGACTTAGGTGATTCCCATTGCAACACTGCATCAACCTTCGACGGATCCACCGCAATGCCACCTTTAGAAATCACATGACCAAGGAAACTCACTTCCCGCAACCAAAACTCACACTTTGACAACTTAGCAAACAACTTATTCTCCTTCAAAATTCCCAACACCATCCTCAAATGCTCGGCATGCTCTTCTTCGGACTTAGAATACACCAAAATATCATCTATAAACACCACCACAAAACGATCCAGAAAAGGATGAAATATTCTATTCATGTACTCCATGAAGACACCTGGCGCATTAGATACTCCAAATGGCCTCACATAATACTCATAGTGTCCATACCTCGTTCTGAACGCAGTTTTGGATATATCTTCCGCCTTCACTCTAATCTGATGATATCCTGACCTCAAATCAATCTTGCTGAACACTTTTGCACCAACTAACTGATCCATCAAGTCATCAATTCTCGGAAGCGGATACCGATTCTTGATTGTCACCTTGTTCAACTGCCGATAATCCACACACAACCTCATGCTTCCGTCTTTCTTCTTAACCAACAACACAGGAGCTCCCCACGGCGAAACGCTTGGCCTGATAAACTGCTTCTCAAGTAACTCTTCCAACTGCTTCTTCAACTCACCCAACTCTAATGCAGACATCCGATACGGAGCAATCGAAATAGGACTCGTCCCCGGTACCAAGTCAATTGCAAACTCAACTTCCCTCTCCGGCGGTAACTCGGTAATGTCGTCCGGAAAAACTTCTGGAAACTCTTGCACTACCGGCAAATCACCAACTCCTTTCTCACTACTCTCCTTCAAGGAAGCAAACATCATGAATACACAAGCTTCACCATCCAAAGACTTCTTCACTTGCTCCGCGGTCAAGAACCTTCTACCTTCCCTTGCCAGACGCAACAAACCTGAAACAACCTGCTACTCCCCCACTACGCTCAAACCCACCTAAAAGAACGAAACAACACAACAAGTACCGATAGTACTTCCGTACATGTCACATACAAACAGGAAAATCAACGGGTTTTGGTCTGGACAAGACCGACCAGGGCTCTGATACCAACTTGTAACACCCTATTTCTATTAAGCGGTAAAACGCGCGAATACATCAGAAATATTCTAGAAATAGATGCTACGTCTCAAAACAAACCAAACAATATCATGCATATATATAATATCTCAACGATCACAGCGGAATTCAAATCATAAACTTCAACATATACATACCATGGTCAATAAATCCTCAAATGAAAATACTCCAAGTCCGACAAGTGGACAATAGCAACAACATAACAACAGAATCCAAACAACAACCAGACGCTAATCCTAATCAGAGCCTAGATACTACGACACTGACACGACAACGGAGAAAGCTCCCGTCGTCCAAACATCCCACAAGCAAACTCACCAAGCATCTAGTCCTGCACAACGTCTACCCATCCATACAGACAGGTAGGCGGTCGAAACCACTGGGGGTAAGTATTACATTAATCATAATCCACATATAAAAACATGGTATTCAAGAATTTATACATATCACATATACATAACCACCCCTCCTAGAATACTAGCATCATATGATTAACATCCCCCATTACTTGCATCTCAAGCTATCACATTATTATCATAGCATAGCATGCATAATTAACCTCTAATCAAGTCATCAATAAAAGCTCATCATTTATCAACATCAATCAATGATCACATCACTTACCTCATTATTCATTTAGCATGCTTAATTCAACAAGTACAATTCATCATTTCAAGTTACAAGCAATCAATCATCATCATCAAAGAAATCACCACATCTTATGTATATACATATACAATTCTCACCTCATCATTATCATCCAACCAATTATCATCAATAGATTCACCAAGTGTATAAGCACAACAAGTAAGACATGCAATTAGAGCATTTATTTCACAACCATCAACAAAATCCACCAATATACATATACACCAATCCACATAATCACAACATTCACCAAATTTCACCAATACACCAAATCATCAAGTCACATATTCAATTATGTCACAACTCATCAACCATTCAATTCCAAATATCACAAGTATGTATTCATCAAACACACTTATCATCAACATTCACCATTCACATGCAACAACAAGATAACATTTCAAGATGCAATGCGCCTATACTCGACACATATATGCATGTGGTACCAGATCAACAACAATGGATGCAACAAAAACATCCAAGTAAGAGTACACCTCCTCTTACTATGTAAAAGTACACCTCCTTTTACATTTCAACAACAACAATAACATGATATGATGCATGGACATATAGCAATGACTCGATAATGCACAACTCCAACATAACAACTATCAAAACAATGTAAAAGTACATCTCCTTTTACATTTCAACAACTCAACAACATTGCATTATCAAGAATCATGCCCATACATTCAACAATCACAACTCACATAAGATTCATCAACATACATCAACATCATCAACATAATCATCAACAACCAACAACATCATCCTCATCTTAATTATCAACATACATCAACATCGGCTCGCAATTCATTTCCATTTACATCACATAAACCAAGTACAACGGAATAACACAACAAGTTATGATAAACATCATTCTCAACCTTCCACAATCATTCAAACACAATTATTTAATCATATGTGACCATTCACAAAAGACTCATAAGACTTTAGTCCTTCAAGATTCATTTCTACTAAGTTCGTCTCCAAAAGACACCTTTTAAAAATAATAGAATTTATGAACCAAACCAACTCTACAAGCTCAATTGCCTATGCCATGTATTATCACAAGTCACTTATAGGTGCAGTAGAGGATACATAAGCATTTCATCGGCCAAAAACAACGAATTCAAGAAAAACCCAAAGTTCGTCTCACTTTTCACTTTTTCCCAAAATTTTCCATTTTCAAAACAAAACAAGTTCAAACTTGATAGAACCAATCACATCCATTTTTAAAAATCATATAAACAATATACAACTCTAATCCCACTTCAATTTCCGGAGAAAACAAGTTTTTGGAAAAATTGACGTTTGGACCGTTTTCACAAAAGTTAGACGATTTTCATAATTTCAAGTCCAAACCAACTCAAATCTTGTTCCAATAGGATTAAAGGTGTAAACAGGTGTTAATTAAGTCCAAAGAAACATTTTAGAAGTATTGGACTGGTCCCCCAAAGCTCAAAACAATAAAACAGAAAAACTGTTTCTGGGCAATTTCGCTATTAGCGAAATCTAGGCTATTAGCGAAATTCCCAGACAATTTCACTATTAGCGAAATTTTCGCTATTAGCGAAACTTGTCCAGACAGTTTCGCTATTAGCGCCGTTCTTGCGAAATTATGCAGAAGTTTCGGGTTTTCACACCATTTTTGCCCAAAATCCCAATTTTCAAACCCCCAACTCCCAAATCAACTTCCAGAAAGTGTTTATGGGTCAAAACAGGTTCAATACACTTAAACAAACATGTTTCAAGCATTAAAAACAACAACATAGCTCATTTCATCAAATTCACAAAATTCTTTCAAAACACCAACATAACCACAAATCTCCTCATGAATCCATAAACAACGTTTCCAGTTACGAAATTTTGTTTCCAACAGTTCAACAATCATCAACAACAACTAATGAACACAAATTCATGTACAATTCAACATCACAACCTCATTTTTCATCAAAATTGCTCAAGAACACAATATACCCACAAATGCACATTTCAACATGTTAATTCACATACTAACATGTAATTATCATACAAATCATGTTCTCTATCATAACAGCAAGAATTATGCACGAATTCAGAACAAATGGATTCAAATTATCAATTCCATAAAAATGGGTTCAAATGAAAAATGATGAAATTATGATTAAAAACTAACCCCCTTACCTCTAACACCAAGAATCCTTAATTCAAGCCTCAATTAGCTCCTAGGTGTTGAATCCACTCTTCTAGCTCTAGCCCTTGCTCTTGTTGTGGTCTCTAGCCTCTACCTCTTCTCTTCCCAAATGAAATGAAATGAATAATGTTGTGAAACCTAATTTTCACCCACAACTAGAGTTTATATATGTGCTCTCATCAATTGGGCTTATCTCTCAACCTTAATGGGCCTAACCCATTTCTATTCTAACACCCAAAATGTCACTACTCACTTAACGGTAAATTACAACACTAACTGTCACTTATCGGTAAATAAAATAATTACTACATTCTCTCTAGTAACTTGGTAAAATAATATTCTTACTAACACTCAAAAATAATCCTCCACCAAAATTACAAAATTACCCCTACTCTCAAAATGACCAAAATGCCCCTAAGACCAAAATGACTAAAATACCCTTTTTCACCGAATACTACAATTCCCAACCAAAAATACACACAAAAGCAAATAATCACATAATAGCACACACAACACACATAAATAATTAATAAAATAAAACTAGCGAAAATCGGGCTGTTACACACTACGAGTAGCTTATCTCATCTCATTGCCTCTTAACGCAACTTCCTGAACACTAGAACCTTGTCCACTCTGAACCTACAAGTCCTTAGCTTCAATCACATAACGCTATTCCTGAGAGCCTACTAACTCCGTCAACATATGTCGACTTCTCCCTATCTTGTAGCATTACACTTACATTCCAGAATACTATCCCTTTCTATACAATAAACTCGTTCCAACAACGACTCTTACCGAAGCTTCCGGTCATACTTAGATATATCCAACTTCTTCACTTACGGGTACATGAAATATCAATAACATCTTACCCGACATCGTCGGAACGTTCCTTATTAACATTACCTTACATTCCCGGAGGATTCACACTTATACTTGCTTAGTTCACCGGCCACCTACTGGCACGATCAACTTCTTTCTAATACTCATTCCGAGTTCTTACTTTTGAGTTCACACTTTCAGTGCATCTTCATCACATAAAGAGAAGATGGGTGCAACCGCCGCCGATCGACGATTGTATTGTGAAAGTGAACCTAACAACAAATTTATAAGGAGCTCATGGGAGGAGATGTTGGTATTAGGTTAAGTTTCTTAGGATTGACCCAACACATATTGAGGCCCATGATAAATTATAAAATGAGGCCTTTTTATAATTAATAGTTATGTTTAAGTAATTTATTATATTTTATTAAAAAATTATTTTCTCGGCATTTTAAGAACCATACTAATTTTGGTAAAAAAATTCATCTCATTCATTCAATTATTATAAATGACCATTGGGGGTTAGCTCTAGCCCAATAGGCTTGAAGGGATTTTAAGAGGGGTTTTTCAAAAAATTTAATCCTCTTTGCGGAAGAAATCCCATTGAAACGGATCTTGATTAAATCATTAATCACAAATCAAACACGTACTTAAACAATTTAAGGATTCATGTGTTTACCTCTTGAAGAGTAGAACCTTTGTAGTAGAATTGTTTCTGATCACGAGCAAAGCAAAGCAGCGATGCCTCTAGTTAGTCCACACGAACAGTGCTCCTCCAAAACTCGGTGCTAGCCAAGGAATCAGAAGTGCAGAGAAAAAGAGTTGCTCCAAAAACCTGTGTCCAAAAACTTCAGCACTAGAGTTCTATTTATAGAACTTCTAGTGTGCTCTGCAAGTCAGAAGTCACTATTGGGCTTTAGTAAGCCTAGCAACGAGTTTAGTAATTTTGCTAACTAATTAGCGCTATTTACTAAACGCACCCCTTATATAAGTCATGCTTATATATTTCTCTTTTGACTGTTCTTTGTGTGTGACCCTATAGGTTCTAGTCACGTTGGCAATAATATTAAATCTAATATTTAATATTATAAACAATGAGCGGTATCTAGCAACACATCATTGCTACCCAAGTGACAAGAATGTCAAGTGATCTGACGAAACATTTCCATGATAATACTTATATGTACAATTACTCCTTTGTCTCGATATCTTTATTGATCCCAAGGCATAGATATTGTCACCCTTGTATAGATCAATGTTTATATTTCTTGATTCCGAAATATACTGAATAACGAATAAGTCCAATATCTTATATTGACTTAGTTCGGCATGGCCATGCAGTTTTACAGTCATATTTCATCAAGAGGCCTAAAGATATATCTCATGTTTACGAGGAGGGACAAATCCCATCTAGGACACTCATGTCCCTCAGCATGCTTCATCAAGTACCCATCAACCAACGTTATGGTTATCCTTTTATAGACAACGTTAGAATGGCAACAAAGCACTTGAGTCCACATCTAGCGATCATAGTGGTTTCAGGTCTAAGAGCGATATACACTATTATCATTGTGAGAATATCTTATGACAATTGCATAACTTACTATGTAGTATTCTCACGGCGGGTCAATCCAATATAAATATTACTCCTAATATTTATATCTATGTGAAGACTTGATAACTCTTTATCCATGATCTGTGAGATGTGATCATCAGTCTACCCACATAATAGTCTCTATGCTTTAATGATATCCCACTTCTCAATAAAGCTTGACTACAGATACTTTTAGAATAGTTTCCTTATGTTTAACGGGGTCTCACAATTAAGTTATACTTAATGTTCCATGAAACGGACTAACTATTCTAGGGACTTTATCAATTTGAAACAAAACAAAATCAATAAAGAAACGCCTTATAATTTATATTTTCACAATATATATATATATATATATATATATATATATATCAATATCATGATACAAAGCCAAACCCAATCAATATAGATTGGCTATTAGGGCTTACTCCAACAAGGCTATACTCCCACAATGTTTCAAACCCATGTTTGAATTCAGGCTGAGAGATGACCCATACTTATTGTATGTCACGTCTCAAAGAGATGAACCCGTACTTACTGTTTAGAAACTTATTGTAAAAATAAACAACCATAATGATTCACGGACAACAAAACATTTATGTTCTATTTTTTTAATTCTCATCCAAGACCAAATTATTGATTTTTTAAGGGTTAAATGGTGTTTACACCATGCCATTCAGGCGAGATTATGTTTACCCCCTGTAAATATAAAACTTTGTATTCCAACTTCACAATTTGAAAATTCTTTGATTTTGGATCACCTTCATGAATTTTGACTGTACAAGATAGATGATGATAGGGGGTAAACCAAAATTATCTGTAACACCCATACTAAACGTACCTAGGAAGTTTAGCATGCGCGTTATCTTTAGTACTGGATACATTGAAAATTTACAACATAAATTATATACGAATGATTATTTATACAACAATTTGCGTTCGTACAGTCAAATACAAAACATCTCGTCCATACATAGAAAATGCATCCTTGAAATCCATAACATCATGCAGAGGTACGAACACGCACTTGATGAAATATCCATCCGACTTCAAGCTTGCATAACATCCTGCTTATCTGAAACAAATAAGGATTGGGATGAGACATAATGTCTCAGTGAGTTCCACCTAATCCTAGGCTATAGGCAACCATGGGGGAAACCTACAGTCACCACATGTCTACAATACAACCTGGCGGTTGATTATACGTGTGTGGGGACTTGCTTTCCTAGATGGTAGTGCATACTAGACCCGTCATAGGTTCATCTTACTTGTCATAGGTCTTACTATCATCATACGTGTCATGGCGGTAAAGGATTCCTAGAACCGCTAACTCAAGATACGATATACGTATCAAGACATAACATAACATATTCATGACACAGTCCTAAATTGGACGATCAGGGAAACCTAAGATCGTCATCGGTATACATTCATAACATGCTCTAATGCGCAACTTGCTCAGGCTAACATCATATCATAAACATAATCATATCATACATAGTCATAATCATTCATACATTCATTATACTAGCGTTGAACAAACATTCATTGTCTTGTTTCATTTTACGGAATGCCCCGGGATGGAGTAGCCCCAAGTACAATCCCATACCTCTCTCAGTGACGTGCGGGTCCCTTACGGCTTAACCATTCCCCTTGGAGAACCTCTTGCATCCAACCTTGGAAGGAATACAAAAGACACGACACCTACACTCAGTGACATGCGGGCCACCCTTGCGGAGCTTATCCCATTTCTCATGCCACCTACATCATTCATTAAATCATAGTCTTAACATTCATGAAAGGTTTCTAACCTATACATGCATACTCGCTTACCTCGGATCTGGGATCGATCCGATTAATGATAAACTACCTTCATTCATTCATGTTCATACCTATTCGTATGTGAAGAGAATACAATCAATTCACGGCTTACTATACTCTTTCTTAATCATGTGCTAAGAGAATATACCTCGCGCCTTAACCTACATAAGGTTCATGCTTAACTTTCTAGTTCTCGACAAGCTATATCAAGGCTCTACATTCATGCCCTTTCTTAGTTCATCACTACCCAGACATATTGCACATCATATCACTCTTACGTATCATTTATCAACAAGCATTGCTAACGATTTGCCATGCCTTTCACTTGTTTAAAACTTTGTTTGGAATTGTAATTTAGGCACTTGGAATTGAGGGGTTCATTATTCACTAAAAGAATACAAGAAACGGGCTTCGAACGGCATTTCTGGACCTGAAGAAAATTTTGCAAAAATGTTGTGCTGTGCATTTCGGTTGAGCGAAATTCCAAACGAGATTCCAAGCGAAATTTCTCGCTTGAGCGAGATTGACAGTTTTGATTCGACATTGATTTCGCTTGAGCGAGATTTTCTCGCTTAAGAGAAGTTCTTCAGTACCGGACCTATAGAATTCGTATTTTTACACAAGAACCCCAATTTCAAGTGTTCCAAAGCATCTTAATCTTCAAGTACATCAACAAAACAGTTTATAACACATACATGGCAACAATTAACAATATTTGATCATAAATGGTACAAAGGGGTACTAAAACCCTAAAACATATACTAACATAAATCATGCTTTTCTCACAAGAAATTGCACAACACAAGGTAGGAGAACTAGCTAAAGAACTCACCTAACATGTTTCTTGCATTTCCTTCAAGTTTCTAGCTTCCTCAAGATCAAACCCTAACCCAAGAATCAAAGCTCAATCCATTCTTCTTGTTGTTT
This sequence comes from Medicago sativa, assembly GCF_051527215.1. Taxonomy (NCBI): domain Eukaryota; kingdom Viridiplantae; phylum Streptophyta; class Magnoliopsida; order Fabales; family Fabaceae; genus Medicago; species Medicago sativa. Next base: position 59,734,550 of record NC_140756.1, read on the forward strand.
CTTGTCCATGAAGCTTCTAGGATCCTTGCTTGATTACCAATTTCATGTTTTGTGAAGCCTTGATGCCTCAATGAAGAAAGGATGGGGGCAGCCTAGAGAGAAGGAAGAGAGAAATCCTTTCTCTCAAAACCTAGAGAGAGAAAGTGTTGTGAAGAATGAAGGAAAATGGCCCTTGTGGCCTTAAATAGCCCTTGTGGCTTTTAACCACTTCGCCCTTCGCCTTAATCGTGTATAGCTTGACACTGATACATAAGTCCATACTTGACTGATGTTACATAATAATGTCTTTCGTCGTGCTTAACATTCTTCATCCTAATCGCTTTCCATGAACAATGGTCCTCTGATACGTTTGACTGGTAAATTTCCATTAGCTGAAAAGCGGGATATTACATTATCTCAAATTATAGGGGACGAAAGTACCTTATATTTTGAAATTTTATGCCATGAAGGTCCAAAATCAATTAATATTAAATTACAAGGTTGAAATCTGAAGGTGTTTTTTCTTATTTTATGAGGGGGCAGACCAATATTCGACCAAATGGATGGGGTTAACATCACTTAACCTTTTTTTAATTAAATCAATGAGGTGCAGAGACATCACAAGAGAAGAAGTTATTCAAGCAATGATGATGATGACAAGATATTTGATGTTTTTTAAGCAATGATGTATTATTTTTATTTAGGCCCATGTAATTATATTTCTTCCCAAAACCGGCAATTCTGTAGGTCTTTATAGTCATTTTAGTGTGAAATCATGTAAACCGACAAATCAAGATGAAAACATGGAAGAAGGTCACTCAACGAACAAAGAAAAACGACATTTTTTTAGCTTATTTCCTACCCCATGAGACCCAGAGTGTACCCTAGGCACATGGAAGTGTCCAGAAGGCACAAAATTACTTCTCCATGTTCCCCAACAGGCGCCTGAGGTGCATGGCTACATGTATTTTTGCCTTCTGACTTGTTTTTTTTTTTTAAGCTGGATAACGTGGAAAACCTAGTTCTAAACTTGCTTATAAATAAAAACCCTTGCAAATACTTTTATTCATTCAGAAACTTGGCGGTGCAAGGTGAAGGAAACGAGCAGTGCAAGAATCAAGGAATACCTAGGGTTTCCCCTACTCCTCTCTTGGGTATGTTTTGTAATTTCTTGTTAATGTTTTCTGTTTCCATGTGCAACTAAACTTCCTCTTGTTAAGGTTTTAAAGATAAACCTATATTTATTTGTTGGAATCAATTAATGCAATTTCTCTATTTAGTTATCAATTAAGTCCTATATAACTTTCAATTGTTCTAATATATATAATATTATTGTATCTAGTAGACTTTGAAGTAGATAAAATAGTCACAAGGAATGAGGGGTTTGAATTGTGACCCTTTAAAAATTTAACATGTAACTTAAAATTGATTCTCAAGTTTTGGACTTGGAATAGTTAAGTTAGTAAACTGACTTCAGAACGTTCTGAAGTGTTTATGCAAAAACAATTTAAATAGATGAATGTGTTTGTGTGTGTAGTGTATACAGTAAATAAAAAAGTATAAGGAAAAGAAGAAGAACACACAGAGATTTATAGTGGTTCACTCAATGTGGGTTAGTCCAATCCTCACAATCTTGTGAGAGTTTTCACTATGATGCTTGAGATAACCTCTCAAATCCTGCACCTTACAATCTTGTTCACCTGAACAATTACAACAACTGTATTCTCAAAGCCTCAACGGGCTTACACCTTACTTTCTAAGTTACCCACTTAGACTTTTACACCTACTGCTCAAACTAACACTTTAGTACCCTTAAAGCTAGATGAGACTTTCTTTACAATGAGTTGGAGTTTGAATGATTGAAATCAGACAAGAGGAGAAAGAAGAGGAGAGGAAGTTTATATTTGAAAAGATAAGAAAGAGACTTGATTCACACTCTTAGAGATTTTAATAATCTACTGAGTTGATTTGTGAGATCAAGTTTTGCTAAAACTTCAAACACTTTTTATAAGTTGTTTTCTTGTATGCTTTTGCAAGGTGTAAGTAATGCTAAGCCTTCCACTCCTATTTATAAAGTTTCTTGACCTCTTGTAGCCGTTGGATAGTAGCCAATGGTCTTGTGCCATGTGTCCTGGGGCCCACCAACTTTTACTTAAAAATTTGGGTGAACATTCTGAAAATCAGAATGTTGTTATGTTCTTGAGAATTTATCAGAATGTTGTTGTGATCATTGTGATCTTCATATGGGTTCATCACACATGAATGTATGATGAGTTTTTGGGTTCATCAGATGCGTGTCATATGAATTTATGGGCTTTGTCCATGAGTAGTGTCATCTGCACATACTTCAGAATGTTGTTGGACAATGCCTTTCTAGATTTGCCTTGGAATGTGTGCAGGAGAGAGAAAAGTGGATCTGCATCTTCATGTCCATGCTTTGAGGGATTGTGTTGTCCATGTACTGTACCAACTCTCATGCATGTCTAATTCTAATTGAATGGGACAAGATCTTCTTGTTGCTTTTGCTTTTCACTTTTCACCTACTGTACTGTTAACAGTTTAAAGCATGTGCTGAGCTGAACAGTCTGAACATCAGAATGTTCCTTTTATTTAACTTAGGATGATTTGTAAGACTTCCATTTGATGTAATCAAATCCTAATAGTGAAACAACAATGAAGTGCAGTGTTTGTAACATCTTGGATGATATTCTCATTGGAATATTCCTAGTACTTCAAATGTTCATAGTCTTAAATGAACGTTGAAGATCCTTTTTAACATTAATCTTGTAAATGCCTTTATTGCTTGATTGATCTATACCAATGTACTTTACTGAGCATTTATTCATGCCACATGTATCTTCCATGTTCTTGATAATATTCATGAGCTTCTGGGCTTGTATAAGAACAAACTTCTGAACTCAGCTTGAACATTCTGAACTATGAGCAACATTTCTGAACTAACTTTTTGAAGTCAGAGTTAGTTCATAAAACCAAATGTCCTTTGATTTCATGTATCTTGGTATGATTTAAACCTTGTTATTGTCTTAGTTAAAACACTCAAGAGCACAAGTTAAATACCAAAACATTAATCAAAGTCCATTAATTTCTTAATCATCAAGGTTTATTATCTTTAAAATTAATTAGGGATTTTGCCTCAACAATCTCCCCCTTTTTGAAGATGATAAACCTATGATTTAGGATTTTGAATTTTTATTATATATATGAGAAGTTTCAGAGCTGAGAATTTATTTTTATGCTCCCCATCATTTTTATAAATCATTATAGTGAGTTTTTAATAACTTTTTTTAAAAAAAAAAGCTCCCCCGCACTTTTATAATTGATGGCATAAATAAAAGCATGCACAATTGAACCAAATGTTTTTCATTCATTGATGTCATACATTCAGTACAATTACATGATTCATATGGTTCAAAAACAGAAAACAAATTCAAAGTACAAATGATCAAGAAAAAATGAAATTTTAAGAAATCAAATAAATGTATAATCATACCATTTAAAACTAAATAAAGTTAAAAATAATAATGTCAAATGCAAATATGTGTGGGTTTTGGATTACGTTTCAAACCAGAGGAAAAACACATATATGTATACATTTGAAGCAGACGATACATGATGAACAATTGCAGAAAGTATGGCTAAATTGAATATTATTGTAAACAAAAAGCAATTAAAGGAAAAATGTGAGTTGAATGAGAGGACTGGATGATGAGTCAATATTTAGTCTATTTTTATGCATTATTTAGTTTAGTTTTATTTAGATTTGATTTTATTTTATTTAAATATTATTTCCTTTTTGAATCTTTTTACTTCAATTGCATATTTTATATTTCAGGAATGAATATTGGATGGAAGGAGTCTTGGAGCAAAAGAAAGGAGTCTGGAGCTGATTTGGAGCAAGAATACGAAGATTCGGGAACAAAAATATAGAGCCCCCAAGTCAGAAGCTTGGCACCGCCCGTGCCAACATGTGGCACGGCCGTGCCACCCTCCAGAGTGTCTTTTGCTGCTTTTGCTTTGGCCCCAAGTTACTCTGTTTTAGTTTTACCGAAAAGCCCTTGTAATTACTTAGATTTTAAGTCGAATGTAAGCTATAAATAGAGTAGCTCTCCATCACAAATATTCATCTTTATTTCTTGGAATTCAATAGTGACAATTGTTTTCTTAATAAAGTTCATCTTTTTATTCCTTTACTTTCTTGCAATTTATTTTATGATTTCTCTCTTCTCCCCCATGTCTACGATGAACATGAGTGAGTAGACTTCTCTTGTCTTGAGATTGTTGGATAAGTCTAATGACATAATCCCAATCGAACCAAGCTTTAACCCTAATTTCATGTGACTCTAACTTCTAATCTAAATTCACTGTTTTAACATGAATTAACCATTATCAAACTGTGGAAACGAAAGTGGAGGGTTTGATAATTGTTAATCCATCATCTCAAATATCAATTCATAATGCGAAAGCGGAGCTTTGATATTGGAACAAGTGAATTTAGACAAGAATTGCAAAGGCAGTGAAATAGTCTCTGCAATTCTTGAGACATGTGTAGTTTCAATCCTTATAAGCTTCTTCTAGTAATCAAGTCAGTGAAATAGGCTTGGTTGCTAGAGGTAAACTCTCACCGGACTTGATCGGAAAGGTGATGGGCTAAAGGGAAACCGGTCTTTAGAAATTAGGTGTAAAACATGAAATTAGAAGTTAAAGTCTTGGCTAGTGAAGAACTTGTTATTATGACGAACCAATGATCCCAAGGCTCTTTTTATTATTATTATTTACTTTCAACCAGCTGAACCACCTCTTTTATAATCTCTTTTCTCCTCTAATCATTCTATAAAAAGTTAGTTAAATTGAACAACTCCCTAGCGGAACGATACTTTCTTTTACTACTATTACTTCGATAGACCGTGCACATGCGGTTTGGCTCTATCAAGTTTTTGGCGCCGTTGCCGGGGAGTTAACTAATTTAATTAACTTTTCCTTAGTGATTAAAATTCTCTTATTTTTATTTTCTTTTTCTTTTACTCTTTTCTTTTCTTTTTGTTATCGTTTACTTCTTGGGGTCTCAATTTTTTATGCGAAAAACCAGAAATCGAGTGGTATTCATTCCCGAGATCGAAAGGTTTTTACATAGAAGAAAGAGAGACACACTTAATAATACCGCCATGGCTAACCTCACTCTTAAAGAGTATGCAACTCCGTCTACGGCTGAGCCTCAAGCTATTATTGTGTACCCAACGGTTGAGGACGACAACTTTGAAATCAAGCCTGCCCTTCTTAACTTGGTGCAGCAAAATCAGTTTTCAGGATCCCCCGCCGAGGATCCCAATCTTCACATCTCTGTTTTCCTAAGAATTAGTGGAACTATAAAGGAGAACCAAGAGGCCGTAAGACTTTATCTCTTTCCCTTTTCCTTAAGGGATAGAGCTAGCGCTTGGTTCCATTCCCCTGAAGTCGGTTCCATTACTTCATGGGATCATATGAGGCAAGAATTCCTTGCCCGATTCTTTCCCCCCTCTAAAATTGCTAAACTAAGGGACCAAATCACACGGTTCAATCAAAAAGATGGGGAGTTTCTTTATGATGCGTGGGAGCGTTTCAAAGAAATGCTTAGACTTTGTCCCCACCATGGTTTAGAGAAGTGGCTCATAGTCCACACTTTTTATAATGGCTTGTCTTATACTACTAAGATGTCTGTTGATGCAGTTGCAGGTGGAGCTCTAATGAACAAGAACTATACGGAGGCATACGCCTTGATTGAAGACATGGCTCAAAATCATTACAAGTGGACCGACGAGAGAACCATCACTAGTTCTTCATCCTCCAAAAAGGAGGCAGGTATGTACGAAGTCTCTAACTATGATCACCTTGCTGCTAAGATTGATGCACTAACCCAAAAATTTGAAACTCTAAATGTTAGTGCCATCAATTCTACTTCTGCATCTCCTTCTTGTGAAATATGTGGTATATCTGGTCATGTTGGTGTCGACTGCCAACTAGGTAGTGCTATTAATGGTGTTGAGCAAATGAACTATGCTCAATACAACCAAGGGATGAGGCAAAACCAAAATTTTAATAAAAATCAAAATCCCTATGGACAAGTAGCACCACCTGGCTATGCAATCAACCAGAGAGTCGCTCAGAAATCTAATTTGGAAATTTTGTTGGAAAATTCTATTGCCAACCAAAATAAACAACTTCAAGAACTTAAAAACCATACCAGATTTCTGAACGATTCTCTTTCCAAGCTCAATACCAAAGTCGATTCTATCTCTACTCATTCTAAAATGCTTGAAACACAAATCTCCCAAATAGCCCAACAAGTGGCTAACCTTTCTCAAACACCGGGAGTCTTTCCTAGTCACACTGAAGCCAACCCTAAAGCTCATATTAATGATATTTCTGTTGAGGGTAGTAAGTTAGGAGAAACCATTGATAAGGTTAAAAACATTGAGAAAGAAAGTGTCAAGCTTTTAGGTGAGAAAACTGTGAAACCGCTTGATGAGACCAAATCTCCTTCCCCTTTAAAACTTGCTAAGCTCAACTTGGAGGGTCAATTTAATAAATTTGTCAACATCCTTAAGAAAATTTGCATTAAGATCCCCTTTGCGGAAGCTTTGTCTAGGATGCCTCTATATGCTAAGTTTTTAAGTGAAATTTTTTCAAAGAAAAGGGCTATAGGGCATAGTGAGACAATAGCTTTAGCTAAGGACACTAGTGCAATTATCCAAAAGACACCCCCTAAGCTTAGTGATCCAGGTAGTTTTGCAATACCTTGTATGATCGGGAGTGAGACCGTTGACAAAGCCTTGTGTGACTTAGGAGCAAGTGTTAGTTTGCTAACTTTGTCCCTCTTTAAGAGGATGTGGATAGAAGAGTTGAAACCTACCGAGTTGGTCTTAAAGTTAGCTGATCGTTCTACTATAAACTTAGTTGGTTTTGTTGAAGACATACCCGTTAATATAGAAGGAATATACATTCCAGCTGATTTTGTGGTAGTTGACATTGAAGAGGACAATGACGTCCCTATAATCCTAGGAAGACCTTTCCTCGCAACTGCGGGAGCTCTAGTTGATGTTGAAAATGGTAGGATTGTCTTTCAAGTGAGTGGTAAAATGGTAGGCTTTGAGTTGGAAAGTGGTATGAAAGGTCCCGATCCTTACTCTTGTGTATTGCTTAAAGATCGTGATGTGAAAGAATGCTTCATAGCGTCATCTACACAACATGATCTCTTTGATCCATTTTAAGGACTCTTTCTAACCGTCAAGCTAATGACTTTAAAGAGCGCTTCGTGGGAGGCAACCCACGCATTTAATTGCTTTTGTTTTGTTTGTTTTTTTTGTTTTAAGTTATTTTGTAGGTAATTGTCCGGATACGATTCAAGAAAAATGAAAATTTTGAAGCCCCCTGGACCATAAGGTTGGCATGGCCCGTGCTAAGGCTGGCACGGCCGTGCCAGATTGTGAAGCCAAAAACCCACAAAACTCCAGAAACTTGGCACGGCCCGTGCCAATATGTGGCACAACCGTGCCCGACTTCTAACCTACTATAACACAAATTTTTCTCTTCTTCTTCCTTCATTCTAAACCACAAACCTCTTTCATCTTTCAAACTTCTCTCTAAACCTCCATAACCATCCACCTTCAAACCTTCATATCTCCATCAAATCTCCACCAAATCAATCAATTTCTTCCCCAAATCAACTCTAAACTTCAATCTAAACAAAACCCTTCCATCAAAAACAACTTTCATCCACCCAAACCTATAATTCACCAAAACCCTATCCCCTTTAACATAACCTTAAAACCACAAATTCTTAACCAATCTCCGCACCTAAACTCATAAACCTTACTCAAACATCAAACCCAAACCTAAACCAACCTTTTCCACCAAAATTTTCCCCAAACCCTAAACCTTAACAAAAACACAAAGTCAACCCAAGGTCAAGGTCAAATGGCTTCAAGAAGGAGTGGTAAGGAACCAGCAAGCTCTTCAAGAGGACCTCCACAAAAGAAACGAGCACCGGCTAAGAATCATGGCATAGTCTTCAAGGATAACAACCAAAAGGAAAGGTATAAAGTTCTTATCTCTAAACCTTTACATCCTTGTAAGTACCCTGCCTCTTACTATGAATGTGTTAGAGATTAGGGACAATGTTTTTGAACTGTTGAATAGGTTAGGATGGGGTGAGATGCTTAGACCTATGAGGGGGTATGAGAACTTCACTTACGAGTTTTTAAGTTCTATCCAATTCAAGAAAGATAAGTTGAATTTCGATGACCCCGATCATAGAGTCTCCTTCCGGCTTTTGAATATTGATTACGAGATGTCTCTTGAAAATTTTTGCAATGAATGGGCTTCACAAATGCGGGGTTCATCCATGACTCTTGGAATCAAGCTCTAAAGCCGGAAGAGTATGACCCTGCTAGCTTTTGGAAATGCATCACCGGTTTAAGACAATATGTTTCACGTTCCAACAAGGCTAATAACATTCATAACCCAGTGCTTAGGTACCTTCAAAGAGTAATGGCTTGTACCATTTGTGGTAGGAAAGAAGTAGGAACATGTAGGACGGATGAACTCTTCATGCTTTGGGCTATGCTTAATAATAATCCTGTGAATACTTGTTTTTACATGCTTGATTACCTTGCTTCCATAGGAACTAAGCCTACTTATGTAGCTGATATAGTGGTGGGTGGTGTTATTACATTCATTGCTAGGAAGTTTGGAGTGAGTGAGGAGGAGGGGATAAATCAAATTGAGGGCAACAATAGGCTTAACATAGAGACACTAATCTCTATGAAATTCATTAAGCATCGTCCACCTTTACAATATGCCCTTAAACTCAATGTACCTATTCTATTTTTGCTTCCTAACCCATCTCGGACTAACACCAAGGTGGAAGAAAATCTGTTGTATGTTGATAATGTTCAGGTACATGAGCCACAAAATCTTGATGAAGGAGAAGGTGCTAACTTGCACCATGAGGGAGAGCACCATGACCAAGAAGCCGGAGAGCTCAATGACAATGAAAGATGGGCATGGATGCAAACCAAGGTTGAGAGAATAAGCATCGAATAATAAAGGCAAGGTGTTGAATTATCGGGGCTCCTGAATGATGTCCAAAGGGGCAACCGCTTGAAACAAGAGAACAATGAAATGCTCCGGAGGATGATGCAACACCTTAATCTCCAAGGTCCTCCTTACAGACCTCAATAAATTGTGAGCTTTCCTCTTCCTCTCTTCCCTTCTCTCTTCTTTCTTCTCTCTTCTTCTACTCTTTCTTCTTCTTCTTCTTCTCTTTTCTTTTAATTTATCTTTTCTTTGAATCATTGAGGACAATGCTTCTCCTATGTGTGTGTGTGTGTGTGTGTGTGTGGGGGGGGGGGGGGGGGGGGGGGGGCGCTAATAAAGTGTCTAGAGTTGTAGTGTTTCCAAACTCCCTTGAACTTTATTCTTTTATTTTGTTTTTTAGAGCGAAAGGCATGATTAAGTAGCTTGTTTTTAATGGAAATTATGGCTTAAATTTTTTGTTGTCTTCTCTTAAAAAGGTTGTTTCTTGTACATGAAAGTGATTTCTTGTGTTTTTAGTGTTCTTGGTATACCCACATCATGTTTTATTGTGAAAATTCTCCAATGAGAAAAGCACACAGTTGCAATCTTTGAGTAAATGTATGAGTAGGTATTTTAAGGAGCACGTTCTAACTTTAATGGTAACTTAGACCCTTAAAAGTCTTTAAAAGTAAAAGTAGTATAAAGTTTGTTTGGGAATTAATGTGCTTTATTGTTAAATTTATAATGTGTTGAACTAAAATGGGGCGGGAGAATGACACCAACATGTGGAGGAAAGGACACCCTCTCTCTGACATCCTAAATGTGGTGGTGACTCCCTAATTGAACTTAAGTTCAAAATCCCTCAAAAGAGGAAATAAATTCATCAAAGCTAGGGGGAAAGGACACTCTCACCAAAAAGACTTCCTACGCGGAGATGATTAAAAATTTTGCAGCACTACTTAAGGTGATTTTGAATCTAGGGGGAAAGGACACCCTCTCCAAAAAGACTTCCTATGAGGATAGATAGCCCCTAAGCAATCTGCAGCCCCTTGTGCTTAAATTATTAATTTGATTCTAAATAATTTCCCATCTCTCTTATATGAAATGAAGAAAGGACTTTTCTCGGTTACTTTAGTGTTAAGGTTAGAACCTGTTCCTCATTATATCTGTCTTATACAGGAGCAAGAAAAGGGTTGGACTGAACACACACACACACACTCACTTGAGACTTAACGTTGGGTTGAATAGGTTCACATAGAATACTTGAGATTGTGATTCGTGTAGTTTGAAATAAAACCTTAAGAGAGACATTGGTTTTCAATTGTGTTGCCATATGATATATCTTTTTTGTTGCTACTATGTCTATTGCCTTTTGCTTGAGGACAAGCAAAGATTCAAGTGTGGGGAAGTTTGATGAGTCAATAGCCATATGATATATCTTTTTTGTTGCTACTATGTCTATTGCCTTTTGCTTGAGGACAAGCAAAGATTCAAGTGTGGGGAAGTTTGATGAGTCAATATTTAGTCTATTTTTATGCATTATTTAGTTTAGTTTTATTTAGATTTGATTTTATTTTATTTAAATATTATTTCCTTTTTTAATCTTTTTACTTCAATTGCATATTTTATATTTCAGGAATGAATATTGGATGGAAGGAGTCTTGGAGCAAAAGAAAGGAGTCTAGAGCTGATTTGGAGCAAGAATACGAAGATTCGGGAACAAAAATATAGAGCCCATAGTCAGTAGCTTGGCACGGCCCGTGCCAACATGTGGCACGGCCGTGCCACCCTTCAGAGTGTCTTTTGCTGCTTTTGCTTTAGCCCCAAGTTACTCTGTTTTAGTTTTACCGAAAAGCCCTTGTAATTGCTTAGATTTTAAGTCGAATATAAGCTATAAATAGAGTAGCTCTCCATCACAAATATTCATCTTTATTTCTTGGAATTCAATAGTGACAATTGTTTTCTTAATAAAGTTCATCTTTTTATTCCTTTACTTTCTTGCAATTTATTTTATGATTTCTCTCTTCTCCCCCATGTCTACGATGAACATGAGTGAGTAGACTTCTCTTGTCTTGGGATTGTTAGATAAGTTTAATGACATAATCCTAATCGAACCAAGCTTTAACCCTAATTTCAGGTGACTCTAACTTCTAATCTAAATTCACCGTGTTAACATGAATTAACCATTATCAAACTGTGGAAACGAAAGTGGAGGGTTTGATAATTGTTAATCCATCATCTCAAATATCAAGTCATAATGCGAAAGCGGAGCTTTGATATTAGAACAAGTGAATTTACACAAGAAACATGTGTAGTTTCAATCCTTATAAGCTTCTTCTAGTAATCAAGTCAGCGAAATAGGCTTGGTTGCTAGAGGTAAACTCTCACCGGACTTGATCGGAAAGGTGAGGGGCTAAAGGGAAACCAGTCTTTAGAAATTAGGTGTAAAACATGAAATTAGAAGGTAAAGTCTTGGCTAGTGAAGGACTTGTTATTATGACGAACCAATGATTCCAAGACTCTTTTTATTATTATTATTTACTTTCAACCAGCTGAACCGCCTCTTTTATAATCTCTTTTCTCCTCTAATCATTCTATAAAAAGTTAGTTAAATTGAACAACTCCCTAGCGGAACGATACTCTCTTTTACTACTATTACTTCGATAGACCGTGCACTTGCGGTTTGGCTCTATCACTGGACTATTCCATTTCGCAAAACTATTAATAAATACAAAATGAATTATACTAATATAGTTGAATGTAAAACGAAAAATCATATATTTGTGTGCGTTTTTAACCATTATATATAAAATAAGAAATTATTTAGAAATTAATAGGTATACACCATAATAGAATTCACTAAAGTAAAAGTTACAAATGCAATCATATTGAAAAATTTGTATAGTATCACATGTTATTTAGCCTCCACACTCTTTTGCTCTATTAATGGTGTAAAACGTGATGTATATTGAATATTTAATGACTGGCAAAAAAAATCCACATACACATGTGTTGCATCAAAATCAACACTCTTTTAAAACTACATTAACAAAAATAATTTCCTCTTAATTTCGTTTTGAGGATATGAGAAACATATTATCAACAATCTCTCAACACCTACGGTAAGCAACTTTGCGTTCTTTCTGTTCTTCGGAGGCAACCTTATTTGAGGTCTATAAGACACTAAATATGAGTAATTTTAAACGCTCTTATTGGTTTGGGACCTGCGAGATTTGATGGTTGAGGATATAGATCATTGGCCAGGATAGTTGGATTTGAGAGCTTATACAAACTTTGATATACTTGTGAATCACTCTCATAAATCTGAAATGCTCCAACTTTAGGTAACCTCTATCCTCTTAATTTTGATTATTGCATTAGGAGTTAGTCATCATGTATGTTCTTCCATGAGTTGTTTTCATTCTTATTTTTCCATTAAGATTGTTTCTGATATATTTTGCAATGTTCAATTTCCTTCATAAATTCTAAGATCTTGATATAGGATTTGATTTGAGTAGGCAGGGATGAATGGTTCTGGTGAGCTATTCGAAGGACAGTACCATGTGAATGTTAGTGCCAATGATGCACATGCACCAAGCCACAATTTCTTTCTATTACTTTTCATAGTGAAAAGGTTTTTAATTGAATTGCACATCGCATGCTGTATCAATATCCTCATTTTGCATTTCATCCTAATTGTCTTAATAGGCTGCTGAACTTGTTACACCATGAGCTTGAAAACTATTTTGTCTCAAAGCCCTTCACAATCTCATTTTTAAGTATACAATATTCTTTCAAAGCCTTAGGGATGCAGCAAAACTGGTTTATATAACTATTGCACTCAAATATAGCTAGTTTTACTTCTTTTCTCTTAGAATTAGTAGACTAGAGTGGCCAAACTGTATTAATCTGTGATGTTTAGCTGAGTCATATTGATTGCTGTCATATCATCTTATTTTCATTTTTCTTAATTAGTGACCTCCAAAGTGGATTATATAATGAAGTTTTCTTTAATCACTTCTAATTTGTGCATTTGTTATGTTTTTTTTTTTCATGGCAAATATATGTTCATTTGTTATGTTATTCAACTATTTACATGAACTGAATTTCATAATTGTCTCTTTATGTCTGAATTTACGATTTGGGAAACATAAGATCATCTTAGTCATCTGTTTATGAATATCTTCAAAGCTTTTTCTGATTACAAGAAGTAAAGAAGATCACATGATAAAGTGTGTGAGTATGTCCAAGTGAAGTTTGTGTGGCTGTAAGTGTTAGGAAACATGGCATCCATTGATGAAGGAGAGAAAAGCTTAACCAATTCTCTGTGTTGATGGAAAAATGAATATTGCAAATGAGAAAGTTAACCCACTTATGGGGAGGTTACACCTATATATACTAATAGGACTAGTACTCCTTGTAACTAAACTATGTATCTCTAATAGTCCCCCTCAAGTTGGAAGGTGTTCAAAACACTTCCAACTTGAAGTGAGAAAATACAAGGAAAGATGCCGGAAATACATCGGCTAAAAAAATATCAAACAAGTGCTCATCCAACAAGAAGCAACCACAACTCAAGGTTGAACCAATTGAAGGAAGGAGCATCAAAGCAACGCTTAACCACCATCCGGTAGAAGCCAATATCAACAAAGCCAATTAAGGCACAACGCTTAACCATCAAGAGTATTCAATCACTCAAGATAGAAGCACAAAACAAGAAATACAAGGATATCCAAAATCAATGATGATATCCAAAAAGAAGTGCAAGGAAGGGCCATAGTCTACAATGGAAGGAGGTCATATACAAGACCAAGGTTCCAAAGATAAAAAGTGATGCCCTCCAATGTCGAGCCTAGACAAGAAAAAACCAAATGCAAGGAAGATCCATAGTCAACAATGGAAGGAGGTCATATGTTGAACAAACTTCACATCAAAAGTACCATGAAGCAACAAGACCAAGGTTCCAAAGATAAAAGTGATGCTCTCCTATGCCGAGCCGAGACAAAATAACCAAATGCAACCGAGAAACCACAGGGCATGTCAACAACAACAAAATAACAATGAGCCAATGGAGATGCGTACTCATGAAATGTGTCTTCAAACCATAGAAAACCAATCCATGTGGATGCACTCAAATAGAGGCCAAAACCAATGCTTCCAACAATGAAGCAGAACGGAAATCCAAAAGTCTTCAACTGTCACAATAAGAGACAAACCTCCAACAATGAAACTCAAACATATCCACAACAAACTGTTTGTAATCATAAGCAAATAAGGATATCACAAGTCTTTGCTTGTGAGAGGAAAAGAACTGAAGCCGTATAGGAGTAGGAATATGAATCATTGCACTTGCAGTCTTGTCCAAATAGCAAAAATAGAGAACCAAAGACAATATCCCAAGACAGCTTATGGAACAAAATGCGACCAGCAAGATGTCTCAATCAGTTAACCAACAGAGGCTGACTACGCAAACAGAACTAGTGGTGGCAGTGATGAAGAAACTTCATCTCCATACACATAAGAGATTAAACATCATAAAATTCCCTCCACCACTAACAAGGATACCAAGAAATAAACTAGTTCTTCTAAAAATATTCATCTGCACAACTTGAGAATTGCCAAATCAAAATGATATATGCAGGTGCAACTACCCATTTGCAGGTGGATGTCATCAAAATTCCAAAAAAAAAAAATGGTGGATGAGATAATATGATTCCCATACCATACACCAATCGCAAATTCATCCAAACCAATAGTTGACAATCCACAAGTTTAGAAGATACCTCTCATATATCATCATATACGCAACCAAATGGAGAAACCAATGCACTAAAGGAAGCTCACATCAAAGTCAGGAGCAATATTGAATCAAGAACTGAACTCATAGTGATCAGCAACCAAGCCAACAATCAAACTTCCATTGGATTACAAGCAGAACGAAACTCATTCTACAAACAGCAAGAATACCATACCAATGCATCAGATTCAAGCAGAAACTTACAATACAGTCGCACTAATTTGCTTCAGCGAAGACTTGCAACACCAACACCAAATTGCTTCAGCGAAGACTTTCCACAAACACCTTGAGAGCAATATGCAAGAAGTACCAAACACATCATATAGAAAACAGTCATCCAGTGAACCTTATGCCCAGAATTGCACAGCGATAATGTTGACCAGAGCTTGAGCCAATGCACCACCAGTGACGCAAGATCCGAACCAACTATATCTACAACCTTCAACTGAAAACACTAGAAAATCCTCAAGTTGAGTTGAAAATCGTGAATGACTTTCAACCAATTCAATATATCAGAAATTGCTGTGAATCTTGGACAATGAAACAAATCAACGAACAAGAATGAAGCTCTTTGTCAAACGAACAGAGGAGAAACCAGATCGATATCAAATCAAAGACTTATCGAAAAACAAAACCGAATTGCGAAACTGATCAGAATCGCGAACTGTAATGAAAAGTGATAGAAACAAATCGCGTTCGCAAGAACGGAACAAACTAAATCACGAAAAGGAAAGATTCATAAACTAAAATTCGATCGATCAAGAATTCGAACATGAAACTTGAATCGCACATGAAATTGGACTAAAAATTGAACAGAAACAAGAGACAGAGGAACACGAAATTGCAAACCCTAGAAATTGGGGAAAAGACACAGGCTGAATCAGATAATATTCAAGCAAAGAATCGAAATCAAAACGATCGAACAAGTTAAGGAAAGAAAATGAATCAGAAATCGAAAATGTATAAGAAAAGGAACAAGAAAAGGAAAATGAAACTAATTTTCTCGGGAAAATGAAGACAGAGAAAGAAAAGGAAAAAAAATTGGAGTAAGAAAGAAATTGAAAGTGAGAAAATTTTATTTTCTCGGGAAAATGCAGCGGAAAAATCCTTCAAGGAGGATACCAAATTTGCTCTGATACCATGTTAGGAAACATGGCATCCATTGATGAAGGAGAGAAAAGCTTAACCAATTCTTTGTGTTGATGGAAAAATGAATATTGCAAATGAGAAAGTTAACCCACTTATGGGGAGTTTACACCTATATATACTAATAGGACTAGTACTCCTTGTAACTAAACTATGTATCTCTAATAGTAAGGTCACTTGTTGTATAATTCTTCAACTCCATTATTATGAGTATACCCTATCACCCTTCCCAACATTAACATAGAATCCATGTAAAAAAAATATTAAAGATAATTTTTTTGAGGAATGACAAATATTTGTATGTGATCCTTAGATTAGTATCTTCTCCCATACCGAAATTCAAACCTGAACCAAACGAGCTACACGTCCTTTAACTCTTAACTCCTTTAATCTCTTAACTCAACCAAAGAACTACACATTATCATCTTAAAAAGTAAATTGTTTCTTCCTTTCTAAGCATTTATGAGCAATTCTTGTCAGCTAAAACTACAAGTGAAGGGGTGGGTACAATACTATGGTCATACTCATTTTTTTAAGAGTTTTTTGTTTTTTAAAAGTAAACTAATTAATTTTTTTTACAAGTCAACTAATTTTTTTTTTATAATGATATGTATTTTTTAACAAACCAAACTAGTTCATTTCATTGAATAAATAGTTCGTAATACAAGGATGAATAAAATAAAAAACATAATTATTAGTCCAAGAAATGACCGCTTTACCTAAAGTATGAGTATCCATATTTGTTTGCAGCTTAATAAACTTGACATAAAAGTTAATACAAAGACAACAAGCTTTTAATTTGTGAAAATAAACCACCAAACTTTGATATACTTGTGAATCACTCTCATAAATCTGACATGCTCCAACTTTAGGTAACCTCTTTCCTCTTAATTTTGATTATTGATTTAGAGTTAATGATCATGTATGTTCTTCTGTGAGTTGTTTTCATTCTAATTCTTTCATTAAGCTTGTTTATGATTGTTTACAGAAGTTTTTGTAAACAAGAATACCAGTTTTAAAAGTTACTTGTAGGATCAAACTAGAAATTCTAATATACGTTGTACAAAGTTTTTTCTGAAAATGTATGAATGTTCATCATATTATGGTTTTTTATATGAAAAGGGTTAAGATAACTGTCTATCGACAGGAATCAACAATTGTTGTAGAATTAAAGTGCTAAAAACTTGAAGAATAAAAGATATAGTATCTTTAAAGAAAAGTAAATTGCATTGCACAAATGAAAATGGTTCAGCAAATCACTGTTACATTCATGAACTAAATCCTTTCGACAACGTTGGCCTGTTTTCCACGTGTCTGGACCTTTAATCTTGCCTCTTCAGTGAGAATTTGAATTCTTCCATTCGAATCTGAGAGTTTGTCGAACTATCTTTGTCAAAATCTTTGTTCTTCATATTGTACTTAGAGGATTTTGTGGTTTTGACAACCATTTTACCTGTCGAAATGCACGCTTAAAAATACAGGCTAACACTGATATATTTTGAAATGGTCAATTCTCTATTGCCAAATATTATGGCCATATTATGTTTTCTCTTAGTTTTACAACTATTGATGTACTACTTTACATGCCCCGAAAGAGTTTGAATTTCAGCATTCACTCGTTCCACAATTGAAGAAACCACACTTCCTTGAGTTCTTTCTCCGTTTCCAGATCTGCACTTGAGGTAAATCCGCATAAAGCTTTCCAGACCCTTCACCGTTTCCTCCATAGATTCCACATCAACTCTCATTGCCTCCACGTTGCCATTTGAAATTTGCTTCCTCCATGGTGCAATTCGAAAATGGCCGCTAAAAAAAAAGGCATCAACCACTGATATTCAATAAAATTCAAATGCACAAAATATAGAAAACATTACCAACCACCGACAAAATTATGCCATCAAGATGTATTAAATCTAATTCAAATGAAAACACTACTACTTGAAATAAAATCAATCAATTTAAAACAAACTATAATAGAACAAGAAGATTATATCTTAATTTTATAATCATTATAATTTAAGACGAAATCATATTTTTATTCATACATACCTTTTTCTCATATTTAATCAAGGAAATCACACTCGTCAGAGATTTGTTTTGGACATTACAAATTCGAACAATAGAACAAATTCTGATGGCCAAATTGTAGGAGTGCAAGACAACATCAATGATTTTCATCTGATCAATCCTGAAAAGTTAGCCCATGAATTATGTTTTATCGACACATTATAGATCTACTAGCGAAAAAACAACAGTATGTTAAACCATATAAAAGATGCAAACTCAAAAACAGATACAATCAACGACATAATAAGATGAATGACCTTAGATTGAACATATTTATAGAATTGATTTTCCTGAAATTAAATCACAAAGAATGTATCCCCCTTACATATCCAAATCAATTGAATGTTACAAATAATGTGAGCATATACATGAATTAGACGAAGAGAGGATTGGTACGAGCGCCGCCAATCATACTATGAGAGTGAACCTAAGAACAAATTTATAGGAATTCATAAGAGAAGATTTTGGGATTAGGTTAGGTTTTTCATTTTTCGGGTCGGCCCAACACATATCAAGGCCTAAGATAAATTATAAAATGAATTCTGCTCTTTACCCAACAGTTTTGCTCACTCCCAAAGTAAAAGTCCAAAATGCCCCTACCCAAAGACATACTTTTGCGTTGTAGAGTCATAACAAGGGAAGAAGACTTTCAAGCAAGGCTGGCACCCCAAATCCTTACAATTATCTTTAACGGCTCAAAGAAACTTATTATTAAAAATTAAGAAAAGAAAAATAGTTTTGGGGAGATTAGGCCAAAATACATGGGAACAAATATTATATGCAATTGGCTCATTAAAAATTTATCAGGAAAACTAATGGGATAATGCCTATGGATGGAAAAAATAGGGTAATTTATACCGAACAAAAATATTTAATGAAATCTAAAAATTGGAAGACATATATGTTCCTGATAAAACATCCCTAATTCAAGTAGGTGAAGCTGGTACTACCAAATAAAGATATGAAATGAAATAAGATTTTAGTAGTTGTCATGATCAGCTATGAGCATTAGTTTTTCCTGTTATCCAATAAAAACCAAAAATTCCCTAATGATAAACCAAAATCCCGCACACGATTAATTACAAACGTTTTTTGACAAAGCATTTGTGGTAATAGGACGTGTGAACCAAAAATCTATTAATAGATACGAACACATTCCAACCGATTCCCAAAAAAAAAAAAAAAACTTGTATCAAATTTGAACGAGCATTTTGTATTTTTGATTTTGTTTCTTTCAAATAAATAATGTGATATATTCAAGCTTCTTTAGCTTACGCAACTAGTAGATTGATTTTTTGATGCATCAAACGTAAATCAATTGAATCCAACAATTCGTATGAGATTCATTTGAGTGAACTGTGAAAATCCATAATTACATTGTATTAGAGGATTTTTTTTTTTTGTTGGTAAAAACATTGTATTAGAGGATACTAATTCGTTTAGTAGACAACTGGCGATTACAAGTCACACATACGTCATAGATGATAGAATAAAGTTAGTTAAATGCAAATAAGCAAGTTCAAAGTTAGTTTTTTTTTAAAGGAGTTTAAAGTTAGTTATAACCGGTAACTTGTTCTCCAAGTTTTGATCTAGCTTTAACCACTTGTGTGTATATATATGAATCTTGTAACAAACTTGTAATTGTATTGACTTTCCTGTTTTCAGGCACTCCTTGTGCTTGAATTGTCAGGTTTTGTGAGTAATGAAATTTCATTTTAACTTCTTAAAAAAAAAAACAAACTTTCATGTTTATTTCAACGAACAAAACTTTTCAGTTACGTTCAATTAAATACATGAGTTTTCTTTGCTCATTTTCTCTTTAATGAATTTGATCTCCACACATGGTATCATAAGTCTTTCGTGAATTGGCTCACACTTTCATTTTTCTCTTGATAGTCTCTGACTCTTCTGGTAGAATCTTCTAAATTCTCTCTTTAATTTTTCTTTTCTTTATGCAAATTACACATTTTCCATTCGTGTTTCTTGCAATTTTCAACGATCTTCATCGTCTACCTTGAAGCTTTCTCCGTGTTTCCATGGCGCACAACAATATTGCTTCTACCAATACCAACAATGGCACTGCTGTAACAAATCCTTCACATAGTACTACCTCAGAGTACTATGTTCATCCTAGTGATGGACCAAATTCTGTTCCGGTCACATCTCCTTTGGATGGAAGCAACTATCTTGCTTGGGATCGAACGATGTGTCGTGCTTTAAGTGCTAAGAACATGTTTCAGTTCGTTGATTGAAGTATTCCAGTTCATGTACTTCATACTGCAAGTCGCAAAGCTTGTACTTCATGATCCAAGTCGCAAAGCTTGGGAACGATGCAATATTTTGATTCCCTCGTGGATTGCATATTCAGTGAGTTCTTAAATTGCATGCTCAATTGTTTTTGTTGAGAACATTCTTGATGGCTGGACAGAATTGAAAGAACGTTTCTCAAATTTTAGATTTTAGATTTTGTGTGGTTGTACTCTGGTACTCCACATTTTTCACATTGCATTCGAATTTTGGGCTAACCAGTTCGTAAAAGTGTCATGAACTGGTTCATGCAAATCGGTTTGTAATAATTTACCTCCATAATTCTTATCAAAAATAATTAATTTAATAATTGCTCTTAGAGAGCTAATAAATGCTCCTCATTAGCTAAAAAAATCATTTTATAATGCATCTCGACAAATTTTTTAATGTTATAAAAATAAAACAAGTATAGCAGTAATGAAGTTACAGTAAGAAGAATGATGTGTACCAACTTAGGCACATTATATAATTGTCTCTATTCACCATTCTTATTTATGGGTCCAATTTCAGAGTGTTTCCTCTTTAAAATTAAATGAGTTATCTCTTTCTTATTTTCTTGTATGTAGACAAACTAGTGATTACACCCGTGCAACGCACGGGAAGCAAGTTAATTATAAATATACACATTATATTTATAATATAGGGTTATGATAGAAGACACCTTTTGTGAAGGTGTCTTTTATCAAGTTACTCTATGAGCATTTGTTAAAAGACACCAACTACTTTTTATGAAGGTGTCTTTTATCAAAGTTATAACTAAAAAAGTGAAAATCACACCTTGAGGTGTGACTTGATAAAAGACACCACACTACTTTTTATGAAGGTGTCTTGTAACATAACCCTTATATATATATATATATATATATATATATATATATATATATATATATATATATATATATATATATATATATATATATATAGACACACACACACATACATATATATACTGTTATACTTAATGTAAAATACATTGATATTAACATATATGTATTAATGAAAATACATTATAAAATGTTAACTCAACAAATGAAATTTTTTGACTTATTTTATTTTTATACTTTACAATATATCTTACAACCCCTGTGTTTTTGAATTGCGGATTGAGAAATTGTGTATGAATTTAGTGTTTTTAATCATCTTAATTTTTGATGAGATAATTGTTCACTTAAGAGTATATCCTCTTATTGACAAAAAAAAAAAAAAAACAGAGAGGATATATCCTTTTGAACCCCATTTAACCATAGATAACTACATTTATAAAGTCATCACACATTTAATAGTCACATATAAATATTTGACTTGATTGATACGTATTATCCACTTATTTGATATTTGCAAGTCTTCCAAATATTTGAGGAAAATATATCTTCTTGCCACCGGTTTAACCACATGTAATAACTTTATAAAGTACCAACCTATCTAATAGTTTAACAGTATAATCTCATTACATATCAACGAAATCAAATCTTAAACAAAATAAGCCAGTGAAATAATATTTGTAAAGTAATTTGAGGGATCAAATGAGATAGAATGCACACAAAAATTAATAATTATAGTCAATCGTAAGAGTGAAAAATTCATGTGAAATTATTCATCCATCCAACACCAATAAAAAAGGCAGCAAAAGTTAGGAAAAAACACTAATCATGCTACCAAAACTTATTGTCAAATAACTTTTTGTCTAATCACACTATTAATTTAGATTCATGTAGATCACATGTTATATTTGTTCATACTTAATTTGTTTTAAATCATCTCTATATTATACAGTTGATTTATTTGTAAAGCTTAATGTAAAACAAAAAAAACACTCTGGATCATTGTCCTTCTATTATACCGAAAAAAATTACAAATATAAATTAAGAAATTACAATTTCATAATAGTATGTCATCCTCTTGTTCAGATTTAAGTTTTTGTCTAACTCTAGAATTTAGTGGCATCATATATTTGGATTTTGCCAAGGAACCAATCCAAAAATAAACATTGCACATTAGTCTTAAACAATATAATAGATGGTTCAAATGTTACATAATTGTTCAAATCTTACAAAGTTGAACATTCCCTACAGTAAAAAGGCTTCACCACATAAATTTAGTGTCAAATACTTGCTTATACTGAGATAATGTAACGGAGCATGTCCAGAGGAATCAGTTGTTGCTGCAAGAGAACTTGCTCTTTCTTAAATTGATGAATAGCCTGTGCACAAAAGCTATGGAGAAAGAAAAAAAAAACAAATAAACAAACAACTAAACAATTCAAATATCATGTGCACAAACAAAGTAGGACAATTTGTCCTAAAATCCCCACAATACTTTATCATACAGTTAATTCTATCCATCGATTTTCTCCAAAATTAGAAAACCTTTTTTCCACTATCAAAAACATTCTAAGTAAATCTTTCAATTGATGGTTTTGGAATACTCTTTTAGAAGATCCTAAAAAATAATCTCTGATATTGATTATGTCATATTTCTTCTAAAAACATATTCTCAACTCAACAGATCTAACAACTTTAACTTTTAAAAAAAATACCAAAATACTAATTCCTTATTTGTCTTCTATATAGGACATGCATTTATATGAGAAGCAAGCAATTTGCATTAAAAGTTAAAAATGAGTATAAAAAAAGTGACATATGAAACGAAGTAGACCAGATGCATGATATGGAAACCAACACAACGTTATATATAGAAGAAAGTTAAAAGCAGACGCATACACCTTTACACCAAACACCGAATCATCAAGTTACTTAGCATATAAGTTTAGTAATTTCTTAAGGCTATTATAAAAGGGCATGAACCAGTCATTGTGTAAAATCAATTTAAGTGAACGAAATATAGAGTTGAAGTTTTTTTTTTTTGTTTTTGAATGGCAATATAGAGTTGAAGTAAACTCTCTCCTCCTCTGTTCTTCTATGTTAGTGTGAGTTTGTGTTTTTGTATATGTCCCACTGATATCAAAATTTGTTTTTAGAGGAAAATCATCCAAACATAATCAATTCAATTCAAAATGTCAACCAAAACAACAACAACAACTACTAATACATGGATCAAATGATGTGATAATATAGGAAAAGACAATATAGGAAAAGAGGTTCTCTAATCAAACTTCACTTCAAATATATAAAAAAACTAAAGGTGATTGAAATTAATCACAAAAAGACAATGAAGAAAAAGACAAACCTTGCTCTTGCAACAAAAATCAGCATGTAGCAAGCTACTCCTTCGTGAAATCGATACTAAAGCCTACAAAGAAAAACATATACGAATGTACCCCCTAAGAAAGTTTAAGCTTTGAAATACATATTTGATCAGTACGAAAAAGAAAAAAAAAAGGCAAATATTTAGGATAAGGAAAGAAAAATTCCATAAAATTGAACTTACTTGCAAGCAACTTTACTAAGCTCTTAGGCTGCTTCCTTCTCAAACCTTCAAAAAATATCAAACTACAAAGAATAAGACAAAATTCCATATCATGTCAAAATATCAAATTAGAACAAATCTGTCAAATAAACTGTGTAATATTGGCACAAAAATACATTACTCAAACACAGCTATACTGGGAATGAAGCAAACTTGTCCCAAAAAATTCAAAAACAACGATTGAAGAAAAAGTAAGGGCTAGGTTAGAAATAAAATTTAGGGTTTTTTGATTTAATGGTGAAATTTGAGTAAGATAATGAAAGAAAGCCGCTTACCCTCAATGAAGAAGAGCTTTGTTACTATAGATTTGTCTGGTACAGTGCTAGAACGAAAACAAAGCCAATGAAAAGGAAGAAGTCAGCAGTGAAGAAGGAAGAGATAGTGAAAGAAGAAAAAGAAAGAAACAAATTGAGAGAGGGATGTTCGTTTGACCTTTTAAGGGGGAAATTTGAATCAGATAGAGAAATGATAGTTCAGAAATTGCAGAGCGGGATAAATTCGAATTTGAAATTGATGCCAAAACAAAACCTCACGCCTGTGTTTGTACAGTACATAGTTTGTTTTTCACCAAAAATGGTGTTTTTTTTGAGGTGGGGAAGGGGAAAAGATGAAAGCAAAGAAGGAAAAGAGAGAGAGGAAATATTCTTCTATTGGTCATCGACATGTAGCATCTTTTGTGTTTTTTTTTTTTTTTTGGGTGAAAACCATATACCTCAAGTGAAATGGGTCTCTTTTCCTTCTCTCTGAATGGTTAGTTGTTGAAAGCTATTTTAGGATAAAAAAAACATATTTTAATAAGTTGTGATTAATAGGTGTATTGCTTTATGAGATGTGACACGTGTCAATTGATACCCAAAACAGGGCTTCAAAAAGTCTAATATTAAGATCAGGAAGTGGACGACATGGCGAATTCAGATATACAACATTATAGTGGTCAATACATTGAGATTTGCTTTTCGTCCCAACATTTTCAGCAACACCATTCCAATTCCCATTATGATAATAGCTCTGCAACACAACAATAACTACTTAAATTATTTATCATGTCAAATAGAAAATATAAGACATGTTCAAGGTTTTGCTCTAATGATAGTTAATTTTATGCAACCTATAAATGTTTATAGTAATTTAACTTCATATTTCTTCTGAAAAATAATATTTTTAATTTAATATTTGCATCTTGGGAGCTAATAATTGCTCCTCAGTAGCTGAATTATTATTTTTTAATTTATCTGCAAATTTATATATCAGTTATACATTCAATAAAAAAAACGATAGGCAATACTTATATATATGTCTAGAATTATTTCTTATATCCTTTCTAAAATAATTAGAAAAATTGATAAAAATATATTCAAAAAATTTCAAATGCATAACATATGGAAAACATTATTACCCACTGAGAAAATTATGCCATCAAGATGCATTAAATCTAATTCAAATGAAAACACTACTGCTTGAAATAAAATCAATTAATTCAAAACAAACTATTATAGATCAAGAAGATTATATCTTAATTTTATAATTATTATAATTTAAGACGAAGACATAGTTTCATTCATACATACCTTTTTCCACATTAATCAAAGAAATCACACTCGTCGGAGACTTGTTTTGGACATTACAAAAACGAACAATAGAATAGATTATGATAGCCAAATTGTAGGAGCACAAGACAACATCAATGATTTTCATCTGAGCAATCCTGAAAAGTTAGCCTATGAATTAGGTTTTGTCGACATATAGATCTAAGCGAAAAAACAACAGTATGTTAACCATAGAAAAGATGCAAACTCAGACATAGATACAATCATTGACAGAATAAGACTAATGACCTTAGATTGAACATATTTATAGAATTGATTTTACTGAAATGAAATCACAAAGAATGTATTCCCCTTACATATTAAAATCAATTCAGTGTTACAAATAATGTGAGCATATATATGAATGAGACGAAGAGAGGTTGGGTGCAAGCGCCGCCAATCATACTATGAAAGTGAATCAAAGAACAAATTCATAGGGAGTTCATAAGAGGAGATTTTGGGATTAGGGTAAGGTTTTCATTTTTTGGGTCGGCCCAACGCATATCAAGGCCTAAGATAAATCATAAAATAAGGCCTTTTTATGATTAATAGTTATATTTAAGTAAAATTATTTAATTTTTATTTAAATTCTATTTCCAATCTTTTAAAAATCTAGTCATCTTGGTAAATAAAAAAATCACGATCATTAATTTAATTATTGTAGATTCTCAATGGGGGTTAGCTTTAGCGCCAAAGGCTATACTCCCACAATGATGCAAACAGATGTTTGAATTGAGGTTGAGAGATAAACCTGTGTTTGGTATATGACACGTTTTAAAAAGGATAATCTCCAATGAAAGGAACCTATGAGAAAACAAAAAAAATATTGTAGCGATTTCATTTTATATTTTATTTCAATCAATAATAAAGTTAATACATTTAATTTTTATTGAGAAAATTTTGATCTTAGTTAAAAATTTAAAGTTTTTAGAGATATTATTTATTTTCATTTTGATTATTATTAAAGTGAGATACTGAATGGTAAAATAAAAAACCATGATGATTTACGGACAAAGGCCTAATATTACATACATAACAAAAATCTCCAATGAAATATGAAATTTGAAAGACCACATATGTTTATAGTAAGGGTCATGTTAACCAGTGCCCCCGGGCACTGGTTAAGGAAGCTAAAAGAAGAAATTATAAATAAAAAAATACACTTTTTAGACTTTTAATGCATTGATTACACAACTATCAATGCAAATATTACTATATTTGCTTCCTTAACCAGTGCCCCGGGGGCACTGGTTAACACTTCCCTTATATAGTAAAATCATCCATAACTCAAGTAAGACAATTAGCAATAACCTTCCCCTCTCTAAAGATAAGAGACGCTTCGAAACAAAAACCTGTGACAAAGTTGACACACTTAGACCAGCGATTTTGAAGCATCCAAGGCACAACTTTAAGTTTTAAAAAAGCTTGAACTACCAACATAGAATCACTTTCAAGCTATAAACTACGACATTCCATAGTATGAGTTATTTCCATGGCCAACTTGGAAGCAATTAATTCATCATAAAGGGATTTAGTGATACCAACTTGCGTAAAAAAGCACCTAAAAAAGAACTATTATAATCTCTGAAGATTCCCAAAGAAGTAGAAATATCAAAAGAACCTCTAGAAGCACCTTCTCTGTTATTTTTGATCCAATACATGGTAGGAGCAATCAAATTAATCTAAATGATATTCAAAGTATTTTGGACATGACAAGTTGCCCCAAAAGATTTTATTATTTTGAACTCGTGGGAGTACTAATTAAATGTGCCTTTAAAAATATTTGTAGAGATCATGCAATAGATGATTCACATCCAACCCAGACATTACTAAACCGTAATTTATTTCTCTAAAATCAAACAATGTTAGTGATGACAGATAGAATAAAGTATTTTAATTGAGAGCTCTATTTTATGCTAATGATGGAAGTAAGGTGATTCAAAGGCAAATCATGACATAAAACGCATCGGATAATTTAAATTTATTTCTTTTCTTCAGATTAATATGAATGTTCATGAATATGTGATAGTAATATTACCTCTCGAAGTGCATAAACCTTTTGTTCATTCGCTTTTGATCACAAGAAAAACAAAGTAGTGATGCCTCTACACGTCGACATGAACAGATCATTTCTGGTGACTAGTATTAACAAATTCGATCAGCGCTTCAGAGAAACAATGGTTTGAAGTTAGGGCTTCTGAAAAGTGGTAATGAATTCCACACTCTATAGATTCGCTAATGCGCACCATATCTTATGGTGTTCTGCATTCCACTAAAACACATTGTACCTTATGGCATACTGTGTTTCGTAATTAAAAAATAAGTCATACTTATTAATTTAAATACTAGTAAGTCTCATTTATCAGTTTATAAATAAGTCTTACTTATTTCTTTGTTTCTCGCATCTATATTTTCTTTGTGTGTGACAATGTAGGTTCTTGTAACATTAATAATAATATTAAATCATATATTGATTTCCTTTGGTTTTTGTTGTAACAAGTTTTTCTCTTCCTTATTTCTCGCACTTCTTGTGGTTGAAAGACTAAGATGGTTGGTTAATATAATTCATTTTAGTTTCTTCAAAAAATAATATATTAAATCATATATTTATGATTTTAAACAGCAATAGGCATCTAGCAATACGTCGTTGCAACCCAAGTGACGAGAATATCATGTAATATGTCAAAACCTTTCCCTGATGATGATCATGTGTATAATTACATATTTTACCTTATATTTATATTAAACACAAAGCATATATTGTGTTTAAACGTATTGTACCTTACGGAATACTGTGTTTCGTAATTAAAGAATAAGTCATACTTCTGTTTTGTTAACCATGCTTATTTTGTCAGGCTCTCTCCACACATCTCTAACTAAAACCATTTGCTTGATTCCGAAGATCAATCAACCGGAATTTGTGAATCAATTTCGTCCGATATCGCTTTGCAACACTATTTATAAGATAGTGAGTAAGGTTGTTGTTGGGAGGCTTAAAGAATATATTCCTCATATTGTGTCATCGCATCAGACTGATTTTGTTCCGGGACGTAGTATACATGAGAATATCGTTGTGGCTCAAGAGTTGGCGCATAGCATGAATCGGATGAGAGGAAGAACGGGTTATTTTGTTATCAAAATTGATTTAGCAAAAGCATAGGACATATGAGTCGTGTCCGACTCAAATTAACCATTTGTTAGCTGCTGATCAAGCGGGGGTTACTTTTCCGTGCTTGATTAAGATGTAATTTCTTTTTCCGGGCTTCGGCCCTCCCTTTCATAAAAAAAAAAAAAGAAAAAGAATAAGTCATACTTATTAATTTAATTACGAATAAATCTCATTTATTAATTTATAAACAAGTCTTACTTATTTCTTTATTTCTCGCATCTATATGTCCTTTGTGTGTGACCATATAGGTTCTCGTAACATTGGTAATAAAATAAAAGCAAATATTTATTATTATAAAAGGCGATAGGCATCTAGTAATATCAGATGATGGAGCATCATATGATATTTCAGACTATGTTTTTAGTTACTTTTTTGCCTTTGAAGACTGATAAGAGGTCATTTGCAGGAGTTGTTCATGGTTTGAGGAACATGTAACTCCATAGGTATTTCGATTTTTTTTTTGTTGGCAAATTATGCAATTCTTCAAAGCAATACACCACATGAAGGATCAAGAGATATAAAGAATTTAGCTCAATGGTTCTTCTAAGGTTTTTGAAGACAATACAAGTTTGGGAAAATTTATCCCAAGTTTCAAAGCATCTCAAGACAGAAGAACGCTCGAAAAATGACGAAAGATGCATAATTTGCATCATGGCTACTACCCCATGCGCCCTGCGCATGGTCCATATGCCCTTGTGTGTGAAGCCATGCAACCCTGCACAATAGAAAGCCTTGGAGGAATCCTCATGCACCCCTGCATTTTTTTGCGGATAAAAATCACTTTCAGCTTGTTTTGTAAGCTGGACCAGAGGAAAAAAGCCAAGCTCGGGGGACTACCTCATGATGCTTATATACAGAGTGTAACACCCATAATAAGTTTATCTGGAATATTTAGCATGTGCGTTAACTTAGTACTAAATACATTGAAATTACAACATATTTTGGACCAAATGAATATATACATCATCAGAAGTTTGTACATCTGATAAAAATATCAACTGCCAAATACATATATCTGATAAGTATTTGAATACATAAAATATCTTCATCTGGTACGAAACGAGCTCTTGACGATAATCCATCCAACTGCATATCTGCCTCCTCTTGATGTGAGCAATCTGCTAATCTGTAAAATAAATAAATGGTTTGGGGTGAGACCTGATGTCTCAGTGAGTTCCATATATCCTAGGTTGTAGGAAATCTCGGGGGAAACTTACGGTCGCCAAAATACTAATTCCTCAACTGTGTTCTATCATAAGTCTATCCTAATGGATAAACATGTTCATATTCAGCTTTCATTTTAATGTTAGAGAGTTAGCGTTGAACAAACATTATTATCTGAATTGATTTTACGGAATGGATCCCGAGTGGAGTAACCATGGTCACCATTCCACTGCTATCCGGTGAAAACTCCTGAAAATATTATAATGTTAAAAAAGGATTGTTATTCCTAGGAATAAATTTAGTAAACAAACACACCCTAATACATAAATAAAAATGACAGAATATAAGATGTTGTTTGACTTGTCTCGATAAATATTTTTAAAATATTAATTTTAAATAATTTTTTACCAAAGATAATTAAATATAATAACGTTCAAAGTTGAACAATGGCATACATGAAGTGCTTGATTGCAACATGTATTTTCAAACTGATGAAGCATTGTTTATTTCTTTACCGACATATCCCTATTTATTTTACTTTTTTTTCTTCAATCATCAATAAATAATATGTTGAAAACATAAATTAATTCTCATCAAAGATAAAATTGTAAAATCAATAGTAATTACAATCAAATTTAAAATTTAACACTACTATCTTAGTTCCTTTTGTTAAAAACAAAAAAATTTCTTAGTTTCTGTAATTTAATCAAACAAATTACTAAAATGACATATACTTTGAGTCGGAGGTAGTAGTATATATATTTTTAAGGATGTTGATCTTTATATTTGTACACATTTACTTTATCTACATTTATAACGGTCTAATTTTTTTATCTATCTCGCTCTTTATCAATTTCGAAGATATAATTTTTACATTGAGTATCTTAACATAATGACTCATGTTAGCATTTCATTGATCACATCTATCATACCATAATTTTAAAAATTGGCTCGAACCGGCCGGTCCGACTAGGAACCGTTGAGTATGCTAGGTCGAGCCAAACATTTGATCGGTCATGTAATTAGACCGGTGCAAACTGGTGACTCGCTAAAAATCGGTTAAACTGATTACTCAACCGATTTTGGAAGCAACCCGATTTAATTATTACGCCCTCTGTCTCAAATTATGTCATTTTAGCAAAATTTATGTCTCAAATTATATGACATTTTACAATATCAAATTTATTACTTTCCCATAATGCCTTTTACTATTTATTACTTTTTTTTTTCAATTCTTTTAATTTATGTTTTCCATATCATTAATAACGATATTTTATTAAAATAATTTATGATTACTCTTTTTTATACAACTTTAATTGCACTTTTTTTTAGGGAACTTTAATTGCCTTTATTAATATATATGTGAAATTGCTAGAATGATATATAATTTGGGACACAAGGTAGAAGAATAAAATTTGAGTACCAATAAAAATAATGGTTTGATTAAGTTGTAAGAGAAGTCGATAGATACTTTGTATCAATGATATGATCAGCAAAAAATTAATCTATGATCAGCAAGGTTTGATACATACATCATGAACCAAAGATTCTTTTAAATTGTTTCAAGAAAACGGTTGACACAAGAAATATTAAAGTTTAGCCTAAATATTCTACAAGAATAATGTATTGACATATAAGCATAACCAGGAACAATTTGTTGAATCAGTAAGTACCATGACTGTGTTACCACAATATTTTCAGAAGTTAATTTGACTGCTGGTCCATATGAACTTATTGAAGCACAAAATCACAGTGGGGACATATACAATACACAGGAAACACTCACTTGACCAACAGGTTAATTGTAGTAACAGGTCCATAGCTTGCGGCGACACTCCAAAGCATTCAAAAATCCTCTATACAAATTCTTAATTCTCTTTATCAACAGTCACACTCACAAATCAACATACTTTGCTTGAATAAGAGATTTGTAAAACACTAGTAGAAAAAAGGGAGCATCTGCTTGTCCATAGACCTATGAATAAGAGATTAAGATATGTATAGGAAGCAGATGCAATATTATGATGTACATTTGTTTTGTATTCTTGACATAATATGATCATAGTTTTGCATGCCACAGAAAATAACTTGATTTAACACATAATATACTTTGAACTGCTCATGTTAGTAGTTATTTTAGCATATTAATATAAATGAATTTCCATTGATGAACAATTTCAAATTGCTGGTGTGATAGGCAAGTGAGAGTATGGGATCTGTGAAAAAATGAATAAGTTAGTGTTAATTGTTACAGCTGGAACTTCCAGTTCAGCTTAACTAAATCTGTTATCTAGTTCACTAATGGTTAACTAGTGTTGTGGCATTGTTTCTAGGTTGTTGAATCTTCCATGCCATTGTGTTTTGTCCATTCATCATATCATTGTGTTTTGTCCATTTATCATACATTCATCCACTATTGTTCTCATTTATATAGTGACTGCAGGATGATCTCATTCTCAGTCATCCTATATGTTATAATAATTTCATTTATTTATTGAGCTTTAAGTTTTGACTGTTCGGTCGTAATCGTAAGATCTGTAACGCATTGGCTGCGTGACTGTATTGTTCCCTGATCGCAGGGAATCGAGGTCTGAGTTTGAGACATCTATATTTTTTAAAATCCGATTCCTAAAATACTAATAAAAAATTATCTATCGAAGTATATTCTTGGAAACATCAACGGAAGCTCCAAATCACCAACCCTATACGAATGTTACAAGATGAATTATTCTTTTGTGGCATCCAAAATATTAAGCACTAGTGGAACGACCGTTAATAACCAAAACAGACTAACAAGTTCTGTTTGAATGAGCAAAAAATTAGTCTTAGAATATTTGAAGCTGCTCCAAATTCTGACTTCGGCTTCTTCAATTACTTACACCAACCGAATATTGTTTGCTACAAATTGCATCTAGTTTCTAGACAGCCCGATTGTACATCTTACCGAAAACCGTAAAACCTGACACATAGTGTGCTATGCATTCATTTTGTAAATAAAACCATGTTTTGTAGGCTCTTTCAGTGTCAATGGAGTAAGCATTAGACTACTGCTTCTACCTCTATATTTCATGATGTTTTGCTCATTCATCATATTTAACCAGATCTATCTCTACAAAAAAAAATAATAATAATCTTCTTGAAACACCTATACCCAGCTCTGTCTACAGAACCAGAAAGGTTTAGGACATTCACTAACCAAATCCTTAAGACAACATGTTTTTCTATCCCAAACAACCTATGACCATCAATATTAATCTACGCATTCAAAGATAATAGCTTCAATCACTGCAACATTTTTTTTACCTGGAATGCATTCTATGAGAACAAGAGCATCATATTGAATTACAATGCTTTACACATTCTGGTCTTTCCCCGGTTGGAGGCACCATCACACTCCCAATGTTTCTGCTAAACAAGGATCAGTTGTCTTGAAATGGCAACATCAGCATGAAGCAACACCTACTTGAATGAACTACTTTCAGAGCTTTCCCTACCCATGTAGAACCTAAACAATAGGTTGACTTGATTTATATACATAACAACACCAGAACATTTAGAAGAGAGCACATAAATCATGTTTAAAGACAAACCATGTACATCTATATCCTTCTGAGATTCCATATTAATATCATAGTTCAAGTTAATTGCAGTTATACAATTAACAAACTCATTCATAAAAACTCAAAGTATACAAAATAATAAAAAGGTTCCAATACACCTCAAGTATTCACAAATATGAAGCTGTATATTATTTTTGTCACCTTGAATTCAATGATCAACTGAATATTCTATCAAATCTATTGTTCCTCGTGGTCAATCTCTAATAAAATTCTTTTAAACTTGCAATTTCATACAACTGAATATTTCTTTGCTGAAAATTGCATCAAGTTACTAGACAAATTTGTTAATATAACTGGAAACTATATTTTGCAGTAAGGCAGTCCGAAAAACTGAAAGAAAGACTAGTTTGCTATAAATTGTTTACAAAAAACCGATGAGAAGTTCATTTCAAATTCCCACATTTTTAAATAATCTCTCAGCAAATTTCTAACTTATATCATAGCACATCACAAATACATTGTTGAACTCTCAACATTAATAAACCGTTGGTATGGTTAAAATATCAAAATGAACATAACAACACATGGATTTTAAGAAAAACCAAATTGATAGTGAGTACATTGTGTAGTCCATCATCCTCTGTAAATGCAATAAAAAGTAAATAAATTAACAAGTAAAAAAGATTAGACAACTTTCTTCAAAATTCAAAATAACCTAACATGTAAGAAGATATCACCTAAACCAGTCTTCTCTTACAGTAGACCTCTAGCAATCATTTCACGTAGTAGTTTCTCTGCCCTTTCGTTCTTATCATTTTCAAAGAGAGCGCGAATAATTGTTTCACAAGTTACAGCATCAGGAACGCATCCATTGTCTTCCATTTTTGACAGCAGGGCCTCAGCTTCATCGAGCAAACCCTTTAAACAAAGACCATTGATCATAATAGTATATGTCCAGACTGTTAAATTGTAGCCTTTAATCAAAAGATCCTGAAAAATCGCTTGTGCATCCTTAAGCCTTCCTAGTTTGCATAATCCATCAATAAGTGTATTGTATGTGTGCATATCTGGTTGAATGCCTTGGTCTTTAAAATTCTTGACCAATGCAATTGCCTTGTCAACATGATGGTTTTTACATAAAGCATGTAATAAGGAATTGTAAGTGATTACATTGGGAGGTTGGTCTCTATCACGCATTTGATCAAGAAGCTTCCAAGCATCAGAAACTCTCCCAGATTTGCACAAACCATCAATAAGAGAGTTGTAAGTTATTGTATTGGGTTTGCAATGCATTCCTTTAAAGAGATTGAAAGCTTCATTGACCATTTTAATCTTACATAATCCATTAATAATGATAGTGTAGCTGCGAACATTAGGTGTCGCTCTCCTTTTTCCTATGATGTTGAATACATGCTTTGCCTTATTGACTTCATTAACTAGGCAATAACCATCCATTAATGAATTGTATGTAACAACATCAGGTTCCACGCCTTCTTTCATCATCACAGCTATCACATTTTTAGCTTCTTTGATCTTTCCTTCCTTACATAGAACATCAACCAATAT
This sequence comes from Medicago sativa, assembly GCF_051527215.1. Lineage (NCBI taxonomy): Eukaryota > Viridiplantae > Streptophyta > Magnoliopsida > Fabales > Fabaceae > Medicago > Medicago sativa. Next base: position 59,769,389 of record NC_140756.1, read on the forward strand.
GTTAAAAGTATAAATATCTGGGTTGATGTTTTTCAATACCATTTGATGGAACAAACCAAATGCTTCTTTGAATTGACCAACAATGCAAAATCCATAGATTAGAGAATTGAAAGTGACAACATCAGGAGAAATTTTCTTTGTAATCATTTCAGAATATAACTCATATGCATCATTTACAAGTTTATCTTTGCACTAACCATGGATGATTGTGCTATACATTTCCACATCGGTGTTGGCCAATTTCCCTTCAATCTTTCTCAACATTTGCAAGGCCGCTCTTGTTTCCCCGATTTTACACAACCCATTGATCAAGGTCCTGTAGCTAACCTGGTTCAAGTGAAATCCAAGTGCAAGAACATAATCGTGAAAGTGCAAAGCTTCCTTGACCTTACCGTTAAGACACATACCATTGATAAGTGTATTGAAGGTTATGATATCTGGGTGATAACCTATTTTGAGTCTGGAATGGAGACTTTTATTTTTAGTTTATGCGTACTAGCTAATGACTTATTGACCCTCGTATATATTTTGATTAATTATTCTCTAATTAATTTTTTTTTGAAATGTTTATTCTCTAATTAATCGTGTCAAAAAAAAAATATTATTCTCTAATTATTTATTTTTTTGAAGGGTATTCTCTAATTATTTAAAATTTTATTTTTACTCGACCCAAAAATAAATAAAAAATATATTTTTAGTCTCTATAGAATAAAATTACATTTTAGTTTTTGTGACATTTTCCTTTAGCATTTTAAAGGACTGAACGAAATTTTTTTGCAAGGACTACAAATGTTTATTGAAAATTTTACAATGACTAAAAATAATGATGGAAAATTTTACAGAGGCTAAGATATGCGATTTTATTTTATATGGATTAATAATGAAATTATGAATATTTATAGGGATCATTTAGTTAACTAACCCTATATTTTTTTTAGACAATAACTTACTTGTATTTTTTCTTAAAGATTATTTGGACACTCTTAGTTAGTTTAAGTTTAATCATGCTTTACTACTAGTTTGTACACTCTTAAAGATTTAACTTGCTTGTACTAGTACACTCTTAATATCATTTTTATAAAATATCGATGATAATCTACACACCTTAGCATAATAAAAAGAACGGAAAGACGAGCACGTGAGTGCCCGTCTTTTCGTTAGTTATTATAAAAAAAATTACAGCTCACAATTTCTATGAATGAAAAATACTTCATCCATCTTAAAAAAAAAGTGTATATTTAGGAACACAAAATTTATTCTATGATGGATGTTGTTTTATTTTTTAGGGTTAAATATGGTTTTGGTCTTTTAAATATACCAACTTTTCGTTTTAGTTTCTCTATAATATTCCTTCAACTTTTAGTCTTATAAAATATTCAATCGTTACTTTTGATCCTTATTTTTAACTTAATTTTTGTATCTTTAATGAAATTGTGCATAAATGTGTAGAATGTAGTAAAAATCCCTCCCAAAAAAATTAAAATGTGTACAATGCCTAGTCGCATATAATTTGTTTTTTTTTTTTTTTTTGACAAAAGTCGCATATAATTTGTTGATCTGCACTCCTTCAATTACGTGCCCCAAATGTTCGTTGAAATGCCTAAGAATGACACCTTTAAATACTATTTTTAGATTAATTAAGGGACTTATGAATAGATGAGTGTTATTCGAACAACCATTTATGTGACAACTTTATGGACAACCATAAGTTTACAAAGAAAAGTATGTATTAACACGGAAATCAAAGCAATACAGATAGAAAGTAAAAACATAATGTGAGTATGAGAGAGAAGTTGTCACACAAGTTGTCAAAAAATGGTTGTAGAAATATCATTTCTCTTATGAATACTATAGACGAATTCATAATTCTCTCAATCTCATCAGAGACGAGACTTGTCATCATGTGGTTGAAGTGATCGCTTCAAAGACCATTTATAGGGCCCGTTTGTTTGGGATTTATTTTGGAAAAAAAAATTATTTTTTAACTAAAAAATCATTTTTTTATTTTTATAGTGTTTGTTGCATATTTTTTTTTTGACCGAAACAAAGTTAACTATTATCATTAATCATCTAATGTTCAATACAAGAAGGATAAGAATCAAAAATACGGTGACTAGCCCAAGAACAGGCCGCCCTAGCTAAACTATGAGCAACCATGTTCGCTTGTCTCCTAACAAACTTCACCTCGAAGTTGGAATGTAAAGATAACTGATAAATAATACTAGGAACAATAGCATAGAATTCCGAATCACCCTTGCACGGAGACGATAGAGCTTGCACTAGAGTAGATGAGTCGGACTCGAAGACAACCCGGTCCCATCTGTTCGCATCAGCAAAGTGAAGAGCCTCGAGTAAGGCTACTGCCTCCCCCTCCAAAACTGTCATATTTGCCCGCTGCCATTTTGTTTGAGCCCGAATAAATTGCCCGCGGGAGTCTCTAACACAACACGCAAAAGATGTAATATGGTTACGGTCATGGAACGCGGCATCCACATTGCACTTCAACCATGTCTCGCGTGGTTTCTCCCAAACTGAGCTGTTACCTTGCACTCTATTTTGTTGCATATTTTTTAAAAATCTATTTTGTTAAATAATTATTTTTAACCTCAAAATGTGTTGTTTTTGGATTTCCAAACTGTTATATTTGAATTTCCAAATTCTATTATCTACCGAAGTTGTTACTAGGTTGAGTCACGACCAGGTCGCTCTCTTTAAGACGTTTCGTGGCACTACCCAAAATTGTGCAAGGTAGACTATCAACCACGCCGCCTCCAGGATAAAACAAGCCCAGCTACAACTGTGCGGTTAACTACTGTACCGTAGAAAACCGTTCGAGAATTACACCTTCAATATGGTACAAAGACCACTCTTTTAATACTGAAACCACTTTAATATGGTATTATTATCATTCTATTATGGTGTTGAGACCACTCAAATATGGTGTTACCACCATTCTAACTTTAATTTCTCCAAAACATCAATATGGCACTACGACCACTCAAATATGGTGATACCACCATTTCTCCTCAAATAGAAAAATATTGAAATATTTTATATACCGTTAAGATCACTCTTAATTCCGACGGGACATTGTTTATTCCAAATAGGGACTATGATCTTAAAAGTACTCTTTATTCCGAATGGACATATATTACCGAAGGGACTATGTTTTTAAGACCATTCTTAATTCCGAAGGGACATTAAACCGAAAAAGGAACTTTGGTCTTAATAACACTCTTAATTCCGAAGGGACAGAAAGGAGTAGAAAAAGGAGAAGGACTTGTTAAACAAGTCGAAGGAGGGAGAAGAGAGGAAAGACTCGTCAACACAAGTCAAGAAAGGGAGAAGAGAGAAAGAGTTCCCGACAACTCAATGAAACTTTTTGGTGTGTGGAATGCACTGTGTGAGCTCTCTATTTATAGAAAAAATTCACAACTAATAAGTGAGAAACTTTGGGAACAAGTAATACATTACTTTGTCATTAAGTAATTCACATATTAGATCTAGTACAAAAATATCTCAATTGAGTACCAAAATATATTATATTGAGTACAAAAATATATTTTATTATGTACCAAAATATATTTCAGATCAAGCACCAAAATATTCTATATTGCGTTACAAAATGTTTTAGCAAAACTTGGGGACGTTACAAAATGTTTTAGCAAAACTTGGGGACTAAGAAAGCACTTTCTAATAATGATTAAATTAATTATTTAATTTATCATTTCCAAATAATACAATATATATCAATATATATTTTTCTCTAGTGCTTATGTACCCCCATTAATTAGAGGTACACCCCCACTATGTAAACACTACTAATGTGTGTGTTCCATCCGATGTGGGACTTCCACTTTTTTCAATTCACACAACACTAGTTCTACCCAACATGGGAATTTGTGTTTAGTCTTTTTAACTCAATTTCCACACATGTTCCAACAATCCCCCACTTGAATTTAAAAAATGGTTTCATAAATAACGTCAAAAACGTCTCCATAAGATTTGCTAGTAAATAAAGGTGTCGCCTACAACTTGAACCTCTGCATAGCGAGTAAAATTCTGATTAACAAGAGTTGCTTACAGCATTGAACTCTATCTCAGACATAGAACCCACACACAAACCTTTTCATAAGGTGTATTCTAAAAGCCCGTGCGTTAATTGCCTTGCACGTGTATCCCGGTTTAACGAACGCTCTAGGTATTCTGCCCCGAATACCATAGGAACCGGCCCTTAGTTCCACATTCGTATAGGTGAGTCTATCAAGAGTACTCTTGTAGCTATGTACTCCACTCCAAATAGAGTATAGATCTCATTAAGAGTTTCTATTATCTTATCCTTCTATCGCTGCAGGAATCATGCTTTCTTACTTTAACATAGCATGTTCTATCACTTGTAACTTGTTATTACCCATTGAACCTATTTCTTGGGATCTCCGGTCATGTAGGTCGGGTTACCATCACTTTTGACCTTTGGGCATTAGTCCCATCCTATTGGATGGGTTTAAGACTTTCTTTCTAGTAATTCCTTTCGTCAAAGGATTAACTAATTCTTTATCAGTACGTACATGATTTACTTTAACCGTTCCTTTTGAGAGTAGCTAGCTCTCTAACCCTTTATGTGTTCATGACTTAATAATCGTCTCTTACCATTGTGGTAACGATTCTCAATTTTGTAATAGCTGCAGACTATCACAATGAATTAACACTTATGGAAACAGTTTTACCCACTAAGGGTTCTCAACTAGCAAGTATCTTATCAACTTGTTTCTTCACTAGTTTTCTCTAGTGTTCTCATCCCAGATACATTCCATAGTGGACTGAGTCAATATCATTTGTTTCAACAAACAACTCATACAGTGATGCTCAATTTGCAGTCACTGGTCGCTTTAAGACTCATCTGAAGGATGTTCTATTTTGTATCTTGTAACATTCAAGTACAATAGGTTACTCCTCATAAAGTAATCCTAGAGTCATAGTCTTTTTAAAGCACCTCATGACTCTTTCTATAGCATGTCAATGCTTCTCATTTGTCTACTAGTAAACTTGCACAAGAGTTTTCGGACATCGGCAATGTCGGGTCTAATACATTCAGTGGCATACCTAAGTATTGCCAATGATGCTCACATTTGTTTTTCTAACTCCATCTCAAGTGTTCTTACACTTGATCATAATATATGATTGCAAGTTTACGGTGAAATAATTACATTTCCTTAAGATCTTCTCAACTTTGTGAGATTTATCAAAAAGGTTCTCTTTTATGATCTAGTAATCTTGAAACCAAGAATTACTTCAACTTTTTCTAGGTCTTTCTTATCAATGTTGTTGATAAACAATGATTTCACATAATTCATAACATGAATCTTTAAACCAAATATGAGCAAGTTGTCTTCATAGAGACATATGATCGTGCAAATATTATTTGTCACTTTCATTCACTTTGTACTCATTCGATAGCATTAGAATGCCAATTTTTCATGCCATTCCTCGAGAGTTTATTTTAGACCATACAAAGAATTATCTAACTTACATACCTTGTTTTTTTGTCCATGAATCACAAAATTTTTCAGGTTGTTCCATATAGATTTCTTCTTCTAGTTCACCATAAAAAGAGGCAACTTTCACATCCACTTGGAGTACTATCGAGTTATGAACGGCGGCTAAAGGGACTAGTACTCTTATGGATATGATTTTCGTGACTGGTGAATGAATGTCGAAAAAGTCTATATTTTTCTCTGTCTAAAACCTTTAACTACAAGGAGAGCCTTGTATTCATCAACCGTACCATCAGGTTTTAGTTCCTTTTTCCAAAATCCAAATACAACCGATTGGTTTTGCAACTATGAGACAAGTCAACCAAGTGTCATGTTTTGTTAGACTCTAGAAAATTCATTTCATCGTTTATTGTTTTTGCCATAATTCAGCATCCAATGAGGATATAACTTCTTTAAGGCTTAATGAATCTTCTTCCAATGTATAAACCAAGTTCATACTCTTTAGCAATTTTAGTTTTCTTACCTCCTTGAGGTTCTATAACATCCCGTACGATGTTCTCATAACTATTTATGATTACATGAATGTGATTAGATACAGTGCCCCCACTAGTTCTTAATTTTTAGAAGGGAATTTATTTTGCCCCCCACTAATGTCGTGCTCCCATTAGAGCCCCCACTAGTGCCCCCACTATTCTTTAGTTAAAGGGGTAAACATTTACATAGAAATCGACATCTTTTAAATTCTATGATCACTTTAACATTTAGGTCATAAAACCTATATGTTTCGTTATTTATCGCATACTCGATGCATACACATTCGTAAGCTCTACTAGTGAGTTCAACTCTCGGGGTCCAGAATCCAAATATAGTTCAGACAATCCCAAGTTCAAAATTAAGACATGTTGAATTGTCTTTTCTTCAAAAATTTCTTAATTAGAATTTTTTGTTCTTAGACTTGGGTACTCTATAAATTTCAATTTTCGTTATAAAAATTGAACATATCAAGCATATCAATTTTATTTTCCAAAATTCACAGTCATCAATAAATATGATAAAATATAATTTTATCATTTCTAGTTTATGTGCCATCAAGTTTACACATATCATAATTTATTATGTTTAGAGATTCATATTCTCTAAATTCTGATTTATATGAACTATTTGATTCATATATCTTGACTGCAATAAATAAAATTGTTTAGTCATATAACGTTGGAATTAAGTCCAAGTTACTCTAGTTTAAAATTAAACGTTTGTCCACATGATAAATTTTGACAAGTCAAATTTTAAAATCACACAACTAATAAAATAGAAGGAGAATTTAATTTTGAACATGTCATCAAAGCGCAGTCTTTTTCCACAAGAATGCATGAACACAAGTCTCTCATTAAGTCTGAATCAATTCAGTCTTATTCAATAGAAATCTGAAATTCAGATTCTTTCTAATATTTGTTTCAAACATTTTGAACAAATTTCTCATATAATTTCTAATTCATCAACATTTACAGGACATTTTAGATGGTGCATACTTAAGTTTTTTTTATTTTTATTTATTTATTTTTTTAAATTTGTTTGTCATAATTTTAAAGTCAATACAAACACTACTTTATCCATTATATTGTCAATTTTGCAATAAATTGAAAATCGTGTCAACACAACACAATTTTGCCATATGAATTGTCCAGTACATTATCAATTTCTGAAATCACGAATACTCAGTTTTAGAGTTTGTCTAAAAAGCTTTTATTTTGATTTACGATATAAGCACGCTTTAGAACATTTTTTTTTTCAGCTCTCTATTTATTTGATTGTTCCAGTAAAATAATTATATGATTAATATCTTGTCAAAAAAATAGATGTAGTATTTTTCTCACGTTGCAAAGTTGGATAATAATTTTTTTTTTTTAAGATTAAAACAAAAGCTGTATTTTATATTAAGCATATGCAAATCTTTGTTTATTATTGGTATAATAAAATAATCTAGAGATTAGTTTTAAAGATCTTTATATCAAGAATAAGATAATTTTTGTTTGTCAAAATTACTTTAATATTTTTCTCTTTATATCAAGAATAAGCTAATTTTTGTTTGTAAAGATTACTTTAATATTTTTCTCTCATCTACTGAGATAATTAAAATTGCTATTTTTATTTTAAAAATGATTTCTCTCTCAAATAATAGCCCAGTGGCTATATACTTACTTACCCTTTAAAAGTGAATAAGTAAGAAATTTGAGGTTAAAACCCCGTCTCCTAGACATTGCAATGCATAGTCCCTATCAATTGAAACACTTTCAACTTTTTTTGGAACAAGTCAAATGAAACACTTTCAACTTATTTTGAATATTGAATAATTTGATGAACTATTACTAGTTAGAATAAATAAATTATATCAATTATTTTATCAAAGTTACTTTTTATTAATTAAAAAAACTTAGGATAAACTTTTACACTCTTTTTCTTTTTATAAAAATTAGTTTTCTAAAACTTAGTTTGTGCCTTTTTTTCTGAATAATTCTTTTGGATCAACTTGGTATGTACCATTGAGAAATCATTTATATAAACTAGTATAATAAATAGAAAGTAAAAACATAGTTAAGTCGAACACAAAAAAATAAAATATAATAGTTACGCTAAAACAAAAAGAAACAGGGTGTATAAAAGTAAGAAGCAATAATAGTAGTATTTAGAATTAGGGCTCAACATGGCATTAAAATCAAAAGCCCATGAGAAAATCCTATAAATAGCAAGCAAACACGCTTTAACTCTGTTGAAAAACAATTGAAAGAAATCGAAACATGAAGCAAAAAAAATTGTAACCAAAAAAAGAAACATGAAAATCAAACCGTTCCCATTCGAAGGTTATGACGTGTTGGTGGTTTCGTTCGTATCGTTGCCGAATTCTTTTTTCGAATCACACTCTGTTCTGTCCCTTTCATCTTCAATGGTACGCTTCTGACTTTATCTTGATTTTCAGGTTTTAATTCTTGAGTTTTCATAAACCTTACACAATTGGTGCATGTTGCGAATTTTGTTGTTAGGCTAGCCATTCTCTCATTCTTGCTTATTCAACAACATTCAATCTTCTGCTTTAACAACAACAGCCCTATATAATTTTGTAAATCAAAATTTAACAAACCCTATAAATGTGTGAAACGCTGCAAGAACATTTTTTTTCCACACTTTATTAGCCTAAATGTTGAAACGGATAGGGTGCCTTGAGGACTTTAAAAAATTCATAATGTAGAGTTGGATGATATCTTTTATGACATGAATTGAATTCTTTACTGTGATTGCCTCTATGAGTTGAAATCAATTTTGGTAATTTGAAAAGGATGATATAATCCTAAGTAATGGATGGAAACGATGCATGTTACTTTTTCCTCCTTAAATTTTATAAATGTTGGGATGCCTAGGTGATTTTAAAGAAATCTACATTTTGTAAATGTTGAGATGCCTCGGTGATTTTACGATCTTGAGTGCAATTCTAGACTAGAATTGTCACTCAAATATGATATATGAGCCCGCGTTTTGAAATTATTATGATGCCTCAATGACCAGAAAAGAATTGACGGATATAATTTGTCCCATTAAACTTTGTAAATGTTGGGATGCCTCCGTGATTTTACGATCTTGAGTGCAATTATGGACTATGAATTGTCACTCAAATATATGAGCCTGAGTTTTGAAATTATTATGATGCCTCGATGACCCGAAAAGAATGGACGGATATAATTTGTCCCATTAAATTTTGTAAATGTTGGGATGCCTCGGTGATTTTACGATCTTGAGTGCAATTCTAGACTAGAATTGTCACTCAAATATATGAGCCTGAGTTTTGAAATTATTATGATGCCTCAATGACCCGAAAGGAATTGGTGGATATTATTTGACAATAACTTAATTAACCAGTTATAACATAAGCACTTTTTATCATATAATCAGAGACTATTTCTTTAAAATAAATAAATTATGCTGAAATTGTTTTCATAAGCTACCTTGAAGAGCTTATGAAAATAAGCTTAAAACAGCTTATGACATGTCATAAGCTCTTCCAAACAATCTCACAAGTGTTTATGCCAGCATGTAAGCTCAAATAAGTGTATGCTTGGTTCTGCGGTATTCAAAATTGATTTCGAGTGAATTGATTATGGATAAAAGTGAGTTGAATATAAAGTGATTTATGTTTGGATGTAGTTGTGTAATAGTGGATTTGACAATAACTTTTAGACTAACATCAATTGTAGAAGCCAAAAGCTACAAATTCTAGCTTCATGTAGAATCAATTCTACCTGATAAAATCAATTCTACAACCTTTAGAATCGCTTGAGTTCTGACCCTCCAAAATCAAAACCAAACATATGCCAAGTCTATCTAAACTTTCTCTTATCATAGATGTATGTTATGGGTTTGAGTTGTCTTGCAATTGGGTTTTCACAAGTTGATTCAAATGGTTTCTGTGGTTTTTTGTAGAGCAAAATGATGCGGTTGCAGACATATGCTGGTCTTAGTTTAATTGCCACTTTGGCTATTACATATCATGCATTTAACAGCAGAGGCCAGTTTTATCCGGCAATGGTTTATTTAGCAACTTCCAAGATCAGTTTGGTGCTTCTTCTCAACATGGCTCTAGTCATCATGTGTGCTATGTGGCAGTTAACTAAAAAGGTGTTTCTTGGTTCTCTTCGAGAAGCCGAGGTTGAGAGGCTTAATGAGCAAGCATGGAGGGAGGTTATGGAAATCCTCTTTGCAATTACTATCTTTAGACAGGATTTCTCTATTACATTCCTTGCCATGGTTACGGCACTCTTGTTAATCAAGGCTTTGCATTGGTTGGCTCAGAAGAGAGTAGAGTACATAGAGACTACACCTTCCGTGTCTGTTGTCTCAAGTTCGAATCATATCTTTTTTGGGGTTCCTTCTTCTTCTTGATGGCGCTTTTTTGTACAGTTCAGTGAAGCATTTACTAGCAACCAAGCAGGCTTCGGTTTCGATCTTCTTTTCTTTTGAGTAAGACATACTTCTTCCTTTTTTCCCCCTTCTCAAGTAGTCAATGACATTGTTAATTTTACTATGGAAAATTCTCTAACATAATTTCTGGAAGGATGGTAATGCTTTACTCTTAATTCAGTTCTGCTACAAATAGTACATGTTAATATATTAAAAACTCCATTATAGTTGAAAGTTATACGCAGAAAGTTGAGCTTATACACAGTTTCACATGTATAACTGTCTGATTTGATGCTTTCTGTGGTATCCAGAAGTTAAAAACATTTTTGTCAATTTAGAACAATTCTCTTTATAATGTTATAGGAGGTTTGGTATGGTTTTAATATAGTTTACTCTTCGCTGTTGTTTTGATATAAATATATGTTTCTATCTCAGGTACATGATACTAGCAACAACAACAGTAACAATTTTTGTAAAATATATTTTCTATGTCAGTGACATGCTTATGGAGGGGCAATGGGAAAAGAAACCAGTCTTCACGTTTTACTTGGAACTTGTTAGGGACTTGCTTCACTTGTCTATGTATACGTGCTTCTTTCTGGCAATTTTCATGTAAGTAATCACCTGTGTCTGAGTATTATTCCCTCGCATGATTTAAACTTCATAGCAGTATGTGCACTATAGAATCCATAGTATATGTTGTTTATTTTGAAAGCATTTCAAAAGGTTTTAAAGAGATCAAGTGCCACATTGCTCAGGGTAAAGAGCACTTTGGAGGTTTATAAGCCAAATAGTGCTAATGTCCAAATTTACATGTTTTGACTCATTGAAAGACTTGGTCCTGAATTTTTTGCTAGTAGCCCAGTATGCTTACGTTGTATGAATATTGACAACATATACACATAGGACAGAAATGAAGTTCCCTTAGTACAGCAGGACTAATCAGATTATTTAAGGTCCGAATTAAAAAATAACATATTGGATTCTAAATATTGATTTTTGGTTCAAATTTATAAAAGTTACACTTACATGTTGCAGGTAAGTTCATGGTTGCATTTAAAAAGCCAGTGGCATGCTTTTATGGGTGGTTAGAATCATTTGAGATTTTAATATTCCCTGAATTTTAGACTAAATGCAAGAACATGTAAGGTTCAGTGTTATTTATTCATGGCTAATAGGAATGATACCCTTGAAGATAGGAAAAGAGAATCAGTTCTGTAGGAGCTTCTAATATAATTAGCAGATTATTGTGATAATCTAACTGTCTTTTTTATTTATTGGACATGATACCTGGCTTTGATACGTCTGCTTTGCTCTCAAATATTTTCAACATGATAACTTTATAATTTCATACTTTTTATGCATCTTTCAGTAATACTTCTCTTTTTGAGATGTAAGGGAATTGTTTGGTTCACCTGTTTTTTATGCTTTTTTCTCTATCAATCTGATTAAGTATTCCAGCCTTACGGCTTTTGTCTTTACCTTCTGACTTTAATTTGATTTATCAGAAACTATGGTGTTCCTTTGCACTTAATGAGGGAGCTATACGAGACATTTAGGAACTTCAAAGTTCGTATTTCAGATTACCTACGTTATCGTAAGATCACTTCTAACATGAATGATCGGTTTCCAGATGCAACCCCTGAAGAGCTTAATTCGTGAGTTCTAAGATTAGCATTGCATCTATACTTATTACTTTGTTTTATGCATTTGAATCAATATTTTTAGATATGGCTATGCAGAAATGACGTAACCTGCATCATCTGTCGTGAAGAGATGACTACTGCAAAGAAGCTTCTATGCGGTCATCTTTTTCATGTTCATTGCCTCCGATCATAGCTAGAGCGGCAGCATACTTGCCCCACCTGCAGAGCACTGGTTGTCCCATCAGAATATGGAACAACTGCTACGGGGGGACAGCAAAGACCACAGTCAGATGCTCATCGACAAGGTAATCACATGATCAACAACTACTATAGTTAAACATTATTCATTAACATAAAAAACATGACAAACTACTACCTCCGTCCCTAAATATAGGAGCCTTTTGCAAAAATTACAGAGATTAAGAAAGTTGGTTGTAGTATTAAATTTGTATATAATTACTATTGTTTTTACAATTTTATCCTTAAGAGAGAGTTAATTTATGTTTTCAACATAATATTTATTTTTGATTGAAGAAAAAGATGCAAAATAAATAAGGGTATGTTGGTAAAGAAATAATTAATGTACTTGGAAATACCAAAGGGGTCTTATAATAAGGGACAATTTTTTTTCTCAAAAGGGTCTTATAATTAGGGACGGAGGTAGTATATTATTTCTAGGATACGGTGCTTTAGAGCAAAAAATGAAGAAATATAGTTGGAAGTATGATCCTGACAAACTATTGCACTTTGTATATGCGGTGCACCTTTCCAAACAGTGGCCTGCTATTTTATAAATTTTCTTAATTTCAACCCTACAAAAAAAATGTGAGCTCTTTGTTTTACCACTTGCAAAAAGTTCCCGTTAATTTTTTTTATTCATAATTTCATGTGAAGTACGTAAAAATACTCGTTGCTTAACTTCTGTGTTGAGACTCTTGAGAGTCTCACATTGATTGTGTTATGACCTGAAAAAATGTTTATAAGTGAGCAACATCCCTTCCCTTACAAGTCAATTTTGTAGGATTTAGTTAGGCTAAATTCAAATTTTTAGATGATATTAGAGCCTATCCTAGAATCATTAGGCTACCCGTAGTCACTTGGCTCACACTCAACTCAAGATGTCCAGTCTTGGTTGTGATGGGGTGTGTTGAGAGTCTCATATTGAATGTGATATGACTTGAAAAAGTATTCATAAGCCGTGGACATCTCTAACCTTACGAGCTGGTTTTGTGGAGTTGAATTAAGTCTAACCAAATTCTAAAATATTCGTACTTTTTTTGGGGTTCATTCACACAACTTACATGTTTAAATTATTTTTGAATGGGGAAATTTGATTACTTTAATCTGGAATATCACCCAGGGCCAGCGAGAACAAGGCTTGATTATACTTATTATATTTAAGTATTTTCTTATTTTAATACTAACCTCGAAAGAGAACAGGGGAAGGCACTGGAAGCTCAGCTCAAACTGAGGTTGGCGATGGGGTGGCTTGTGATAATTTGAGTCGGCATCAAGCAAGACTTCAAGCTGCAGCAGCACCAGCTTCAATATATGAGAAGTCTTATGTTTACCCTTCTCCAACTTTTGCATGGTAAGCAATCTATCATGCCAATATGCCTCTTTTCTATAGTTACTGAAAAACTCAATTTCATGCGTCTCTCTCATCTTATGAAAAATGGAAAAGGTGGGTTCAAAGTGGATTGTACTGGATGTATAATGAGATGCTAAGCAAAACTCTTAAATTAATAACGGCGACACGTCTTCTGTTTTTGCTTGAAAACAAATAAGAAAAGTGTCCTTCTGATTACTGCTTGAAGAGGAAAATACATAGAGCGATTCTATCTAGAATGAGGCTTATTACTTTTAGAATCTGGATTTAAATTGTAGGATAGGATATGTTTCTATGCAGTGAAATGTTTGGTTTATTCGATTGTTGTTCCTAAATTAAGATTGTTTCCTTTCTCTTTAAATGTTAAATCATGAAAACAACCTAACTCTACTTTTTGACGCTTTGTCATGGGAAGAATTAATGAACTGAACAATAAGATTTGTATAGTAAAGATGATACAAGAACTATTCCTTGAATCTAAGATGATCTTTGTTCACGAGGTGTCAGCTAGTGATAAGAGTTTGACCTTGTAACTTCAAGAAACAAAGTTTAATCCCTAGTTTAACCCCCCCGGAAACAGTTGTAAATGGTCATTAATGTAACTTTGATAATAACAACTAATAAAACATCTTTAATCTAAGACTGTTGTCTAATTTCTCAAACTTACAGCTCCCCTGGCTACACTCTTTATCCCCCGGTTCAAAGATCAGTGGTTCAATCATCTAATAATGCTGAGCTTGTGGAGAACAAGTTTCCAGTGAGCAAGCACAAAAGCAGTTTGTGATCCCTGGTGGACCAATGAATGCATCCTCGTCTCCAGTGCAAAGCTTCTATGTTCCACCATCTCAAACACATGCAGCTCACATGACTTATGGAGAGGGATCCCAGCTGGGAGCTCAAACAAAACTCCAGAACGAGGTACAATTGCATTCTTTGTGGCTGTTTACTTTCTAACAACATATTCTATTTTCACTTTCAATTTTTATTTTGTATATAGGTAGCTCGAATGACATTTGGTTATGGTTTTATCTTTTTAGTTGTGATATAGAGAAGATAGTAGCTAACTAGAGAGAATGCATTTCTAGAAATACTGAAAACGATGTCTTCAAATTTCACTTTCAATGTCTTCAATCTATTTTTAAATGCATTTACAAAAACTTAATGCCTTTTCTAATGTTTATTTATATTAGTAAAAATGAAAGCATAAAACAATAGAAGTAAACGGCCCCACTGTTTTTCAACAAGTGACATGTACTAATATCTTGATGATTAATTTTTTTATACGTGAAACCAATATCAACTTATGTTATGTTACTGCTAGAATTGTCACTCAAATATGATATATGAGCCCGCGTTTTGAAATTATTATGATGCCTCAATGACCAGAAAAGAATTGACAGATATAATTTGTCCCATTAAACTTTGTAAATGTTGGGATGCCTCCGTGATTTTACGATCTTGAGTGCAATTATGGACTATGAATTGTCACTCAAATATATGAGCTTGAGTTTTGAAAATTATTATGATGCCTCGATGACCCGAAAAGAATGGACGGATATAATTTGTCCCATTAAATTTTGTAAATGTTGGGATGCCTCGGTGATTTTACGATCTTGAGTGCAATTCTAGACTAGAATTGTCACTCAAATATATGAGCCTGAGTTTTGAAATTATTATGATGCCTCAATGACCCGAAAGGAATTGGTGGATATTATTTATCCCGTTAAATTTTGTAAATGTTGGGATGCCTCGGTGATTTTAAAGAAAACTACATTTTGTAAATGTTGAGATGCCTCATTGATTATATATGATCTTGAGTGCAATTCTAGACTATGAATTGTCACTCATAGATGATAGATGAGCCTGAGTTTTGAAATTATTATAATGCCTCGATGACCCGAAAGGAATTGATGGATATTATTTGTCCCATAAATATTGCAAGTGTTTGGATGCCTCGATGACCCATATGATATTTGAGCCTGAGTTTTGAAATTATTATGATGCCTCGATGACCCGAAAGGAATTGATGGATATTATTTGTCCCATAAATGTTACAAGATGCCTAGAAGACCCTGAAGCAAACATTCTGAACACTTTACCCATAATGTAAAGGTTTGATGATGCCTTAAATGTGAAATTGTTATGAATTGATATATGAGCCTGAGTTTTGAAATTATTATGATGCCTCGATGACCCGAAACGAATTGACGGATATTATTTGTCCCATTAAATTTTGTAAATGTTGGGATGCCTCGGTAATTTTATGATCTTGAGTGTAATTCTAGACTATGTGTAATTCTAGACTATGGATTGTCACTCAGATATGATACATGAGCCTGAGTTTTGAAATTATTATGATGCCTCGATGACCCGAAAGGAATTGGGGGATATTATTTGGCCCATTAAATTGTCACTCAAATATGTTATTTGAGCCTGAGTTTTGAAATTATTATGATGCCTCGATGACCCGAAAAGAATGGACGGATATAATTTGTCCCATTAAATTTTGTAAATGTTGGGATGCCTCGGTGATTTTATGATCTTGAGTGCAATTCTAGACACTATGAATCGTCACTCGTATATGATATATGAGCCTGAGTTTTGAAATTATTATGATGCCTCAATGACCTGAAAGGAATTGGTGGATATTATTTGTCCCGTTAAATTTTGTAAATATTGGGATGCCTCAGTGATTTTAAAGAAAACTACATTTTGTAAATGTTGAGATGCCTCATTGATTATATATGATCTTGAGTGCAATTCTAGACTATGAATTGTCACGCATAGATGATATATGAGCCTGAGTTTTGAAATTATTATAATGCCTCGATGACCCGAAAGGAGTTGATGGATATTATTTGTCCCATAAATGTTACAAGATGCCTAGAAGACGCTGAAGCAAACATTATGAACCCATAATGTAAAGGTTGGATGATGCCTTAAATGTGAAATTGTTATGAATTTTTATTCATTCATAATGTCTCTATGACCCGAAAAGAAATAATGGATATAATTTGTTTCATAAATGTTGCAAGCGTTTGGACGCCTCAATGACCCTAAAGGAAATATTTTGAACACTTTACTCATAGTGTAAAAATCGATGACCCTAATATGAATCTTTATTCATAATATAAGGGATGGATTCGTCATGCTTTTATAACCCTGAATGCAATTCTAGACTATCAATTTCCACTACGAGATGAAATGCAAGTTGCCTTGATGATCCTAAATGAATCAATGGATATTATATGTTCCATAAATGTTGCAAGTGTGTGGATGCCTCGATGACCCAAAGGAAACATTAAGAATACTTCACTCACAATGTAAAAGTTGTATTTTGCCTTAAATGTGATATTGTTATGAATTTTTAAGGGATGGATCCATTGTGTGCTTATTGCCACATTGAGATGGAATATAGGATGCCTCATTTGACCGTAAAAGGAACTTCATGAACACTGCAATCATAATTTAATGTTTGATGATGTCTTACATGGGAGGGATATTGATATGAATTTGTATTCAAAATATAAAGCTTTGTATTTCATGTTTGTTTCCATTGTAGAATCACACCAAACACACATCTGTGCTGAAGTTTCATTTTGTAGCTTCTCATAAATCGTGGCATTGGGACGTGCACCCAGTTGTGGAAAAGTCAATCCAAACATACATACTAGTATTCGTTGTGTTTTTATGGCATCGAGTTCACTTTTAGACTGTGATTTGTCATTGTGTGCTATATGGGATGCCTCATTACTTCTCTGCATTCCTCTTCAGAGGTTATGATGTGTTTAAATAAGATGAAACACACATTGTTCTTTAAAACATGCAATTTAAAAAATTTGCAGTTTCACCTTCAATGTAACATTTATACCTTTCTTGCTTTTCAGGTTTTAATTCTTGAATTTTTTAATAGTGGAATTGGTAGTACCAGAATGATTCAGCAAACTTTGCTTTTGTATGGAGACCCTTTTGATACTGATGTTTTGAAAGACAATTTGTTTGTTAGTCAAGGTAATGAAATTTTCACAAATCCTTTTGGTTTTATAATATTTGATGCATGTTGTTAGGCTAGCTATTTTTACAAGAACTTTCAATCTTCTGCTTTATACAAATATAGACAAACCCTTCATATATGAGCCTAAATTTTGAAATGGTTAGGGTGCCTTGACAACCCTAAAGTAGAAATTTTTTGTGTCTGGGAGATGAAATATGAGACTTAATTTTGCGTCTCTCCAGATGCCTCGATGAACTGTAATGAATCAATGGATATTACTTGTTGTATGAATTTTGTAAGTGTTGGGATGTATCGATGACCCTGTACAAAACTTCAGTCACACTTAACTCATAATGTAAAGGCTAGATTATGCCTTAAATGTGATATTGGTGTGGATTTTTATTCATTACGTAAGGGATGGTACCTGTTGCACTTTTATGACTCTCAATGAAATTCTAAGAATGTTCTTTTTGAGCCTACAAGTCGGTCAGCATAGTATGAGGGACTTTATAGTTTGAATGACTAGCCATCTAGTGTTAGTCTTGAGGGATAAATTATACTCTTAGCTTTTGGAGTCGAGGTATATTTGACAGACTCTATTGAAGGAGTTGATGAAGTTCTTCAAAAGTTCTTCAAAGGCATAAGCGATAATATTCAAAACGTTTTATAGTTATATGTTGCAACAATTTGAAAATCTTGCAATTTGGAGGTATTCTCATTATTCATAGATGATATATGAGCCTGAGTTTTGAAATTATTATAATGCCTCGATGACCCGAAAGGAATTGATGGATATTATTTGTTCCATAAATATTGCAAGTGTTTGGATGCCTCGATGACCCATATGATATTTGAGCCTGAGTTTTGAAATTATTATGATGCCTCGATGATCCGAAAGGAATTGATGGATATTATTTGTCCCATAAATGTTACAAGATGTCCCATAAATTCATAATGTAGATTTGGATGATATCTTTTATGACATGAATTGAATTCTTTACTGTGATTGCCTCAATGAGTTGAAATCAATTTTGGTAATTTGAAAAGGATGATATAATCCTATGTAATGGATGGAAACGATGCATATTAATTTTTCCTCCTTAAATTTTATAAATGTTATGCCTAGGTGATTTTAAAGAAATCTACATTTTGTAAATGTTGAGATGCCTCGGTGATTTTACGATCTTGAGTGCAATTCTAGACTAGAATTGTCTCTCAAATATGATATATGAGCCTGCGTTTTGAAATTATTATGATGCCTCGATGACCCGAAAAGAATTGACTGATATTATTTGTGCCATTAAATTTTGTAAATGTTGGATGTGATTTTAAAGAAATCTACATTTTGTAAATGTTGGGATGCCTCGGTGATTTTACGATCTTGAGTGCAATTCTAGACTAGAATTGTCACTCAAATATGATATATGAGCCTGAGTTTTGAAATTATTATGATGCCTAGATGACCCGTAAAGAATTGACGGATATTATTTGTCCCATTAAATTTTGTAAATGTTGGGATGCCTCGGTAATTTTATGATCTTGAGTGTAATTCTAGACTATGAATTGTCACTCAGATATGATACATGAGCCTGAGTTTTGACATTATTATGATGTCTCGATGACCCGAAAGGAATTGGTGGATATTATTTGTCCCATTAAATTTTGTAAATGTTGGGATGCCTAGGTGATTTTATGATATTGAGTGCAATTCTAGACTATGAATTGTCACTCAAATATGTTATATGAGCCTGAGTTTTGAAATTATTATGATGCCTCGATGACCCGAAAAGAATGGACGGATATAATTTGTCCCATTAAATTTTGTAAATGTCGGGATGCCTCGGTGATTTTATGATCTTGAGTGCAATTCTAGACCCTATGAATCGTCACTCGTATATGATATATGAGCCTGAGTTTTGAAATTATTATGATGCCTAAAGGACCCGAAAGGAATTGGTGGATATTATTTGTCCCGTTAAATTTTGTAAATGTTGGGATGCCTCAGTGATTTTAAAGAAAACTACATTTTGTAAATGTTGAGATGCCTCATTGATTATATATGATCTTGAGTGCAATTCTAGACTATGAATTGTCACTCATAGATGATATATGAGCCTGAGTTTTGAAATTATTATAATGCCTCGATGACCCGAAATGAATTGATGGATATTATTTGTCCCATAAATGTTACAAGATGCCTAGAAGAACCTGATGCAAACATTATGAACACTTTACCCATAATGTAAAGGTTGGATGATGCCTTAAATGTGAAATTGTTATGAATTTTTATTCATTCATAATGCCTCCATGACCCGAAAAGAAATAATGGATATGATTTGTTTCATAAATGTTGCAAGCGTTTGGACGCCTCAATGACCCTAAAGGAAATATTTTGAACACTTTACTCATAGTGTAAAAATCGATGACCCTAATATGAATCTTTATTCATAATATAAGGGATGGATCCGTCGTGCTTTTATAACCCTGAATGCAATTCTAGACTATCAATTTCCACTACGAGATGAAATTCAAGATGCCTTGATGATCCTAAATGAATCAATGGATATTATATGTTCCATAAATGTTGCAAGTGTGTGGATGCCTCGATGACCCTAAAGGAAACATTAAGAATACTTCACTCACAATGTAAAAGTTGTATGATGCCTTAAATGTGATATTGTTATGAATTTTTAAGGGATGGATCCATTGTGTGCTTATTGCCACATTGAGATGGAATATAGGATGCCTCATTTGACCCTAAAAGGAACATCATGAACACTGCAATCATAATTTAATGTTTGATGATGTCTTACATGGGAGGGATATTGATATGAATTTGTATTCAAAATATAAAGCTTTGTATTTCATGTTTGTTTCCATTGTAGAATCACACCAAACACACATCTGTGCTGAAGTTTCATTTTGTAGCTTCTCATAAATCGTGGCATTGGGACGTGCACCCAGTTGTGGAAAAGTCAATCCAAACATACATACTAGTATTCGTTGTGTTTTTATGGCATCGAGTTCACTTTTAGACTGTGATTTGTCATTGTGTGCTATATGGGATGCCTCATTACTTCTCTGCATTCCTCTTCAGAGGTTATGATGTGTTTAAATAAGATGAAACACACATTGTTCGGTCCTTTCATCTTCTTTAAAACATGCAATTTAAAAAATTTGCAGTTTCACCTTCAATGTAACATTTATACCTTTCTTGTTTTTCAGGTTTTAATTCTTGAATTTTTTAATAGTGGAATTGGTAGTACCAGAATGATTCAGCAAACTTTGCTTTTGTATGGAGACCCTTTTGATACTGATGTTTTGAAAGACAATTTGTTTGTTAGTCAAGGTAATGAAATTTTCACAAATCCTTTTGGTTTTATAATATTTGATGCATGTTGTTAGGCTAGCTATTTTTACAAGAACTTTCAATCTTCTGCTTTATACAAATATAGACAAACCCTTCATATATGAGCCTAAATTTTGAAATGGTTAGGGTGCCTTGACAACCCTAAAGTAGAAATTTTTTGTGTCTGGGAGATGAAATATGAGACTTAATTTTGTGTCTCTCCAGATGCCTCGATGAACTGTAATGAATCAATGGATATTACTTGTTGTATGAATTTTGTAAGTGTTGGGATGTATCGATGACCCTGTACAAAACTTCAGTCACACTTAACTCATAATGTAAAGGCTAGATTATGCCTTAAATGTGATATTGGTGTGGATTTTTATTCATTACGTAAGGGATGGTACCTGTTGCACTTTTATGACTCTCAATGAAATTCTAAGAATGTTCTTTTTGAGCCTACAAGTCGGTCAGCATAGTATGAGGGACTTTATAGTTTGAGTGACTAGCCGTCTAGTGTTAGTCTTGAGGGATAAATTATACTCTTAGCTTTTGGAGTCGAGGTATATTTGACAGACTCTATCGAAGGAGTTGATGAAGTTCTTCAATAGTTCTTCAAAGACATAAGCGATAATATTCAAAACGTTTTATAGTTATATGTTGCAACAATTTGAAAATCTTGCAATTTGGAGGTATTCTCATTATTCATAGATGATATATGAGCCTGAGTTTTGAAATTATTATAATGCCTCGATGACCCGAAAGGAATTGATGGATATTATCTGTCCCATAAATATTGCAAGTGTTTGGATGCCTCGATGACCCATATGATATTTGAGCCTGAGTTTTGAAATTATTATGATGCCTCGATGATCCGAAAGGAATTGATGGATATTATTTGTCCCATAAATGTTACAAGATGTCCCATAAATTCATAATGTAGATTTGGATGATATCTTTTATGACATGAATTGAATTCTTTACTGTGATTGCCTCAATGAGTTGAAATCAATTTTGGTAATTTGAAAAGGATGATATAATCCTATGTAATGGATGGAAACGATGCATATTAATTTTTCCTCCTTAAATTTTATAAATGTTATGCCTAGGTGATTTTAAAGAAATCTACATTTTGTAAATGTTGAGATGCCTCGGTGATTTTACGATCTTGAGTGCAATTCTAGACTAGAATTGTCACTCAAATATGATATATGAGCCTGCGTTTTGAAATTATTATGATGCCTCGATGACCCGAAAAGAATTGACTGATATTATTTGTCCCATTAAATTTTGTAAATGTTGGATGTGATTTTAAAGAAATCTACATTTTGTAAATGTTGGGATGCCTCGGTGATTTTACGATCTTGAGTGCAATTCTAGACTAGAATTGTCACTCAAATATGATATATGAGCCTGAGTTTTGAAATTATTATGATGCCTAGATGACCCGTAAAGAATTGACGGATATTATTTGTCCCATTAAATTTTGTAAATGTTGGGATGCCTCGGTAATTTTATGATCTTGAGTGTAATTCTAGACTATGAATTGTCACTCATATATGATACATGAGCCTGAGTTTTGACATTATTATGATGTCTCGATGACCCGAAAGGAATTGGTGGATATTATTTGTCCCATTAAATTTTGTAAATGTTGGGATGCCTAGGTGATTTTATGATATTGAGTGCAATTCTAGACTATGAATTGTCACTCAAATATGTTATATGAGCCTGAGTTTTGAAATTATTATGATGCCTCGATGACCCGAAAAGAATGGACGGATATAATTTGTCCCATTAAATTTTGTAAATGTTGGGATGCCTCGGTGATTTTATGATCTTGAGTGCAATTCTAGACCCTATGAATCGTCACTCGTATATGATATATGAGCCAGAGTTTTGAAATTATTATGATGCCTAAAGGACCCGAAAGGAATTGGTGGATATTATTTGTCCCGTTAAATTTTGTAAATGTTGGGATGCCTCGGTGATTTTAAAGAAAACTACATTTTGTAAATGTTGAGATGCCTCATTGATTATATATGATCTTGAGTGCAATTCTAGACTATGAATTGTCACTCATAGATGATATATGAGCCTGAGTTTTGAAATTATTATAATGCCTCGATGACCCGAAATGAATTGATGGATATTATTTGTCCCATAAATGTTACAAGATGCCTAGAAGAACCTGATGCAAACATTATGAACACTTTACCCATAATGTAAAGGTTGGATGATGCCTTAAATGTGAAATTGTTATGAATTTTTATTCATTCATAATGCCTCCATGACCCGAAAAGAAATAATGGATATGATTTGTTTCATAAATGTTGCAAGCGTTTGGACGCCTCAATGACCCTAAAGGAAATATTTTGAACACTTTACTCATAGTGTAAAAATCGATGACCCTAATATGAATCTTTATTCATAATATAAGGGATGGATCCGTCGTGCTTTTATAACCCTGAATGCAATTCTAGACTATCAATTTCCACTACGAGATGAAATTCAAGATGCCTTGATGATCCTAAATGAATCAATGGATATTATATGTTCCATAAATGTTGCAAGTGTGTGGATGCCTCGATGACCCAAAGGAAACATTAAGAATACTTCACTCACAATGTAAAAGTTGTATGATGCCTTAAATGTGATATTGTTATGAATTTTTAAGGGATGGATCCATTGTGTGCTTTTTTGACCCTGAATGCAATTCTAAATTGTAAATTGGCACATTGAGATGGAATATATGATGCCTCATTTGGTCCTTTCTTTGATTTTTCAATGTTCTTTATTTTGTTCATATAATATGAACTATTTAGATGGAAAATTATCCTCCTGTTCCTTGATACATTCAAACTATTCAAAAAGTGGCTTTGATTAGAATAAACCGATCACAAGATACTCCAAGAGTTGAAGGGTAGCAAAGCACTTTAGACTACTGTCCGTAACCAAGCTTACTGGTTTACAGTGTTCATTGCATAACTACCTTTCTCTTATGCAAAAACGCCAGGCTATATAGATAGATGTATTGAGGGACAACTTTAATTATCCACAATTAATTTAATGTTTTACCATTAAAAGGGATATGCAAATTTCTTAGTGTTGCTGTTATAACAACAATCATTTCATTGTTTCAGTCAAAAGATGTATTTCTTATAGCTTGATTTATCCTTCTTGTATTTAGGGACAGTTGAATCTCAATAAGTAACTTCTTCGGTAGACATAGCATATAGAAACGTCTTAAAATTGTTGTTTTTGGATTTCCAAACTGTTATATTTGAATTTCCAAATTCTATTATCTACCGAAGTTGTTACTAGGTTGAGTCACGACCAGGTCGCTCTCTTTAAGACGTTTCGTGGCACTACCCAAAATTGTGCAAGGTAGACTATCAACCACGCCGCCTCCAGGATAAAACAAGCCCAACTACAACTGTGCGGTTAACTACTGCACCGTAGAAAACCGTTCGAGAATTACACCTTCAATATGGTACAAAGACCACTCTTTTAATACTGAAACCACTTTAATATGGTATTATTACCATTCTATTATGGTGCTGAGAGCACTCAAATATGGTGTTACCACCATTCTAACTTTAATTTCTCCAAAACATCAATATGGCACTACGACCACTCAAATATGGTGATACCACCATTTCTCCTCAAATAGAAAAATATTGAAATATTTTATATACCGTTAAGATCACTCCTAATTCCGACGGGATATTGTTTATTCCAAATAGGGACTATGATCTTAAAAGTACTTTTTATTCCGAAGGGACATATATTACCGAAGGGACTATGTTTTTAAGACCATTCTTAATTCCGAAGGGACATTAAACCGAAAAAGGAACTATGGTATTAATAACACACTATGGTATTAATAACACTCTTAGTTCCGAAGGGACAGAAAGGAGTAGAAAAAGGAGAAGGACTTGTTAAACAAGTCGAAGGAGGGAGAAGAGAGGAAAGACTCGTCAACACAAGTCAAGAAAGGGAGAAGAGAGAAAGAGTTCTCGTCAACTCAATGAAACTCTTTGGTGTGTGGAATGCACTGTGTGAGCTATCTATTTATAGAAAAAATTCACAACTAATAAGTGAGAAACTTTGGGAACAAGTAATACATTACTTTGTGTAATTCACATATTAGATCTAGTACAAAAATATCTCAATTGAGTACCAAAATATATTTCAGATCAAGCACCAAAATATTCTAGATTGCGTTACAAAATATTTTAGCAAAACTTGGGGACTAAGAAAACACTTTCTAATAATGATTAAATTAATTATTTAATTTATCATTTCCAAATAATAAAATATATATCAATATATATTTTTCTCTAGTGCTTATTGATGTAAGTTTTTCCTACATGTCATAAATCTATATATACATTAGTATAGTATAGGATCGTTTCCACAGGGAGTTACGTTAATCATAAGCATTTTCACAATAGTTCTCATTAAGGGTTTGGATATAAATTGTTTGTTTGTAAAACTATATTCCTACATGACATAAAAGTAAAAACGAGAGGAGATTGAACTATTTCGCTTGCGGTATAAGATAACAACCAAGCATAACATTAGCAATCTCTCGATCAATTAACAGACTCTAGCTTTAGAACCAATATTATCACAATCATTTCTACAGCATCCTTCGTGTCCAAAGCGACATCGTTATTTCTAAGTTAGCGTTTAAACATTCGTGTCCAAATTCCTTAAACGATAACAAAGTCGATCGGATAACTTAATCGACCGTGTCCAGCCTGATTAAGTATCCGAAAGCATTAAGTTCTTGATTAAAAGCAATTATCAAAGGTTTACAAGCTTGTCAAGAGTGTTATAACATAAGATAGATTGTTATTATAGTTCTAGATTCAAGAGTTTGTGTCCAAATCATCTTGAATCTCTTTGAAAGCATTAAACATAATAATAACAACAATATTGAATCATTAAGCTAGAACCTTATGTATTAAAAGATCAAAAGATTACATAATAGCTTGTTTAGTTACCTCAATACTACAAGAGTAGATAATAGCTACACATAGACATGTAAACTATGCAAGAGATGAAGGAAAGATGAAGATTCCATGTCAAGATCCTTCGTGTCCAAAGTGATCTTGAGTTGAATCTACTCCTCAACAACTTGCTTTGTGTTTCTCTCTTGAAATAGCTCTAACCTCTCTCTTAGAATGTATGAAAATATCTTAATAAAACAGTGAATGACCTAAAAGAGAGGTTAGAATGCTATTTATATGGGCCTGTGTTTTTGTACCTACGCTAATAGCGCCATTTACGCTAATAGCGTGGTATGTCGGCCTATAAACTGGCCAATGGGCTGTTGCCACGTTGGCCTTGCCCTGGTTCTACGCTCCAGCCACGCTCATGGCGTGGCTTTCTGGACTCTTTACGCTAATAGTGTGTCTCACGCTAATGGCGTGTTTCTTCATGGCCTGCTACGCTCCAGGTACGCTATTAGCGTATCTTTCGGGAGTGATTACGCTAATAGCGTAGCTTACGCTAATAGCGTGTTCTTCACAAGTGCTCCAGATTCACGCTCCAGGTGCGCCATTGGCGTACCTTTCTGACCTTGGGCTTTTCTTCCTCACGCTAATAGCGTAGGACACGCTAATGGCGTGGCTTCCTTGAATTTTGACTTTTCTTGCTCCTTGCTTGTATTTTCCTGCACAAAAAGGGTAGAATAAGGCTTAAAAGCATAAATGACATATTAACACAATATTTGGAGTTTTCCATAGAGAATCTTGCAAAACAAGTCACTAAAATGCCTAAACTCCTATATGAAATATATCACTTTTAAACACTTATCACTTATGTACCCCCATTAATTAGAGGTACACCCCCACTATATAAACACTACTAATGTATGTGTTCCATCCGATGTGAGACTTTCACTTTTTTCAATTCACACAACACTAGTTCTACCCAACATGGGAATTTGTGTTTAGTCTTTTTAACTCAATTTCCACACATGTTCCAACAAAATGAAAAGCTATTCCAAGTAACTTTTTTGAAATCTATTATTATTTATTTAAATACAAGGAACTCAAGTGTAAGAGCTTCAAATCATAAAAAAAAATGATTTATATGATAGTAAACAAACATAAATAGTTTTATACTCCCTCAGTTCCTTTTTAAGTGTCGTTTTAGAAAATTTCCACGAAAATAGCAACAAGAATTTTTGCACGTTTTCTTCCTATTATACCATCAATTTAATCCACCAATATATTTCTATTTTTTGGCATACACTTTATCTTTCCAATAAATTTAATATGTTATATTTTTCTCGTAACAAACATTTGTTTTTTTTTTTTAAGATCGTAACAAACATTTGTTACTTACTATCTTTTTCTCCAACAATTTTTTTTTCACACTCTTTCTCATAACAAACAATTGTCAATTTTCTAAATATTGTGCATATCTCTTTAATTAATTTAAGTCAATATAAAAATTACTCCAACTTCACATTAATCAACACCTAAGAAAAAAATTAACTTTCCTCCAACTCCTTTAATCAAAATTAAGGCTTCAACTATGGCTTCAACCAATGCTAGATCCACACTGGATGAAGATAACTTAGTAGAGCAGACAGAAAAGAGCAACAATGGTACTGGTACAAAACTTTAACTCTTAATGAAATCATTATTATATGTAACAAAACTCTGTTTAGATATGAAGATAACAAGAAACAAATTTTGTTTTAAAAAAAAATAACTTTGTTCAAAAATACAAACTTTAGTTTTCCAAATATATAACATTAATTAGTTTTATTAAAAAAGATAAAAGCAACCAAAACGACAGTTAATTAGGAACAAAAAAATCACCCTAAAACGACACTTAAAAAGGAACGGTGGGAGTATTTATTTTTGAAAAATCTTTAAAAAATATCTTTAGATTCTTTTAACCTAAAATCTTTTTTTTAAGCTGAAACAAACGCACCCATAGTCAACGTCGATTAGAGCAAACACCTACAAAATCATTTTTTCGTAGTTGGATGACATTAAAGACCGCGGATCTCACAATATTATTGAAATTCAATCATTTGGGGAAGAAATTTTTAGATTTTGAATTTCATTTTGAGAACACCATATTGACTCGTAATATTTCTATATGTATCATTTTCGCTAGTGCATATCTCAAAATGGGTATGTCCCAACTCATCATATTCGTGAGTGTGTCAATGGGTACCCAATGGGTAGGGTACTATAGTACCTTTCCCCATACCCGCGTTTGTAAAAAATACCCGTACCCTCGCCCGTACCCTCGTGGGTAATAACTTTAGTGCCCTTCCCCGTACCCTATGGGCACCTAAGTACCCATACCCGCCCCGCACTTTAACTATGAAAAGACAATAAAATATATCACAATTGAAAATAAAACTATGGTTCCAAAATTTTCAAATCAACTTAGAAAATAGTACGAACCATAATATTTAGCTAAGTAAAAAGACATCCAAAATATTCCTCGAAAATAAAAGTAAAAACATTCAAAATACATATAAAAAAGTGCATACTAAAATAAACATCAAATTGATTTAAGGTATGAAGGGAATGATGAAACCATTACTATATTAGTTTTAAGGTTTAGGTATAGACGTAAATAGCTAAATAAATTAAATAATTATGCACCAAAAATAAATAAAGTATTTATTATATTATATAAATATGTATATGCGGGTTGCGGGGCTGGGTAGTATAGTACCCTTACCCGCACCCATACCCACTTAAATTTTCGGGTAATTACCCGGACCCAAACCCATACCCATGAAAGCGGGGTTTTACCCTACCCATTGTGGGTTTTTTTTGCGGGTGCCCATCGGACCTGGGTCCAATTGCCATCCCTATATGTCATCATAATTTTAGTTTTTGAATGAATGAAACTTATTTTTATTGTGGAAAAAAAAACAGAGAAGAAAAACTTCAAAGATGAATGAACATTGCTCCAAGAACCGAGACACTTTTTTTACTCTAAGCACAATTAGTTTGACAAAATGATAGGAATTGATTTTGTTGTTTTTGGATTTCCAAACTGTTGTATTTGGATTTCCAAATTCTATCATCTACCGAAGTTGTTACTAGGTTGAGTCACGACCAGGTCGCTTTCTTTAAGACGTTTCGTGGCACTACTCAAAATTGTGCAAGGTAGACTATCAACCACGCCGCCTCCAGGATAAAACAAGCCCAGCTACAACTGTTCGATTAACTACTGCACTGTAGAAAATCGTTCGAGAATTACACCGTCAAATATGGTACTAAGACCACTCTTTAATACTGAAACCACTTTAATATGGTATTGTTACCACTCTATTATGGTGCTAAGACCACTCAAATATGGTGTTACCACCATTCTAACCTTAATATCTCCAAAGTATCAATATGGCGCTACGACCACTCAAATATGGTGTTACCACCATTTCTCCTCAAATAAAAATATTGAATAATTTTTATATACCGTTAAGATCATTCTTGATTCCGACAGGACATTGTTTATTCCAAATAGGGACTATGATCTTAAAAGTATTCTTTATTCCGAAGGGACATATATTATCGAAGGGACTATGAACTTAAGACCATTCTTAATTCCGAAGGGACATTAAACCGAAAAGGGACTATGGTCTTAAGAACTCTCTTAAAAATATGATTCAATCGATTGATCGAAGCCACTCGATACGGTACGTAACCGCTCTGTTTGAAACCGAAAGGGACAGAAAGGAGTAGAAGCAGAAGAAACTCGTTTAGCACAAGTCGGAGGGAGAAGAGAAGAAAAGATTTCCCGACAACTCAATGAAATTTTTTCGGTGTGTGGAATGCACTGTGTGAGCTCTCTATTTATAGAGAAAATTCACAACTAATAAGTGAGAAACTTTGGGAACAAGTAATATGAGAAACTTTGGGAACAAGTAACATATTACTTTGCGATTAAGTAATTCACATATTAGATCTAGTACAAAAATATCTTAATTGAGTACTAAAATATATTAAATTTAGTACAAAAATATATTATATTATGTACCAAAATATTTTAGCAAAACTTGGGGACTAAGAAAGCACTTTCTAATAATGATTAAATTAATTATTTAATTTATCATTTCCAAATAATAAAATATATATCAACATATATTTTTTCTCTAGTGCTTATGTACCCCCATTAATTAGAGGTACACCCCCACTATATAAACACTACTAATGTGTGTGTTCCATCCGATGTGGGACTTCCACTTTTTTCAATTCACACAACACTAGTTCTACCCAACATGTGAATTTGTGTTTAGTCTTTTTACTCAATTTTCACACATGTTCCAACAGATTTTGTTGAAGCTTTAAAGTGTATCTCTCAAAATTACACCAATGCACTAATTCTATTTTTATTTGGAATTAGAGACTTGGAGTGGAAAATATACTTTAAAATATACAAGACAATTTTTTTTTTTTGTTGAAGAAGCTAATTAGTTCACTCAAATTAACACAAAAGGAAATCGAATTTGAGATTTTGAAGAGGAACACACTTCAAGAATCCAAAAAGGCCACCAAAGCAACCCAAGTGAGTTTATATAAGACAACTTTTACATTTGCATATCCAAGTATATTCAACTTTGTATATGATATAGTCAGGGACGGACCCAGAAGATTTGAGTAGTGAGGGCAACATATGTATTTTTTTTAAAACATAAACATACATCATATAATTGGTTTTGGTAATTTTTTATACTTTGGAAACAATAAATGATTTTTTCCTTTTCAATGTTATTAAAAACCTTTCAATTCTTGAAAATATTCATAGTAGAGAAAACTCTTTCAATAATTGCAATTGTCACATCTAATATAAGAATAACTCTTAAAATAAATATATCAACGAGTATCCAACATGTTTTCTCGTCTACGCTAACTTAATAGAAAGATGAATATATATTTATAATATTAGTCAAAATACGTATATTACTTATCTTTTATAAATAGATAAAATGACAAATAACTAATGAAATCCACACACACAAGTGGAGGAGCCGAGGTTCGAACCTCGATCACGATATTCAATCTAACAATTTCGGTATTTTTATCAGTTTATTTAGGATATATAGACAAAATATGTATATTACTTTGTACATATAATATTACATATATCATTTTTTTAGCTAAAATAATAAGGGAAATGAATACAAATGGTATTACTTAATTTTCTTTCCAAAATATAGTGAGGGCCCAGGCCCACAATGTGTGCAACCTGGGTCCGTCCCTGGATATAGTGCGCTATTGCTACTAAAAGGTCGACAAATGTTAGGCTATTGCTGAAACTAATTCAAGACATGTTTCATCATCCTAGAATCAAAATGGTTAAGAAAACTAAGTAGAAAAATTCCACATTTTTAGGCCTCGCTACAATTTGGAATGACTAATGATCCTTAATTAACAATTACGGGGTGATTTTCAGGTTCCAACTTCAAGTTTCAAGTCATCATTTAGTGTATGGATTTGTCTACCCTATGATGCAAGGAGGTAAAACCTATGTGATGTAGTAAATCCGCAAGTGCACGGTTTACCGATGTAGCAATAAAGAGTATCGTTCCAACAGGAAGTTATGAATTCAATTAACTTTAAATAATGATTAGATGAGAGTTTGAGATTAAAAAGTTTGGATTTTTAATTGATTGAAAATAATAATAATAAAATGCGCCTTGGAATTATTGGTTCATCTTGTTGACAAATCCATCACAAACCAAACCCTAAAACTAGAACTTTATATTGGACATATCACATCTCCTTTCAGTCTCAGTGAGTGTGTTCCTATAGCAACCACGCCTATTCCCATGGTTAATTGTTATTGGAATCCTTGAAGAACGAAACTTTACTTGTCTCAAGGTTTGCTAGACTATTCTCATGTTTCGCAATCCTTGTCTAATTTCATTTGTTCCAATATTAAAACTTCATCTTTCGATCCATCGCTTAATATTTGTGATGATGAATTAACAAGTATTAACCCTCCGTTGTTGCTTTATGAGTTTGATACTTGTTAATTTATTATAAAAACGGTGAAATTAGATTAGAAAGTAGATTTATATAAAATTAGGGTTCGAGGCTTGGTTTGATTTGGATTATGTCATTAGACTTATCCACCAATCCCAAGACAAGAAGAGTCTACTCACTCACGTTCATTGTAGACATAGAGAAGAAGAAGAAGAACATAAAATAAAGATGAACTTTTATTCAAAGAAACAATTGTCACTTATTATTTCCAAAAACAAAAGATGAATGAATATGTTTGCTGGCTGCTCTATTTATAGTCTGCAACTACTTAAGCCCCAAGAAATACATCAATAGAGTCTTCCACAAGAAACTACGGGATTTAGGTCAGAAATAAACTAAATAGGCAGTTTGTGTTGGATATTTGTATGTTGGCTTCACTTTTGCCTAAAACAAATATTCACTTCAGATGTGGAACACAATGTTCCAACATCCAGACCTGGTCTGTATGTTCTGTGCTTTGCCTATGTTTACGCACGCGCTTACTTGATTGAAGGAATCCACATAAGCTTGAGTTGGTCTGAACCGTGTGCAATTACGAGGAGATCAGAACATATGTGATTTCTTAAGGAAGTGTTAAAACGACTTAGGAAAGTTTTTTAAGGAGATGATAATGTGACTTTTAATGAACCTACTTTCTAGGAGTTTTCTTATCCGGCTATGTTGATTGAGCATTAAGTCACTGATCCAATCTGAAGCATGATTGAAGGGATGACGCTGAAGCATGATCCAATCTGAAACATATGTTGATTGAGCATTATGTTGATTGAGCCTTGCTTCAGTATATAAAGGAGGCTGCAAGACCTGAAGAATTGATCATTGTTTTACAAAATAGAGTTTTGTTTAGGTTTTGAGTCTTATATCTTGTGAGCCTTTCGTGTATCATCTTGATGCATGTTTAAGACTGTACTTTGAGTTGTAATACTGTGCACTACTCCGAAGCTTTTAAGCAAGGAGCTAGGTAGATTGTGAACTGCATCTAAGCTTTTAAGCAAGGATGCATGTTGTTATTTTTGAGGGTAACCTCATTTGATTTGAGTCTGTAATTTGGGAATCACAGGGGTTTGTGATCAGTTGTAAGGGAGTGTGATGGGATCTCAGATCTAGGAGTTCCTAGGTTGAAGTCTAGTTGGGGTAGGTCCTAGGTCATAAGTGCAAACGTGGTTTGCTGAGAGCTTGTGAATACGGACTGCACTAGTGGATTTTCTTCCTGGCTTGGTAGCCCCTAGAGTAGGTGACGTTGCACCGAACTGGGTTAACAATTTCTCTGTGCCTCTTTTCTTTCCCGTCTATTACCTTGTTTTATTATGCTTATGTTTGTTAGCTTAGTGTTCTAAACATCATATGCAACATATGTTTACTGTGTTTTGTGTTGGAACATCGTTTAGAACATCTTAAGCCTAACGTGCCAGAATATCAGTTTGTCGGAGAAGCAAAAGCAGCAAAAGGAGTGTTATGGTAGTGGCTTCATATTTTTGTACTAAATCTTCGTATTTTTGACCCGAATCAGCTCTAAATCTCCTTTCTTTTGCTCCAAGACTCAATCTTTCAAATATTTGTTCTTGAAATTAAATATCTTGCAATTGAAGTAAAATAGTTCTAAAAAAGAAATAAAAACATATAAAATCTAAATAAAACAGACTCAAATAATATATAAAAAACACTAATTAATGACTCATCACTATGATAATTTCCCAAGAGGTAAAAAAGACCAAAGGCACAAATGTGGGGAGTTATAGAGGTAAATTATAAATTTATAATATTAGGAAGGGTTAATGGTGCTTTACGCCTGTAATATATGACATTTCTGGTTTTCCCCTCTGTAGTTTTTTTTATTAACTCCCCTATAAAAAAAATTAAAATTTTTGCACAAAAAAAAGTTGGTTTTTGAATGACCTATTAGGGGGTATTCCAAAACAAATTTTTTTTTACAGGGGGTAAATTAAAAAAAAAATTACAGAGGGAAAAACCGGAAATGACCTGTATTACAGGGGGTAAAACACTATTAACCATATTAGGAAGAACTTCCCAATGGAAAAATGTGTGAATTTACAAAATGGCAAATTTTCTTAACTCAGACTCACAATTGTCATCTGGTTAAATTGAATGGACACAATGCACTCCTGCACCACAAGGAAGGGGCAAGAACGGTGAGGTTTGAAACAACAGTGCGACTGCGGCATACCAGAGAGGGAATGGTGAGATGAGAGCAACAACGACGCGAGGCAATGAGAGGGAAGAATGGCGCAACAGCGACGTACCAGGGAGGGCGAAACAACATATTGAATAATATCTCTCAAGTTGTAATGTAGTTATCTCCCCCCAATATTTTTCTTAAACCCAACACTGTTTTCTTCATGGGATGCCTTCTTCTAACCATTATGATATCAGATTCGATTCAAATACATCCAGACTGGTCATTGTAATTTTTGTGTTGCAAGTGCAAAAGATATTGTAGCAGCCAACACACACACAAGCGACGGGTTCAATTATGTAATAATTTGAAACAATAAGAAAATAAGAAAAACATAAAAACATTTTATGCTAAACAAAACATATGATAGAGAATCCGAACAATGTACCGGGAATAAGCTATTGATACTTCATTTTGATACTTTAAAAGATGACTCCAAATAAAAGATGCACCTGTGTATATGTGACCTATGTGAAACCTTCTTTTCTCTTTTGTCCAATTTCTGCTGCTTGTTTCGTAGCTTCTTAGTCATACAAATTAAGATTATTTTGAACATGAAATTAAGAGAGTAAGATAAAGGAAATAACACTTTTGAGCAGACCTTAATCAATTCAAGCCATTAAACAACTGAAAAGTGGTTTAATCAAATTTGCAGATAACCAATACAAGATGAGGGCAGTGTAATATAAAGCTAGGCATTTAATGATTGTACGCATTAGTACGGTGCTCAAGACATGCATTAATGTCTAAATTGGTTAACATCATTAAATCTTTGCGCTGCACAAGGTGAGTTATTGTTATCAACTACACAACTATCCAGTTGTTTTTTTTGTGCTCCTTAAACAGAAAAATTGACTGTTTTACTATGTCCTTCACTATGGCAACCTCATTCATGTGACCATGCTGCCATAGTTAAATTGCACACGCCCAGTACCACTTGCCATAGTCGCATAACATAACCACCACACAAGCTTATATGCGCACGAGTCCTTTGTCGTGATTATCATTCAAGCTCAGTCACTGTTGTGTAAAATCTAAATCATAGTAGCTATTTTTTGGGTGTATATTCTTTGATATTAATTACAGGGAACCTTCAATTGAGCGATTAAATTTTCATCTTGAAGGTGAAGAGCCAATTGTTTTCAAAGATCACGAAGACTTAGAAGATGTACTAAACAAGCCACATATACAAGATACAAAGTTCTTGGCAAGGATGGAGGCAAACAAAAAATATCTTGAAGCAAAGGATCTAACTTACGGTGAGTTTCCTTTGAGATTTGTGTGGCATGTTTCTGACCACAGATGGTCTCCGCGAAAAAGGGGACGTTCCGTTGGAAGGATTCACTTTGTGCCTCCAGGTTTAGGTGAAAATTTTTATTTGAGGATTCTTCTTAATTATGTGAAGGGTCCCACTTCTTATGATGACATCAAAACAGTTGTTGATGTGAAGTACGACACGTTCAGAGAAGCATATTTTGCACTTGGTTTGTTGGACGATGACAAGGAGTTTATAGATGCTATTAATCAAGTTGCACAATGGGGAACCGCAACTTATATGCACAGGTTGTTTGTTGCGTTGTTGGTGTCAAATCAGTTCTCGAGACCAGAGGTGGTTTGGAGAGAAACTTCGGAGAATCTAACTAATGATATATTATACTGTCAACGGCGTGTTATGCGCGTACCAGGTAAACATGATTTTCTTATTCAATACTTAAATCAAATTGAGAATGATATGCACCAAGTATTTTATAGTTTAGAATTGGGATATATTATTTTATATTTCATATATATAGTGTAAATCGATGCAACAGATTTCTGTAATATAATTTTAATGGTTCAGCACATATATATACAAACTGAAAAGTAGCGTAATATATGTACCTTTTGGCAAAGCAGATTTGGTGCTCGATGATGATCAAATAAAAAGCTATGGACTGGCCGAAATTGAAGTGTTATTGCAAGCCCATGGAAAAGTAATGAAAGAAGATTATCCTACCATGCTTCGGACGGACGTGTCGTTGAATAATGAGGGGCGTAACCGGTTGATATATGATGAGCTAAGATATGACAGATATGCTCTAAGAAACGAGCATGATCGATTAATGTCAACGATGACTTCAGAGCAAAAAAAAATATATGACAACCCTTTATCAAGGGTTGCTGCAAACCGGCCTGGTGTTTTTTTCCTATATGGATATGGTGGAACAGGTATGACATATGTTTCGATCCACATATACTATATATTACCGCCACTTCAAAAAATTGTTATTATTTTGAATGACTAACTGAATCGAATAATATTTTTGACGGAGTACGTAAATAATTATGAATGTCCCAATTATTTTTGTTTCTATATATGCCTTCATTGTTTATTATTTTTGGCTTAGTGTAGTGCATTTTTATTCTAATTTTTGTTACTATTTCAGGTAAAAAAAAATTAGTTAGAGCCATGTCGTTTGCATTGCGCTCAAGAAACTTTTACTTGTTAAATTGTTTTATTTTCTATGTAATGGATCATATTGCAATAAATTAGCTTCTCCATTGTTTATGACCGGGGCGGTAGCACGGGTAAAATTTCTAGTTACTTGGGGTTCATAACTCTATAAAAGGGCAAACACTCTCACCTTGAAGATACACAACTACCAAGTATACTTAAATAACTTATTAAAAGTGTTTAATCTCTTCAAGCAACTAATCACGCAAATCACTCTTGAGATTCATAAAATCCTAGAGTCTGTAACAGTTCTCTCTTATCTTCTTAAAGATAATCTTCTTGTCTTCATTCTTATAAGGTTGTAGAAAATCCCAGCTATCTTTAAGGTTGTAAAGTGTTAGTTGAGTAAGAGAAAAGTGTAAGGTCATGTGTGACTTTGAAAAAAAAGTTGTAAGCTTGTTGAAACTTAGAGAATATAGGTTGTAATCATTCAAAGGGAACAAAATTTTAAGGCGCATGAGTTTAGAAGGTTGTCTCAAGCATCATAGTGGAAAATCCAACCTTTGGTGGGACTAGAGCAACATACATTGGGTGAATCAGGATAATTTCATTGTGTTATAATACTCTTTCCATATACTCTTTACTTAAAGTAGACACTTCACACACAAAACTATTTAGTTTTCATATCATATTTTATACCTACCCTTGATAATGTTCTATCCTGAACTATAACATAGTTCTTCCAAGTTTCAACTTGAGAAATTTTTTTTTTAAGTTTGTAGGATTAATTTCAAAAAGGGTCACAATTGAATCCCCCCCCCCCCCCCCCCCCCTCTCCTCCTCCTCGTGTGACTATTCCACTTACTTCACCATCTTTGCTGGAGTTAACTCTGTTTAAGTATTAGTTATGACCTTGCCTTGATAAACGAAAGCTCTGATATGACCTTATGATGTAACGGTGAGAAATTCGAGTATTTATGCCTCAACAAGGGATATACTTGTGAATTACCCTAAAGATGAATCATAACCCTAACAATCATACCCATACTCAATTAAAAGAGAATAATTTAGAAAACGATCAATTCATTCATGTTCTTGTTCGAGCACCGACAAGATAGTCAGTCTCATAATATAAAAAACGTGAATAGCCTCATTGAGTCCATTAAAAGTTGGTACAAATTCCAATTTATTTATGGGTCAAAAATTTAAATTCTTTGACTTTTGAGTTACGTGGCTCAAATGGCTTTACTCATTTTCATACCTAGAGTTATGTGTCTCGAATAAACGAATTGAACCTAACGAGGCGAACCGAACAGTTCGCAAACTTCAAACGAGTTGAACTTGAGCTGATAAAAAAGTTCGTGTCAAACTCAAGCCGAATTTTGAGCCGAACCAATTCTTAACGACTCAAGTCGAGCTCAGATAGGTTCGATTTGACTCGACTCATTTCCATCCCTAAATGATAGAAATATCTCTGTATTGTGCACACGGAAGTATATTGAACGAGAAACGTAAGATTTCTTTCAACAATAACGTGATAATTTAAAGGTTAATAACATGCATCGAAAACAGCAGCAATGATTAACGCTAAAATCTTGAATTAAGTACTCCCTCCGGTTTAAAATATAAGCAAAAATGAGTCAACATAAGTTGATGTATTTGGTACAAATTTTGAACCAAACCGAAAACTTTTTTTTTAAGGAATATCACCAAAACTTATAATTTATAAATTATTATTTAAGATCATCATAGTCTCATAAAAAAATTGAACGAATTTAATTTATTATTTATTGAAATAAAATATTAAAGAAAACAATACAATAATTTTTTTTCTTTCCTCGTAGATTCTATCCCACTTGAGGTAACTCTAGTTGAGATGTGTGAGACACTAAATATAGGTTCATCTCTCAACTGAGATTCAAACCTGGGTTTACAACATTGTGGGAGTGTATAGCCTATTCCACCAGACACAAACTCTATTGGCCATTTGTAATAATTTAATTAATGATCACAGATTTTCAAAATAAAAAAAAAAAGAATTTAAATAAAAATATAATAATTTTACTTAAATGTTAATATTTGTTTTAAAAAGTCTCATTTTATAATTTTTTGGGCCTCAATATGTATTGGGCCAGCCTTGAAAATAAAATAGAAAACTTAAAACCTTAACCTAATACTAAAATCTTCTCCTATAAACTCTTTATAAATCTGTTCTTATGTTCACTTTAACCATACAAGTGACGGCGCTTGCACTCATCATCTCCTTGTTTAAGTCATATATATGCTCACACACATTAATTATTTGTATGATTGAATTGATTTTGATATATAAGGGGATACATTCTTAGTGATTTCATTTTAGTGAAATCACTTCCCTAAATATATTCAAGGCTAAAGTGCAACTTTGGCCCCCTATCTTTCAAAAAGTTGCGATTTTGGCCCCCTAAGTATGAAAACTACAATTTTGGTCCCCCATGTTTAGGGAAATATGCTCTTTTAACCCCCTAACTTAAGGGAAATATGTCTATTGACCCCTTATCTTTTCAAAATGTTGCGATTATGGCCCCTTATCTTTTCAAAATGGCCCCTTTTTTGGACAAGTGTCGCATTCTCAGCAGTTTTCAAAGTTAGGGGGCCAAAATTGTAGTTTTCAAAGTTAGGGGGCCAAAATCGCAACTTTTTGAAAGATAAGGGGCCAAAGTTGCACTTTAGCCTATATTCAATCTAGGGGCATCCATTTTATTCTTCCATGATTGTATCTTTTTAATTTTTTGTTTTAAGTTATTCTCTAATGTTTAATCTTTTGTTGTTTCTATTATACTAGATCTATAACAAGGCGACATAACCTGATTCATGGACTATCATGTCAGGATTGATCGAATGGAAATCATTGATGCTGTCTTGCACTCCTACAACTTACTTATTATCATTTGTTCTATTGTTCGTTTCTGTAATGTCCAAAATAAATCTTCGACGAGTGTGATTTCTTTGATTAAAGATGAGGAAATGGTATGCATGAATGAAAACATGATTTTGTCTTAAATTATAATAATCATAAAATTAGGATATAATATTCTTGATCTATTATAATTTGTTTTGAATTTGTTGATTTTATTTCAAGTAGTGTCTCTTTTATTTGAATTCCCTTTACCTTGGGCTTGCCCATGGAAACCGAACCATATGGTCTACTATTTGTTAAATTAAAAATTATTTTTCAAAACTAGATATCATAAACTTTCCAGGAAATGGTCATTTGCTTAATTCTGCTACCGTTTTCTATTTTAATATAATCGATGAAGTTTATGATAAAATGCAGAAAAATGTGAGAAAATGATCAATAATTAAAGTATGCATACCATATTGTTATAAGGAACCAAGTTATGAGCCTCCCATTTATGGGGAGGACAAGTTACATGTCCCTGCATACTAACCTATTTAACTTAATGTTTTAATTTACTTAATTAAGAAGATATTTAATTGCATTTGCACCCAAAACCAATGTCTTAGTGTTCAAGAGTTTTAGAGTTTGAAATTCATAGCACTATTTAGATGATGCGATGTGAAGGTACGAACTTATAATAGATAAAGACAGTGATATGTTTGTTGTATTCAACAGGTAAGGGGACCTACTAACATGCTATGAATATATATGTTTGGTTAAATATAGCGTTGATGTACACAAGTGATGCAATGTATTCCATGATTATTGTATACCTGGTTTGCTTCTATAAATATATTAATTTTTCGTTTTAATTTCTCTAAATTTGTTTTTCGATTAAATATGTTTTTCGTCCCTGTAAATATAACAGATTTTGATTTTAGTTCTCATAAACTAAAATGAGGTGTTTTCTTCGTCACAAGTTTTTTTGTTTTGTTTTTGGTCCCTAACAAAAATAATTTTGAAGTGTTCCTGACATTTTTTGAACATAATATGAACATACAAAAGTTGAACATAAAAAACGGACATGACATGAACATATTTTGAACATAAAAGACTCATAATCTTGACATTCATATCAACATAAAAGACTCACAGGTCCCATGCCAATACCACCATGCCAACCCAAGTGGGTTTCGTCACATCATTCTTGATCTGATTCAAATGATGATTCACATCTAACGTGGCATCACCAAACTTAACTTTGTTCCTTAAAAACTAAACAATTTTAGTAATGGAAAATAAATTAAGTATTTCAATTCAGAGCTCTACTTTCTGCTAATGATGAAAAGTAAGGTGATAGAATATAAGAGTTCTAGAGACACATCTCAATCATGGAAGAGATTAAGATAAAGTGACTCTCAAAAAACAAGTGATTGAAATTCTCAAATGAATGGTTTGCACATGCCACAATAAGAAACAATGATAAAGTCTCTGTTCCTAAAATTATCATCAATAGGTAGATAATTTTGAACGAGTTTCCAAAAAATCTAAAGACTTGGAAGGAAGAAACCCCGATGACTAAATGAATTTACCCTAATTTTCTGGTTTGGATAAATTAAATTAGATATAGCAAAATTTGGCTTCCTTGAATGTGAAGTCACAAAAAATTTAGTTGTCCCAAACCATTTAATCCTTGGAATAACATATGATAGTGATCATCATCTTCATATCATTTAATAAAATAGTAGAGAGTCAAGAGGGAAAAACTAAAAACTATTTTGAATAAAATCAAAAACCTTATCCTAGGGGGAACAACTTTACAACTCTTGGCCAATGTGCATGCCTCTGCGCATGAGCCGGATTAGTCGCCCACTATTGGTGGGTCGGAAACCGGTGCAAAAGCAAAAAAAAGTAAATAAATAAAAAACGGTAGTAGACAAGCAAACATGCATATTGACATGAATGTTCTACTCTTCTACTATTTATCAGTTCGAATATAGATACTAATACCATCTCCAAAATTCCAAGTACTACCGCTGTGAATCAGATCTAAGGACTTTTTACAAACAATTAGACCATGAAGATGAGTAAATATCACCTGCCACTAGTTGCTTTTTTAGAATAAAGTTATCTCATCAAAGGTTCATGCAACCTGCTTCTTTAATTTTTTTTTTTTTTGAAGGAACTTCTTTAATTTTAAACATGCTCCTTTTTGCAGGAGATGGTGACCAGTTTCCTGGTTTCAATGCATCATGTACATTTTTTTTTTTGAGAGAAATGCATCATGTACATGTAACATTATTATTGAAACTGTCAATTTGGTCGAGAAGATTTTTTGGGCCAAAGATAAGTTATGAAGCTATATAAATAGACATTTCGGGGATAACAGATTGAAGAAGTTAAGCTCTTCCCACCATAGAAAGAAGATGGCCATTCCAAGAAGATAATTTGACTTTGATCCTGTTAGCTACGAGATAAAAGTGAATGATTTTATGCTTTCCCTTGAAGATAGGAACATCAAGATAATTGAATGAAGGTTGCCTTGGGATAACCCAAGAATATTGGAGATAGTTGAAATTCTGGAATGATGAATACCACTTGCACAATACTTGCACTTCCCATGACTCTAAACTCCTTTCAGAATAAACCATGATGCCATTTAAGAAGATGGAATTGTTATCAAAAACGCGACTTAAGTCCCAAAATCCAGGTTT
This sequence comes from Medicago sativa, assembly GCF_051527215.1. Lineage (NCBI taxonomy): Eukaryota > Viridiplantae > Streptophyta > Magnoliopsida > Fabales > Fabaceae > Medicago > Medicago sativa. Next base: position 59,811,688 of record NC_140756.1, read on the forward strand.
TTGCGACTTTACGTAGCTTCAACGACTCAAGTCCCTAGCAAAATCCCAAAAACAGGCAAAATCCTAACAAAATCGCACAAAATCGTGAAATCCGTTCAAAATCGCAGGATTTTGATGGATTTTGAAGGATTTTGTTCATTTTTTTTGAAAAGGGTCAATTTTTGACCCGGTTCGTAAATTGACCTGATTGAATCCATGACCCGGTTCTATAAATACCCAAAAGGCCAAAAAATTTCATTCTTTCATTTCCTCCACACTTCCTCAATAGTTACACGTTCATCTAGTTAAAGATGAACTAAACCTGGGCCTTAGGCCCTCTTTTGTACCAAAAAAAAAAAAAAGATGAACTAAACCTAACTAGTTACACGTTCATTTATGTATATGTATTTTGTGGACTTTGAATTTTATTCATTTATGACTATATTCAATTTATAACATATATTTAGCATTATTTTTGTTTTGTTAGAATCCTCAATTTTGATTGCGATTTTACGAGTCCCGACTTTGCTATCCTATACCGATTCTACAAAAGTCCTTGAGTAAAATCCTTCGATTTTGATTGCGATTTTACAAGTCCCGATTTTGCTACTCCCTTTCGACTTGAAGTAAAGTCCCGATTTTGACAACCTTCAACTTTCAAATATCTAAGTACAACAAGTCATATGATTAATTTTACCATCAGTAACTAGATTAGCAACCATGTTTTTATTATTTTGTGAATCCTTAGTCACGAGCCTTGCATGATATGGAGCACTCAAGTCAATTTGTCATATACATGGAAGCAACTTAGACCATCCACAACATAGCACCCAAAATTAGGTGCTTATATAAATACAAATGGTTAAGTTCTCGGCGGGGCAAGCCACGACCGTAAAAAATAGAGATATGAATGAATCACTTTAGAATAGCTGGAACATGAAAAAATTATACACCATTCTCATTCTTTAAACTAAATCTCAAAATTAACATTGAGCTAGTAAATTGAAATTTGTCACACGAACAAGCTCCTTACACTTTTTTTGAAGCCTCTGCCCGTGACTTGCCCAATTGGAGCATTATTTATCGTAATTTTGATGTGCCACATGAATTTGGATCATCATAAACAACGTTTTTTTTTGGGGTTGTTGAAGACAATTACTGATATAGAGTTTTGAAAAAGTAATGCGACGCAGTTGAAATCAAAGTACTTATTATTGTTTGGTTCTGCTAGGGTTTGTTCCTCATACATGATATTGAGGTGGATGTTTAGGTTCAAATTTAGGTTTGAAAGGTCATCTGGGACGAGAAATTAAAATTTACCTGAACAAAAATACAACATATCTATCAGGTAAATCTACATCTCTTCTTTCGTGTGTAGATTCAATGAGCATCTCATCTACATTCATTTTATACAATGAATCACAATTATATGTTTGTTCCCTCAACCAATATTAAACTCACATGGTGACAATTTTGTTTGGAAGAAGCTATAGAACTCAATCCCATCTTCCCCTACATATCAAAAAGGTACATATATAAGCCCACATGCTAATCCACCAACGGTCCTAGTGATTTTGACTAAGAAGGTTGGCAGAATCGGGTGAAGAAAAAGCAGAAGTCTTCCACATATTGCACTGCACCATATAGATGTAAATAGAATATTAATAAATCATACCACACAAAACACAAAAAAACACCTTCTATACCATTATTAAAATACCCTAAAATTATGAAAAACACACCACCAGTCAAAATGTACTAAAATTGTAAGAAATAGGGGTTATACCCTGAGCTATATTTTTTAGGAAACAAAACGTTCTAAGGAAACTAACATGGACAAGAAAAATTGCAGTTGTGTGATAAGGACATCGTATGAGCTACCCTGTACATGCGTCACCTATGAAAATTCGTCACAAAAAGTTATTCGACTGGATGAGATAGTTGTCATTGACAAATGTTATGTATGGGTGAAAAAAATAATGAAGATTTTTTTTTTGTTACGGTGGAGTGGAGTGGTATTCAGGAACGTCTAAAAAAATTCCCTTACTAAATGAAACTACAAATCAAAGGTTTTGCGTCTGTTAGCATTTCCTGAAGACTAAGTGTTGTCTCCATCTCCAAGAAAGGTACCAACCAAAGGAGCCAAGAAAAAAGTCAAATCTAAACCAAATGAGACATCAACTAGTGGGATCCCATCTTCGTAGGAGCGTTTTGATTCTCAATTTTCGGATTGTCAATCATCACCACCAACAAAGTGATCATTACCTAAAAGAAAAGGTGCTCATATTGACAATTCCTCATGCTCCTCGGTCCCAACACCTACTCGGGTTCCAAAGCCTATCTTGGTTCCAACTCCTTATTATGCCTCGAGTCCTATTCATTATATGTCAAAATTCATAAGACCATTTATTGAGAAAATGACGGATGTTAAAGGCTATGAAAATTAGTTTTTGCAAATATAATGCACAAGGATCCTGATCATTGAACATTGATTCTTAGTTATTTGTGACGAGTAATCTTTGAGATGTCATGATTGTTTGATTTTTCTCCTTTGCTCTTTGATGAAGACCTGATCATTTATTGATTTCTTTGTGTTAGTAGGTATAGTTAGACATAATACAATCTCATCATTGATCAAAAACAGACAGCTGAAATTCTTGGTGGATCACCCAAAGAACGTGCAGGATTTCATAATACAATTTCATATCATGTACAAACTTGAAACTTGTCTTCATCTTTTTTGCTTTCACCTCCCAATATCACTACTACAGAAATTATTTTTTACATCAGTTGGAAACAACTTTTTACATCAGTTTGTAACTGATGTAAACTGATATGATGTGGTAAGTCCACATCCTTTCACATCAGGTTGCGACTGATGTGAAATCTTGAATTTCTACATCAGGTCCACTTGCACTGATGTAATAGACGCACTTTAAAATTTAACACTGCAGTTTTCACATCAGTTTTATGGTAGACACTGAAGTTAAACATGTATACTTCACATCAGTCCTTTTACCCACTGATGTGAAATCCAAAAAAGTTTTAAAAAAAAATGCTTTTTTTTTTTATACTGCTTACCAAATCAGCTTGAGACCTCTTTCCTTTTATATTAAAAATAAGAAAAACAAATTATGGATATTTTTATGCTACATCAATATTTATTATATAAAAAAGTACATGCATATATAAATACAATCAAAGAAGTTATATTATAGTAATATCAACGTAAATCTATAACATCTTTGGGCATAATATATATTTATCAAATTATATATATACCCCAATCAAGCATAGCCACAACATAATTACAACCTAACCAAACATTTTTATTCCCAAATTCATATAAAATCAACAACAAGGGAACAAAATATCTAGTTCTAGCTATTATATGGATCAAAATTATACAACTCAGTCAACTAAAATAAGTTTTATTTAAAGTAAACTTAATAGTATGATCTAGGAGTAAACCTTAATGAGGTTTCTGTTGAAGCAGAGGTCCATATCAGATAAAATAAAACATCCATACACCAGAATTTCTTTGAAAGCCATTGCTTTGATCAACTAATACACAACCTGAATCACAACCCAAAAAATTAAAACACTAAAACAGAAGGGTGATTGATAATAAATCAACAAAATTCGATATGTCAGTGATGTTAATGAAACAATTTCATAATGAATGAAGAACTCTCACGCTACACCACAAAACAGGAACAATTTCACAATTCAATTTCTAATATCACTACTAAAGATTATTAAAAACAAGAAAGAAAAAATGCATCATCTAAACCTTTAAGTAGTACAAAAATTATATTTTAATAATATCTAACTAAAATCATCAAAAGATGAAGTTTCATAACCAAGGCAACTTTATATCATCTATATATATACATCTCATTTTCAAAAGTTATCTGGCTGCAACTTTGTGGATTCTACCAGTTTGATAAAGAATGCATGGATGAAATGTTGAAAACTATAAAGGATATAGTATCAAACCAAAATCCCTTAACCACTAGCATTTGGTGTTGTGTAATTGCTCAAAATATTTGAATCAGGTGATAGTGGAGGTGGATCATGATTCAGCAAAACAGCTTCATCAGCTGAGTTAGAAATGTCAATTACCTCAGGTTGACTTTTATGCTTACCGTCGCTTTGAATATCCTTTAAAGTCTCCAACACCTCGTCCATACTAGATTTGATAACATTCTTGCTATGCCTTCATGTTGCTAATAGAAACCTTGCATTAAAAATTATAATATGCCAAATATAAATCTCAAACCAAGAAAAAATTATCAATATAGTTTTCAGTATGTTATTATGATCAGAATGAAATGTAAAACTGAAGAAGAAACAATGATTTATGGAAAAAAGTGCTACAAGGATTTAAATGTCAAACTTAAATAATTATTTAGACATAGGTGAACAAACCTGTGGAATTTCAGAAATACATTCCAGAGATATAAGAGCTGATTCGCTAGAGACTGAAAAGAGTTTAACAGATGATCATCCCAAGAAAAAGGTTGAACTGATTCCTCGGTTAGATAATTGATATTATGAGTAGCATCCTGTTTAAGAAAAGATTTAAGTATTAAATTAGCAAATAGCATAAAACACAAAGAAGAAACAAATAATGACAACATTGACATTGAAAGAATAGGACCACGGCACTGACTTCTTCCCTATCAGGCAGCTGAGGTGATTGTTCACCATCAATACTTTGGACACGTGCTGGTGGAGTTGAATCAAACCATTTTGTATCATCTGATTCAAACGCGATTTCAGTCAAATCAATAGCTTGGTCAATGCCTGTGCTTATTCTTCTCAGATCTTCAAGCAGGATATCATGAGCAGCCATCAATGCTTTGATGAGCATCACCTGATTTGAGTTTGATCATTAGTTGAAGAATAAGTTGCAATAGTGAGCAAAGAGAATTCTCGACAAAATTAATTTTAGTCACTAATTTAAATCATGATATTGTGACTTCAATTTAAAACGCCTTCACACAAAAAAAAATAAAGCATTGTTGTGAAGTTATACAAATATAACAGCAACACATCATAGCATACCTTGTTTGACCCAACATAATCTTCAGCGTAATTGCCTTCTGAATCCCTACAATCACTGGTACAATTCAACTAACCATATCATTCAACAGTTAAAACAATATAGTGTGGAAGACAAGCAAAATAACATAAATAAGTTATGGCTATTTTACAATCATTGCTTTATTATATCTTGCACCAAACCATTGAGAAAAGCTACTCTTCTATCGGAGTCTTCTTGCTTCTCTCTCAGACTCAAGTAGGGCAATGACATCTCCTTCTCTAATGGGGCCCTTCACATTCCTCATGATGTAGCGATTCTCATGCAGAATCTTGACTCTAACCTGAGTGACCTGTCCTCTGGATCCAGTACGACCCATAACTTTCTCAACTTGAGCGTGCTTAATCTGTGATTCCATCCTGCTCAAACACAAACAAATTCGCAATTGTTAAGAGAGTAAGCAAAGAAGCATATAACAACAATCACAATCAGCCAATCAACAACAACAACCAACAACAAAAATAAACAGAATTGCTGGGATTTCATAACTTTTATGTCATATGTGCACTGTTATCACTAGCAGAAAAAAGCAATTTTTCAAATTCTGCTACACAACACTACTAGCTATTTCACAACACTGTCCAAAATAGCGTACCAGGGCACAATATCGATTTATTATAATACTGCTATGATATAGCACCACTATTGCAGCTATTTAACTTTAGTACATCACTACATATGTATTTCAAAACAAAAACAAATTTACTACTACAACAAAATTTCATACACCAAAACATAATGCAGAAACAATTTGATTGAACAAAGTTAAAAACAAACATCATATATGGAATAATTTGATATATTTAGAAGAGTTAACAATTACCTTGACACGTTCCCATGTATTAGAAACGGTGATGGGACCATGTTCCTTAACAATATCAAAGAGAGCTCTTGTTATTGTTTGTCTTTGTTCCGGCGGCGTTGTCAGCGGTACCGCTCCCAGCTTTGGCTTCAGTTTCTTTGCTGCATTTCTAATCGCCGTTCCAAACATTTCTCTTCTCAAGCCCTAATTTCTCACTACTCTAATTTTTTCAATTATAGTGTATTCTGCAAACATTAACATTACATTACAACAATTTAATTAATACGCATAGCAATGATGAATGAATCAAGGAATTTCATTTCATAGTAATAATAAGGAATTGAAATATTAAAGATGACATTACCTAAGTTAAGCTCTGAACTGTGTTCGTCTTCTTCACTTCATTTGTTGTCCACTGACAGAGTGGAGTAAGCAAAGAAGCTAGTCAGAAATCTAAATCAGAGAGAAAATCCAGAAATCCAATCGAACCCAGCTAAAACCTCAGCAAACCTCTCAAAATCAGAACTTGAAACGAACTGGAAGTACGGAATCGACCTAGAAGCTCACCTTGAGAAAACCCAGAAACGAATTGAAGGACAAATCGCGAATGGAAGAAATGGAATCGAGAAGGTGAGAAGGAAGAGGAACGTCGCGAGAGAGAAAATTGAGAGCAGAAATCGCGAGAAAGTTGAGAACGTCGCGAGTGTTTTGGTGTGTTGTTGTTCTTTGAAATCCTAACAAAATCGAACAAGAAGAGGACGGTGGTGAATCGACCAAGGCTGCGCTGTGATTGATTGAGCAGAAAATCGAACAAGAACAAGAAGAAGAGAACGGTGGTGGATTGTGTAGTGAAAGGGAAAGTGAATGGAACGGTGATTGAATGAGTGAAGGGAAAGGATAAGGTCAAAGTAAAAGTTTGGTTTTACATCAGGCTCTTCTCACCCAATGATGTGAAAAAAAATAGACAAAGTTTTTACTCATATTGCGAAAATGCCACCGCATTTTTTTCCCTTCATTCCAATAATCCACTGATGTAAATGGTCCATGTTATTAAGAATTCCCCTCATGTGCATATTTCAACTGATGTAAAAACTCACAATGTGTATGTTTCCCTTCAGTTATTTTGCCACTGATGTGAAAACTAAAACCCCTATGATGTAAAATATATATTTTGTAGTAGTGAATTGTCTAGTGTAGAGATTCCAATGAATATGCAGGATGCTCTAAAAGTTCTGGAGTAGAGGAAAGTTGTATATGAGGAGATATTGAAAATGTTGATAAAGAAGGTTCTCAACAATTCTGAAACCGAAAACCATATTCTAAAATATTTTATTTATTTTTAATATTTTGTATTGAAGCTATTTAATTTATGCAGCATTATTTAGCCCTTACCAATTTTCCAAGTGGATTTTGTTTTTTGTAAGCTAAAAGTTAATTGGGTTAGCTTAAAATTCTAACCTGGCATTTGTATTTGGAAATAGGTTAAAAACAAAGATTTCATTAGTTATTAAAAAAAATGAAGAAGATTTCAGTAGTGTTTGTTAGGAATTTGTATTCAAATGTATGTTACAGCGTTTAAAAAATGTCATTATCATAAAGTATTACACATAATGATATAGGTTTTGTTTGGATAAACATCTTTGTTATGCGGTCATAGCATAATCATTTATCATATAAGTGCTTATTTATAAGCTATCTCTGCAATAAAATATAAAGTGAGTCGAGCTATTTTTATAGAAGTAGTAGTCATAAGTCATTTTCATTAGATATACTAGAGATCTTATAGAAAAAAGTTGAAAATAGCTTATAAACATGTCATAAGTTGTATGCATAAGCTCTCTCAAACGGTCTTACAAGGCTTTTGCCAATAGTTTATATATGTTTTTGGTGGAAGGAATGAGAAAAGAAACCAGAGCAGCAATACAAGTCTCTTTTCACATTGTCCATACTGCAAAAAAAATAACCATCCACCAAACAGATGTTGGTGGAGACCAGACGTAAAATGTCACAAGTGTGGTCAGTTAGGACATGTGGAAAGAATATGCAAGGCAACATCATGGAGAAGCTAAGGCTGCTGAAGATCAAACTTCGGGGAGCAACTCTTTGTAACATCATGCTTTGCCACCAACACCACGGTGTCACCACCCGAGAGAGTTGGCTTATAGATAGTGGTTGCACAAACCACATGACTTATGATCGTGAGGTCTTTAATGATCTGGACGAGACAACTATTTCCAAAGTCAGAATTGGAAATGGCGCACTTATCGAAGTAAAAGGTAAGGGAACGGTTGCAATTGAAAGCCTTTCAGGTTTGAAACTAATTTATGATGTCTTATATGTTCCTAAAATTAATCAAAACCTTTTGAGTGTTACTCAACTGCTAGAGAATGGTTATAAGGTGTTGTTTGAGGATAAAAAATGTGTGATTAAAGATGCAAACAACATAGAAATGGTCAATGTTCAAATGAAAGGCAAGAGCTTTGCCTTGGATTTGATGAATGAGGAACAACAAGGAAGGAAGGATTCATGTTGGTATTGCGTTCCTCCATCATCCATCTATCGTGAACGCTGCGTGAGTGATGAGTTTTGTCGATACAATCAATGGAAACTCTGCAAAATCTGTCAAAGAACCTGTTCCAGGGGAAAACCTGGAACCAAAACAGGATGTTACTGAAGTAAAAGCACAAGTTGATGCCATATGGGAACAAATGAATAAAGGAGTGTCCAATAACGTTATTAGCAGTTTTAAAAGCAAGCCTAAATCTTCTGTTGTGGATGCTGTCCTTGAACAAATCAAGAAGAAAGCAGAACCTGAAATTTTTGTAGGCTATAGCTCATCTTCAAAAGTCTATAGAATCTATCTTCCACAAAGCAACAAAGTAATTGTTAGCAGAGATGTCAAATTTCTTGAGTCAGATAGTTGGAATTGGGAAGATTGTGAGAAGTTTGAATTTCAGGAGGAGAATGAAGATGTTGAAGATGAACCTGTTAGAGGAACTAGATCACTTTCAGACACATTTTGCCTTGCCAAAATTTAATCATTTAAAATTTCATCCCTCAGCCCAATTAATCACTGCCACGTCACTGATTAGCTGACATGGCAGTATGACTCAACAAAATATGGTCGAAAGGACAAAAATACCCCTAATATCAGACAAGCAGGAAATTACGAAATTGCCCTGACAAGCAGGAAATACGAAATTGCCCTGAGTTCATGTACTACCAATCCACCCTCTTCTTCACCAACTTGAGCAATCACAAACTTTTGGCGGCTGGAAAATGAAAACAAACTTGAGCAACATACTAAGTAAAATAACCCTGACTAAATCTGAGTTAAGAGGGAGTATATCCTAGTAGTTTATGAGGAAATGGATGTGTAATATTCTTTTGAAAGATATAATTTGATGCAATTGTTGGTTTATGATTTTAAATTACAAGCATTAGTTTTTGCAAATATAACCACCAATGATCCTGATATATCATTGAACATGGATTTTAGATTTCTGAGACTTTAGAATCTTTGGGATGTCATGATTGTTAGATATTTTCGTTTCCCCCTTTTTCTTTCATCTGCTTTTGGAAGAAGAAACGATCATATATTTCCTTTTTGTGTTCATGTTTTGGCACATAACATAAAAACATTACGAATACTATACTGACTTGGTAACAAATTTGTCTTCGATGCCTAGTTTCAAATTGTCCCAAAAGGGTACTTTACAAATTACAACTGTCTGAGTGCTTTTGAATTTCCTTTTTAACAAAGCTTGAAAAACAAATTAATTATGGATATAAGAGATTAGAATTTAATGGTACACATGAAAATTTGAAAAGTTAACAAGGAACGTAACCTTACTTCATAAAGAGTAGAGTTAAATAATATCTGGAAAATTATCTTACAAAGAATTTGACATTTGACTTTGTTGGTGGAATGGACTTTCACATAAATAATTGACGTCTTACTTCAAGGAAAAACCTTTGGAGGATGGACGTCTTACTTCAAGGAAAAACCTTTGACATTTGACTTTGTTGCTGGAATGGACTTTCACATAAATAATTTTTGGAAAGTTATCTTACAAAGTACATGAATAATGGACTTTGTAGGATGGACGTCTTACTTCAAGGAAAAACCTTTGCGAAGCTTGCGCTGTACGAGGACATAATCGACAAACCTGCTCTAAAGCAACATGAAACCTTAATGTCCTGTTAGACTTTTGGATAGTTTTATGTTTGGTTTTCGACATTTTAAGGTTTATTTGCCTTATCCTTTGCTGCAACTCATGCCCATCTTGCCGTACACATCGGACAACCGTAAGCTCAGACGCTAACCCACCAACACTCCCAGTGATTTTGACTAGGAAGGTTGGTAGAACAGGTGAAGAAAAAGCATGAGTCTTCCACATACTGCACCAAACAGAATTAAATAGAAGAATCAAAAATCATACCATATAAAACAGACAAAGAATACGCTCTTTAATTACAAATAATAAAATAATAGAATTGTGAATAACACTTGCATAAAAAAAAAAAAAACAAGAGAGTATATTGAAAACATTAGTATTGTATATCATCTACGCCACTACATATATTTACTCTATTAATGGTGTAACAAGTGGTTCTATATACCAAAATTGTAATAGTTGTGGAAAAAAAAAACAAGATACACGAGGATTACATTGAAATCACCGACTTGAGAATGACATGGTAACAATTATTTGTCCATTTTATATTTTCAAAGTTATAAGAAGATTATTTTCTACAACCTAAAAATGTTTATAATAATTTTCCTCCATAATTCCTCTAAACAATAATATTTTTAATTTTATATATCACTTACAAATTCAACCAAAAACATAGACAATACCTATATATATTGTAAAAATACTATCTAAAATAAAAAAAAATCAAATACATAAAATATATAAACCATAATCAACCATTGACAGAATTATGCCATCCAGAAGTATTAAATCTACCTCTAAACAAATAAAGATGTATTAAATCTAATCCAAATAACATAGACATTACTCCTTGAAATAAAATCAACCGATTAAAAACAAACTATAGTAGATCAAGAAGATTATATCTTAATTTCATAATTATTCTAATTTAAGACAAAATCATATTTTCATTCATGCGTACCTTTTTCTCCATATTTAATCAGAGAAATCACACTTGTTGAAGATTTGTTTTGAACATTAAAACAAACAATAGAACAGATCATAATATGGAAGTTGTATGAGTGCAAGACCACATCAATGATTTCCATTCGATTAGTCCTGAAATGTTATAGATCTAATTGAGACAAAACAACAAAAGATTACTATATAAAAGAAGCAAATAACAGAAACATAAATACAATCAATGGCAGAATAATATGAATGCTCATAGTTGAACATATATATAAATTTGATTTAAGCGAAATGAAATCACAAAGAATGTATCTCCCTTACATATAAAAATCAACTCAATCATACAAATAATGTTTGTAAGCATATATATGAACGAAATAAAGAGAGGATGGGTGCAATCGCCGCCGATCGACAATCTTATTGTGAAAGTGAACCTAACAACAAATTTATAAGGAGCTCATGGGATGAGATGTTGGTATTAGGTTAAGTTTCTTAGGATTGGCCCAACACATATTGAGGCCCATGATAAATTATAAAATGAGGCCTTTTTATAATTAATAGTTATGTTTAAGTAATTTATTATATTTTATTAAAAAATTATTTTCTCGGCATTTTAAGAACCATACTACTTTTGGTAAAAAAATTCATCGTCATTCATTCAATTATTATAAATGACCATTGGTGGTTAGCTCTAGCCCAATAGGCTATACTCCCACAATGTTGCAAACCCAAGTTTGAATTCAGGCTGAGAGATGACCCATACTTATTGTATGCCACGTCTCAAAGAGATGAACCCGTACTTACTGTTTAGAAACTTATTGTAAAAATAAGGTCAAATGCATCTAAAGGTCCTTTAAGTTTTTCGTTTTTCCCAAAGTGGTCCTTTAAGTTTCAAAAGTCCCAAACAAGTCCTTTTAGTTTTTGAATCGTTTCAAACAAGTCCTATTGTAGATAGCATAGTTGGTAATTGCTTTCTTGAACTCATCTTTGGTACCAAATCTGGCTCCTAACACCCACTTAAAATTAGTCATCTTTTTAGGTATGACAAATGGTGAATAATGTTCTTTGTTGCTATCATCTGAATCATCACCATCATCCTCTAAAATGACTTGTTTGAAACGATTCAAAAACTAAAAGGACTTGTTTGGGACTTTTGAAACTTAAAGGACTTGTTTGGAACTTTTGAAACTTTAAGGAGCACCTTGGGAAAAACGAAAAACTTAAAAGACATTTAGATGCATTTGACCTAAAAATAAACAATCATAATGATTCACGGACAACAACAAATTTATGTTCTATTTTTTTAATTCTCAGCCAAGACCAAATTATTGATTTTTTAAGGGTTGAATGGTGTTTACACCATGCCATTCAGGCGAGATTATGTTTACCCCCTGTAAATATAAAACTTTGTATTCCAACTTCACAATTTGAAAATTCTTTGATTTTAGATCACCTTCATGAATTTTGATTGTACAAGATAGATGATGATAGGTGGTAAACCAAAATTATCTTAAATTATAGGGGATGAAAGTACCTTATATTTTGAAATTTTATGCCATGAAGGTCCAAAACCAAATAATATTAAATTACAAGGTTGAAATTTGAAGTTTTTTTTATATTTTTTTTATGAGGGGGTAGACCAAAATTCGACCAAATGGAAGGGGGTTAACATCACTTAACCTTTTTTTTAATTAAATCAATGAGGTGTAGAGACATCACAAGAGAAGAAGTTATTCAAGCAATGATTATGACGACAAGATATTTGATGTTTTTCAAGCAATGATGTATTATTTTTATTTCAGCCCATGTAATTATAATTCTTCCCAAAACCTGCAATTCCATAGGTCTTTATAGCCATTTTAGTGTGAAATCATGTAAACCGACAAATCAAGACATCACACGGAGTTATGAAGGAAATAGAATGAAGAGAACATGAGTTTAAGAAGGTTTTTGAAGGAGATAAAATATGGAAAAATAATGTTGCACGTTTCAAGATGAAAACATGGAAGAAGGTCACTCAACGAACAAAGAAAAACGCATTTTTTTAGCTTATTTCCTGCCCCATGAGGCCCATAGTGTACCCTAGGCACATGGAAGTGTCCAGAAGGCACAAAATTACTTCTTCATGTTCCCCAACAGGGGCTTGAGGTGCATGGCTACATGTATTTTTGCCTTCTGACTTGTTTTTTTTAAGCTGGATCACGTGGAAAACCTAGTTCTAAACTTGCTTATAAATAGAGACCCTTGCAAACACTTTTATTCATTCAGAAACTTGGCGGTGCAAGGTGAAGGAAACGAGCAATGCAAGAATCAAGGAATACCTAGGGTTTCCCCTATTCCTCTCTTGGGTATGTTTTGTAATTTCTTGTTAATGTTTTCTGTTTCCATGTGCAACTAAACTTCCTCTTGTTAAGGTTTTAAAGATAAACCTATATTTTTTTGTTGGAATCAATTAATGCAATTTCTTTATTTGGTTATCAATTAAGTCCTATATAATTTTCAATTGTTCTAATATATATATAATGTTTATGGGCCTCTGGACACAAATAAACCCTTTTTGTATCTAGTAGACCTTGAAGTAGATAAAACAGTCACAAGGAATGAGGGGTTTGAATTGTGACCCTTTAAAAATTAAACCTGTAACTTAAAATTGATTCTCAAGTTTTGGACTTGGAATAGTTAAGTTAGTAAACTGACTTCATAACGTTCTGAAGTGTTTATGCAAAAACAATTTAAATAGATGAATGTGTTTGTGTGTGTAGTGTATACAGTAAATAAAAAGTATAAGGAAAAGAAGAAGAACACACAGAGATTTATAGTGGTTCACTCAATGTGGGTTAGTCCAATCCTCACAATCTTGTGAGAGTTTCCACTATGATGCTTGAGATAACCTCTCAAATCCTGCACCTTACAATCTTGTTCACCTGAACAATTACAACAACTGTATTCTCTAAGCCTCAACATGCTTACACCTTACTTGCTAAGTTACCCACTTAGACTTTTACACCTACTGCTCAAACTAACACTTTAGTACCCCTAAAGCTAGATGAGACTTTCTTTACAATGAGTTGGAGTTTGAATGATTGAAATCAGACAAGAGGAGAAAGAAGAGGAGAGGAAGTTTATATTTGAAAATATAAGAAAGAGACTTGATTCACACTCTTAGAGATTTTAATAATCTACTGTGTTGATTTGTGAGATCAAGTTTTGCTAAAACTTCAAACACTTTTTATAAGTTGTTTTCTTGTATGCTTTTGCAAGGTGTAAGTAATGCTGAGCCTTCCACTCCTTTTTATAGAGTTTCTTAACCTCTTGTAGTTGTTAGATAGTAGCCAATGGTCTTGTGCCATGTGTCATGGGGCCCACCAACTTTTACTTAAAAATTTTGGTGAACATTTTGAAAATCAGAATGTTGTTATGTTCTTGAGAATTTATCAGAATGTTGTTGTGATCATTGTGATCTTTATCTGGGTTCATCATGATTTTCATATGGGGTTCATCACACATGAATGTATGACGAGTTTCTAGGTTCATCAGATGCGTGTCATATGAATTTATGGGCTTTATCCATGAGTAGTGTCATTTGCACATACTTCAGAATGTTGTTGGACAATGCCTTTCTAGATTTGCCTTGGAATGCGTGCATGAGAGAGAAAAGTGGATCTGCATCTTCATGTCCATGCTTTGAGGGATTGCGTGTTCCATGTACTGTACCAACTCTCATACATGTCTAATTCTAATTGAATGAGACAAGATCTTCTTGTTGCTTTTGCTTTTCACTTTTCACATATTGTACTGTTAACAGTTTAAAGCATGTGCTGAGCTGAACAGTCTGAACATCAGAATGTTCCTTTTGTTTAACTTAGGATGATTTGTAAGACTTCCATTTGATGTAATCAAATCCTAATAGTGAAACAACAATGAAGTGCAACGTTTGTAACATCTAGGATGATATTCTCATTGGAATATTCCTAGTACTTCAAATGTTCATAGTCTTAAATGAACGTTGAAGATCCTTTTTAACATTAATCTTGTAAATGCCTTTATTGCTTGATTGATCTATACCAATGTACTTTACTGAGCATTTATTCATGACACATGTATCTTGCATGTTCTTGATAATATTCATGAGCTTCTGGGCTTCTATATGAACAACCTTCACTACAACATTTTTGGCTTTAGGCAACGGCACAAAAACGTGGAATGAAGTCATAAAACCGTTGTCTAAACGTTTAGGCCACGGATATAAGGGTGTGGTATATACGGCCGTTGCCTAAAGTATAAGCCACGGTTTTTGCACTTCTTGCAACGGAAACAAAAAACCGTCGTCTGAATGCATATAAATGCCACGGTTTTCATGAAAGTTTAAGGCTACGGTTTCCAAAGTAACAACGATAGCTAACCGTGGCTTATATGTTTAAGCTACGGAATTAATAGTTGTTATCCACTTTAGATAAAATGTATAATGCGTTGCCTATTTACATAACCCACGTATATAAAACCGTGGCCTCACACATTTTAATAAAAAAAAAATAACACAATTTCGTTTTGCTTTTTATTCCCTGCAACTTAAACACAACCAATAGGATACTTTGCTTATACATCCACTCTTGTGTCTCATGATAGTCTTTTAAAATTGACAATTATCAAATTTATTTAAAACAATTATATTAAAACAGTTATGAAAACAATCATTTTTATTCACTACATCAAAGAAGAATTTTCACAACAAACAATAGTAGATAAAGCTCAACTCTTTCTAAAGTTAAATATACAATATAAACATATTCACGAATAACATTCTTAACTTGTAATCTCATTATAAAGTGGAAAGTTCTAGTGAATGTGGAAATTGTACTACACCAGATAATGAAGCTCTTAAGCTAGCTGCTTGTGCAATAGCATCACAAGATGAAAATGCTAGTGTCTCAAAGTTGTTAGCCTTAGCCTGAAAAAATTGGTCAAATCTTCCCACATCTGCAATGCACAATTAAACCAACAAAAACACACATTAATTCATTCACTAATTATGTTATTTTTAAGTTGAGTTTGGATATACGACATATGCCTAAGACACTATAACTATATGAAAAAATTGAACCTTACAATAAGTAGGAATTCAATAACATAGTTTATCAACTTAGTTTCAATTACAAGGACTTATTTATGTCGCTTGTCCAACACCCAATTACTAATTAATTTCAAATACGTAAAGGGACAACCTTAAATTCACAATTTCTCGATCCAACACGGGACTACAATTGATATCGACATTAACTCTCATTCCAACCTCTATGGATCAAAGTCCAAAAACAAATGCACATACCAAAAAAGTCCTAATGACATAAACAATTCATATTAACTTACAAGCTATACTTAGATCCTATATCCCGTTAAAGATGAGCTAAAATGACGTTAAACAATGTCAACCCTACACTAGGTGAATTTTTTAAAATTGATTTGGAGCTTTCAATGTTCTTGTTTTTATATTCAAAATCAATGTCCACTAGCTCCAATTTTTTATCAACGTCCACTAATATAAAAAAATTCCAAATCATAAGCCACACTATTTCAAATATAATTTTTTTTAATATGTCACACTATATTCAAATTCAAGATCAATGTCCCACTAATATAAAAACAAAGAATCAATTTATAAAGTTGAAAGCTACAATTTTTAATTCAAAATACACTAGCTCATTGTATAAAAATTCACAATTGAATGAGTTACATTTTTTTTTATATATATAAATGTGAGTTGATGACTTTTATACTCAAAATTAGAAATGTAAGCAACTAAAGTAATTTCTAAGGTCAAAATAAACACAAAATTAATGCTAAAATTCGGATTTAGAAGACCATGGGAAATAATAGTTCAATACAAATTGGGAATCTTTTCTTTAGGTTTAAACCTAAAGAAAAGTAATGCACTAAAATAATAGATATAAACAAATATAATCAATAAAAGAGTTTCATTTTATATATTTATACCAAAGAAATATCCTATTGTTATATAAAAACACATATGGATAATTTTATTGAAGATTATAATAGTTGTCAACACTTACCTTAGAAGAAAAGCACACGTTGAAAAAAAGAATGAAATTCTCCGCAGTGAACGAATGTGACTCATTCCCCATCTTTCATTAAACTCCTCTTTTAACAATTAAACTAGAGAAATTATCCAAATTTAACATTATTGACACTTGAACCAAACTCATCAACATCAATATCTTTTTTAACTTTAAAAAATCATAATGTAGCTATCATATATCAACACTAAGAACAATTCCACAGGTTGTAAAATAACTCAATTCTACACAACTAAGACCTTTAATACATTTGTTAATGCTCTACAATTTTTAAGCAACTATCACCAACCTCAAAGTACCACAGTTCAGAAACATACACACAAAATATATAATGTTTAGACTAAAAAAATAACCCAGAAAAATTCAATTTTGGATTCAAGAGAAAGGGGAAAATTAGAGTAATAAGATAGAAAAAAAATCAATTTTTAGGCATAAACAAAGCAAGATAAACATTCAATTAAACATGACAGTCCAAGTCACACAAAAATTGTCAAGATCAAAGCTAATTTTAGATTATAGAGAAAATGGAATCTAGGGTTCAATAGGAATTTGTTTTTTTTTGAAATTTCAAGTAAATTGAGCAATTTAAGGAATGAAGAGACTTACCCTTGAAATTGAAGATGACAGGTACCATCGTACGAACTTCAGCACAGTGGTCCTATCAAAATAGTGTGCAGTGAAGAATACAAGAGGGTGAAAATGATGTGTTCAAAATGAAGATCTATTCGGTTCAATGGAAAGCTTGTGCGAAGAAACACTCAAAAATGGTCTTAATTACTCCGATTTGTGCTTGTGTAGGTGAAAATAGCATGGAAAGGAGTATGGTAGCAGTGAGGTCTATGAAGAGAGAAAGGGGTTTACGACACTGTTGAGTGTTTGTGGTTATGAGTTTGTGTTCTACTGTCATAAGTGGATATAACAAAGGAAAAATAAATATAAAACAAAAAGGATATTAAGTGGGTTAGTATAAGAGAATGACATAAAATTGTGTGGTTAGTATATCCTGAACGTGTAACTTGAAAGAAGGAATGAGAAGAAATAAATATTTATTTTATTAGATGTATTCTTAATTAATGGTGGAAATCTCACACTTTAAAATAAAATCAAAGAAAATATCTTTAAATCAATAGGATTAAAAAGGGAAAGCTTTTATAACTAAAATAAATCAAATATTTATTGAGATACTCTCTTTATTTTGGTGATACTTTCTAAGATACTCTCTACTAAAAATTAAAAAGAAATCCTTAAATCTAGTTTAATTAAAAAAAATTCATCAAACTTATAAATTCACTAATTAATTTTTATTTGAATAAGTTAACTATTAATTAATCAACATCAACATAAATAAAAATGAGTAAATAGCCACTTTAGTCATTGACTCTGCACCTCGTTGTCACAAAGGTCCCTGACTCAAAATTATTTACAAAGAAGTCTCTGACTCTGCACTTCAGTTATCACTTTGGTCCCTGACGTTAAATAATTTTGTTAAGTGATGATGTTGCACACGTTTTACGATGACATGACATATGAGCTGTCACAAGGACTAAAGTGAAAATAGAAAATAGTCACTTTGGTCCCTGAACCAAAAATCAATATCCCCAAATTAAATCTCAAATCTCTAAATCACTAAATATCAAATCCCTCAATGTCATCTAATTCTCTTTTTTGTTGAAAATCAAATCATTCATTAAACACCAACTTACTGTTAGGTCCCCGACTGTGCATACTTATTGTCATTTATGTCCCTGACATTAGACATGTACTCTCACTAAGATCCCTGACAATCACTAATTTAAGTCTCTATTTTTAAGTTTATTTTTTTTAATTTTTTAATGAAATTGTGCAGAAATGTGTAGAATATTGTAAAAACATTTTCACAAAAAAATTAGAATTTTGTAACTAAACACAAATTAAATATGAATTTTTTATTTTAAAAAATATAAAAATTCATATTAAATTCATGTTTGTTAAAAAATTCTAATTTTTTTTGGGAGAGATTCTTATAATATTATGAATTTTTCTGCAAAATTTTATTCAAAAATATGAATTATACATATGAGTTTACTTTAATGAAGGGACCAAAAGTGAAGATGGAAAATTTTGAGGGACTAGGAAATTTTTTAGAGGGACTAAAATGAAAAGTTGACATATTAATAGGGACCAAAAATATATTTAACCCTATATAATATATATTTATAAAAGCTAATGATTATTTTGAACCGGCCTGAAGACCAATCACACATTGACATGTGGCATAGATTTACACCGCCTTAAGGCTCCGCGCATGAAGAAACATGCCAGCTCAAATGCACCGCGCCACACAGAAGCGCGTTCTAACGCGAGGATCACCCTACATGTGTCCTCTAACCGTCCCTCATAATATGCCGCATACCTCGAAGACGGTTATGCTCAACGCGCACTTATATAAAGTGAACTTGTTTCACCCTCAAGGTACGATTCGCTTTTCACAACACTTTTCACACACTCTTTCTCGATTTCGTTACTGACTTGAGCGTTGGAATGCTAATGTGCAGACACCTTTCGTTCCACCGCGGAGATTCATCATCTCCGTTTCGAAAACCGTCACCGTCACACCAAAGCATTATCTGTCGCCGTTGCCTCTCATTCATCCTCATCAGATTTATTATTATTATTATTATTATTATTATTATTAATATTATTATTATTATTATTATTATTATTATTATTATTATTATTATTATTATTATTATTATTATTATTATTATTATTATTATTAATATTACTACTACTACTATTATTTACATAAAAAGGAATTCTTATACAAAATTTCCTCAATGTTTTGATACTTATTTTCTCAACCCTCTAAAAAAACATGTTTTTTTTTGTGGTGGCCGGGGTTTGAACCCCCGACCTTGCATACATTATGTATTGTCCATACCAACTGAGCTATACTCACGAGGACCTAAAAAAACATGTTTATAAAAGCCATTCGTAACTTCCAAAAAAAAGCTATTCTTAACAATTTTTCATTTGAACCTATTTTCAGATTTTCAAAAAAAGCTATGTTTAACAATTTTTAACGATTATTTTTTTTAAAAGAAATTTTTCATTACAAAAATACTAAAATCTTTTGACAGTTACATTCTCTCTCATTTAAAAGCGATTTTTTTTGTTATAAAAGACACAAAAAGGTTTTAAAAAAATGCTTAAGTGTCAAATAATTAGAATGAGACATAATTGAATTTTTGTTGGTCATTACTTTTTATAATTAGAGAATATAGAATAATAGATATGTTATTTCTATTTTAAAGGACAATTATTTTTTAATTATTAATATAGTACAAGAGATAAAATTGTAAATATAATAATTTAACTTTTTTGACAAATATAATTTTTAAATGAATTTTATCAAAAAATGTTTATATTAATGATAAAGTTGAAAGTTTGAAAGTAGTTTCGAAATTGAAAACGTATATAATAAAATGAAGGCGAGAATGTTTTATTCACGGTTTTTTGATATCAGCAACGGTTCTACAGTGTGGCCTAATGGATTTCAGAACGTGGGAAAATGAGGTATAGGCCACGGTTTACTGTGTGTGCCTTTTGAATTAGAAAATGCCACGGTTGTAGCTTAAGGTTTATTACCCACGAGTTAAAACCGTTATATATAAGGAATTGGCGACGGTGAAGGAAATTCCACGATAAAAAAGCGTTGCCTTAGCTGAAAAGGCAACAGTTTTTAATTGGGTAATGAAAAAAGTATAGAAACCCTTCAACGCGTAAAAATTCGTTGCCTATTACACCTTTAAGCAACAGTTTTCTAGCCGTGACCTAAAAATTCGTTGCCTAAAGCCAAAAATGGTGTAGTGCTTCTGAACTCAGCTTGAACATTCTGAACTATGAGCAACATTCTGAACTAACTTTTTGAACTCAGACTTAGTTCATAAAACCAAACGTCCTTTGATTTCATGTATCTTGGTATGATTTAAACCTTGTTATTGTCTTAGTTAAAACACTCAAGATCAGCACAAGTTAAATACCAAAACATTAATCAAAGTCCATTAATTCCTTAATCATCAAGGTTTATTATCTTTAAAATTAATTAGGGATTTTGCCTCAACAATCTCCCCCTTTTTGAAGATGATAAACCTATGATTTAGGATTTTGAATTTTGATTATATATATGAGAAGTTTCAGAGCTGAGAATTTAATTTTATGCTCCCCATCATTTTTATAAATCATTATAGTGAGTTTTTAATAACTTTTTTTTAAAAAAAAAAGCTCCCTCGCACTTTTATAATTGATGGCATAAATAAAAACATGCACAATTGAATCAAAATCATTTTCATTCATTGATGTCATACATTCAGTACAATTACATGATTCATATAGTTCAAAAACAAAAAAGAAATTCAAAGTAAAAATGATCAAGCAAAAAAAAATGAAGTTTTAAGAACTAAAATAAATGTATAATCATACCATTTAAAACTAAATTAAGTTAAAAATAATAATGTCAAATGACAAATATGTGTGGGTTTTGGATTACGTTTCAAACCAGAGGACAAACACATATATGTATACATTCGAAGCAGACGATACATGACGAACAATTGCAGAAAGTATGGCTAAATTGAATATTATTGTAAACAAAAAGCAATTAAAGGAGAAATGCGAGTTGAATGCACTATACCATTTCGCAAAACAATTTATAAATACAAAATGAATTATACTAGTTGAATGTAAAAAGTAAAATCATATTATTTTTTTTGTCAAGTAGCCTAGTGGCTAGAGAAATTCACATAAGTGGAGTGTCCGGGTTTCAAACCATGGCCTCTGCATATATTGTGCATCATGCGGACAAGAAAAATCATATGTGTGTGTGTTTTCAACCATTATAAATAAAAGCGTCTTGTTAACAAGTGCCCCCGAGGCACTCTTTAAGCATCCTAAATTTAGCAATTATTCTTTTAAAAAGTCAATTATTAAAATTTCCAATGCATTCAATACACAACTTTTTATTAAAAACTTACTATTCTAAACCCTAAAAATGGTTAAAGAGTGCCCCAGAGACACTCGTTAACATTTCCCTAAATAAAATAAGAAATTATTTAGAAATGATAATTCAAGAAATTAATAGGTCATACACCATAATAGAATTCACTAAATTAAAAGTTACTAATGCAATCATCTACCGAAAAAAAGAAGTTACTAATGCAAGCAAATGAAAATCATCATAAATCAAGCATGCAGTTATATAGATGCATTGAGTCGGCACTACGCCAATACATTTAGTTCTTATCAAGACGCGAGAAACAAAACTTGAAAGCAAACTTACACGAAAGAAGCAAGCTTCAAAAACTAACATAATAGAGTCTATTAATGGTGTAAAACGTGGTTATGTATATTGAATATTTAATAGCTGGCAACAAAAATCCACATACACATGTGTTGCATCAAAATCAACACTCTTTTAAAACTACATTAACAAAAATAATTTCCTCTTAATTTCGTTTTGAGGATATGAGAAACTTATTATCAACAATCTCTCAACGCCTATAGTAAGCATCTTAGTGTTCTTCCTGTCCTTCGGAGGTAACCTTATTTGAGGTCTATAAGACACTAATTATGATTAGTTTTAAACGCTCTTATTGTTTTGGGACCTGCGAGATTTGATGGTTGAGGATATAGGTCATTGGCCAGGATAGTTGGATTTGAGAGCTTATACAAACTTTGATATACTTGTGAATCACTCTCATAAATCTGAAATGCTCCAACTTTAGGTAACCTCTTTCCTCTTAATTTTGATTATTGCATTAGGAGTTAGTCATCATGTATGCTCTTCCATGAGTTGAATTGCACATCGCATGCTGTATCAATATCCTCATTTTGCATTTCATCCTACTTGTCTTAATTGATTAAACAAATTCACCTTAATTTAATGTGTCTAAGAATTTCTAATTTCACATGTAATTAATCTAATGATAATATTGATTAAAGTTAGACTGTACTCCCTCCGATCACTATTATAAATAAAATTTTACTTTTTAGATTATTGACAATCCTCGTGGGATCAATACTTTACTTATACTATTTATTACTTGTTGCGACAGTGTATACTTACAATATGCATGCATGGGAAAAAGGTAACTATTTTCATAGCATCACCCCCTAAAATATTTCAAATTTCCCCTTGTCGACCTTTACGAGTGTTTTATGATTCTACTGTTTAATTTGATGTTTCTATTAAAGTAATGAAAATATAGAGACAATGACCGTCTACAAATATATTTTAAAGAAAATTGTGGTATTAGGTCTTTGCCCTTGTAAAAATAGTAAACTATTTTCTTGCATCTACTATTAATATTATATGGATTCGTCACAAAAATTGATGTAATGTCTATATTTATTAACATGAATGTAATTCTTTATAATTAATGAAAGGTGTACGCAAATTTTATTTATTCAATATTGTACTATAGTAATTAACATTGTTTTTTTTTTGTGAAGCCCTAACCACATGACTTGCATGATATGTCGAGTCAAATTGTTGTATAGGTGGAAGAAGCAGCGTATAAACAGAAATGGATAATCGGTAGGATATGAAATAACCACTTTCTAATAATTGGAAGAACAAGATTTATTAGTAGGGTGAGAAACACGAAAAAATAATACACCGTTCTCATTCTTCAAACTAAATCTCAAAACTGACACTGATCCAGTAAATCGAGATTCATCCCGCGAACAAGCTCCTTACACCTTTGTTGAAGCATATACCTGTAATTTGCATTGTTTATCGTAATTTTGTTGTGGCATATGAATTTAGATCATCATCATCAACATCGTTTTTTTAGGGTTTGTTGAAGACCTTTACTAAAATAATTTGGAAAAGTTGTGACATGATTGAAACTGAAGTACATGCTGTTATTGCTTAAGATTGTTAGGGTTTGTTCTTCAGAAATGATATTGATGTTGAGATATAGGTTTGGAAGATCACCTGGGACGAGAAATCAAAATTTACGTGAACAAGAACAATACAACACACCTATTAGGTAAATCTAGATATCTTGTTCCATGTACATACTCATTGAGCATCTCATCTACATTTATTTCATGCAGTCAATCACAATTATGTGTTTGTTCCCTCAACCAATATCAAAGTCACATGGTGACAATTTTGTTTTGAACAATCCCAATGGTTTTGACTATGGAAATTGGCTGAACCAGGTGAAGAAAAACCATAAGTCCTCCACATACTGCACTGCAACACATAAAAGTAAATAGAAGAATCAAAAATCATACCTTACAAAACACAAAAACAAATTATTTAGCACATACAAATATCATAAAACTATGAAAAACACTCCACCAGTCATATTGCACTAAAATTGTCACAAATGGGGTTTGTATAAAGAATAAAGAGAGTATATTGAAAACATTAATAGCATATATCATCTATGCCTATACACATATGTACTTTATTAATGGTGTAACATGTGGTTATATATATCAAAATTGTATTGGTTCTGAAAAGAAAAAAAGATACACGAGGATTGCATCAAAATCACTCTATAGCCCGATATGGATTATTGCTTAACGGAAAAGCACTCTATACAAAATTCAAATCTTGACACACGGCACATTTTATACGAGTTTTCCCTGAAATATCTTTTTTGCAGTAATTGCATTTACACCGATATAGTGAGACCTTGCCATCTCCCATGCCTGCAAATGAAGTTTCTAAATCCTTAGGATTTAAATCAACCTTTCTTCACTTGGAATAGAGATGTATAATTGCTAACATTTCAAATAATCAAGTATATGTGAAGTTTTACCTTTCTTTTTCCAATATAGAATACATCGCTAGAGTAATTTGGCATTTTTTCTATACCGTACTTTAATAATATTGAAAAGGGTTAATTAAGTTTTTAGTCCCTATAAATATACTGAATTTTGTTTTTAGTCCTCATAAAATAATTTGACATATTTTGGTCCCTGTAAAATTTTTCAGCACGTAGTTTTAGTCCCTGTTATATTAAAATTTGTTTAATTATGCTTAAAATTTTAAATTTTTTAATGATTTTTTACATACTTGTTTAAAACATTAGAAAACGTTCCGCTGCAATAAGTTAGCTCAAAATTTTATTTTTAGGTTCATATTTTATTTTGTTTTATCTTGAATTTTTGGTGTTTAAAAAAATTATATTTAATTCATTACATGTTAAAAAATTCTAATTTTTTATACAAGAGATTATTTTTTGACAAAATTATAAAAGAGGTTATTATAATGTTCTTAACATGTCGGTTAAAAATCATTTAAAAATATAAAAGTTTAAGTATAATTAAACAAATTTTAATTTAACAAGGACCAACACATACTTTTAGTCCTTGTAAAATTAAAATTTGCTTAATTGTGCTTAAACTTTTAAATTTTTAACATATTTTTTACATACTTATTTAAAACATTATACAAAGTTCCTCCACAAAAAAGTAACTCAAAATTTTATTATTAGGACCAAATTTTCATTAATATAATCTGGAAAATTTGGTTTTTAGAAAATTCATATTTAATTCATTACATGTTAAAAAACTAAAAGATTTTATAAAAGAGTGTCTTACGATGTTATGAACATGTCTGTAAAAAATCTTTCAAAAATTTAGAAGTTTAAGTATAATTAAACACATGTCTACATGAAGTAAATAAAAAACAGAAGAAGTTTACTTGAATTAGCGGAATATGGAAGCTTTTCTTGTCTAACAAAGTTTACAAGTATCACATACTAGATTATTATCCACTAGCTAGTTTTACAATCCAATGTCCAATTTAGTCAAACAACCAGTCATCTTTTTGGACTGGAAATTTTGAAAAAATACATTTAGAAGTAGAAAATTATAGTAATGCAATGGGAATGTGCACATTGTTAAAACTTAAAAATGAGATTAAGAGAAAAATCTGGTAAATAAAACACATAAACTAATGTAAGGTGAGTTGACCATTTAACAGTGCTTGTAAATTTAGCAATAACATCATTACCATTTGGTAATCGAACACTAATGGATTTAATCTTATGATAAGAAGTGAAAGAAACTAAAGAAGAGAAAACATGATCATTACCACTAGAATCCACTTACCAAGAATAAGTAACTTGTGAACTAGTGGTGATAGAACACACAAAAGAAAAGTTACCTAAGGAAGAAGCTGCATAAGGTGGATGACCAGATGCAATGACTTACAATAGCAAGTGTCTATAGTGTTTCCTTGTCTGAAGAACATGATGTTTTGCCCTTTCTTGAAGGCTTGCTTGTAATTGAAGCATTAACAAGAATTTTGGAATCAGTGTTGAAAGATGATTCAATGGTAGTTTTACTTTCTTCTTGCAAAATCATAGAATAGAAACACTTGAGTTTGGACCTCAAAAAAATTATCATTGAGACTGGTTATAAACTCAATCACTTGGTCCTCCAAACGAGAACTTCTAGCAATACGTATGTATAGAAAGACATTTACACTTAAGTGGCAAGCACATTGTGGTAAAGAGCGATAACTCTCAAGTTCATCCAAAAGAATTTTGAATTTAGTCAAGTAGTTAGTAACAGAAAGAGAACCTTGTTACAGATTATTGACATCAGATCGTAGCATATCAACACAAATATGATCATATTTTGAGAAAAGTTCTTTCAATTTTGTCCAGACATCAATAATGTTCTGAATGAAAACAATTGATCGTGCAATTTGAGAACTCACCGAACTAGCAATCCACGAGTGAATGAAAATATTGCATCGTTCCCAAGCTTGGCGACTTTGGATCATGAAGTGCATGAATTGGAATACTTCTATCAACGAACTGAAACTTGGTCTTAGCACTTAAAGCATGACACATCGCTTGATCCTGAGCAAGATGGTTGCTTCCATCCAAAGGAGGTGTGACCGGAACAAAATTAGGTCCATCACTAAGATGAACATAGTACTCTGAGGTAGTACTATGTGAAGGATCTGTTACACCAGTGCCATTGTTGGTATTGGTAGAAGCAATATTGTTGTGCGCCTGGAAACACGAAGAAAGCCTCAAGGTAGACGATGAAGATCGTTGAAAATCTCAAGAAACATTAATGGAAAACATGTAATTTGCATAAAGAAAAGAAAAATTAAAGAGAGAATTAAGAAGATTCTATGAGAAGAGTCAGAGACAATCAAGAGAAAAATGCAAGTGTAAGCCAATTCACGAAAGGCTCGTGATACCATGTGAGGAGATCAGAATCATAGCAAAATGAGCAAAGAAAACTCATGTATTTAATTGAATCTAACTGGAAAGTTAGTTACAAGGTTCATATATATACAAGTGATCAAGGCTAGATAACTTGGAGAACAAGTTACCGATTTATAACTAACTTTAAACTCCTTTAATAAAAAAACTAAATTTGAACTTGCTTATTTGCATGTAACTAACTTTATTCTATCATCTATCACCAGTTATCTACTAGACGAAGTAGCATCCTCTAATACAATGTAATTATGGATTTTCACAATTCACTCAAATAAATCTCATACGAATTGTTGAATTCAATTGATTTACCTTTGAATCGGCTAGATCATGGATGCTAGACAACTGAACTCTTTTGCCACCTTATGACCGATCCAAATGATGCATCAAAAATAAATCTACTAGTTGCATAAGCTAAAGAAGCTTGAATCACATTATTTATTTGAAAGAAACAAAATAAAAAGTACAAAATGCTTATTAATATTAATCATGATTATCTGGTATATATCAATAGCTAGTTCTTTAAACCAAAAACTACAAACAAATGTTACACAAGTAAAATTTCTGGTTGCAACATTGCTACAGCGAGAGCTTGGTAGTACCAGCTTCACCCACTTGAATTAGGGATGTTTTATTTGGAACATATATGGTCTTCCAATTTTTAGATTTCATTAAATATTTTTGTTCGGTATAAATCACACTATTTTTTCCATCCATAGGTATTATCCCATTAATTTTCCTGATAAATTTTTAATGAGCCAATTGCATATAATATTTGTTCCCTTGTATTTTGACCTAATCTCCCCAAAACTATTTTTCTTTTCTTTATTTTTAATAATAAGTTTCTTTGAGCCGTTAAAGATAATTGTAAGGATTTGGGGTGCCAGCCATGCTTGAATGTCTTCTTCTCTTGTTATGACTCTACAACGCATAGATATATTTGAAAAAATAATAATTAGGTCTTGGTGAATTTTAAAAATTGCACATAAGTATGCCTTTGTCTGTAAATCATTATGGTTTTTTATTTTACCATCCAGTATATCACTTTAATAATATCAAAATTAAAATAAATAATATCTCTAGAAACTTTAAATTTTTAAACTTTTAACTAAGATCAACATTGTCTCGTAAAAAGGCCTTATTTTATAATATATCTTAGGCCTTGATATGTGTTGGGCCGACCCGAAAAATAAAAAACTTAACCTAATTCCAAAATCTCCTCTTATGAACTTCCTATAAATTTGTTCTTAGGTTCACTTTCAGAGTATGATCGGCGGCACTTGCACCCATCCTCTCTTCGTCTCATTCATATATATGCTCACATTATTTGTAACATTGAATTGATTTGTATATGTAAGGGGGATGCATTCTTTGTGATTTCATTTCAGTAACATCAATTCTATAAATATGTTCAATCTAGGGTCATTCGTCTTATTATGTCATTGATTGTATCTATGTTTCTGAGTTTGCATCTTTTCTATGGTGGTTTAACATGATGTTGTTTTTTCGCTACTAGATCTATAATGTGTCGACAAAATCAATGATGTTGTCTTGCACTCCTACAATTTGGCTATCAGAATTTGTTCTACTGTTCGTGTTTGTAATGTCCAAAACAAATCTCCGACGAGTGTGATTTCTTTGATTAAATATGAAAAAAAAGGTATGTATGAATGAAAATATGATTTCGTCTGAAATTATAATAATTATACAATTAAGATATAATCTTCTTGATCTATTATTGTTTGTTTTGAATTGTTTGATTTTATTTAAAGTAGTATTGTTTTCATTTGAATTAGATTTAATACGTCTTGATGGCATAATTTTGTCGGTGGTTGATAATATTTTCTATATTTTGTGCATTTGAATTTTTTTGAATATATTTTTATCAATTTTTCTAATTATTTAAGAAAGGTTGTAAGAAATAGTTCTACATATTATATATAAGTATTGCTTATCCTTTTTTTTTTATTATTGAATTCATAACTGATATATAAAATTTGATGATAAATTAAGAAAAAATATATTTTTCAGCTACTGAAGAGCAACTATTAGCTCCCAAGATGCAAATATTAAATTAAAAATATTATTTTAGAAGAAATATGAGGTTAAAATATTATAAACATTTATCGGTTATAGAAACTTAACTATCATTAGAGCAAAACCTTGAACAATGTCTTACATTTTCTAATTGAGATGATCAATAGCTTAATTAATTATTGCTGTGTTGCAGAGCTATTATCATAAGGAGAAATGCTTCACTTTGCTATCCATAAAAAGCTTCCAAAGTCTAAAAGAAAAACAGAAGAAAGAGGAAAAGAAAGAGCTTATCAATGCTGACAATGAAATCGACGTGAGTACACTCTTTGTGAATATATAAAATCTCAACACTTATATTGATATGGTTTTTAAATGATGAGTGAGAGGAGAGCGTGGTCCAGAGAGGGAGAGAGAGGCGGTTACCACCGGATCCACCATGGCAAACCGCGCCGGTATTCACCATCACCGGATGAGAGGTTCTATGGGGGGATTGGGGTCCAAGCAGGGTGCCACCATATGGGGGGGGGGGGGGGGGGTTAGGGGAGAGGTGTCTGGTGCGAGACTGCGAAGGGGGAAAGCGTCTGAACAGGTGGATAGACAGCGGGACAGGTTTCTGGATGATCAGCGGCGCGGAGGAGCATGGGAGGAGCAGCAGCGAGGACGGCCTAGGGTTAGGGTTAGGTATGGTTCCGAATTGAGCTACAGGGAGGCTGACGATGAACAAGAGTTTTTTGAATCAGAGGTGTCAGGCAATGGTCAAGTCATTCTGCAGTATTCACGTCCAGGTCGATCAACGTACAAACATGATCAGCGTGCCAACGATATCCCATGGCAGCGCTATGGTTCACGAACTGGCAGATATTCTTCACGCAACAAACAGAAGGAGTTGGCATTTGATACTGATGTGCGCCTACCATATGAGGAAAAGTGGCCCAAATTGCAAAAACATGATCAGAAGGTTCAAGTTCTTCACCATAGAGAAGCTGTTCGACCCCAACAAGCTTTGAAACAATCTATAACTCAACTACAGCAGGAAGCTATTGTGGAACATGCTGGTACTGACTTTAAAAATTTTGTGTCTTTTTATTTTACGAATGTGCCAGAAGGTATTTCCAATGTGTCGCTACGTAAGGGTTTCGAGGTTTGTGGTATATTGGAGGATGTTTATTTGGCTCGCAAGCGGAATGTCAATGGCGGGCTGTTTGGTTTTGTTCGTTTTTGTAAAGTGCGGGACGTGGATAAATTATTGAAAGTTTTGAATAATGTGTGGTTTGGGGATTGTAAGGTGGTGGCGAAGGTGGCTAGTTTCGATAGGTTTGGTAATAAGAAGCTAGTTGATGTTAATAGGGTTGAGGGAGAAAAAATTACAGAGGGAGAAAAAAGAGAGATGGGGGATGTCAAATTGAGTGAGGGAGAAAGTAGCAAAGTGGTTTTGCCTCTTGTACGAAAGGGTAATGAGGAGGTAACACATTTGGGGGGGAAGGTAGGCAGAATTGAGGAGCAATCAAAACAGGTTCTTATTCCTAAATATAACTCTTCAGTTAATGGTTTTAATTGGGCAGCGAAGGGTGTGGTAGTGTCTGTTTTGAATGGTGAAGCTATACCAGTTTTACAACGGAGGATTTTTGATGCGGGTTTTGAAAAGCTTGCTATTATTCCATTGGGTGCTAATAAAGTATTCTTGAGATCTATTGATGATGGGGATGTCAAATCTTTGTTGTCAGAAGCTGCTGATTTTTTTAATAATTTTTTTTCCAATCCTGTGTCGTGGAATAAGGATACGGTAATTGGTCAACGTGGTGCGTGGGTTAGAATTTATGGTGTACCTCTTCACGCTTGGAATATAGATTTTTTCAAGTTATGTGTGCTCGATGTTGGATGTCTGTTGAGGGTTGATGATAGTACTGTGGATAGAGATCGTTTGGATTTTGCGAGGGTGTTACTGTCAACAACATCTTTGGACATTATTCGTGCAGGGGCTCAGGTTATGATTGACGATGTGATTTTTAATTTCCAAATTATTGAAGAATGGGGTTATTCGTTGGCTGAAGATGCTTGCCTTTTAGATGATGAAAAGTCACAGGACGATGCGAATTCTGGTTCACCTGAAGAACATGTAGCTGATTTTGGAAGGG
This sequence comes from Medicago sativa, assembly GCF_051527215.1. Classification (NCBI taxonomy): domain Eukaryota; kingdom Viridiplantae; phylum Streptophyta; class Magnoliopsida; order Fabales; family Fabaceae; genus Medicago; species Medicago sativa. Next base: position 59,843,210 of record NC_140756.1, read on the forward strand.
AAGATGTGAATGATTTGTTGCAACATATTTCCGATGCATGGAAAGCTGATGGCATTGAACAGAATGTACACCATTCTTCAATCAATAAGGACGTAACTACTATATGTAAGGAAGATGCCAAAGTGAAAATTGTTGGTACAGAAGGCATACGTTCACCCTCGGCATTAGTTTTGAAGCAAGGAGATTTATCTTCACCTCATGGAGCACTTTCAGCCACTAATATTAAGGAGGTATTAATTCCGGTTTCTTTTGCACAAACACATGTTTCAAATATTCCTAGTGCTAATGCTGGTGTACGTAATGGATAAAGTAACTCTCAGAAATTTTTGAGCTCAGCAAAAAGAATTGTTCAGCGCACAAAATCTTGTCCGCCATGCCGGGATCGTTCTCTGAAAAATGGTCCGTGGAGCTTGGAGTGGGTAAATAAACATAAGCATGAGGTTAATGGTGTTTTTCCAACAATTTCTAAAGCTCAAAAGGTATCATCTTCTTCTCGTGTTAAGAATTGTACAAGGAAAAACGGAGGTGGTTACCTACGTAATGGCGTTCAAAATTTGAAGCGTATTGCAAGACTTTCAGATAAAGACCGCAAAGAAGTGCTTCGTGCTTTACGGAAGTCGGGGAAGAAACAAAGGTCGGCTTCTGATGTATCTAAGGTGAAGGTATTTTCTGATGAAGGGTCTTCTCAGGGTGATTCCAATCCATCAGTTAACAACGAATGGTCTAATTGGCTGGTTTTACATGGTAACAACAAAGTGGTCAATGATGATGTTTGTGAGATAGGAAACACGGTGGGACTTAACTTCAAGGGAGATAAAAATAACATGTTTGATGTGTTGTCAGGAGCGGGAAGAAAAAGTTCAGAGAGTGGAGGGAAGGGGGATTAAGGCGTAAGGTTGGTGGTGGGGTGAGGTTTGGTGTGGTGTGGGTGTGTCTAGATGAAGATTATTTCTTGGAATGTCCGGGGTTTAGGTGGTTTTGAGAAAAGGAGGGAGGTGTGTCAATTGGTGAGGGAGAAAAAACCTTTGGTTATGTGTATTCAAGAGACAAAGCTAGTTAGTATAGATACTCAGTTGAGTCAGTCTTTATGGGGTGGTGTTGATGTTGATTTCTCTTTTCAACCTTCGATTGGTGCGTCGGGTGGGTTAGTAACTTTGTGGGACAGCAAGGAAGTGGTGGTGTGGTCGTCTATGTCTTTTGAGCATGTTTTGGTGGTTATGGGTAGTTTTGTGAAGACGGGAGAGCAGTTCGTTGTTTTTAATGTCTATGCACCTTGTGATGCTACTCGTCAACAGGAACTCTGGATAAATATTTCAAATAATTTGTTGTCAGTAGCCGATCAGAATGTATGTATTTGTGGAGACTTTAATGCTGTCCGGTGTGTTGAAGAACGTCGCAGTGTAGGAATTGCAGCCAGTCAAATAGGGAGCACCCTTTTTAATCAGTTTATTATCGGCAACTCATTGATTGACCTTCCTCTCCGAGGCCGTCGTTATACCTGGTTTCGTGGGGACGGGAGGTCGATGAGTCACATTGATCGTGTTCTTTTTTCTGAAAGTTGGTGTTTGACTTGGCCTGATTGTTTTCAGTTGACTTCGGCTCGTGGCTTGTCTGATCACTGTCCTATAGTTCTGTCTGTTGATGAAGAGAATTGGGGGCCCAGACCGTTACGGATGTTAAAGTGTTGGGAGAATTTTGCTGGTTACAATAGCTTTGTTCGTGATAAATGGAATTCTTTTCAGATTGAAGGTTGGGGTGGTTTTGTGCTGAAAGAAAAATTTAAATTAATTAAATTGGCACTGCGGGAGTGGCATCAGACTCATTCTCAAAATTTACCTGCTAAAATTTTGTCTCTGAAAGATAGAATTTCTAATCTAGACTTAAAAGGAGAGTCGGATGGTTTACTTGATGCTGAGGTTGAGGACCTTCATGGTTTTACAGAAGAATTGTTTTCTTTAGTCCGGATGAATACTAGTATTTCATGGCAACAATCAAGGTTGCATTGGCTTCGTGAAGGGGATGCAAATTCGAAATTTTTTCATGGTATTATATCTACTAGAAAACGCCGAAATGCTATCCCATTTTTTTTGGTGAATGGTGTGTTGGTTGAAGGTGTCGATAATGTTCGCAGTGCTGTTTACTCTCATTTTTCAACTCATTTTCAGGGAGTCAGTGTTGACCGCCCCACTATGGAGGCTTTGAATTTTCGTTTGTTAACTCACAGGGAGGGGGTCGGTCTAATTAAACCTTTCTCGATGGAAGAGGTGAAGGCGGCAGTGTGGGATTGCGACAACTTCAAGCGTCCGGGCCCAGATGGTATCTCTTTTGGTTTTATAAAAAAAAATTGGGACATTTTAAAGGATGATCTGATGCGTTTCCTTCATGAGTTTCATAGGAATGGGCGACTGACCAAGGGGATAAATAGCACCTTCATAGCTCTTATCCCTAAGGTCGATAGTCCTCAACGGCTCAACGATTTCCGTCCAATTTCCTTAGTTGGAAGCTTGTATAAAATTCTGTCGAAAGTGCTTGCTAATAGACTTCGGTTGGTGATTGGTTCGGTAGTCTCGGGCTCTCAATCCGCTTTTATTAAGGGGCGGCAGATCTTAGATGGTATTCTGGTGGCAAATGAGATTGTGGATGAAGCCCGTAGGTGTAAGAAGGAGTTATTATTATTCAAAGTTGATTTTGAAAAGGCTTACGACTCAATTGATTGGGATTACTTACAAGAGGTGATGCTGAAAATGGGTTTTTCGACTCTTTGGAGAAAGTGGATTAAAGAATGCGTTGGGACGGCCACAGCTTCGGTCTTGGTTAATGGCTCTCCGACGGATGAGTTTCCCTTGGGAAGGGGGTTGAGGCAGGGTGACCCTCTTTCTCCTTTCTTGTTTCTTTTGGCTGCAGAAGGATTTAATATTTTGATGAAGTCTTTGTCTGATAATAATTTATTTACTGGTTACACGGTGGGTAGAAGTGAACATGTGACTGTTTCACATCTTTAGTTTGCAGATGACACCTTGATCTTGGGAAAGAAATCTTGGGCCAGTATTCGTGCTATGCGGGCGGTTCTTATGCTTTTTGAAAATCTATCTGGTCTTAAGGTGAATTTCTCTAAGAGTCAGTTGGTGGGGGTTAATGTCACTACCTCCTGGTTATCAGAAGCAGCCATGGTGTTGAGTTGTAAGGTTGGCTCTGTTCCTTTTGTGTATCTGGGGTTACCTATTGGGGGTAATGCGAGGCGGTTGGCTTTTTGGGAACCATTACTTAATCGACTTAACTCTAGACTGTCCAGCTGGAACTCTAAACATTTATCCTTCGGTGGTCGCCTGGTTTTACTGAAGTCTGTCCTGTCATCTCTGCCTGTTTATGCGCTTTCTTTCTTTAAGGCTCCAGCAGGTATAATCTCCTCTTTTGAATCTATTTTAAATTGTTTTTTTGGGGGGGGGGGGGGGGCGTGAGGACCACAGGAAAATATCTTGGGTGGATTGGAATACTGTTTGCAGGAGTAAGGAGGTTGGTGGTTTGGGGGTAAGGAGAATTAGAGAGTTTAATATTGCTTTACTAGGTAAGTGGTGCTGGCGGATGTTGATGGAGAGGGAGAGTTTGTGGTTTAAGGTGTTGTCAGCTAGGTATGGTTTGGAGGAGGGTAGATTGAGGGGTGGTGGGCGAGAGACATCATTGTGGTGGCGTGATGTTCATGCTCTGTGTAGGGAGGAGTGGTTTAGACATAATGTTAGCCGTGTCATAGGAAGTGGGAAAAATACTTTCTTTTGGTCGGATGTGTGCTTGGGCGAAGTCTCCCTTCGTGACAAGTTTCCTAGATTATTTGATTTATCGTTGTTTAAGGACTTGTCTGTGTTTGATATGTGTCAGTTAGGGTGGGGGTGGAGGGTCAGGCTTGGTCGTGGAGGAGGAGGCTTTTTGCGTGGGAAGAGGAGGTGGTGGGGGAACTAATCTTATTACTTCAAAGTGTTTCTTTACAGGTTGATAAAACTGATACTTGGCATTGGAAGTTGGAAACATCTCATGTTTTTTCCGTCCGAAGTGCTTACAAAGTGCAAACTTCGCAACCGATTGGTGTTCCTACGGTGGCGGTGACAACTCTTTGGAATAAACAAGTTCCCCTTAAGGTCGTGTTGTTTGCGTGGCGTCTGTTTCGCGATAGGTTGCCAACGAAGGATAATCTTCTTCGTCGTGGTGTGATTCCTTTTGACTCTTGGTTGTGTATTGCTGGTTGTAATTCAGTCGAAACTAGCACTCATCTGTTCTTACATTGTGCTACGTTTGGCTCGGTATGGCAATTCTTGTTAAGGTGGCTAGGCTTCTCAACAGCCCTACCTCTTGGTGTGGTTGACCACTTTAATCAGTTCTTCTTAGATGGTGGTAATGTGGAGGCTCGTGGTGCAGTTTTACAGGTTATCTGGTTAGCAACTACGTGGGAAATTTGGAAAGAAAGAAATAACAGGTTATTTAAAGGCAAGCATAGCTCTATTCCTCAAATGGTAGAAAAAATTAAGTCACTCGCTTTCTTGTGGTTGAAGGAGAAATACCCTTCTCTTCCCTTCAATTATCATGCGTGGTGGCTTAGCCCATTCACCATTTTGGGCATAGGTTAATTGTTTATGCTCTTTCCATTTCTTTTATTTTACTGTATTGTGTCTGTAATTATTGTTCTGACTTTGTTGTTTCCACCCTGGTACACCTTGTGCTAGGGGGATCTTTTGTTGTGGTAATATAATTCATTTTAGCCTCTTCAAAAAAAAAAAAACACTTATATTGATATGCTATTTATTTTGTAAAAAAAAAAATAAAATTAAGTTGAACCTCTTGGACAGTATTTTTGAATATTATTAAAATACGGTATAGAAAAAAATGCCAAATTACTCTAGCGATGATGTATTCTATATTGGAAAAAGAAAAGTAAAACTTCACATATACTTGATTATTTGAAATTTCAGCAATTATACATCTCTAATAATTATAAATGAACTTTCAAGTTTTGATATTAAAATTTTGAATAATTGATTTTACAATATAAAAGTATATACTTAGTTACTAATGTATTTTTGTTTACAAAATGTAAATCTTTCTTTAGTAAACATGCTTCTGTATAGTTCCTTAAAAAAAAAAATCTTATAGATAATTTATTTTGAGTACTTTCTAGTAAATTGCCTTGTTTGGTTCAACATTTTTAATTAAATGTACACTGTGCAATATTATGCTATCCGATTTTTCAGGACAAACTAGTGAAGAAGAGAAAATAAGCTCCAATAACTTATTCTTTTGAAGGAAGTGAAGCTCCAATAACTTATGTGAGTATGATTATTTTGAAATTTTAACATTATCATGTTTTTATTATTAGAAATTTAAGGAAATACTTAGTTATGAGTGACATATACATTTTACTACATTATCAAATACCAACATATCTTCCTACTATAAACTACTTATAAATTTGTTGTTAGCTTCACTTTCACAGTAGGATCAGCAGCGCTTGCACCCATTCTATCTTTGTCTCATTCATATATATGCTCACACACATTATTTGTAGGATTGAGTTGATTTTGATATGCAAGGGAGATACATTTTTGTGATTTCATTTCACTCAAATCATTTCTATATAAGGGAGTTCATCTTATTCTGACATTGATTGTATATGTTTTCGTTGTTTGATTCTTTACAGGCATAATGTGTGTACTCACACATAATGAGGATTTAGAAATTTCATTTGCAGGCATGGGAGTCACTGATGGCAATGTAGCACTAGATCAATGTAAATGCAATTACTGCAAAAAAGATAAGACTAATATCAATTATGTTGTGTGTCAAGATTTGGGTCGTCTTTGCGTAGAGTGCTTCTCTGCTAGTGCTGAAGTGACACCTCATTAAAGCAATCATCCATATCGGGTTATGGATGATCTATCTTTTCCGCTTACATGTCCAGATTGGAGTGCGTGTGAAGAGTTGTTACTTCTTGAGGCCCTTGCCATGTATGGATTTGAGAATTGGAATGATTGCCGAATGTTGGGATGAAAAGCAAACCTCAGTGTATGTTTGAATTCGCCATGTGGTCCGATTCCTAATTTGTCTTATTGTATGGGAAAGAACAAAGAGGAACACCTTGCCATGGGAAAGGGAGATCAACTCAAGAAAGAATTTCCTCCAAATGAAGAATTCACGTGCATCTTTCATTAACAAATAAGAATTACATTCATGCTAATAAATATAGACATTAAATCAATTTTAGTTGTAAAGGACAAATCCAGATAATGTTTATAGTAGATGCAAGAAAATAGTCTATAGTATTTTTACAAGAGCAAAGGCCTAACTTACCATAATTTTATTAACTTATATTTGTAGATGGTCATTGTCTCTATATTTTCATTTCTTGAATAGTTCGATAGCAGTTTTATTCCAATTGATGTAGTTTAAAGTTAGTTGAATCACGACAAGATATCTCTTCCACATGGCATTATCCTTTTTGTAAGTTGTCTTAAATTTTCCCTAGTTTTTGTATTTTTGGACTTGCAAGCTCCAAATTCTCCATTCAAATAGAAACCTCAAATTAAACAGTAGAATCATAAAACACTCGTAAAGGCCAGGACAAGGGAAAATTTGAAATATTTTATAGGGTGTATCAATGGAGTACTTCAACAAAAAAAAAAAAAAAAACTAAAATGCACTTTTGGCCCCCCAAGTTTTTAAAACTGGTGATTTTGGCCCCCCTAGTTTGGAAATCACATTTTTAGTCCCCCAAGTTTCACCCCTTTGCAATATAATACTATTTTATTTGATTTATTAAACCACCGATTAGCATTTCCATTTTTGAATGGCAAACTTATATTATTAAAATAAAGCAAGATAGTACAAGAAGCAAGACTCATTACAATAAGTGCTCAAAACAACACAAGATACAAAAAGAGAACATAGAAAACTGGAGAACACTCCTACGGGAAAAAAAAAACAAAAACCCTCAACTACTGATCAAACCTCTACGAAGAAACCCACATCCCAGACGAAGACCCCCAAACTACCTTGAGTAAAACAAACCTTAACCTTGCCCCCTATCCAAGCAACCTAAACACCACATACATACATAACAATCGTGAAGGCAAGGCTAAGTCCGACTATACCCACCTAAAGATATTATACCAAATCTATTGTGAAAATTCACAAGTCACAACGATATGACGTGTTAACTCTTCCCCAACCTCACAAAAACACAAGTACTACTAGTATCAACAATCCTCTGCCTAAAATGGTCACTATTATAAACAAAATTTCATTTTTACAGATTCATTAAATAACAGATGTATATGTTTTATATTATATTTAGATACATCAGTTATTCAACAATTTACAAGTAAAATTTTGTGTAAAACAGTGATTGGAGGGAGTACAATGTAACTTTAACCAATATTATCATTAGATTAATAACATGTGAAATTAGAAACTCTTAGAGACATCAAATTAAGGTTAATTTGTTTAATCGATTAAGGCAAATAGGGTGAAATGCAAAACGAGGATATTGTTGATACATCATGCTATATGCAATTCAATTAAAAACCATTTCACTATGAAAATTAATAGAAGGAAATTGTGGTTTGGTGCATCAATGGCACTAACATTCACATGGTACAGTCCCTCGAATAGCTCACCAGAACCAATCATCCCTACCTACTCAAATCAAATCCTATATCAAAATCTTAGAATTTATGAAGGAAATTGTACATCGGAAAATCTTGGAAAATTTAAGGACAAAAAGAAAATTGAAAAAAAAAATCATGAATATATAGTACATCAATAGATGTAAAACTAAGAGAAAACATAATAATGCTATAATATTTGGCAATAGAGAGTGCCATAATATTTGGCAATAGAGAATTGACCATTTCAAAATATATCATTGTTAGCTTGTATTTTTAAGTGCAATATGAAGAACAAAGATTTCGACAAAGATAGTTCGACCAAATCTTAGATTCGACTGGAAGAATTCAAATCTTCATTGAAGAGGCAAGATTAAAGGTCCAAACACGTGGAAAACAGGTCAAAGCTGTCGAAAGGATTTAGTTTTTTATCGTTGGTCTGTTAGTTATTTTTCTTATGTATATATAATAGTTTTTCATAGGAAAAAGGGGGTCACAAATCATTTATCAAAAGTTCTATAAATCGAAGCACCAACGTAGAGAGAAACAAGTGTAGAATGTATGTAACAGTGATTTGGGGAACCATTTTCATTTATGCATTGCAATTTACTTTTCTTTTAAAAATTGGATTAATAATATTTATTATTATTATTATTATTATTATTATTATTATTATTATTATTATTATTATTATTATTATTATTATTTTTGGTAAAAAAATATGATTATTCAATAAATTTTTATTTGTTAATAAACAAAATTTACTCATTGGAGACAAGACTATCAAAGTGTTAAATTTTGAAAGCAACAGTTAATAAACGTTACCTTTGCTAGAAACATAGTGCATCGCTCTAAAACTGTCCCCTAAAACGTCTAAGGGGGCGATTTCAGTTGTTGCCAACTGAATGTTATTGTAACGGGCCGGAACTGTTCCCTATTAGATTTTAGGGGACGATTATATGGTGTTGCTGAAACAGATGCTACGCCCACGAAACGTTGCCAGAAACTAATTTTAGGCAACGATTTATAAGTGTTGCATAAAAAAGTGTTGCCAGAAGCGATAAATGATTTTTTTGTTTTTTTGAAAGGTGAAGCGATAAATGATGTAGTGTTAATTCTACAACAACTGTTGATTCCCGTCGAAAAACAGTTATCTTCATCCTTTTCATATAAAAACCATAAATATGATGAACATTCATACATTTTCTGGAAAAACTTTACACAACGTGTCATACTATTTCTAGTTTGATCCTGCAAGTAACTTTAAAACTTGTCTTCTAGTTTACCAAAAACACAGTAAACAATCAGAAACAAGCTTAATGGAAGAATTAGAATGAAAACAACTCACGGAAGAACACACATGATCACTAACTCTAAATCAATAATCAAAATTAAGAGCATAGAGGTTACCTAAAGTTGGAGCATGTCAGATTTATGTGAGTCACAAGTATATCAAAGTTTGGTGGTTTATTTTCACAAATTAAAAGCTTGTTGTCTTTATATAACTTTTATGTCAAGTTTATTAAGCTGCAAACAAATATGGATACTGCGGTTATTTCTTGGACTAATAATTGTGTTTTTTATTCATCCTTTTATTACGAACTATTTACTCAATGAAATAAATTAGTTTGGTTTGTTAAAAAAATACGTATCTTTATAAAAAAAAATTAGTTGACTTGTAAAAAAATAATAATCAGTTCACTTGTAAAAAACAAAAAACTCTTAAAACAACCTTGTCAAAAAATGAGTATGACCAGAGTATTGTACCCACCCCTTCCTTTGTGCTAGTAGTTTTAGCTGACAAGAATTGCTCATAAATGCTTAGAAACTAATAGCCATTCTTTGCCACCATATGACCAATTCAAAGGATGCATCAACAAATCAATCTACAAGTTACATAAGCTAAAGAAGCTTGAATCACATTATTTATTTGAAAGAAACAAAAACAAAAATACAAAATGCTCATTATTATTATTCAACAGGATGATTATCTGCTATATACCAATAGCTAGTTCTTTTAACCAATAACTACAAACAAATGTTCCACAATTCATTCTCCACAAGGAAGCTCAACAGACTAAACAAAGCGCAAAGAAACTAAACTGAAAAAAAAGGAATTATTTAAATAGTGAAATATAATATGAAGAGCTTCTGGCACCAACCATTGTTTTCCAGCACCTGCAATAGTTATTTATGTCTTAAGCCACTGTTTCCCCTTGTGGATAATAAATTTGTACTTAGTTTTGCACCATCATCCATTGCAGTATGTCCTTCCTAATAACACCGCCCGACCAACGAGGATTTGTGGTTTGATCGAAAAGCATCAGAAGTATAATAATTGAGGTTCCGATAATGGGTGATCATCCCAGCAGGATTCCATAGTTAACATACATGCAATGGTGGGGAAAGACTTTCGCCATGTACTTGATGATGTCGTAAATAACCACTTATTAAAGCCCCTCTTGAGGTTGGACAAGCCAGCTTGAATTGCTTTTTCATTACGCTTGAGCGAGAACCATCGGTGGGTTATCCACCAAGAATTTGAGGTGAGGGTTTCATTCGATCGAACCATCCTAGAATAAAGTTTCAGAGATTCTTCCCACTTTTGTATCCCTGTTATATAATATCAATAGAGAACAAGCCAAGTCACCAAAGTGGAGTCGACAAATTCGTTAGTGAAAAGAGACATGTGCCACTTGATCCAATAATTAAGGGGAAATTGATAACATAAATGGATATAAAGAGAAAGGATGAATGATGTGAGAGGCATGAAAAGAATGGATTAAAGTCTCTATTTCTCCCACTAAATATTCTTCTATGTTTCTTATCCCTTTATTTGGTACTTCTCAGCAACTTAATTCAATATTTTACTCCAAATGGACATAGTTCCATAAGTTTCCTTTTGATAGTTGTATCAATTCATTTTGTTCGTGCTAAGGGTCCAATCCTTACGTTCCTTTTCTTTAATTTTCTAATGAACTTTGATTACCACATCAAATTCAGAATGTGTTTTTGATCAATTAAGTGCCAAAACATGAAGACCAATAAAGAAATTGTGTTATGTAAAACTATGCCTAATAACCCAAACAAATCAATATATGATTGTTTCTTCTTCCAAAAGCAAATGAGATAAAAAAGGGGATCAAACAATCATGACATCCCAAAGGTCACATAAAACTAAAAATCCATGTTCAATAATCAGGATCGTTGTGCATACTATTTGAAAAAACTAATTCTCATAAAATACAAGCTCTAAAATGTTATTTCATCTCTTGTCTACGTAGTTACATAATTCGCTATTGACCCATTGAACCGCAAACTAGTTTGCATGAACCAGTTCATGATACTTTTACGATTTGGTTAGCCCAAAATTCAAATGTTCTCAACATTTGAAAAATGTGGAGTACCAGAGTACCACCACACAAAATTTGAGAAACGTTCTTTCAATTCTATCAAGACATCAAGAATGTTCTCAACAAAAAGAATTGAACGTGCAATTTACAAACTCACTAAATTAGCAATCCATGAGTGAAACAAAATATTGCATCGTTCCCAAGCTTTGCGACTTGGATCATGAAGTACATGAACTGGAATTCTTCGATCAACGAACTGAAACTTGTTCGCATGACACATCGTTCAATCACAAGCAAGATAGTTGCTTCCATCCAAAGGAGGTGTGACCGGAACAGAATTTGGTCCATCAGTAGGATGAACATAGTACTCTGAGGTAGTACTATGTGAAGGATCTGTTACTGCAATGCCATTGTTGGTATTGTTGTGCGCCATGGAAACACGGGGAAAGCTTCAAGGTAGACGATGAAGATCGTCGAAAATCGCAAGAAACACGAATGGAAAACGTGTAATTTGCATAAAGAAAAGAAAAATTAAAGAGAGAATTTAGAATATTCTACGAGAAGAGTCGGAGACTATCAAGAGAAAAATGCAAGTGTGAGCCAATTCACGAAAGGCTTATGATACCATGTGAGGAGATCAAAATCAGAGAGAAAATGAGCAAAGAAAACTCATGTATTTAATTGAACGTAACTGGAAAGTTTTTTTGTTGAAATAAATAGGAAAGTTTGTTACAAGATTCATGTATATACAAGTGATTAAAGCTAGATCAAAACTTGGAGAACAAGTTACCGGTTGTTATAGCTAAATTCAAACTCCTCTAAAATAATTAACTTTGAACTTGCTTATTTGCATGTAACTAACTTTATTTTATCATCTATGACGTGTGTATGACTCAAATTATATGAAGTTTTGGGCTTTCACACGTATATACCACATGCATCTAGATGAGTCTAGAACATTGCATGCATTTAATAATTGGTAAGTCAAGTCTTATGTGAATCGATGTATATGTGCATTTGTGGACTTTTGTTGATGTTTGTGAATATTTGAACCAGACTCTTGATGTTGAATTTATTAATCATGTGAAATTGAATTATGTTAACTATTTCATTTGATTATGTTTAATTGTAAAACGTAAACCAACCCCCTATGGTCGTTTGGTTGACTGCCTACCTTATTCGTATGGATAGGTAGACGGCGTGCATAAATAATTTTGCTTTGCTTTGGTGAGTTTCTTGAGGACAGCTTGGAGCTACCTCGTTTATTGTATTTCGATGTCTTAGATTTGTGGCTCTGATTAGGGGTCGGTCTTGTTGTTTACCTACATTATTACTGTAGGAGATTTTTGAGACTATGTATTGATGATGTTATGTGTAGTATGATGACATGGCTACTTGGTGACTTATTTTATTATGGATAATTGTCGTGATGTTTTATTTAGATGTCAATATAATGATGTTATTATTCTGATTTTGAGAAAATTATTTATGCATGCTTGGCGATGTATTGAAGAAGTAACATCTAAATTCTTTATATGATTGTGTCATTAGCGTCATTTATCGTTTTTTGAGTTTAGGGTGTTACAATTTAAGTCGTGAAGTCATTTGTTTCCTTAATTATTAACTAGTTGCTTCGTGATTTTAGCAGATATGGATTAATATTTGTAATGTCGCCTTCCTAAGTACTTACTTTCAGTGTTCACCCGCTTTCGGCTTGTTTCCCTAGTTACAAATTAATTACTTCCTAACTAGACAAAATTACATCAATATTAGGTAATGTCACCTCCCTAGGTGTCTTAGTCAGGGTTATGCTTCAGAGGATACAAATCTTACGAACTACAATAAAACTAAATAGCGAACAAAAAATAACTGAATAAAAGACTTTAAATTAAATAATTACTCAACAAACAAAATATAGGTTTATCTTAGAAACCTAGCCTAAAAAGATTTAGTTACTCATGGTAACTAAAGAAAAATTACAAAAGAAATAAAGCATAGCCTAGAGAAACTTGGAGTAAAGAGAGAGAAACTCCTCCCTGGAATCTCCTAGTGTCTGCCTTCCTCTTGAACTGCTTTGTTTAGAATGAGAAATTTTGAATGAAAGATTTGGTATTCATATGGAGAGTTTCCACCTGAAGTTGGGCCTAAAAATCGGGCTTTTCCTACTTAAAAGTAGAAGAAAAAAAAATTAGTTTTGGCCCGCAATCAGCAATGCTCGGGGCGCACAGGTAAACCTCGGGTTGCATGAGAGTGCAGAAAATGCATTCTTGGGGAGCCTAAGTCATGCTCGAGGTGCGTTCCTTGGGGCGCCTAGGTTATGCTTGGGGGCACCTATGAGCGTGTTTCGGTGCATAAATCTCCTTTTTTCGTTCTTCTGGGTGTTTGCTTCCATATAAGATGTCTTGGGACCTGGGATTAAAATTCTCCCTCTGTAACATCTTATGATGTCTCTTAAATCTTCATTCATGATCTTCCCAAAGTCTTCACTAATCTTCAGATGTCTTGCTTTGCCAATTTGAATGATTTCTTCGTAAATTACATCAAAACACCATAGAATTGTATGTTTCGAGAATAATAGAATTACAGACTCAAATATAAAAAAATTAAAAATGTCCCGAAATTACAAGCAATTGATCTAATACTCCTATAATCTTCTTGTAAAACCTACTGAAAATGACTGAAAAACATGATAAGAATCACATAAGATGACCTGTCATCACAACCCCAAGCTTAAACTGTTGCATGTCCTCAAGTAACGAAAGAAAAACAAATTTTATTCTTTGCATTTTTTTTTTCAGGAAAAACATACCTTTCTGAAGTGGTTGCTCAGATTGTCATCTTGTCCCATTTATTGAATGGACTTACTTACCTCATTACACTCAAGCGGGACATATTTGGAGAAGATACCTCACATACTTAACCACATTTTTTTCAAGGATATACATATGTATCTCCCAAAGCCAGTAGAGCTGGTCACGACATTTGCCCACTATAGTCATCACATGAATTGACCTTGCTGTAAATTTAAGACAATTCTAAACATACATTCAAAATCAGACTATATACACAGTTTGAGGACTTTCAGGGTTGTAATGTGACTTGGGTTAAGAGTGGATATATTTGGTAAAGTAGGCTAACAAAGAAACTTGAAGTTTGATTATCAACCTAAGGATTCCTACTAATCAATGATGTACTTCCAACCTTCCTTCCTTGACTCAAACATGATGGATACTAAGTAGAACTAATTATCTTTTTCAAAAATAAATACACATGTTTTTTTATAAGAGACTAAATTTTTTGATGTTTTGGCTCTTGATTTTTTTTCTTTTTTCTATTTTTTGTGTGTGTAGATCCATGGTAATCTACATTTTGTCATTTTTTTCTTTTTGCTAAATAAGTTATACTTGTACCCCACCCCAAACTTAAAATATTGCTAATTCCAAAGGGCAACCCCAAACTTAGCTTCAAACCATACCAAGTTATAATAATAATCTATCTAACTCCAAGAGAAATCTAACAGATTGCATTAAAGGTTCAGAACTGTGACATGATTCGTTACTTAATAACAACAAAATAAATTTTTATTGGAGGCTCAAAGAGGTTTCACAAAGGATAATAAGAATATAAAGGGTGGCTTGAAAGGCTCAAGGTACCCAAAAAAATTGCCTCGTAGTGTGATGACATAGAAGCACCACTATTGACAATGTCCTTGGTACGCGGCTCTACGATGATCGTTCCCTCTCCCTTATCTCTCTTTGCAGTTAGTGATGTTACAGATATGGAACATGAGTTTTGTTCATCATTGTCTAGATAGTTCTTCTAAGTTTTGACAACACTATTTCATCTAAATTAAAGGAAAACAAACAAAAGATGCGGGTACGATTCCAATATATTACATACCTTACTCGATCCACTTAAAATGAAACTATGTGTTGAAGGATACGAATAACAACAACCACACGTATATGACATGTTTGTTTCCTCTCAGCAATGGCGAATCCAGCATTCTAATCGAGAACCAAATTTCAGAATAATTTTCCTAGAGCTAAGTTTTAAACGACTTTTGTTTTGAGAGGGAAGATATTAATGTAGTTTTTGTGTATAGTTTTAAAAAAACTTAACCGACCATGTAATAATAAAAAGATTTGATTGAATATACTTGAATCTCCCTTCATAATAGAAAAATAGGAATATACTTTAATATATATAACCAAAAAAGAAAAATGATTTATGAATGGGAGAGAGAAAATGTATTGACAATGATGGCATGACTTGCTTATAAAATATTGCCTTTTGATTAGTTGGGAGCAGTGACAAATTTAAATTCATTAAAATGCACCGATATGGTAGAAGCACCCAATTTATATTCCACATCGCAAATTTTCGTTGCTATTTTATCTCTATCTGACAATTTCTTGCTCCTTTTCATTATTTAAAAAATATTGTCTATAAGCATAGATGGAGGAAATCTTGTAAAAAACAAAAATGATATTTTTTTTTTAAATGCTTTAAATTAACTTTAATCAAAATTTCATTTTTTTTAAAATTAATTTTCATGATATTGTAAATTATCATTTTAATAAATTTATTAATGTTATATAAAATAGGAAAAAATATTTATTTTATATATAGTTACATAATATAAAGCAAGTTTGTACCAAAAAATAAAGTAATGTATTGCAAGTGCAATATGACAATATTTGGGAGTACAAATATAATATGATGAACTAAACTCTAATGCACAATTAATGCAGAATAAAAATGTTAACCAACCATTAAATTTCTTACAAAACCAACCATCAAGTTAGGAAACGACAATTCACAACCAATCGATATTTTAAGTAAGAAAACCTCAACCAAAAAACCATTTTAAGGTAGGAAGTGAATCTAATCATTGACATAAATCAATCCTTATCTAATTGTATGGATATCATCCATAATACTTAAATAAACTAAAAATAGAAAACCCATGTATGAAATTGTGCCTATTAAAAACTTGTACATTGACCCTAGATGATACATTCAATCATATGGTTTGGAAATTTCTTATTGCATGTTTGAAAAATATGTCTAATTCTAGGTTTAGTACATTTCTTACTGCATGTTTAGCATTATTGTGTACTTGTTCATTAGGAAACCCACTCAAGTGGGAATGGGCATCTGAACCAATGCAAGACACCTTACTAGGCAAAGGGACATTTACTGCATCTAAACTTTTAGATCAAAAGAATGTTACTGCTGGAGCTAGTGATTACTTATGGTACATGAGCGAAGTAGCCGTAATTGACACAACCATTTGGGGGAAATCACAACTGCAAGTGAATGCAGTAGGCCCTATTATTTATTCATATATTAATGGATTTTGGTGGGGTGTATATGATAGTATCCCGAGTACACATGGTTTCGTATATGAAGAGGATATTTCCTTGAAACGAGGTTCCAATATTATAAGTTTATTAAGTGTTACACTTGGTAAATCAAATTGTAGTGGGTTCATTGATATGAAAGAAACTGGTATTGTTGGGGGTTCTGTGAAACTCATTTCCATTGAATTTCCAGACAAGGTTTTGGATTTATTAAATTATACTTGGTCATACAAAGTTGGGATGAATGGTCTGGCTAGAAAGTTCTATGATCCCAAATCTACCAATGGAGTTCCATGGAAAACACATAATGTTTCTACAGGAGTACCAATGACTTGGTACAAGACCACTTTCAAGACACCTGAAGGTTCAAACCTTGTAGTCCTGGATTTGATAGGCCTTCAAAGAGGAAAAGCATGGGTTAATGGTCAAAGTATTGGAAGGTATCGGCTTGGTGAAAATTCATCTTTTAGGTATTACGAAGTGCCAAGGCCATTCTTTAATAAAGATGTAAACACGTTGGTCTTGTTTGAGGAACTGGGTTTGGGTGAAGGCCCCTTCAATGTGTCTGTCGACATAATAAGCTACGAATCCAGAAATTTCGTTAAGTGGGACCAAGGTTGCTTATCATGAATATATATACAAAAATACATAAATTCATAACCAATAAATGATGACACCATTTTCTCTATGCAAAATAATTAGAGAAATGTAGACACCTTAATATCGAATATTATGTATGTTATCAATCCATCATTAACAATATATATCTTCCATATGGTTGCACATTTGACTATCCAAAATGTTTCTAGTAGAGAAACTTCTTTCATCATTTGCACTCCCCACAAGCAACAATAATGCTAGCTTCAAAAGTAAGTGCAACATTATATAACCAACATGTTTTCTACTTTTTCTCAACTTTCTTGAAAGATCACTAATTCCATCACATTCTAAAAGTAACCATAAATAATGAACATCCATGATATAATTTTCAATTTGATTGTCGAGTTCCATGATCTCTGAAGAAGAAAATTCTGACGGATGAAATCGATCCAATTTAATCAACTTCTCCTTGTCAAATGCCAAAATTAATATCTTGAATATAAGCTTCTTATTACTAAGCAAGTTGTCTTCCACTATTTGCTTCGATTTTCTTCATTATCTTTTTTGGAGCATTTCATCTTGGTTTTAACATCTTCCACTAGCTGCTTTGATTTTTTTTTTTTTTACTTTTTTGGAGAATTTTATCTTGGTTTTAAATAAGAAGAAAAACAATGGTCTTTTTGCAAGTTAAACCCCAAATGTTGTCAAAAGGAGAAATACAAATGCCTTTACGAAAACAGAGATAACAATTGTCCTTTTTTTTAAGTGCAGTACAAAGCAATATTAATTTAACAACTATAATATGTATATACTACTCCTTTTGACTCAAATTATATGAAGTTTTGGGCTTTCACACGTATATACCACATGCATCTAGATGAGTCTAGAACATTGCATGCATTTAATAATTGGTAAGTCGAGTCTTATGTGAATCGATGTATATGTGCATTTGTGGACTTTTGTTGATGTTTGTGAATATTTGAACCAGGCTCTAATTGTATACATTATTTGATTGTGTTTGTATACTTGTTGGCTTATGATGATGTTGAATTTATTAATCATGTGAAATTGAATTATGTTAACTATTTCATTTGATTATGTTTAATAGTAAAACGTAAACTAACCCCCTATGGTCGTTTGGTTGACCGCCTACCTTATTCGTATGAATGGGTAGAAGGCGTGCATAAGTAATTTTGCTTTGCTTTGGTGAGTTTCTTGAGGACAGCTTGGAGCTACCTCGTTTACTGTATTTTGATGTCTTAGATTTGTGGCTCTGATTAGGGGTCGGTCTTGCTGTTTACCTACATTATTACTGTAGGAGATTTTTGAGACTATGTATTGATGATGTTATGTGTAGTATGATGACATGGCTACTTGGTGACTTATTTTATTATGGATAATTGTCGTGATGTTTTATTTAGATGTCAATATAATGATGTTATTATTCCGCTGCGATGTTGAGAAAATTATTTATGCATATGCTTTGTGATGTATTGAAGAAGTAACATCTAAATTCTTTATATGATTGTGTCATTACCGTAATTTATCGTTTTTAGAGTTTAGGGTGTTACAATTTAAGTCGTGAAGTCATTTGTTTCCTTAATTATTAACTAGTTGCTTCGTGATTTTAGCAGATATGGATTAATATTTGTAATGGCGCCTTCCTAAGTACTTACTTTCAGTGTTCACCCGCTTTCGGCTTGTTTGCCTAGTTACAAATTAATTACTTCCTAATTAGACAAAATTACATCAATATTAGGTAATGTCACCTCCCTAGGTGTCTTAGTCAGGGTTATGCTTCAGAGGATACAAATCTTACGAACTACAATAAAACTAAATAGCGAACAAAAAATAACTGAATAAAAGACTTTAAATTAAATAATTACTCAACAAACAAAACATAGGTTTATCTTAGAACCCTAGCCTAAAAAGATTTAGTTACTCATGGTAACTAAAGAAAAATTACAAAAGAAATAAAACATAGCCTAGAGAAACTTGGAGTAAAGAGAGAGAAACTCCTCCCTGGAATCTCCTAGTGCCTGCCTTCCTCTTGAACTGCTTTGTTTAGAATGAGAAATTTTGAATGAAAGATTTGGTATTCATATGGAGAGTTTCCACCTGAAGTTGGGCCTAAAAATCGGGCTTTTCCTACTTAAAAGTAGAAGAAAAAAAAATTAGTTTTGGCCCGCAATCAGCAATGCTCGGGGCGCACAGGTAAACCTCGGGTTGCATGAGAGTGCAGAAAATGCATTCTTGGGGAGCCTAAGTCATGCTCGAGGTGTGTTCCTTGGGGCGCCTAGGTTATGCTTGGGGGCACCTATGAGCGTGTTTCGGTGCATAAATCTCCTTTTTTCGTTCTTCTGGGTGTTTGCTTCCATATAAGATGTCTTGGGACCTGGGATTAAAATTCTCCCTCTGTAACATCTTATGATGTCTCTTAAATCTTCATTCATGATCTTCCCAAAGTCTTCACTAATCTTCAGATGTCTTGCTTTGCCAATTTGAATGATTTCTTCGTAAATTACATCAAAACACCATAGAATTGCTATGTTTCGAGAATAATAGAATTACAGACTCAAATATAAAAAAATTAAAAATGTCCCGAAATTACAAGCAATTGATCTAATACTCCTATAATCTTCTTGTAAAACCTACTGAAAATGACTGAAAAACATGATAAGAATAACATAAGATGACCTGTCATCACAACCCCAAGCTTAAACTGTTGCATGTCCTCAAGTAACGAAAGAAAAACAAATTTTATTCTTTGCATTTTTTTTTCAGGAAAAACATACCTTTCTGAAGTGGTTGCTCAGATTGTCATCTTGTCCCATTTATTGAATGGACTTACTTACCTCATTACACTCAAGCGGGACATATTTGGAGAAGATACCTCACATACTTAACCACATTTTTTTCAAGGATATACATATGTATCTCCCAAAGCCAGTAGAGCTGGTCACGACATTTGCCCACTATAGTCATCACATGAATTGACCTTGCTGTAAATTTAAGACAATTCTAAACATACATTCAAAATCAGACTATATACACAGTTTGAGGACTTTCAGGGTTGTAATGTGACTTGGGTTAAGAGTGGATATATTTGGTAAAGTAGGCTAACAAAGAAACTTGAAGTTTGATTATCAACCTAAGGATTCCTACTAATCAATGATGTACTTCCAACCTTCCTTCCTTGACTCAAACATGATGGATACTAAGTAGAACTAATTATCTTTTTCAAAAATAAATAAACATGTTTTTTTATAAGAGACTAAATTTTTTGATGTTTTGGCTCTTGATTTTTTTTCTTTTTTCTATTTTTTGTGTGTGTAGATCCATGGTAATCTACATTTTGTCATTTTTTTCTTTTTGCTAAATAAGTTATACTTGTACCCCACCCCAAACTTAAAATATTGCTAATTCCAAAGGGCAACCCCAAACTTAGCTTCAAACCATACCAAGTTATAATAATAATCTATCTAACTCCAAGAGAAATCTAACAGATTGCATTAAAGGTTCAGAACTGTGACATGATTCGTTACTTAATAACAACAAAATAAATTTTTATTGGACGCTCAAAGAGGTTTCACAAAGGATAATAAGAATATAAAGGGTGGCTTGAAAGGCTCAAGGTACCCAAAAAAATTGCCTCGTAGTGTGATGACATAGAAGCACCACTATTGACAATGTCCTTGGTACGCGGCTCTACGATGATCGTTCCCTCTCCCTTATCTCTCTTTGCAGTTAGTGATGTTACAGATATGGAACATGAGTTTCGTTCATCATTGTCTAGATAGTTCTTCTAAGTTTTGACAACACTATTTCATCTAAATTAAAGGAAAACAAATAAAAGATGCGGGTACGATTCCAATATATTACATACCTTACTCGATCCACTTAAAATGAAACTATGTGTTGAAGGATACGAATAACAACAACCACACGTATATGACATGTTTGTTTCCTCTCAGCAATGGCGAATCCAGCATTCTAATCGAGAACCAGATTTCAGAATAATTTTCCTAGAGCTAAGTTTTAAACGACTTTTGTTTTGAGAGGGAAGATATTAATGTAGTTTTTGTGTATAGTTTTAAAAAAACTTAACCGACCATGTAATAATAAAAAGATTTGATTGAATATACTTGAATCTCCCTTCATAATAGAAAAATAGGAATATACTTTAATATATATAACCAAAAAAGAAAAATGATTTACGAATGGGAGAGAGAAAATGTATTGACAATGATGGCATGACTTGCTTATAAAATATTGCCTTCTGATTAGTTGGGAGCAGTGACAAATTTAAATTCATTAAAATGCACCGATATGGTAGAAGCACCCAATTTATATTCCACATCGCAAATTTTCGTTGCTATTTTATCTCTATCTGACAATTTCTTGCTCCTTTTCATTATTTAAAAAATATTGTCTATAAGCATAGATGGAGGAAATCTTGTAAAAAACAAAAATGATATTTTTTTTAAATGCTTTAAATTAACTTTAATCAAAATTTCATTTTTTTTAAAATTAATTTTCATGATATTGTAAATTATCATTTTAATAAATTTATTAATGTTATATAAAATAGGAAAAAATATTTATTTTATATATAGTTACATAATATAAAGCAAGTTTGTACCAAAAAATAAAGTAATGTATAGCAAGTGCAATATGACAATATTTGGGAGTACAAATATAATATGATGAACTAAACTCTAATGCACAATTAATGCAGAATAAAAATGTTAACCAACCATTAAATTTCTTACAAAACCAACCATCAAGTTAGGAAACGACAATTCACAACCAATCGATATTTTAAGTAAGAAAACCTCAACCAAAAAACCATTTTAAGGTAGGAAGTGAATCTAATCATTGACATAAATCAATCCTTATCTAATTGTATGGATATCATCCATAATACTTAAATAAACTAAAAATAGAAAACCCATGTATGAAATTGTGCCTATTAAAAACTTGTACATTGACCCTAGATGATACATTCAATCATATGGTTTGGAAATTTCTTATTGCATGTTTGAAAAATATGTCTAATTCTAGGTTTAGTACATTTCTTACTGCATGTTTAGCATTATTGTGTACTTGTTCATTAGGAAACCCACTCAAGTGGGAATGGGCATCTGAACCAATGCAAGACACCTTACTAGGCAAAGGGACATTTACTGCATCTAAACTTTTAGATCAAAAGAATGTTACTGCTGGAGCTAGTGATTACTTATGGTACATGAGCGAAGTAGCCGTAATTGACACAACCATTTGGGGGAAATCACAACTGCAAGTGAATGCAGTAGGCCCTATTATTTATTCATATATTAATGGATTTTGGTGGGGTGTATATGATAGTATCCCGAGTACACATGGTTTCGTATATGAAGAGGATATTTCCTTGAAACGAGGTTCCAATATTATAAGTTTATTAAGTGTTACACTTGGTAAATCAAATTGTAGTGGGTTCATTGATATAAAAGAAACTGGTATTGTTGGGGGTTCTGTGAAACTCATTTCCATTGAATTTCTAGACAAGGTTTTGGATTTATCAAATTATACTTGGTCATACAAAGTTGGGATGAATGGTCTGGCTAGAAAGTTCTATGATCCCAAATCTACCAATGGAGTTCCATGGAAAACACATAATGTTTCTACAGGAGTACCAATGACTTGGTACAAGACCACTTTCAAGACACCTGAAGGTTCAAACCTTGTAGTCCTGGATTTGATAGGCCTTCAAAGAGGAAAAGCATGGGTTAATGGTCAAAGTATTGGAAGGTATCGGCTTGGTGAAAATTCATCTTTTAGGTATTACGAAGTGCCAAGGCCATTCTTTAATAAAGATGTAAACACGTTGGTCTTGTTTGAGGAACTGGGTCTGGGTGAAGGCCCTTTCAATGTGTCTGTCGACATAATAAGCTACGAATCCAGAAATTTCGTTAAGTGGGACCAAGGTTGCTTATCATGAATATATATACAAAAATACATAAATTCATAACCAATAAATGATGACACCATTTTCTCTATGCAAAATAATTAGAGAAATGTAGACACCTTAATATCGAATATTATGTATGTTATCAATCCATCATTAACAATATATATCTTCCATATGGTTGCACATTTGACTATCCAAAATGTTTCTAGTAGAGAAACTTCTTTCATCATTTGCACTCCCCACAAGCAACAATAATGCTAGCTTCAAAAGTAAGTGCAACATTATATAACCAACATGTTTTCTACTTTTTCTCAACTTTCTTGAAAGATCACTAATTCCATCACATTCTAAAAGTAACCATAAATAATGAACATCCATGATATAATTTTCAATTTGATTGTCGAGTTCCATGATCTCTGAAGAAGAAAATTCTGACGGATGAAATCGATCCAATTTAATCAACTTCTCCTTGTCAAATGCCAAAATTAATATCTTGAATATAAGCTTCTTATTACTAAGCAAGTTGTCTTCCACTATTTGCTTCGATTTTCTTCATTATCTTTTTTGGAGCATTTCATCTTGGTTTTAACATCTTCCACTAGCTGCTTTGATTTTTTTTTTTTTTTACTTTTTTGGAGAATTTTATCTTGGTTTTAAATAAGAAGAAAAACAATGGTCTTTTTGCAAGTTAAACCCCAAATGTTGTCAAAAGGAGAAATACAAATGCCTTTACGAAAACAGAGATAACAATTGTCCTTTTTTTTAAGTGCAGTACAAAGCAATATTAATTTAACAACTATAATATGTATATACTACTCCTTTTGACTCAAATTATATGAAGTTTTGGGCTTTCACACGTATATACCACATGCATCTAGATGAGTCTAGAACATTGCATGCATTTAATAATTGGTAAGTCGAGTCTTATGTGAATCGATGTATATGTGCATTTGTGGACTTTTGTTGATGTTTGTGAATATTTGAACCAGGCTCTAATTGTATACATTATTTGATTGTGTTTGTATACTTGTTGGCTTATGATGATGTTGAATTTATTAATCATGTGAAATTGAATTATGTTAACTATTTCATTTGATTATGTTTAATAGTAAAACGTAAACTAACCCCCTATGGTCGTTTGGTTGACCGCCTACCTTATTCGTATGAATGGGTAGAAGGCGTGCATAAGTAATTTTGCTTTGCTTTGGTGAGTTTCTTGAGGACAGCTTGGAGCTACCTCGTTTACTGTATTTTGATGTCTTAGATTTGTGGCTCTGATTAGGGGTCGGTCTTGCTGTTTACCTACATTATTACTGTAGGAGATTTTTGAGACTATGTATTGATGATGTTATGTGTAGTATGATGACATGGCTACTTGGTGACTTATTTTATTATGGATAATTGTCGTGATGTTTTATTTAGATGTCAATATAATGATGTTATTATTCTGATTTTGAGAAAATTATTTATGCATGCTTGGCGATGTATTGAAGAAGTAACATCTAAATTCTTTATATGATTGTGTCATTACCGTAATTTATCGTTTTTAGAGTTTAGGGTGTTACAATTTAAGTCGTGAAGTCATTTGTTTCCTTAATTATTAACTAGTTGCTTCGTGATTTTAGCAGATATGGATTAATATTTGTAATGTCGCCTTCCTAAGTACTTACTTTCAGTGTTCACCCGCTTTCGGCTTGTTTGCCTAGTTACAAATTAATTACTTCCTAATTAGACAAAATTACATCAATATTAGGTAATGTCACCTCCCTAGGTGTCTTAGTCAGGGTTATGCTTCAGAGGATACAAATCTTACGAACTACAATAAAACTAAATAGCGAACAAAAAATAACTGAATAAAAGACTTTAAATTAAATAATTACTCAACAAACAAAACATAGGTTTATCTTAGAACCCTAGCCTAAAAAGATTTAGTTACTCATGGTAACTAAAGAAAAATTACAAAAGAAATAAAACATAGCCTAGAGAAACTTGGAGTAAAGAGAGAGAAACTCCTCCCTGGAATCTCCTAGTGTATGCCTTCCTCTTGAACTGCTTTGTTCTGAATGAGAAATTTTGAATGAAAGATTTGGTATTATATGAAGTTCCACCTGATGTTGGGCCTAAAAATCGGGCTTTTCCTACTTAAAAGTAGGAAAAAAATTAGTTTTGGCCCGCATTCAGCAATGCTCGGGGCGCACAGGTAAAGCTCGGGTTGCATGAGAGTGCAGAAAATGCATTCTTGGGGAGCCTAGGCCATGCTCGAGGTGGGTGGATCTCCTTGGGGCGCCTAGGTTATGCTCGGGGGTACCTATGAGCATGTTTCGGTGCATAAATCTCCGTTTTTCGTCCTTCTGGGTGTTTGCTTCCATATAAGATGTCTTGGGACCTAGGATTAAAATTCTCCCTCTGTAACATCTTATTAGCTCTCTTAAATCTTCATTCATGATCTTCCCAAAGTCTTCACTAAACTTCAGATGTCTTGCTTTGCCGATTTGAATGATTTCTTCGTAAATTACATCAAAACACCATAGAATTGCTATGTTTCGAGAATAATAGAATTACAGACTCAAATATAAAAAAATTACAAATGTCCTGAAATGACAAGCAATTGATCTAATACTCCTATAATCTTCTTGTAAAACCTACTGAAAATGACTGAAAAACATGATAAGAATAACATAAGATGGCCTGTCATCACAACCCCAAGCTTAAACTGTTGCATGTCCTCAAGTAACGAAAGAAAAACAAATTTTATTCTTTGCATTTTTTTCAGGAAAAACATACCTTTCTGAAGTGGTTGCTCAGATTGTCATCTTGTCCCATTTATTGAATGGACTTACTTACCCCATTACACTCAAGCGGGACATATTCGGAGAAGATACCTCACATACTTAACCACATTTTTTTCAAGGATATACATATGTATCTCCCAAAGCCAGTAGAGTTGGTCACGACATTTTCCCACTATAGTCATCACATGAATGTACCTTGCTGTAAATTTAAGACAATTCTAAACATACATTCAAAATCAGACTATATACACACTTTGAGGACTTTCAGGGTTGTAATGTGACTTAGGTTAAGAGTGGATATATTTGGTAAAGTAGGCTAACAAAGAAACTTGAAGTTTGATTATCAACCTAAGGATTCCTACTAATCAATGATGTACTTCCAACCTTCCTTCCTTGACTCAAACAAGATGGATACTAAGTAGAACTCATTATCTTTTTCAAAATAAATAAACATGTTTTTTTATAAGAGACCAAATTTTTAGATGTTTTGGCTCTTGATTTTTTTTCTTTTTTCTATTTGTTGTGTGTGTAGATACATGGTAATCTACATTTTGTCATTTTTTTTTTCTTTTTGCTAAATAAGTTATACTTGTACCCCACCCAAACTTAAAATATTGCTAATTCCAAAGGGCAACCCCAAACTTAGCTTCAAACCATACCAAGTTATAATAATAATCTATCTAACTCCAAGAGAAATCAAACGGATTGCATTTAAGGTTCAGAACTGTGACATGATTCGTTACTTAATAACAACAAAATAAATTATTGTTGGAGGCTCAAAGAGGTTTCACAAAGGATAATAAGAATATAAAGGGTGGCTTGAAAGGCTCAAGGTACCCAAAAAAATTGCCTCGTATTGTGATTACATAGAAGCACCGCTATTGACAATGTCCTTGGTACGCGGCTCTACCGTGATCGTTCCCTCTCCCTTATCTCTCTTTGCAGTTAGTGATGTTACAAATATGGAACATGAGTTTTGTTCATCATTGTCTAGATAGTTCTTCTAAGTTTTGACAACACTATTTCATCTAAATTAAAGGAAAACAAACAAAAGATGCGGGTACTATTCACAATATATTACATACGTTACTCGATCCACTTAAAATGAAACTATGTGTTGAAGGATACGAATAACAACAACCACACGTATATGACATGTTTGTTTCCTCTCAGCAATGGCGAATCCAGCATTCTAATCGAGATCCAGATTTCAGAATAATTTTCTTGGAGCTAAGTTTTAAACGACTTTTGTTTTGAGAGGGAATGTAACACCCCGTTTTCCCAACGTAAAATTTTCATAAATAAAATCAGAGTTTTTCATCATAAAACGGAATGTCACATTTCTTAAAAATCATAAATGGAATAAATAATAATTTATCCTTCAAAACGTTCAACGACATAACATTTAAAACTTCGCAGCGGAATAGTTTGACAACTTAAATAATCTTTGGCACAAGGGCCTCAATATAAAATCTCATAAAACTTAGTTCAACATCAATTCTTGAAAGAATCATAAGGTAATACGTAAGGAACAGAAAGTAAAGACATAATCCCATCCTGTTACGTATCAGAGCACCTAAGACACACTTGTGAGGAGTCCACTCACGACCGCAACTAATCTTGGTTACCTGCAAGTTACCCATACGAAGAGAAACATTTCCAAGCAAAGGGGTGAAATTTTACCAACAACAATATTAAGCATATAATTCATCAATCACATTTAACAACTTAAACTTCATTAACTAGTATCATTAAATCTTCCTACATTAGTCATAAACTTCATCTTATATTATCATAATAAATAATCATAAACATCATATATCATCTTAATCATGACATCATATATCACCTTAATCATAACATCATATATATCATCATAAATATCACAAACATCATCACATATCATCATTAGTAAACATGTAGCATCTTATCATAAATCACATAGCATCTTATCATAAACAACTTCATAATCAATCATCATAAGCAACTTCATAATCAATCATCATAAACATCATAATCATTCATCATCTTAAGCATCATAATCATTCATAAAGCACTTCATTAATAGCTCATCAACTTGACATCTTAACATATTAACAACTCGACAACTTGACATCTTAACAACTCGACAACTTAACATCTTAACATCTTAACAACTTCGATTCGACTATGCAACTTCAACTTCTCAAATCATCTTGACAAATGCAAATGCATGTGGTACCATTTTAGGGCATAAGCCCCTCATCGTCGTGGTTGAGCATAAATATATTCCTAGGGCATAAGTCCTCATCGTCGTGGTTGAGCAAAAGCTCCATCGTTGTGGTTGAGCAAAAGCTCCAGGGCATGAGCCCTCATCTTTAAATGAGTATGCATGGACTCAACATCTTACGTCTTGGAAACTTCATGAACATCTATGACATCTTAACAACTTGACGACTTAATAACGACTCGACGACTTAACAACTTCATATCATCTTAACGTCTTAACATTTTATCATCTTAGCATCTTAAAACATCATATATAATTCACATTAATACTCATATAACAATATCACATTGATAATATTAACAGCAACATGACAGCACACAATTAATTCATCATATATCATCGTATTCAAGTATCAACAATTCATCATGCATCTTTGTAAGAACATAAATAATCATGCACAACATATTTTCATGTCAAACCAAGGCTATTGGAAAGATATCACAATTATCAACAACTTTCATGTTTACAACAAAGATCAATTCAAAACGCAAAAACATGAAACAGAGAATGCTGTCACTATGCAATTTCGCTAAGACCTCCTTGTAGTATTTTCATCATAACTCAAAGACCAAACATCATTTTCACGTCAAACCAAAGCCACTAGAAAGCTAACAAAATTATCTAAAACTTTATGTTTACGCCTAAGATCAATTATGTACCGATCAATACCAGTTTTCATTTTAAATTCGGAAAAGTTGTGCTGAAAGTCCATAAAAATTCACTATGACCTACGTGCAGTAATTTGACTATAACTCAAGTTCTATAAATCCTTTTGACGTGAGACCAATGGCATTAGAAAGCTAACATCCATACCTACAACTTTCGTGTTTACACCTAAGACCAATTCCGCACCGATCAATACCAGTTTTAATATCAAAATTCGGGCAGAATGCAGATTTTCTCCAAGTTTCACCTAATCTCATGGTTCTAACCTCAAAACTACTTCCAATAATCAATCATCCTATAGATTATCTAAGGTCTGTACACAATTTTTACATCAATTCAACAAGTTTTCATCATCTAATCATCAAATCTCTCTCAAAACCCTAATTCTCAAATTCTCAAAAACTCAACCTACAACATGTTAAATCTAATTATCAGAATTACGGACTTAATATTACTGAAAGTTTGTCTCACCCTTACCTTAGAATTATCGATTGGCAGCCTCTTCTCTCTTCTCTTTGTCTTCTCTTCTCTTCTCTTCTCTTCTCTCTAAACCTTGTTTTCTCCAAAAACTGATCGTACGTTCTATGTCTTTCTAAACCTAACTTCTCTTATTTATAACCCCTCATCTAATTTCTCTTACACCTCAAAATTACTCTTTTCCTCATAATCTTATTTATTTCTAAATTAAATATATATCTCTCCCACTTAATAATATTAATACACCAAATAACAAATATACCTCTTCACTGAATAACAAATATATTTCTACACCAGATAATATATATATTTCCACACAAAATAACAAATATATTTCTACACTAAATAACATATATATTTCTACACAAAATAACAAATATATTTCTACACCAAATAACATATATATTTCTACACAAAATAACAAATATATCTCTACATCAAATAACAAATATATTTCTACACAAAATAACCCCACAACTTAATATTTATTTTATTTTCGAATCTTATTTTATTAAACAATAAAATAAGTCACAACGTCTCATAAATTTCTCTAAAATCATATAAATCACATAAATCTTATAAATCACACTAATCATATAAATATATTCTAAAACTCATTTAAAATAATTAAATAATCGAAACGGGCGTTATAGGGAAGATATTAATGTAGTTTTTGTGTATAGTTTTAAAAAACTTAACCGACCATGTAATAATAAAAAGATTTAATTGAATATACTTGAATATCCCTTCATAATAGAAAAATAGGAATATACTTTAATATATATAACCAAAAAAGAAAAAAGATTTACGGATGGGAGAGAGAAAATGTATTGACAATGATGGCATGACTTGCTTATAAAATATTGCCTTCTGACTAGTTGGGAGCAGTGACAAATTTAAATTCATTAAAATGCACCGATATGGTAGAAGCACACAATTTATATTCCATATCGCAAATTTTCGTTGCTATTTTATCTCTATCTGACAATTTCTTGCTCCTTTTCATTATTTAAAAAATATTGTCTATAAGCATAGATGGAGGAAATCCCGGAGCGAAGCAAGTTAATCCTGCTTTGGGAGCTATGAATCCTAGCAGTCCTATGGAAGAAAGCCGTGTTTCGATCCTGTTGGGTATTTGGATTGGCTACATTGTTGCTAAAACAAATATCCTTGTTCTGTAAGTTGGAACTTAACAAAACAAGTACGCTAGAATTTCTATTGGCATCAGAGCAGGCACCCTGCCTGTTTTAGGGTGAGCTCCAGGGTGTTCTATTCTAGCACTATGGACAAGGAAGGTGGATTTGTAAACAGGCCCCCTCTGTTGGATGGCTCCAACTATGACTACTGAAAATCACGCATGAGTGCCTTTCTTAAATCCATTGACAGCAAAACATGGAAGGCAGTTCTGAGAGGTTGGGAACATCCTGTACAACTTGATGCTAATGGCAACAGGACTGATGTGTTGAAACCAGAAGAAGAATGGAGTGCTGATGAAGATGAATTGACTCTTGGAAACTCAAAGGCATTGAATGCTCTGTTCAATGGTGTAGACAAGAATATGCTCAGACTGATCAAACAATGCACTGTGGCCAAGGATGCTTGGGAGATTCTCAAAACTGCACATGAAGGCACAACTAAGGTAAAAAGTGCTAAAATCCAACTTCTTACCACTAAATTTGAGAATTTGAAAATGTTAGAAGATGAGAGCATTCAGGACTATCATTTGAATATTCTGGACATTGCAAATTCTTTTGAATCTCTTGGAGAAAAAATCTCTGAAGAAAAACTAGTAAGGAAGATTCTCAGATCACTACCAAAGAGGTTTGACATGAAGGTAACTTCTATTGAAGAAGCTCATGATATCTCAGGTATGAAAGTTGATGAACTTATTGGCTCACTTCAGAATTTTGAACTAGTTGTTGACAACAAGACTGAGAAGAAAGGTAAAAGTGTGGCACTCATCTCAAATACTGAGATTACTGAATCACTTGGAAATCATGTTAGTAAGGAAGACTTGTCAGAAAATCTTGTCATGCTGGGAAGACAATTCAACAAAATTCTAGAGCAAGTGAACAAGAGATCCAGATCAAATGGGCATAACATCAGATCCAACAAAGATCAACAAATCAGTGATGAGAGGAGTGTTAGACCTGATGAGAAGAACAGTCAATATAAGGAAGTTCAATGTCTCGAATGTGAAGGATATGGTCACATCAGACCAGAATGTGCAACCTTCCTCAAGAAACAAAAGAAAAGCTTAGTTGTTACTTGGACTGATGATGATGAATCTGACAGAGATTTTGAAAATGAATCTAACAAACATGTTGCTGCTTTCACTGGAAGAGTTCCTTCTGAGGACAAATCTTGTGATGAAGATCTTGTCTATGATGAGTTGACGGTTTCCTATAAAAAAACTGAATAACAGAAACACAGACTTCTGTAAACAACTTGAAGAACAGAAAAACATCACCATCAAATTGGAGGAAGAAAATACTGGTCATCTAGCAAAAATCTCAGAACTCAACAATGAGGTAATTCAACTGAACTCTCAACTCGATCATGTTATGAAACAAGTAAAAATGATGACCACTGGGACTGATGTGTTAGATGAGATTCTGGAAGGACAAATTAAGGGTAAACCAAATGGGATAGGTTTCACCTCTAAACATTTAGGTCAAAGTCAATCTTTTGCTCAGGTATTAATAGAATATGGAATGGCCAAGAAGGAGAAACCTGTAAAAAATATAAAGTTTGTACCTTCCACTGAAACAAATGATCCAACAGCCAATAAAGGGATGTTGCAACATACCAAGAAACATCAGGTATCTCTGTCCAGAACATGTCATTTTTGCAAGAAAAAAGGGCATATAAGACCTTTTTGCTACAGGCTATTTGGGTTGCCACAACAGCTACGACGGAAGGAACAACGATCAAGAAGGATAACTGTCAGGAAAGTGTGGAAACCTAAAATGAATAATGTAGGCTTGATGGCTCACATTTCTCAAAAACCACTGTCTAGGGAAAGATGGTATTTTGACAGTGGATGTTCTTTACACATTACTGGATCTAAGGATCTGCTTAATATTGAGAAATCTTGTGACAACAGCTATGTGACTTTTGGAAATCAAACAAGAGGTAAAATCCTTGGTTCAGGAAGATTGGTCAGTCCTGAGTCACCAGAACTTGATAGTGTCCTATGGGTAAACGGTATAACTACTAACCTGATTAGCATAAGTCAATTGTGTGATCAAGGAATGAGTGTGAACTTCAGTAAATTTACTTGTTGTGTAATTGATAGAAAAGGAGAGGTAATAATGAATGGGATCAAATCCGAAGGCAATTGTTATTTGTGGATTCCTCCTTACAAAGATCAGGCTAAGGATCTGACTCAACTTAATCAAGTTTTGACTTTAGAGAATAAAAGTGTCTCCCAATCTACGTGTGAAGTCAAACTCACTCTAGCTGGAAACAGACTCTCAAGACATATGATGCAAGAAAAAGAGTTATTAAAATGTTATGTTGAAGAAGATGTTCCAACATTATGCTGCATCAACTTAAGCATGCTTGTTCCACGAATCACTTCTCAGGATAGTTGGGTAAATCCACATATTCCCAAATTCATCTATTTTAGTATCTTTAATTGGAGAATCTTGAATTGTCAACTTCTTGTAGATGTGAAGGGCAATTCAGACATTATACGTCAGGAGAGACTGTGGCAGTTATGTGTATCTAAGTTTGTTCCACTACTACACGCAAATCTAGGGCAAACTTCTCTAACTTTACTAGAACCATCAAACGAAAGCAACAACCTTTATCCCATCATTACCTTGTTTCTCTCTTCACTCAAATTCAGAGAAATCGTGTGTGTTCTCTTCTTCCTGTTCAAACACCTTCTTACTCATCACGTCTTTGTCTCTCACCAAATCAATCTAGTTGCTATGATCTTCAAAAATGACCCACAGACCACCATAGAAAGCTCTGCCACAGAACCTTGTGAAATTGAATCGTCTAAAAAGAGTGATCTCATCTCAACTGTGACTTCTCCAAGATTTGAAAAGAAAACTACAACAAAGTGTTCTTCGAAGAAGCGGATGGCTCCTAAAGCAAAAAGGGGTGAATCAAAAACGCCCTTGAGCATGTTTGACTTGTACCAAAAGGAGAATCCTTTCATCTCCACCGTTGTCGAACCTAGTGTTGGGACATTCAAGAAGGATCCTCTTGTTGGTGATATTGAAGCCACTACCAAGAATGCCTCACTCAAGGCTGAAAAAGGTAACTCGTGTAAAACCCTAATTTCTGTTGTATCTGAATCTAGTAGAAAATTAGGTTTAGAGGACTTGAACGAAGCTATAGATCGGTCTGAAGATGTGTATGTAGATGATTCTGATGTTAATGTGGAGACTGCTACAAAAGACACTATTTAACCCTCTTCGAACAAAAGTGATGATCCTGAGAATGGTGAACCAAATTTTGGAACATCCTTGGACCAACAGGAAAAACAGTTTGACAATGCTGGATCACCTGAAGATGAATTGGGTCATGAGAAAGAGACTGAACAGGAACAAGTGTCTGGTAAAAATACTGCAAACTCTTCCTCTGACAAGGAATAACAGACTGAAGCAGAGCAGAATGAGGTAGAAAGTAATCCAGAGGAGGATGTTGCCGGTAAAAAGGATGAAGAAAACATGGTGGATGTTGATGATATAGATTCTGATGATGTTCCACTGAGCAGGAAATTTAGTGGGAGTATGGCCAAAAGACTAAGAAGTAGCAAAGGAAATGCAGTTCTCTCTGAGGCTAAATCTCCAAAGACTAGGGTCAAGAATGTTGGTACTGGACCCAAGAAAGGATGGAGCAAGGTGAGGGTTAAAACCACTGCTGGTAAGAAGGCTCAAACAACTGTTGAAAATGTGCCTATTGATAAGGTGTCATTTCACTTGCCTGAGAATGTACAGAGATGGAAGTTTATTTTTCATAGAAGACTGGCACTAGAAAGGGAATTAGGGGAGGAAGCTGTAAGGATGACTAATGTCATGAACTTGATCAAAGAAGCTGGTCTACTTAAAACCGTGTGCAATCTTGGAAGTTGCTACGAGAAATTAGTAAAAGTGTTCTTGGTGAATATCCCTGGAGATTGTGATAATCCTCTGAGTCAAGAATACCAGCGACTATATGTTAGAGGAGAATGTGTCCACTTCTCTCCCAACATTGTCAACAAATTCTTGGGACTTAATGGACAAGATGTTGCAGAGCCAAAGGCAACGGAGAATCAGATTTGCAAGGAAATCACTGCAAATCAAGTAAAAGTTTGGCCCAAGAAGGGTAAGATTTCTTCTAGAAAACTCTCAGTGAAGTATGCCATCCTCAACCAAATAGGAGCTGTAAATTGGGTCCCAACCACTCACTCCTCAGACATAGCTACAGGTTTGGGAAAATTTATCTATTTTGTAGGCACTAAGATTAAAATGAACATTGGACAGTACATCTTTGAACAAACTGTCAAGCATGCTAAAACAGACGTTGTGAGGTATCCCATTGCTTTTCCTACCCTGCTGTGTGGTGTTATGTTAGAACAACATCCAGGTCTTATAACTGCTGCTGATGTCCCAGAAAAGAGGGAACCACCTCTTACCTTGCATCCCAAATTATTCAGTGTTGATCATGTTTCAGACCTTGTTGGAACATCTGGAAGTGCACCTGCTGTAGGAACTATGACAAAGCAACAGATTATAGAAGCACTCAAAGACACTTGTGTCATGATGGATAAAAGGAAAGCTCAGTTTGAACTGATGATTCACTCCCTGGAAGGAGAAGGAGCAGATGGAGAAGACAATGATAATGAAAACAGCAAGGAAGACTCTGATAGCAGCTCTAAGGCAGCTGAATGATTGTTTTGTTTTTTTTTGTTGTAATTTCAGAACATGTGTTGTGGGCATAGCCCTGTTTCTTTTATTTAGTGCACCTTAGTGTGCCTAATTGGTCTGTAACCGTATTCTCTTCAGCACTCTATTTTGTTTTCCAGCTACTATGTGATACATTTTGGTTTTTCTGGTTAATGCATGCAGACCTAACTCATTTGGCATATTTTGTGGCTAAAAAGGGGGAGAAAAATTGATGGTTCTTTGCTTATACTCCCATCTGTATATGTGCTTTGCATGTATCTATATATGCCTGTTATTATGTACGCCTGATTGATTATGACTTTTGCTGCTGTGCTGCTCTATGTTGTTGCATTTCTTTTACAACTATCTCAGGCTTGTGTGTAGATGTTGCCTTTCATGTTGCAACATCTTGTTGGTTTGGTAGGTCTTCATGATAATCTGAGAAACTGTTCTCAGTAATTTTGTTTGTACATGTTCCTTGCTGACATTCTCTGATATGTTGGGACATGTCTATGAAGACCATTGTAGATGTTAGCACTTATGCTAGAACATCTCTCATGTTTATGAGATTCTGGCTTTCTCAGATGCTGGACCATTGTACATGTCTATGAGACTTTGTGCAGATGTTGCCACTTAAGCTGCAACATCTTGATGTAATTCTGAGAATTTATTTTTCTTAGAATTCTTAGTGTACATGTTCCCTGCTACTTCCTTATATTATGGAACATGTCTGTATGACTTTTTAAAGTCTAAGTTTTTTGTGTGTGACCTTTGATAGGTCTACTAGCACGTATCTGCTAATAAGCTTGCTAGTTTGTGAATATTCCTAGAATGTCTTATGCCCAGGTCCTGAATTTTTTATGTCATGCATTGGGAGTTTATCTGTTCAGATTTTCTGTATGCATGTTGTTTTATCTTGGTTTTTGGGTGTCAAACATTGATTACGTTTGAACCTTTTTAACCTTGGATATCTCATTTTTTCTTGGGAAGGGAAAAAATAAGCAAAACCCTTGAGAATCGAGGTCCGGGAGTTGTTTTCGCTACGGGAAGGTGTTAGGCACCCATAACGACTATAGTATCCTATAGGAACCGTCTTTAATTTCTACGCGCGCGCTTTATTTTTAAATGCTATTTGAAAGTGTTTATTTAAACCTAAGAGTTTCTAAGTGAAGAATTGGAGGGAGAAGAATGTGTTTGAATTTTTATTTTATTTGAATTGAAGGAATTTTGATTCCTTGCCTACGTACCCGTTTAAAGGATCAAATCCACCGTAGTTCTCTTCAAAAAATGTTTTTGTTTTTTGTTGGTTGATTTTAAGTTTGAAAATGGAATTTTGAAGAATGAGAGAGAGAGGCCTCAAGGGCATAAGATTGTGAAATTGTGAGGTTGAATTAGTTATTTTGCAAAAAGGTCTAAGTATGATTAAAAATTCATTAAAATTTTATTTAAGAAAATAAAAGGAAAATCAATGGGATTTTGATCCCAAAGTTTATTAGGAAAAAGATTTGAGTGATGTTGTTCATATTTTTTTTGGAAAATTGATTTTTCTAAGTGTAAATCCTAAGCATTCATCTAAACATACAATCCTAAACATATATCTAAACATGCATATCCTAGCCATACATCTAAAAATATCTATGTAATGTGTGTGCATGTGTCGGTGCTTGTGTCGGTGTACATCACTAGAGTCCATTGTCCTTATTACATCATACCCTAGATACATTCTATGGTCTTGCAAGAATTTAAAAGCATAGGGAAAAATATTACAAAATTCCTAAGTTTTACATTCTAATTTTTTTTGGTAAAATTTAAAGTGCAAGAAATAAGATGAAGGAAGAGATGAAGTATGGAATGCTTATGAATGAATGAAACATGAAATGAAATGGTTAGTAGCATAAGGAGAAATAGGAATTGAAAATTATAACCAAAAGGATCACTTAGAAACTTGACAAAAAATATTAAGACTTCTAATCTAAAAGTGGCAAAGTACATCTAAAATATACCATAGCATCAAGGCTCCGAATTCCCCATATCATGACAATTTTCAAAGGGTTCACTTCAGCCATGACATGAGAATTACCAAGAAATATCAAACCAAGAGTTATGGCATATTCATAGACTTATCTTTACACCTTATTTTCACAAACAAATGTTCACATGACTTGTAGAACAAGTAATCAAACACAACACATTAACATATAGTAAAAAAAAACA
Source organism: Medicago sativa (assembly GCF_051527215.1). Taxonomy (NCBI): domain Eukaryota; kingdom Viridiplantae; phylum Streptophyta; class Magnoliopsida; order Fabales; family Fabaceae; genus Medicago; species Medicago sativa. Next base: position 59,880,425 of record NC_140756.1, read on the forward strand.
CATCAAATACAGATGTAGACTCATCACAAATCCACATGTTACCAATCAATAATAGGTTTCAAAAATTTGGATCAAGGTCATGCAATTTTCACAAGTTTTAACACTAAATATCACAAGTAATCAAGAAAGACATCACAAACATTTTTACTAACCTTTAATATACAAAATCATCATAGAGCTATCACAAAACTAACAAGAAACATGTAAGAAAAAAAAATTTTAGGATCTCAAAGGGTTTTTAGACTCAAATTATACAAAAACTTCACAAATTTTAAGAAAATGGTAAACAAATTGACAAGAAAATTCTACATATATCTTTCTTAAACTTTAACACATAAAACTATCACAAAAAAGGGTCAAGAAAAAATATCAAGAACATGTAAAAAAAACTTATGGAATTTTTAAAGGATTTTTGATGAAACAGATGTGTAAATATCAAAAGACAATGTTAACAATAGCAACAGGCAGCAAGATCCCGAAATTCTCAACAAACAGGCCCAGGCCCAGAGTCCTGAGTGGGTTTGGATCATCCAAATGCCTCAGAGGCGTTGGATTGATCCATTCCCTTCAAAACCCTAGATCTAACGGTGATTAGCCAGGCAGCGCATGATAAGTTTAATCAGACGCACAATAAGGTTGAATCAGGACCGCACACGTAATTAAACAGCACAATCAACGGTTGTGAAGGCGAAGGAACAAGGACGTGTAACACACGCGCACGTTGAAGGCATATGATCATATAAAAGGAAAAAACAAAAGGAAATGCTCATAACCAAAAGCCAATCCTCTCTCTAAAATGTTCTAGAGAGAGAGAGTCTGCAAGTGACTCTCCTCTCCGACCTAATTCCGTTCATCTTCTTCCTTTCTCCGACGCGGTGGCCGGTGGTGGCGCTGCCGCGTCGGAGCTTCAAACTATGCCGACTCAAAAACTAATTACATAATCCTAGAGCTCTTTCTCTCCTCTCTTCGATTCCAAAACTAGATTTCTAAAAAAGTTCTCGAATCAACGTAGATCGGGGAAATTCTTTCACGGCTTTGGTGCACTTTTCGTTAATTCCTCTCTTTTTAAACGATTCTTTGAAGAAAAGCTTCTAAAATACTCCGATCTACGTTGATTTACAACGACAAGCACATATACGAAGCGAGAAGCTTGGATTTATGAAGGAAAATCGAAAGAAAAGGGGAAAAGAGCCTGATACCTGTATTTAGGTAGGAGGTAAGACGAACGAAAGGAACTGTGAGTTCTTCAGTTGTTCTTCTTCTGATGGACTTCGAATTCTTCTTCTTCTCAGATTCGACTTCGAATTTGATCTTTCTTTCCCTCTTCTTCTTGCTTTTCTGTGATCGTTCTGATTCACCACTTTAATGGTGAATTCGAGCTCGAATTGTAGGAAAGCAGGTTCGATGATGATGATTTGTAACGAATCTCTGAGAACCTTGCAGATTTGTTGCAATTTTATGGTTAAATGTGTTCGTTTATGGTGGAATTTGATGAGAATTGATGATTCAGTGTTAAATTGGTGATGATTTGATGCAATTTTGATGTTCTGGAACGGTTAGGGTTTGAAGATTCTTCAAACCTTCATCATTGTTCTTGAAGTTTTTTCTGGGTTTTTGTGGTGTTTGATCCGTGAGAAATAGAGAGAGAAAGATGGAATCTGTTTGTGCAGTGTAGTTGTGATGTGGCACTGTGTGTGTGGATCTCTGTGATGAGTTGGCTTTTTATAGGCTGACACATGTGATAATTGGACCAATAATGAGCTGCCACGTGGACTGGACTGTAACTAACTCGCTTTGGACAAATGAAAAATTGACACGTGGACTGGACTGCAAATTTGGACCAAAAGGACTAATCTGCAAAATAATAAAAGACAAGGACCAAAATGCAAAATGACACAAAAGGACTAAAATGCAAAAATTAATAAAATTGAATTTAAAAAATGTAATTTGAAATAAACGTAAAGTGAAACGATTAAAAATGACAAAACGGACTAAAACGAACCAATTACTTAAATGAGGTACTTTAAAGTAACCTCTCTCTGCCAAAATTTCGTGTGAAATGACCAAAATGCCCCTGGGGACTAAAACGACTCAAAATGACTCAGATGCAATTTTAAAACGGATTTTTAACAGGGAATTAAAGCAAGAGCTTTATACAAGCAAATTACGAGACTCGGAGACAATTTTTAGAATTTAAACAGAATTTTAACACATGAAAAGACTAAAATTCCCCTAAGGGCTACACTAACCCAAAATTACTTCAAATGCAATTTTTGAAATGGATTTTGACATGGAATTGAAATAAAAACTTATTCAAACAACTGAAAAGACTCAAACAATTTTTAAAGGACTAAAATGAGCTTGGACACAGGAAATGACTAAAATACCCTTTTTCATGAATTTTGTAAATGACATTGAAACAAAATGCAGAGAGATATGCAACTGCTCAGAGACAATTCAGATGACTTGTAATGCAAGAAAAAGTTTTGGATGACTTGAAATGCAAGAAAACGTGGTCAAATACACAGTTGAAAAGATTTGTAAAGCTAAGTTGAGAGATAAAGCAGAGTAAAATGTCAGTGTAAACAATAGCAAATTGGCAATTCTTCAAGAGTAATAGACATGTATCAAAGATGAAAGAGAATTTTGAACAATTATTTTTAGGTCCAAAATTAGGGTATAACAGCTGCCCCTATTTAAGTTTCTTTGTCCGGAGAGTCAAGAGACAAAGTCTTTGATTTGACGGGACGAAGACACTTAAATATTAACATTTGCACTGTTTTTGGACGTAAAAATACACTCTTAGATTTTCAGAATATGAATGTCATGCGACACTTTGATTATGAATGCAAGACAAGCAACTGGAGTCTATGGAGCATGTCATGTCACTGGGGATTCAAGTGGACATTGACAGGGTAGACAAACCAGGGGACAAAAAAATAGGGTACAAGCTGTTCTTTGGATCGAACTAGCCACCTGACCAAGGAATACAAAACAAGAGATAGGTACAAGCTGTTCTTGGGATCGAACTTGGCACTTGACCGGAAACACAGACATATAGGCAGATACAAGCTGTTCTTTGGATCTAATTTGACACTTGATTGAAGATACAAACAGATAGATAGGTACAAACTGTTCTTTGGATCGAACTGGCTGTTTGGCTGGAGATATAGACAAAAGGGTAGATACAAACTGTTCTTTGGATCGAACTCGCCGTTGGATCATCACCACATCATGTGGGTAGGTGCAAACTGTTCTTTGGATCGAACTTGTCGTTTGACTGATGACAAAGCATAAGCTAGGTACAAACTGTTCTTTGGATCAAACTTGTTGTTTGACCGGAAGTATAGGTATATAAGCAGGTATAAGCTGTTCTTTGGATCGAACTAGCCACTTGACCAATAACAAGATATGAATTGGAAATGGGATTTAGAAAGATACGAATTGAGAGTAAGTTGATATTGACTTGATTTGGAGGCTGACATGACCATTTTGTTGGCCCAGAAGCCAAACTGAGAGTGGATTAACATTGACATAGACATTGAATTTAAAGTTTGAGATTGAAAGAGAGATTGAAAGTTGAGATTGATCAGAGACATAGACATTGAATTGGAAAGTTGAAAGCGAATTGAATTAGAGATTGAAATTGAGTCGAATTGGAGGTTGAAATTGAATTGAATTGGAAATTGAAATTGAATTGAGTTAAATTGACATTGAAATTGGATTGAAGGTTGAATTTGACAGTTGATATTGAAATTGTGATTGGATTGAAATTGGAGATTGAAATTGAGTTTGACAGTTGAAATTTGGATTGAATTGAAATTGAGATTGGATTGAAATTTGGAAGTGAGTTGAATTTTGAAAGTGAAGATTGAGTTGAGTTGGAAATTGAATGTTGAATTAAATTGAAAGTGGAGATTGAACTGAATTGAAAGTGGAAACTGAGTTGGACTGAAAGTTGAAATTGGAAATGCAGTATGTATGTATGGTATAACAAGATTATTGAATGTATGAGCACATAAAATGCATGATTATTCATGTGTGAATGCTTGAAATGCATGATTGGTTCGTAATTTGACAGGGAAATTTCACAGAGGCAGACGAAACAGTGGAAGATTGGGCACGTAGTGGCTCGTGCTGCGACATATTCACATGGAAATCCTCTTTGGAGAGACCGTCGTTGAAAGACGTATCAAAACCATGGATGGGGCAATATAAACTTGTAGAGGTGGGACCCTTGGAAGATTCTCGGATACAGGTCGCCGTTGTTAGGCGTGTCAGTGCTGGGTAAACATTGGATGTTCGCATCTGTGGTCAACGCTTTTCAATATTTCATTCTTTCATTCTTTCATTTTTCAATCCCATTTTTGCCTGAACCTCCCTTTCGGGTTTTCGATTCACCGGGGAATAAAATTCTTTTCATTGCCCCATTTTTGCCTGAATTGCCTTCATAGGTTGTCAATCAGCGGGGTGCTCATTTTTGCCTAAGCCGCCCTTTCAGGTTTTCGACTTAGCGAGCCTTTCATTTTCATTTTTTGTTTTCATTTTCATTCTTTTTTTTTTCCTTGCCATTGACCACAGATCATCCTGGGGAGTAACCTGCTTGTAACATGTATTGAAATAGACATTGACACTCATTTATTCATGCATGTTTCATTGAAATGTACCCTATTGCTCAGGTTTGCTTTCAAAATAGACAGAAAAGGATTTCTCAATTTTCAAAAATGTTTGTTTTATACACTGACATTATCGAATAGAAAGAAGATATTTTGTATGTAGCATTGAAAGTAGAAAAAAAAATAGGGTTTCAAACAATAGCACAGGCTCAAATTGATGTAGAAGAGTGAAAATTAGCCAAAGGCATAACTCCACGAATTTACAAGGCTTGGAGAATGGTAATTTTTATTGGTTGGTGATACATTGAACACGATGACCGCTACATTTCATAGAAATTTTGAATTCACAAGTACAGAAGCTTCTGATGAAGACGATCATTGACAGTTGCAGATGCCCCAAGGGGTGATGGTGATTTGCCGGATATAGTTACTTGTCTTTTATTGTCAACCTCATTTTTGCATCGAGGCGCTCATTCTTGCCTGAGTTGTGTACAATCTCAGCGAGCTTTTTCATATTCATTTTTTTTGTCCCTAACTTTTGCCTGGATCGCCCTTTCGGGTTTTCGATCCACCGGGAAGCGCATTTTTGCCTAGGCCGCCCTTTCGGGTTTTCGACCTACCACGCTGTTCTTTTCCTTTTAGACAAAGTATTTCTTGACTATATCGGCATTAACAGGATTTGGGAGTTCAACACCATCCATGTGTGTGAGAATCAAAGCACCACCGGAGAAAGACTTCTTGACAACATAAGGACCTTCATAGTTAGGTGTCCACTTGCCTCTTGGGTCGGGTTGCTGACTTATCCTTCTTTTCAATACAAGTTCGCCTTCCTTGAATTCTCGAGGTCGGACTTTCTTGTCAAAAGCATTCTTCATCCGTACTTGATACAACTGTCCATGAGCCATAGCATCCATACGTTTCTCTTCAATCAAATTCAACTGATCATACCGACTTTGACACCATTCAGCCTCAGTTAATTTTGCTTCCATGATCACTCGAAGAGACGGAATCTCCACTTCTAGAGGGAGAACTGCTTCCACGCCATATACCAAAGAGAAAGGAGTTGCCCCGGTTGAACTGCGCACTGTAGTACGGTAACCATGCAAGGCAAACGGTAGCATCTCATGCCAGTCTTTGTAAGTAGTGACCATCTTCTGAACAATCTTTTTGATATTCTTGTTAGCGGCCTCAACTGCACCATTCATCTGAGGTCTATAAGGAGAAGAGTTGTGATGTTCAATCTTGAATTCTTCACATAAAGCTTGCATCATGCTATTGTTCAGATTGGAACCATTGTCAGTGATGATCTTGTTGGGAACACCATATCGACAGATGATGTTATTCTTGATAAACTTTACTACCACTTGCTTGGTCACATTTGCGTAGGAAGCAGCCTCAACCCACTTGGTGAAATAATCAATTGCCACTAGAATGAAACGATGTCCATTGGAAGCTTTTGGTTCAATTCTTCAGATCATGTCAATGCCCCACATAGAGAAAGGCCATGGGGAAGAAATAACATTGAGAGCATGTGGAGGCACATGAATCTTATCAGCATAAATTTGACATTTGTGACATCTCTTAGCATGTTTGTGGCAGTCACGTTCCATGGTTATCCAATAATAGCCGGCTCTTAATAATTTCCTCGACATAGTGTGGCCCGAGGCATGGGTCCCAAAAGTACCGTCATGTACATCATGCATCAATTTCTCAGCTTCTTGTTTGTCAACACATCTCAACAAGACCATGCCATAGTTCCTCTTGTATAGGATTTCTCCGTCCAGAAGGAATTTACTAGCCCATCGTCTCAAAGTCTTTTTATCCCTGTTGGAAGCACCAGGTGGATATTCATGACTCTGCAAGAATTGTTTGATATTATGATACCAAGGTTTTCCCTTATTCACATCTTTATCAGCTTGATCTGGCATATTTTCAATAGTAAACACATGAGCGGGTCTATCAAGACGTTGTACTTTGATTACGGGCACGTCATTCCAATGGTTCACACGAAACATGGGAGACAAAGTAGCAAGAGCATCAGCCATCTGGTTTTCATCCCGAGGGATGTGGTGCAACTCAACCTTGGTAAAGTATGTCAACAGACGTCTTGCATAGTCACGGTAAGGGATCAGCTTCTCATGATGAGTCTCCCATTCACCCTTTATCTGATTAATGACAAGTGCAGAATCCCCATAGATGTCAAGGTGCTTAATTCTCAGATCAATGGCTTCTTCGATGCCCAAGATGCATGCTTCATATTCAGCTATGTTGTTTGTGCATTCAAAAGTTATTCGTGCGGTGACAGGAATATGGTGCCCTTGCGGAGTTACAATAATGGCCCCAATTCCTTACCATAAGCATTAACAGCACCATCAAACACCAATCCCCATTTGCTATTGGGATCTGGTCCTTCATTGATCAGTGGTTCTTCACAGTCTTTCGCTTTCAAATACATAATCTCTTCATCAGGGAAATCAGACTTAATCGGCTGGTAATCATCAAGAGGTTGACAAGCAAGATGCTCAGCAAGGATGCTTCCTTTGATTGCTTTCTGAGCTTTATACACAATATCATATTCAGACAACAACATTTGCCAACGTGCGATCTTTCCAGTAACAGCAGGCTTCTCAAAGATGTACTTGATTGGATCCATTCGGGATATCAACCAAGTTGTATGATTCACCATATAATGACGCAGGCGTTTGGCAGCCCAAGCTAAAGCACAAGTCTTTTCAAGCACCGTATACCGAGTCTCACAGTCGGTGAACTTCTTGCTCAGATAGTAGATAGCATGTTCTTTCTTTCCAGTCTCGTCTTGTTGACCGAGAACACAACCCACAGAATCATCTAACACTGATAGATACATAATCAAAGGCCTTCCTTCCACTGGCGGGACAAGGATAAGTGGTTCTAACAGGTATTCTTTAATGCTATCAAAAGCTTCCTGGCATTCATCATTCCATACAACAGGCTGATTCTTTCTGAGCAATTTGAAAATTGGTCCACAGGTAGTAGTCATGTAAGATATGAATCTTGAAATATAATTCAGACGTCCGAGGAAACCTCTGACTTGCTTTTCAATTTGAGGGGCCGGCATCTCTCTGATGGCTCGGACTTTATCAGGATCAACTTCAATGCCTCTTTGACTGACAATGAAGCCTAGCAACTTTCCAGATCTTACACCGAATGTGCACTTATTAGGATTCAACCGCAGCTCGTACTTTCTCAATCTTTCGAACATCTTTTTCAAATACACAACATGCTGCTCCTCATCACTTGACTTCACTATCATGTCATCAACATACACTTCAATTTCTTTGTGAATCATATCATGAAACAGAGTTGTCATACCCCTTTGATAGGTTGCACCAGCATTTATCAAGCCGAACGGCATCACTTTATAACAGAACGTTCCCCATGGAGTGATGAAGGACGTCTTTTCTCTATCTTCAGGTGACATCCGTATCTGGTTGTAGCCAGCGAAACCATCCATAAAGGAGAACACTTTGGATTGAGCAGTACTGTCAACAAGAACATCAATATGAGGCAATGGGAAGTTGTCTTTTGGACTGGCTTTATTCATATCTCTGTAATCAACACACATTCGAACTTTCCCATCTTTCTTTGGTACTGGTACAATGTTGGCAATCCACTCAGGATATTCAGCCGTCATGAGGAAACCCGCATCAATTTGCTTCTGCACCTCAGCCTTGATTTTAAGAGCCATGTCTGGGCGAGACCTTCTCAATTTCTGTTTGACAGAAGGACATTCAGGTCTTGTCGGTATCCGATGTTCCACAATCTTGGGATCTAGACCCGACATATCTTCATAGGACCATGCAAAGACATCTGGATAATCATGGAGAAGCTGAGTAATCTTCCTCTTCACCTCTGGCTCAAGTGCAGCACCGATCTTGATCTCTCGCTTGTTCTCTTCGGTACCCAGGTTGATAAGCTCAATCTCTTCTTGGTGAGGCTGAATGGCTCTTCTTTCTTGCTCAAGCAGTCGAGTGATCTCATACGGTATCTCTTCATTATCCTCCTCATCTTCAGCTTCATATACAGGGAATTCAAAATTTGGAGGAACCATAGGGTCACTGTGTTCAACGAGTTTATTGTGGTTCAATCTGCATAATATGATTGGGATGATTTTTAGAAAAAGTTTTTCATGCAGATTTTTGAAATTAATAAAAAAATACAGATGTTTTGGTTTTTTCTAGCATTACCATTATTTCCAAGAAAAAGGCACTAAAAAGTAAAAAACAAAGAGTCGTGAGGAAGACGACAACTTTTATTGATAACGGCAATGCCGAAACAAACATGCCCTTACAATGATATCACTTTCGCCTTGGGCAGAGCGAAAGGATTGTTATTTTGAAAACAAGGAAAACATGAGCAACAAGACACATTACATGGAAGCATGCATGACTAAAGGAACATCAATGGCCTCCCAATTTCTCACAGTGCCTCCTGGTACAACAAATGTAGGCACGTGACTACTTTCAGCAGCATCTTCAGCAATAGCATTGATAAACCCAGCACTGTAGAAAGTTCCTGTTGAAATGCCTGAGGTCGGGGAGAATCCAAGGCCCTCTTTGCGCTTGTTTTCCAAGATCTGAATCACTTTGCCCCAGCCGACAGCCTGCCCTTCTTGAACAGCCTTCCGGGCGTCTTTCAGTGAAGCCATGCTAGCACTAGCTCTCCGGGGTTCTACACCTTCAGCGGACCCTGCTTCAACACAAGAGAAAGATGACACTTGGCTAACCAGATATGCTTCTTCACCATGTACAGTGACAATCTTACCATTCTTTACAAACTTGAGTTTCTGATGCAAAGTAGAAGTTACTGCCCCAGCGTCGTGAATCCACGGTCTTCCGAGGAGACAACTGTAAGAAGCATTGATGTCCATAACCTGGAAAGTGATCTGAAATGTCTCAGGACCAATGGTAATTGGCAAGTCTACTTCCCCAAGAACATCTTTGCGAGATCCGTCGAAAGCCTTAACCAGATAGCTACTTCCCCTCAGAGAAATTCCATGATGACTCAATTGTCTTACTGTAGATTCAGGCATTACGTTTAAAGATGATCCAGTGTCCACCAACACATTGGATATCATGTCAGACTTGCAGTGCACTGAGATATGCAGAGCCAGGTTGAGGTGTTTCCCTGCTTCGGGGAGTTCATCGTCACCAAACCCCAAGTTATTGCAAGCAGTAATGTTACCCACTATTCCATCGAACTGATCCACATAGACTTCATGATCAACATAGGCCTGTTCCAGTACTTTCATCAACACTTTCCTGTGAGCTTCTGAGCTCAAGAGCAGAGACAAGATGGATATCTTTGATGGAGTTTGCAGCAGCTGGTCAACAATCTTATAGTCACTCTTTTTAATAAGCCTCAGAATTTCGTCCAGATTAGAGTCTTCAATAGATTAGCCTGATGGGCCGGGGTTCTTGTCAATAGGAGGAGCAACTGGTGGAGTTATTGTGGCAACAGGTGTAACCACCTTCTTTTGAAACAAGGGTGGACGGACTTTTCCGCTTCTCAGAGCTGTAATTTCACTAGCAACGTTATCAACCGTTGCTGGGGATACCAGAGGCACTTCCACTCCATTCTCAATCATGGTTGCATTGTACTTGTAAGGGATTGCTTTTGTAGAGGCATAAGATACCGGACCAGGTAACCTGATCACCAAAGGTTCAACGTCCTTGGTCTGAGATGCACCTTTAGCAGGAGAGTCATGAAACACCGGCACAATCACGCAAACATCACTGGCAATCAAGTGCTTGTCATCCATCAGGCTCTGGATATCATCTTGCACCACACCACAACCCATAGGATTTTGCAGACATTCTGAACAAGAAGCATGATCGTGATTGAACAAAGAAGCCTGGCAGAGTTTGACATGTAGTGGAACCAAAGGAGTAGCAACATTACGGACATTCAATGTGGGATCCTCTTGAGGAACGGGGATCCTTTCAAAAGCTTCAATCATGTTAACAGCAGCATGGTTTGGAAGTGGGTTGTCAAGAACATGAGGAACGCTATTTTCAAAAGTCAACCATCCCTTTTCCATCAGGTCTTTTACAATATACTTCAGAGCATAGCAACCTTCAACATCGTGGCCTTGAGCGCCCTGATGGAATTCACATGTGAGATCCTGTCGGAACCTGGGAGGCAATGGTGTAGGCGGAGGTTTGCCTGGTCTGGTGACACAATGTCCCTTAGCAAGTAGAGTTGGGAGCAGATCAGCATACCGCATTGGTATTGGTGGAAAATAAGTCTTGGGCCGAGGACCCTGTTGTTGCTGCTGTTGCTGTAGAACAGGAGGTTGTTGTTGTACTTGTTGAGCAATGGCATTAACGGGCACTGGTGGTTGACCCGGTGGCAGAGGATATTGCTGATAGAATGGTGGGAAGAAAGGATGTTGAGAGTACTGCATATACTGGTAGGGCAGAGGCAACTGAGCAGCATTAATAGGAGCGATAGTAGCTGAAGATTGGTTACCGGATACCATCCCTACTTCGGATTCTTTCCTCTTATGGTGGCCATTACTGAACTTCTTTGGTGCATTGGCTGAAGATTCACCCTTCTCAAGAACAATGATACCCTCTCTGACAGCCTCCTCTAGACGAGTTCCCATAGTAACCATGTCGGAGAAGTTGTTTGGAGCAGAGACTATCATTCTTTCCTTATATTCCTTCTTCAGAGTTTTCAAGAATGTCTGTGTTAATTCTTCCTCATCAAGCCGAGGAGAAACACGGGCAGCTGCCCCTCTCCATCTCTGAGCATATTCACGGAAGGTTTCATCCGACTTCTGAGACAGGGACTTAAGAGAGTCCCTATTTGGCTTCAAGCGGGTATTGAACTCATAATGACTTTCAAAAGCAGCAGCAAGTTCCTCAAAAGTATGGATATTGTCTTTGCTCAAGCCAGTGTACCAATCTGCCGCATCTTCCGCTAGGCTGTCTTGGAAGCAGTGTATCATCAGTGCATCATTATCTGCATAATTGGCCATCTTTCGGACGTACCGAATGACATGGCTATGTGGACAAGAAGATCCATTATATTTGTCAAAATCTGGCACCTTAAACTTCTTAGGAACCTCAAATCGGGATTCCAAGCACAGATCACGAGCCTTAGCAGAGACATTGTTCCCACGGCTAGCCTTGACCTCACGGAGTTCTCCAGCCAACTCTCTTAACTGTCGTTTCATAGCCTCCATTACAGGGTCTTGTCCACACGGAGTATCGACATCAATCACTTGTTGCGCAGTGTGGACAATAGGATCGGTAACAACAGTAGTCACTTGAGGCATAGAGGTGGATACGGGAATCTGTCCTTGACCAGCAAAACCAGAGACACCAGCAGCAGTATTAGGAGCATAGAAAGCTGAGAGTCCATAAGGGCGTCCATTGGGCATAACAAACCGAGCATCAGACATCACAGTAGACAGTGGGATAGATGGAATTACTTCAGTGGAAGCCGGGACAGATGTGGCTGGTTGTTCCTGTGCAGCCATCATAGCGGACATAGCGTCATGAGACTTAGCCAAGTCTTCTTTCATAGCAGCCAATTCGGCACGGAGCTGAGCATTCTCTTCTTCAAAGTTAGCCATGATTCTCCTCTTGTAAAATCTTGTTTGATGAACTCTATCTGGTTGGTAAACTTTATGAGTACGAGCCACTTTTCAGACTGCGGCGGAAAAAACCAGGAGGCAATGAGCACGAGAGAAGTTTTTTGTGACCAATGAATGCATATGATGCATGAAATGTGTAAATGCATATGCAAAAAGATTCTTTTTATGTTATCGAAGGGTTTTAGACAAATTGGAGCTCTTGTAAACATTACTAAACAACAATTAACATAAACGGGAAACAAACAACCAACATATAGTTTTACAAGACGATTCCCTTTGAAATGCTAAGCCAAGGGATAAACTTTGAAATGTAAAGCAGCAATAACAACTGGAAATAACAACAGGAAAAGGAAATCCTCAAGCATAGGAAGTGGAAGCATCATCCTCGGACTCAGACTCAGACTCATAAATGCAGTATCGGGCATAGAAGTCACGGGCACCCCTAGCCCTCCTGGAGTCTCTCATAAGCAACCTATCTTTTTCTTCAATCTCTCTCCTAGCCTTAGCTAACTCCTTCTTTAATGTCAAGACCTCATGAGTCTGCTGTTCATCCTTTCCATCCAAAGTCATAATCAAGTTCTCAGCCTCATAGTATCTAGTCTTCCACTGATGCTTCTCCCGACTCTCCATAGCTAGATGCTCCTGATACATCTCCTGGGTAGGTGGTAGTAGAGGCAATGGCATGGTAGGAATAGATGCAGACACATATCTCATAGAGGGGTAAGGCATACCAATCTCCTCAGCTTGGTTTATCACCCACTGTGTATAGGCCTCATGAGCAACACCGGACCTTACACCCATGTGCTTCACCTCTTTCTTCCGAAGCTTGGACCAAGCTTCCATGAAATCCTATCTTATTCCCGTGGGTGCATTGGAGTAGTGGAAGAAGTAGGGAGATGTAGAAAGATTGATGGGCTTTTCTTTCATCGGGAAACCAAATTGTCGCAAGGCGAGCTCCGGGTTATAGTTGATTCCACCTCGGGTACCAAGAAGAGGTACATTAAGAAACTTCCCACCACCAAAGATAATTTCCTTGACTCTAGAAGCTGGAGTGAGCCAAACCACTTTATTAGGAGTAAAAGCCATAATCCGCTGTGAAATAGACCAATTCTCCAGATTGTCGTGGAAAGACTTCGGAAGGTGTGAAATAAACCACCTATAGAGGAGAGGTACACAACAAATAATGTATCCACGACCCTTGCCGGATCGATCGTGAATAGCATGGTATGTGTCAGCTAGCAAAGTAGGAACCGGATTCTTGGAGCGGAAGATCATAATAGCATTCATGTCCACGAAGTCATCAAGATTTGGAAAGAGAATAAGCCCATAGATGAGAAGTGCAAGAATAGCTTCAAGAGTGTCTTGACAAGTGGTCTTGAGGTGAGCTTTTTCAAGTAGATACTTCGAAGTGAACCCTCGGATACGTGCCTTAGTGACAAGATTCTTGGAGACATCGGTGGTCTTGAGATAGAGATCTTTAGCAATAACCAATGGAGTAGGAGGATGCTCAAGTCCTGAGAAAGGTACCCCCTTAGCAATAGGTAAACCTGTCAAGGAAGAATAAGCCTCTAGAGTAGGCACCAACTGAAAGTCGGGAAAAGTAAAGCACCGATAGTCCCGATCATAGAATTGTACTAGAGTGTGCACAAGCTTCTCATCCACATTAGTCTGGAGAATAGTAAGTAAAGCCCCGTAACGGTGTCAGAAACCAGTCGGATCCTCGACCTTGAGTGCCAAATCTCTCAAACTAGCCAAATCCACTTCCTTGAACTTGTAGGACTTAGTCTTCCCCATTCCTACAATGTTTACAAATTCAATTTGTTTAAGCCCTTCGATAACAATGCATGGAAAAAGTTTATGCATGTATGCATGTATGCATGATTGCATGATTATGTTCAAGTTCGGAGAAAACATGGTGGGTTGGAATTCAAAGTCGAGGAGTCATGGGTGGACACGGTGTCCGGTAAATCTAGGGCTTCAGGATAATAGTAACCGGGTTCTAAAAAGTTCCCAAGTCGCAACCTCTCCGACGTATATCATGGTGTCACGAGACAAACACTCGCTCCATGATTATCCGTAAGAAGGTCTAACTTGAGTGTAGTATCGCGTGACGACTAAAACTCGAGACAACACTCGGTTTAGCCTCCGCACTACATCCTAGAAAATGGCCATGGATGGGTTTGGTTATCTACGGTTCATAGCGTCATAGAACAATTAGAAGTAAAGTGCCTAAATGCGACAACACGCGCCGACAACATCACCCCCAAAATGCCTTAGCTATGTGGGATTGATCGCATAATCCAAAACACGAGGAAACCCCCGGAATGAATTGTCGATTATATCCCTCCTAAATCCTAAGTTCACTCAGTCCGGGTGCAGGACTTTTGATATTCTCACCCCACACGTTTGTAAGAATTTAAACATTTATTCACATAAGAAAGCAAGTAAAAGAAACAAGTAAAAAGAGCGCAAGTGTGGAAATAAAGACTAGGCGTAACTCTCGAATCTCCCCAGTGAAGTCGCCAGCTGTTTTATCTTGGTTTTCGGGTGTCAAACATTGATTACGTTTGAACCTTTTTAACCTTGGATATCTCATTTTTTCTTGGGAAGGGAAAAAATGAGCAAAACCCTTGAGAATCGAGGTCCGGGAGTTGTTTTCGCTACGGGAAGGTGTTAGGCACCCATAACGACTATAGTATCCTATAGGAACCGTCTTTAATTTCTACGCGCGCGCTTTATTTTTAAATGCTATTTGAAAGTGTTTATTTAAACCTAAGAGTTTCTAAGTGAAGAATTGGAGGGAGAAGAATGTGTTTGAATTTTTATTTTATTTGAATTGAAGGAATTTTGATTCCTTGCCTACGTACCCGTTTAAAGGATCAAATCCACCGTAGTTCCCTTCAAAAAATGTTTTTGTTTTTTGTTGGTTGATTTTAAGTTTGAAAATGGAATTTTGAAGAATGAGAGAGAGAGGCCTCAAGGGCATAAGATTGTGAAATTGTGAGGTTGAATTAGTTATTTTGCAAAAAGGTCTAAGTATGATTAAAAATTCATTAAAATTTTATTTAAGAAAATAAAAGGAAAATCAATGGGATTTTGATCCCAAAGTTTATTAGGAAAAAGATTTGAGTGATGTTGTTCATATTTTTTTTTGGAAAATTGATTTTTCTAAGTGTAAATCCTAAGCATTCATCTAAACATACAATCCTAAACATACATCTAAACATGCATATCCTAGCCATACATCTAAAAATATCTATGTATTTGTTATACCCTAATTTTGGACCTAAAAATACTTATCAAATTCTTCTTTCTTGCATTTTAAGTCATTTGAACTGTCTCTGATCAATTGCACCTTTCTCTGCATTTTATTTCAATGTTATTTGCAAAATTTACATGCAAGGGTATTTTAGTCATTTCCTATGTCAAATTTCTCTCAGTCTTTCAAAACTTTGTTTGAGTCCTTTCAAATAGGTTGAATAAGTCTTTGTTTCATTCTATGTCAAAATCCATTCCAAAACTTGCATTTGAAGTCATTTTGAGTCAGTTTTTGCCCCTAGGGGCATTTTGGTCATTTCAAGTGCCAAGTCACTGCTTTAATCCTAAAAATTGTCTCTGAGTCTTTTAACTTTGTTTGTATGAGCTCTTGCTTAATTTCCTGTTAAAAATCCATTTTAAAATTTGCATCTGAGTCATTTTTAGTCGTTTTAGCCCCAAGGGCATTTTGGTCATTTCACACGAAATTTCGGCAGAGAGAGGTTACTTTAAAGTACCTCATTTAGGCCATTGGTTCGTTTTAGTCCGTTTTGTCAATTTTAATCGTTTCACTTTACGTTTATTTCCAAATTACGTTTTTTACCAATTTTATTATTAATTACTTTTAAGTCCTTTTTTGTCATTTTTTGCATTTCAGTCCTTTATTTTTAGTCATTTGCAGTCCAGTCCTTGTATTTTGTCCTCTTTGCAGAAAGGGCCCACAGGTCAAAGCAGTTAGAGCTGGTCAAAGTTTGTTACATTTACAAGTCCATGTGTCACTATCCTATTGGTCCAATCATCACAAGTGGCAGCCTATAAAAGGCCACCTCATCAGTCAAAGGGTCAATTTTTTCTCATTCTGCACATTCCCCAAAAAATCCCAGAAACAGTTACAGTCTTTCTCTCTCTTCCATTCACAAATCAAAACCGAAAATTCACACAAATCCTGAAGAACATTGAAGAACGAAGATGAATCTTCATCTTCAACCTTCAACAACATTCATAACAAATTTTCCAGAACACTGAATCTCATCGATCCAAAACCATCAAGACTCACACCAGAATCATCATCAAGTGTCAACAAGATCGAATTCAAGCATTTCGAACTCAAACAGCCACAAGCTCATCGCAAGCGGCCACAAGCTCAGCCACAAATTCATCGCAAACTACTACAAACAACGCCACCGAATTCAGATTCCAGCGGCAAACTAAGTGAAAACGCAAGCAAAAAAGAGTTGAAACGGTTTCAAATCAAGAAAAAGAACATCAAAGTTAGTTTCGCGAAGCAAGAACAGTCCAGATCGGAGCATACACGAACGAGTTCGAATTTGTGCGCCGGCGTTTTCTCTCCCGAGGCGTTCCCCCTCCGATTTGAGCGAAGGTACTCGTTTCCGTTCTCTTCACCGTCGCGTATTTGACATAGTTCACTTCTCTTTGAAAATTTTCGGAACTTGAAGTGTAGATCTAGGCCGTTTTTGTACGTTCTTGAAGAAACTAATCATGGATATAGGAAGAGAAGATGAAGAGGAACGTTTTGGCTTAAAAAATTTTTGAAAAAAAGAAGTTTAAACTTCCGACGCGGTGGCGCCGCCACTTTGGCCGGCCAACCACCGCGTCGGACCGCCTCCCCTTCATCTTCTCCGGCGAAGCTTTGGTTAGAGAGAGGAGAGAGCTTTTTGTGTATGTTTGGAAGTTAGAGAGAGAAATGGTGGATGGAAATGAAAGAAAAGAGTCAAAAAACCATTATATATGTGTCCAAGACCCATGGATGCGGTTGACCCGCTCCATACCCGCTCCATACCCGCTCCAGTGGCCTCTTAAGGCCCAACAACCAATTGCTATGCCTGTTTGCTATACACACCCCCTGTCCTGCATGTTTCTTGCTGTAATTTTGCTATTTGCACCCTTACCTGTCCAAATTTCTTCACAAAAATTTCTAAATTTTTTCCTATGTGTTCTTGACATTTTTTCTAACATTTTTGTGACATTTTTCGTGCTAAAGCTTGAAAAGAATATGTATAGCATTTTTTTCCTTATTTTTGTTAGAATTAGCAATTTTCTTGCACTTTTTAGTCCAAAAAACCTTTATAAAATTCCAAAAAAATTCATACAGGTTTCTTGATAGTTTTGTAGCATTTTGTGATAATTTTCACTTGTCAAAATTGGTTAAAAAATAAGGTGTTAATTTTCTTGTTATTTTTGTCATATTTTGTGCTAAAAGTGAATGAAACTTTGCTTGATTTCAATCCTATTGCTTGATGAACACTTGTGACCTATGCCACTTGATTTGAGGGAGTTTTAACTACTGTTTGTGTTGATATTAATGCATGAGTATGAATCTTGATTAGTTACTTAGCTTACAAGTTAATTGTGTAGTTAAATAATGTAAATATGCTTAAAATTTGTTCTAAAAATGCCAAGTAACTCATGTTGCCTTAATTCCAATTCCAAGACTTGTTTCTAAACCTTTAAAAATGCATTGGAATGTGAGAATTATAGGTCATATGGTTCTTGCATTCTATGAATGAATTTTAGACATATTTGCACTCATGTTGCCTTTATTTTCCATCCTTTATATTCTAGTATTCCTCTTGCTTTATTTCCTTTGATATTGTCATGTGCTACTAACTCCTTTCATTTCATGTTTCATCATTTCATAAGCATCTCCATTTCATCCCATCTTCATTTCTATTCTTCTTGCAATTTAATTTGTACCAAAATTAGAATGTAAAGGTTTAGGAATTCTTGTAATATTTTACTTTCATGCTTTTAATTTCTTGGCAAAGAGGCCATAGAATGTATCTAGGGTGTGATGTAAAGGACAATGGACTCTAATAATGTACACCGACACAAACACCGACACATGCACACACATCACTATAATATAGCTAGAATATGCATGTTTAGATGTATGTTTAGGATTGTATGTTTAGATGAATGCCTAGGACTTATGCTTAGGAAAAAACCATTTTTCAAACAAATATGAACAACTTCACTCAAACATTTTTCATAATAAACCTTGGGGTCAAAACCCCATTGAATTTTCCTTTTATTTTCTTAATCAAATTTCAACACATTTTAATCATACTTTGACTTGTTTTTGCAATCCACTAATTCAACCTCACCTTTTCTTAAATTATCATGCCCTTGAGGCCTCTTTCTATTCTTCAAATCCCATTTTCGAACTTAAAATCAACCAACAAAAAACAAAAACATTTTTGAAAGAGAACTACGGTGGATTTGATCCCTTAATCGGGTACGTAGGCAAGGAACAAAATTCCTTCAATTCAACTAAAATAAAAATCCAAAAAAACATTCTTCTCCCTCCAATTCTTCACTTAGAATACTTTTAGGTTTAAATAACATCTTTCAAAATAGCATTTAAAAAATAAAGCGCGCGCGTAGAAATTAAAGACGGTTCCTATAGGTTACTATAGTCGTTATGGGTGCCTAACACCTTCCCGTAGCGAAAACAACTCCCGGACCTCGATTCTCAAGGGTTTTGCTTACTTTTTCCCTTCCCAAGAAAAAATAAGATATCACCGGTTTAAAAGGTTCAAACGTAATCAATGTTTGACACCCGAAAACCAAGATAAAACAGCTGGCGACTTCACTGGGGAGATTCGAGAGTTACGCCTAGTCTTTATTTCCACGCTTGCGCTTGTATTTTTACCTGCTTCTTTTACTTGCTTTCCTATGTGAATAAATGTTTAATTTCTTGCAAAACGTGTGGGGTGAGAATATCAAAAGTCCTGCACCCGGGCTGAGTGAACTTAGGATTTAGGAGGGATATAATCGACAATTCATTCCGGGGGTTGCCTCGTGTTTTGGATTATGCGATCAATCCCACATAGCTGAGGCA
The DNA here is from genome assembly GCF_051527215.1 of Medicago sativa. NCBI lineage: Eukaryota > Viridiplantae > Streptophyta > Magnoliopsida > Fabales > Fabaceae > Medicago > Medicago sativa. The sequence continues at coordinate 59,899,800 of NC_140756.1, forward strand.
TTTTGGGGGTGATGTTGTCGGCGCGTGTTGTCGCGTTTAGGCACTTTACTTCTAATTGTTCTATGACGCTATGAACCGTAGATAACCAAACCCATCCATGGCCATTTTCTAGGACGTAGTGCGGAGGCTAAACCGAGTGTTGTCTCGAGTTTTAGTCGTCACGCGATACTACACTCAAGATAGACCTTCCACGTATAATCATGGAGCGAGTGTTGTCTCGTGACACCATGAGATACGTCGGAAAGGTTGCAACTTGGGAACCTTTTTAGAACCCGGTTACTATTTCCTAAAGCCTTAGTTTCACCGGACGCCGTGTCCACCCATGACTCCCGACTTTGAACTTCAACCCACCATGTTTTCTCCGAACTTGAACATAATCATGCATTCATGCATACATGCATACATGCAGAAACTTTTTCCATGCATTGTTATCGAAGGGCTTAGACAAGTTGAATTTGTAAACATTGTAGGAATGAAGAGGACTAATTCCTACAAGTTCAAGGAAGTGGATTTGGCTAGTTTGAGAGATTTGGCACTCAAGATCAAGGATCCGACTGGTTTCCGACATCGTTACGGGGCTTTACTTCCTATTCTTCATACTAATATGGATGAGAAGCTTGTGCACACCCTAGTGCAATTCTATGATCGGGACTATCGGTGCTTCACTTTCCCAGACTTTCAGTTGGTGCCTACTCTAGAGGCTTATTCTTCCTTGATGGATCTGTCTATTGCTAAGGGGGTACCTTTCTCAGGACTTGAGCCTCCTCTTACTCCATTGGTTATTGCTAAAGATCTCTATCTCAAGACGACCGATGTCTCCAAGAATCTTGTCACTAAAGCACACATCCGAGGGTTCACTTCAGAGTATCTTCTTGGGAAAGCCAACCTCAATACCACTTGTCAGGACACTCTCGAGGCTATTCTTGCACTTCTCATCTATGGGCTTATTCTCTTTCCGAATCTTGATGGCTTCGTGGACATGAATGCTATTATGATCTTCCACTCCAAGAATCCGGTTCCTACTCTGTTAGCTGACACATACCATGCTATTCATGATCGTTCCGGCAAGGGTCGTGGCTACATTCTTTGTTGTGTGCCTCTCCTCTATAGGTGGTTTATTTCGCACCTTCCGGAGTCTTTCCACGCCAATCTGGAGAATTGGTCTATTTCACAAAGGATTATGGCTCTCACTCCTAATGAAGTGGTTTGGCTCACTCCAGCTTCTAGAATCAAGGAAATTATCTTTGGTGGTGGTAAGTTTCTTAATGTACCTCTTCTTGGTACCCGGGGTGGAATTAACTATAATCCGGAGCTTGCTTTGCGACAATTTGGTTTTCCGATGAAAGATAAGCCCATCAATCTTGCTACAGCTCCTTACTTCTTTCACTACTCCAATGCTCCCACATGAATAAGAGAGGATTTCATGGAAGCTTGGACTAAGCTTCGGAAGAAAGAGGTGAAACATATGGGTGTAAGGTCCGGTATTGCTCACGAGGCCTATACACAGTGGGTGATAAACCAAGCTGAGGAGATTGGTATGCCTTACCCCTCTATGAGATATGTGTCTGCATCTGTTCCTACCATGCCTTTGCCTCTACTCCCACCTACCCAGGAGATGTATCAGGAGCATCTAGCTATGGAGAGTCGGGAGAAGCATCAGTGGAGAGCTAGATACTATGAGGCTGAGAACTTGATCATGACTTTGGATGGAAAGGATGAGCAGAAGACTCATGAGGTCTTGACACTGAAGAAAGAGTTAGCTAAGGCTAAGAGGGAGATTGAAGAGAAAGATAGGTTGCTTATGAGAGACTCCAAGAGGGCTAGGGGTGCCCATGACTTCTATGCACGATACTGCAGCTATGAGTCTGAGTCTGAGGATGATGCTTCCACTTCCTATGCTTGAGGATTTCCATTTCCTGTTGTTATTTCCATTTGTTTATGTTGAAATTGTCTTGTAAAACTATATGTTGGTTGTTTGTTTCCCGTTTATGTTAATTGTTGTTTAGTAATGTTTACGAGTTTATAATTTGTCTAAAACCCTTCGATAACACAAAAAGAGTCTCTTTTTTTTGCATATGCATTTACACATTTCATGCATCATATGCATCCATTGGTCACAAAAAACTTCTCTCGTGCTCATTGCCTCCTGGTTTTGTCCGCCGCAGTCTGAAAAGTGGCTCGTGTTCGCAAAGTCTACCAACCAGATAGAATTCATCAAACAAGATTTCACAAGAGAAGGATGATGGCTAACTTTGAAGAAGAAAATGCTCAGCTCCGTGCCGAATTGGCCGCTATGAAAGAAGACTTGGCCAAGGTTCATGACGCTATGTCCGCTATGATGGCTTCACAAGAACAGCCAGCCACTTCTATTCCAGTTACTACTGAGGTGGTTCCCTCTATCTCATTATCTACTGTGGCTACTGATGCTCGTTTTGTTATGCCCAATGGCCGTCCTTATGGCCTCTCAGCTTACTACTCTCCTAATACTGCTGCTGGTGTTTCTGGTGTTGCTGGTCAAGGACAGATTCCTGTATCTACTGCTATGCCTCAGGTGACTACTGTTGTCACCGACCCTATTGTGCATACTGTGCAACAGGTGATTGATGTTGATACTCCGCGTGGACAAGATCCCGCAATGGAAGCTATGAAGAGACAGTTAAGGGAGTTGGCTGGAGAACTCCGTGAGGTCAAGGCTAGCCGAGGAAACAATGGTGCTCCTGCTAAAGCTCGTGATCTATGCTTGGTATCCCGATTCGAGGTTCCTAAGAAATTCAAAGAGCCAGAGTTTGACAAGTACAATGGGACTTCTTGCCCACATAACCATGTTATCCGGTACGTCCGAAAGATGGCTAACTACGCCGACAATGACGCACTAATGATCCATTGCTTCCAGAGTAGCTTGACAGATGATGCAGCAGATTGGTACACTAGTCTGAGCAAAGATAACATTCATACCTTTGAGGAACTCGCTACTGCTTTTGAAGGTCAATATGAGTTCAATACCCGTTTAAGGCCAAATAGGGACTCTCTTAAAGCCCTATCTCAGAAATCAGATGAGACCTTCCGTGAATACGCTCAGAGGTGGAGAGGGGCAGCTGCCCGTGTTTCTCCTCGACTCGATGAGGAGGAGTTAACACAGACATTCCTGAAGACTCTGAAGAAGGAATATAAGGAGAGAATGATAGTCTCAGCCCCAAACAACTTCTCTGATATGGTTACAATGGGAACGCGCCTAGAAGAGGCTGTCCGAGATGGTATTATTGTCCTTGAGAAGGGAGAATCTTCAAACAGTGCACCAAAGAAGTACGGTAACGGTCATCACAAGAGGAAAGAATCTGACGTAGGAATGGTGTCTGGTAACCCATCTGCAGCTGCTACGCAATTACCTCTGCCCTATCACTACATGCAGTACTCTCAACATCCTTTCTTCCCACCATTCTACCAGCAATATCCTCTACCACCGGGTCAACCACCAATGCCCGTCAATGCCATCCCCCAGCAAGTACAACAACAGCCTCCTGCTCAACAGCAACGGCAGCAACAACAGGGTCCCCGACCCAAGCCTTCTTTTCCAACAATACCAATGCGGTATGGTGAGCTGCTCCCAACTCTACTCGCTAAAGGACACTGTGTCACTAGACCAGGCAAGCCTCCGCCTAATCCATTGCCTCCCAGGTTCCGACAGGATCTGACATGTGAGTTCCATCAGGGTGCTCAAGGCCATGATGTCGAAGGTTGCTTTGCTCTGAAATATATTGCGAAAGATCTGATAGAAAAAGGACGTTTGACTTTTGAGAACAGTGTTCCTCATGTCCTTGACAATCCGCTTCCAAACCATGCTGCTGTTAAGATGATTGAGGCCTTTGAAAGGGTTCCCGTTCCTCAAGAGGATCCCATATTGGATGTCCGCAATGTCGTTACTCCTTTGGTGCCATTACATGTCAAACTTTGCCAGGCTTCTCTGTTCAAACATGATCATGATTCTTGTCCGGAATGTCTGCAGAATCCTATGGGCTGTTGTGTGGTGCAAAATGATATCCAGAGCCTGATGGATGACAAGTACTTGATTGCCAGTGATGTATGTGTGATTGTGCCAGTGTTCCATGACTCTCCTGTTGAAAGTGTATCTCAGGTGAGAAATGTTGAGCCTTTGGTGATCAGGTTACCTGGTCCGGTATCTTATACCTCTACCAAAGCAATTCCTTACAAGTACAGTGCAACCATGATTGAGAATGGAGTAGAAGTGCCTCTAGTATCCCCAGCTACAGTTGACAATGTTGCCGGTGAAATTACAACTCTGAGAAGCGGAAAGGTCCGTCCACCCTTGTTTCAAAAGAAGGTAGTTACACCCATTGCCACGGTAACTCCACCAGTTGTTGCTCCTGTTGACAAGAACACCGGCCCAGCAGGCCAATCTATTGAAGAGTCCAATCTGGACGAAATCCTGAGGCTTATCAAGAAAAGTGACTATAAGATTGTTGACCAGCTGCTACAAACCCCATCAAAGATATCCATCTTGTCTCTACTTATGAGCTCAGAAGCTCACAGGAAGGTGTTAATGAAGATACTGGAGCAAGCTTATGTTGACCACGAAGTCTCTGTGGATCAATTTGATGGGATAGTCAGTAATATTACTGCCTGCAACAACTTGGGGTTCGGTGACGATGAGCTCCCTGAAGCAGGGAAACGCCACAACTTGGCTCTACATATCTCAGTGCACTGTGGGTCTGATATGATATCCAACGTATTGGTGGACACTGGATCGTCTCTGAATGTAATGCCTGAATCCACACTAAGGCAATTGAGCCATCATGGAATTTCTCTGAGGGGTAGCAGCTATCTGGTTAAAGCTTTCGATGGATCCCGCAAGGATGTTCTCGGGGAAGTGGACTTGCCAATTACCATTGGTCCCGAGACATTCCAAATAACTTTCCAAGTCATGGATATCAATGCCTCTTACAGCTGTCTCCTCGGAAGACCGTGGATCCACGACGCTGGAGCAGTCACTTCCACTTTGCATCAGAAGCTCAAGTTCATGAGGAATGGTAAGATTGTCACTGTGCATGGTGAGGAAGCATATCTAGTTAGCCAGGTATCATCGTTCTCTTGTGTTGAAGCAGGGTCCGCTGAAGGGACGTCGTTTCAAGGATTGACTGTTGAGGGTGCAGAGCCCCGGAGGGCTGGTGTTAGCATGGCCTCACTGAAAGACGCCCAGAAGGCTGTTCAAGCAGGGCAAGCTGCTGGCTGGGGCAAAGTGATTCAGATTCTGGAAAACAAGCGTAAAGAAGGCCTTGGATTCTCCCCGACATCTGCTGTTTCAAAGGGAACTTTCCACAGTGCTGGGTACATCAATGCTATTACTGAAGATGCTGCTGGAGGTGGTTACATGCCTACCTTTGTTATACCAGGAGGCACTGTGAGAAATTGGGAAGCCATTGATGTTCCTTTAGTCATGCATGCTTCCATGTAATGTGTTTCGTTGCTCATGTTTTTGTTTTCAAAATAACAATCCTTTCGCTCTGCCCAAGGCGAAAGTGATATCTTTGTAAGGGCGTGTTTGTTTCGGCATTGCCGTTATCAATAAAAGTTGTCGTTTTTCTCACGACTCTTTGTTTTTTACTTTTTAGTGCCTTTTTCTTGGAAATAATGGTAATGCCAGAAAAAACCAAAACATCTGTATTTTCTTATTAATTTCAAAAATCTGCATGAAAAACTTTTTCTAAAATCATCCCAATCATATTATGCAGATTGAACCATAATAAACCCGTTGAACACAGTGACCCTATGGTTCCTCCAAATTTTGAATCCCCTGTATATGAAGCTGAAGATGAGGATGATGATGATGAAGAGATACCGTATGAGATCACTCGACTGCTTGAACAAGAAAGAAGAGCCATTCAGCCTCACCAGGAAGAGATTGAGCTTATCAACCTGGGTACTGAAGAGAACAAGCGAGAGATCAAGATTGGTGCTGCACTCGAGCCAGAAGTGAAAAAGAAGATTGTTCAGCTCCTTCATGATTATCCAGATGTCTTTGCATGGTCCTATGAAGATATGCCGGGCTTAGATCCCAAGATTGTGGAACATCGGATACCGACAAGACCTGAATGTCCTCCTGTCAAACAGAAATTGAGAAGGTCTCGTCCAGACATGGCTCTTAAGATCAAGGCTGAGGTGCAGAAGCAGATTGATGCGGGTTTCCTCATGACAGCCGAATATCCTGAGTGGATTGCCAACATCGTACCAGTACCAAAGAAAGATGGGAAAGTTCGAATGTGTGTTGATTACAGAGATCTGAATAAAGCCAGTCCAAAAGATAACTTCCCATTGCCTCACATTGATGTGCTTGTTGACAGTACTGCTCAATCCAAAGTATTCTCCTTCATGGATGGTTTCTCTGGTTACAACCAGATACGGATGTCACCTGAAGATAGAGAAAAGACGTCCTTCATCACTCCATGGGGAACATTTTGTTATAAAGTGATGCCGTTCGGCTTGATAAACGCTGGTGCTACCTATCAAAGGGGTATGACAACTCTGTTTCATGATATGATCCACAAAGAGATCGAAGTATATGTTGATGATATGATTGTGAAGTCAAGTGATGAAGAGCAGCATGTTGTGTATTTGAAAAAGATGTTTGAAAGATTAAGAAAATACAAGCTGCGGTTGAATCCTAATAAATGCACATTCGGTGTACGATCTGGAAAGTTGCTTGGCTTCATTGTCAGCCAAAGAGGCATTGAAGTTGATCCTGACAAAGTCCGAGCCATCAGAGAGATGCCGGCCCCTCAAACTGAGAAGCAAGTCAGAGGTTTACTCGGACGTCTAAACTACATTTCAAGATTCATATCTCACATGACCACTACTTGTGGACCAATTTTCAAATTGCTCAGAAAGAATCAGCCCGTTGTATGGAATGATGAATGCCAGGAAGCTTTTGATAGCATTAAAGAATACCTGTTGGAACCACCTATCCTTGTCCCGCCAGTGGAAGGAAGGCCATTGATTATGTATCTGTCAGTGTTAGATGATTCAGTGGGTTGTGTTCTCGGTCAACAGGACGAGACTCGTAAGAAAGAGCATGCCATCTACTATCTGAGCAAGAAATTCACCGACTGTGAGACTCGGTATACTATGCTTGAAAAGACTTGTTGTGCTTTAGCTTGGGCTGCCAAACGCCTGCGTCATTATATGGTGAATCATACAACTTGGTTGATATCCCGAATGGATCCAATTAAGTACATTTTTGAAAAGCCTGCTGTTACTGGAAAGATTGCGCGTTGGCAAATGTTGTTGTCTGAATATGATATTGTGTACAAAGTTCAGAAAACAATCAAAGGAAGTGTCCTTGCTGAGCATCTTGCTTGTCAACCTCTTGATGATTACCAGCCAATTAAATTTGATTTCCCTGATGAAGAGATTATGTATTTGAAAGCGAAAGACTGTGAAGAGCCACTGATCAATGAAGGGCCGGATCCCAATAGCAAATGGGGATTGGTGTTTGATGGTGCTGTTAATGCTTATGGTAAAGGAATTGGGGCCATCATTGTAACTCCGCAGGGGCACCACATTCCTTTCACCGCTCGAATAACTTTTGAATGCACAAACAACATAGCGGAATATGAAGCATGCATCTTGGGCATTGAAGAAGCCCTTGACCTGAGAATCAAACACCTTGACATCTATGGAGATTCTGCACTTGTTATTAATCAGATAAAGGGTGAATGGGAGACTCATCATGAGAAGCTGATCCCATACCGTGACTATGCAAGGCGTCTGTTGACATACTTTACAAAGGTTGAGTTGCACCACATCCCTCGAGATGAAAACCAGATGGCTGATGCTCTCGCTACTTTGTCTTCTATGTTTCGTGTCAATCACTGGAATGATGTGCCTGTAATCAAAGTGCAGCGTCTTGATAGACCCGCTCATGTGTTTACCATCGAAAATATGACAGATCAAGCTGACAAAGATGTGAATGACAAAAATCCTTGGTACTACAACATCAAACAATTCTTGCAGAATCGTGAATATCCACCTGGTGCTTCCAACAGGGATAAAAAGACTTTGAGACGATGGGCTAGCAAGTTCCTTCTGGACGGAGAAATCCTATACAAGAGGAACTACGACATGGTCTTGTTAAGATGTGTTGACAAACAAGAAGCTGAGAAATTGATGCATGATGTACATGATGGTACCTTTGGGACCCATGCTTCGGGTCACACCATGTCAAGAAAACTGTTAAGAGCCGGCTATTACTGGATAACTATGGAGCGTGACTGCAACAAACATGCTAAGAGATGCCACAAGTGTCAAATTTATGCTGACAAGATTCATGTGCCTCCACATGCTCTCAATGTTATCTCTTCCCCATGGCCTTTCTCTATGTGGGGCATTGACATGATCGGAAGAATTGAACCGAAGGCTTCCAATGGACATCGTTTCATTCTAGTGGCAATTGATTATTTCACCAAGTGGGTTGAAGCTGCCTCCTATGCCAATGTGACCAAGCAAGTGGTTGTCAAGTTTATCAAGAACAACATCATCTGTCGATATGGTGTTCCCAACAAGATCATCACCGACAATGGTTCCAATCTGAACAATAGCATGATGCAAGCTTTATGTGAAGAATTCAAAATTGAACATCACAACTCTTCTCCTTATAGACCTCAGATGAATGGTGCAGTTGAGGCCGCTAACAAGAACATCAAGAAGATTGTTCAGAAGATGGTCACTACTTACAAAGACTGGCATGAAATGCTACCTTTTGCCTTGCATGGTTACCGTACTACAGTGCGCAGTTCAACCGGGGCAACACCTTTCTCTCTGGTGTATGGCATGGAAGCAGTTCTCCCTCTGGAAGTGGAGATTCCATCTCTTCGAGTGATCATGGAAGCAAAGTTGACTGAGGCTGAATGGTGCCAAAGTCGGTATGATCAATTGAATCTGATTGAAGAGAAACGTATGGATGCTATGACTCATGGACAGTTGTATCAAGTTCGAATGAAGAATGCTTTTGACAAGAAAGTCCGACCTCGAAAATTCAAGGAAGGCGAACTTGTATTGAAAAGAAGGATAAGTCAGCAACCCGACCCAAGGGGCAAGTGGACACCTAACTACGAAGGTCCTTATGTTGTCAAGAAGGCCTTCTCTGGTGGTGCTTTGATTCTTACACACATGGATGGTGTTGAACTCCCAAATCCTGTTAATGCCGATATAGTCAAGAAATACTTTGTCTAAAAAGAAAAGAACAGCGTGGTAGGTCGAAAACCCGAAAGGGCGGCCTAGGCAAAAATGCGCTTCCCGGTGGATCGAAAACCCGAAAGGGCGATCCAGGCAAAAGTTAGGGACAAAAAAATGAATAGGAAAAAGCTCGCTGAGATTGTACGCAACTCAGGCAAGAATGAGCGCCTCGATGAGCCGAAAACCCGAAAGGGCGGTTCATGCAAAAATGAGGTTGACAATAAAAGACAAGTAACTATATCTGGCAAATCACCATCACCCCTTGGGGCATCTACAACTGTCAATGATCATCTTCATCAGAGGATTCTGTACTTGTGAATTCAAAATTTCTATGAAATGTAGCGGTCATCGTGTTCAATGTATCACCAACCGATAAAATTACCATTTTCCAAGCTTTGTAAATCCGTGAAGTCATGCCTTTGGCTGACTCTCACTCTTCTACATCAATTTGAGCCTTTCTATTGTTTGAAACTCTATTTCCTTTCTACTTTCAATGCTTTATACAAAATATTTCCTTTCCAATTGATAATGTTAATGTCTGAAACAAACAGTTTTGAAAATTGAAAAATCTTTTTTATGTCTATTTTGAAAGCAAACCTGAGCAACAGGGTACATTTCAGTGAAACATGCATGAATAAATGAATGTCAATGTCTATTTCAATACATGTTACAAGCAAGTTACTCCCCGGGATGATCTGTGGTCAATGGCAAGAATGAAAAACAGAATGAAAATGAAAAAATAAAAAATACAAATAAAGAGCTCGCTAAGTTGAAAACCCGAAAGGGCGGCTTAGGCAAAAATGAGCACCCCGCTGATTGACAACCTATTAAGGCAATTCAGGCAAAAATGGGGCAATGAAAAATTGTTACTCCCCGGTGAATCGAAAACCCGAAAGGGCGGTTCAGGCAAAAATGGGATTGAAAATGAAAGAATGAAAGAATGAAATATAAAAGCATTGACCACAGATGCGAACATCCAATGTTTACCCAGCACTGACACGCCTAGCAACGGCGACCTGTATCCAAGGACTTTCCAAGGGTCCCTCCTTTACAAGTTTTATTGCCCTCAGCCATGGTTTTGATACGTCTTTCAACGACGGTCTCTCCAAAGAGATTTTCCCCTGTGAATATGTTGCAGCACGAGCCACCACGTGCCCAATCTTCCAATGTCTTGTCTACCTCTGTGAAATTCCTCTGTCAAACTACAAGCCAATCATGCATTTCAAGCATTCATACATGCATAATCATGCATTTTATGTGCTCATACATTCAATGATCTTGCTATACCATGCATACATGTTGCATGTCCAAATTTCAACTGTCAAATTCAATTCCAATCCCCAAATTCAAACCAATTTCAATTCCAAATTCCAATGACAAATTCAATTCAATTTCAACTGCCAAATTCAATGCAATCTCGACTTTCCAACTTCAATTCCAATCATGTCAAACTGCCAAATTCGAAGCAATTTCCAATTTCAATGTCAAACTGTCAAATTCGAAGCAATTTCCAATCTCAATTTCAACTTCAACTGTCAAATTCGAAGCAATTTCCAATCTCAATTTCAACTTCAACTGTCAAATTCGAAGCAATCTCATTTCCAATTCCAATGTCAATATCCAATGCCAATGCCAATGTCAATGTCAATTTCAATGTCAAATGTCAATGTCAATTTCAATTGCCAAGCCAATGTCAATGTCAATGTCAATTTCAATTTCCAAGCCAACGTCAATGTCAACGTCAATTTCAACTGTCAATTTTTAACTCAAATCAATGTCAATTCACTCTCAATGTACTCTTGGGCCAACAAAATGGTCATGTCTATTCTCAAATCAAGTCAATGACAATCTACCCTCAATCGGTATTTTGCTAAACCAAACTCTCAATTGGTATCTTGTTACCGGTCAAGTGCCAGGTTCGAGCCAAAAAGAACCACTTGTACCTACTTGTATACCTATGCTTCCGGACAAACGGCAAGTTCGATTTGAAGAACAGTTTGTACCCAGCTCATGCTTTGTTATCGGCCAGACGGCAAGTTCAATCTGAAGAACAGTTTGTACCCAGCTTATACTTTGTTATCGGTCAAACGACAAGTTCGATCTAAGAGAACAGTCTGCACTCCCCCACTTGATGTGGTGATAATCCAACAAGCAAGTTCGATCCAAAGAAACAGCTTGTATCAACCCTTTTGTCTATGTCTCCAGCCAAACGGCCAGTTCAATCCAAAGAACAGTTTGTGTCTGCCTATCTGTTTGTATTTTCAGCCAAGTGTCAAGTTCGATCCAAAGAACAGCTCGTATCTGCCTATATGTCTATGTTTCCGGTCAAGTGCCAAGTTCAATCCCAAGAACAGCTTGCACCTATCTCTTGTTTTGTATTCCTTGGTCAAGTGGCTAGTTCGACCCAGAGAACAGCTTGTACCTTATTTTCTATCCCTGGTTTGTCTACCCTGTCAAGTGTCTGTCTGAATCCCCAGTGACATGACAGGTTCCATAGACTCCAGTTGTTTGTCTTACATTCATAATCATAGTGTTGCATGACATTCATGTTTTGACAATCTGAAAACGTATTTTTATGTCCAAAAGCAGTGCAAATGTTAATATTTAAGTATCTTCGTCCTGTCAACGCTAAGACTTCGTCTTCTGACTCTCCGGACAAAGAAACTTAAATAGGGGCAGCTGTTATACCCTAATTTTGGACCTAAAAATACTTATCCAATTCTTCTTTCTTGCATTTTAAGTCATTTGAACTGTCTCTGATCAATTGCACCTTTCTCTGCATTTTATTTCAATGTTATTTGCAAAATTTACATGCAATGGTATTTTAGTCATTTCCTATGTCAAATTTCTCTCAGTCTTTCAAAACTTTGTTTGAGTCCTTTCAAATAGGTTGAATAAGTCTTTGTTTCATTCTATGTCAAAATCCATTCCAAAACTTGCATTTGAAGTCATTTTGAGTCAGTTTTTGCCCCTAGGGGCATTTTGGTCATTTCAAGTGCCAAGTCACTGCTTTAATCCTAAAAATTGTCTCTGAGTCTTTTAACTTTGTTTGTATGAGCTCTTGCTTAATTTCCTGTTAAAAATCCATTTTAAAATTTGCATCTGAGTCATTTTTAGTCGTTTTAGCCCCAGGGGCATTTTGGTCATTTCACACGAAATTTCGGCAGAGAGAGGTTACTTTAAAGTACCTCATTTAGGCCATTGGTTCGTTTTAGTCCGTTTTGTCAATTTTAATCGTTTCACTTTACGTTTATTTCCAAATTACGTTTTTTACCAATTTTATTATTAATTACTTTTAAGTCCTTTTTTGTCATTTTTTGCATTTCAGTCCTTTATTTTTAGTCATTTGCAGTCCAGTCCTTGTATTTTGTCCTCTTTGCAGAAAGGGCCCACAGGTCAAAGCAGTTAGAGCTGGTCAAAGTTTGTTACATTTACAAGTCCATGTGTCACTATCCTATTGGTCCAATCATCACAAGTGGCAGCCTATAAAAGGCCACCTCATCAGTCAAAGGGTCAATTTTTTCTCATTCTGCACATTCCCCAAAAAATCCCAGAAACAGTTACAGTCTTTCTCTCTCTTCCATTCACAAATCAAAACCGAAAATTCACACAAATCCTGAAGAACATTGAAGAACGAAGATGAATCTTCATCTTCAACCTTCAACAACATTCATAACAAATTTTCCAGAACACTGAATCTCATCGATCCAAAACCATCAAGACTCACACCAGAATCATCATCAAGTGTCAACAAGATCGAATTCAAGCATTTCGAACTCAAACAGCCACAAGCTCATCGCAAGCGGCCACAAGCTCAGCCACAAATTCATCGCAAACTACTACAAACAACGCCACCGAATTCAGATTCCAGCGGCAAACTAAGTGAAAACGCAAGCAAAAAAGAGTTGGAACGGTTTCAAATCAAGAAAAAGAACATCAAAGTTAGTTTCGCGAAGCAAGAACAGTCCAGATCGGAGCATACACGAACGAGTTCGAATTTGTGCGCCGGCGTTTTCTCTCCCGAGGCGTTCCCCCTCCGATTTGAGCGAAGGTACTCGTTTCCGTTCTCTTCACCGTCGCGTATTTGACATAGTTCACTTCTCTTTGAAAATTTTCGGAACTTGAAGTGTAGATCTAGGCCGTTTTTGTACGTTCTTGAAGAAACTAATCATGGATATAGGAAGAGAAGATGAAGAGGAACGTTTTGGCTTAAAAAATTTTTGAAAAAAAGAAGTTTAAACTTCCGACGCGGTGGCGCCGCCACTTTGGCCGGCCAACCACCGCGTCGGACCGCCTCCCCTTCATCTTCTCCGGCGAAGCTTTGGTTAGAGAGAGGAGAGAGCTTTTTGTGTATGTTTGGAAGTTAGAGAGAGAAATGGTGGATGGAAATGAAAGAAAAGAGTCAAAAAACCATTATATATGTGTCCAAGACCCATGGATGCGGTTGACCCGCTCCATACCCGCTCCATACCCGCTCCAGTGGCCTCTTAAGGCCCAACAACCAATTGCTATGCCTGTTTGCTATACACACCCCCTGTCCTGCATGTTTCTTGCTGTAATTTTGCTATTTGCACCCTTACCTGTCCAAATTTCTTCACAAAAATTTCTAAATTTTTTCCTATGTGTTCTTGACATTTTTTCTAACATTTTTGTGACATTTTTCGTGCTAAAGCTTGAAAAGAATATGTATAGCATTTTTTTCCTTATTTTTGTTAGAATTAGCAATTTTCTTGCACTTTTTAGTCCAAAAAACCTTTATAAAATTCCAAAAAAATTCATACAGGTTTCTTGATAGTTTTGTAGCATTTTGTGATAATTTTCACTTGTCAAAATTGGTTAAAAAATAAGGTGTTAATTTTCTTGTTATTTTTGTCATATTTTGTGCTAAAAGTGAATGAAACTTTGCTTGATTTCAATCCTATTGCTTGATGAACACTTGTGACCTATGCCACTTGATTTGAGGGAGTTTTAACTACTGTTTGTGTTGATATTAATGCATGAGTATGAATCTTGATTAGTTACTTAGCTTACAAGTTAATTGTGTAGTTAAATAATGTAAATATGCTTAAAATTTGTTCTAAAAATGCCAAGTAACTCATGTTGCCTTAATTCCAATTCCAAGACTTGTTTCTAAACCTTTAAAAATGCATTGGAATGTGAGAATTATAGGTCATATGGTTCTTGCATTCTATGAATGAATTTTAGACATATTTGCACTCATGTTGCCTTTATTTTCCATCCTTTATATTCTAGTATTCCTCTTGCTTTATTTCCTTTGATATTGTCATGTGCTACTAACTCCTTTCATTTCATGTTTCATCATTTCATAAGCATCTCCATTTCATCCCATCTTCATTTCTATTCTTCTTGCAATTTAATTTGTACCAAAATTAGAATGTAAAGGTTTAGGAATTCTTGTAATATTTTACTTTCATGCTTTTAATTTCTTGGCAAAGAGGCCATAGAATGTATCTAGGGTGTGATGTAAAGGACAATGGACTCTAATAATGTACACCGACACAAACACCGACACATGCACACACATCACTATAATATAGCTAGAATATGCATGTTTAGATGTATGTTTAGGATTGTATGTTTAGATGAATGCCTAGGACTTATGCTTAGGAAAAAACCATTTTTCAAACAAATATGAACAACTTCACTCAAACATTTTTCATAATAAACCTTGGGGTCAAAACCCCATTGAATTTTCCTTTTATTTTCTTAATCAAATTTCAACACATTTTAATCATACTTTGACTTGTTTTTGCAATCCACTAATTCAACCTCACCTTTTCTTAAATTATCATGCCCTTGAGGCCTCTTTCTATTCTTCAAATCCCATTTTCGAACTTAAAATCAACCAACAAAAAACAAAAACATTTTTGAAAGAGAACTACGGTGGATTTGATCCCTTAATCGGGTACGTAGGCAAGGAACAAAATTCCTTCAATTCAACTAAAATAAAAATCCAAAAAAACATTCTTCTCCCTCCAATTCTTCACTTAGAATACTTTTAGGTTTAAATAACATCTTTCAAAATAGCATTTAAAAAATAAAGCGCGCGCGTAGAAATTAAAGACGGTTCCTATAGGTTACTATAGTCGTTATGGGTGCCTAACACCTTCCCGTAGCGAAAACAACTCCCGGACCTCGATTCTCAAGGGTTTTGCTTACTTTTTCCCTTCCCAAGAAAAAATAAGATATCACCGGTTTAAAAGGTTCAAACGTAATCAATGTTTGACACCCGAAAACCAAGATAAAACAGTATTGTGTGTGCATGTGTCGGTGCTTGTGTCGGTGTACATCACTAGAGTCCATTGTCCGTATTACATCATACCCTAGATACATTCTATGGTCTTGCAAGAATTTAAAAGCATAGGGAAAAATATTACAAAATTCCTAAGTTTTACATTCTAATTTTTTTTGGTAAAATTTAAAGTGCAAGAAATAAGATGAAGGAAGAGATGAAGTATGGAATGCTTATGAATGAATGAAACATGAAATGAAATGGTTAGTAGCATAAGGAGAAATAGGAATTGAAAATTATAACCAAAAGGATCACTTAGAAACTTGACAAAAAATAATAAGACTTCTAATCTAAAAGTGGCAAAGTACATCTAAAATATACCATAGCATCAAGGCTCCTAATTCCCCATATCATGACAATTTTCAAAGGGTTCACTTCAGCCATGACATGAGAATTACCAAGAAATATCAAACCAAGAGTTATGGCATATTCATAGACTTATCTTTACACCTTATTTTCACAAACAAATGTTCACATGACTTGTAGAACAAGTAATCAAACACAACACATTAACATATAGTAAAAAAAACACATCAAATACAGATGTAGACTCATCACAAATCCACATGTTACCAATCAATAATAGGTTTCAAAAATTTGGATCAAGGTCATGCAATTTTCACAAGTTTTAACACTAAATATCACAAATAATCAAGAAAGACATCACAAACATTTTTACTAACCTTTAATATACAAAATCATCATAGAGCTATCACAAAACTAACAAGAAACATGTAAGAAAAATTTTTTTTAGGATCTCAAAGGGTTTTTAGACTCAAATTATACAAAAACTTCACAAATTTTAAGAAAATGGTAAACAAATTGACAAGAAAATTCTACATATATCTTTCTTAAACTTTAACACATAAAACTATCACAAAAAAGGGTCAAGAAAAAATATCAAGAACATGTAAAAAAACTTATGGAATTTTTAAAGGATTTTTGATGAAACAGATGTGTAAATATCAAAAGACAATGTTAACAATAGCAACAGGCAGCAAGATCCCGAAATTCTCAACAAACAGGCCCAGGCCCAGAGTCCTGAGTGGGTTTGGATCATCCAAATGCCTCAGAGGCGTTGGATTGATCCATTCCCTTCAAAACCCTAGATCTAACGGCGATTAGCCAGGCAGCGCATGATAAGCTTAATCAGACGCACAATAAGGTTGAATCAGGACCGCACACGTAATTAAACAGCACAATCAACGGTTGTGAAGGCGAAGGAACAAGGACGTGTAACACACGCGCACGTTGAAGGCATATGATCATATAAAAGGAAAAAACAAAAGGAAATGCTCATAACCAAAAGCCAATCCTCTCTCTAAAATGTTCTAGAGAGAGAGAGTCTGCAAGTGACTCTCCTCTCCGACCTAATTCCGTTCATCTTCTTCCTTTCTCCGACGCGGTGGCCGGTGGTGGCGCCGCCGCGTCGGAGCTTCAAACTATGCCGACTCAAAAACTAATTACATAATCCTAGAGCTCTTTCTCTCCTCTCTTCGATTCCAAAACTAGATTTCTAAAAAAGTTCTCGAATCAACGTAGATCGGGGAAATTCTTTCACGGCTTTGGTGCACTTTTCGTTAATTCCTCTCTTTTTAAACGATTCTTTGAAGAAAAGCTTCTAAAATACTCCGATCTACGTTGATTTACAACGACAAGCACATATACGAAGCGAGAAGCTTGGATTTATGAAGGAAAATCGAAAGAAAAGGGGAAAAGAGCCTGATACCTGTATTTAGGTCGGAGGTAAGACGAACGAAAGGAACTGTGAGTTCTTCAGTTGTTCTTCTTCTGATGGACTTCGAATTCTTCTTCTTCTCAGATTCGACTTCGAATTTGATCTTTCTTTCCCTCTTCTTCTTGCTTTTCTGTGATCGTTCTGATTCACCACTTTAATGGTGAATTCGAGCTCGAAATGTAGGAAAGCAGGTTCGATGATGATGATTTGTAACGAATCTCTGAGAACCTTGCAGATTTGTTGCAATTTTATGGTTAAATGTGTTCGTTTATGGTGGAATTTGATGAGAATTGATGATTCAGTGTTAAATTGGTGATGATTTGATGCAATTTTGATGTTCTGGAACGGTTAGGGTTTGAAGATTCTTCAAACCTTCATCATTGTTCTTGAAGTTTTTTCTGGGTTTTTGTGGCGTTTGATCCGTGAGAAATAGAGAGAGAAAGATGGAATCTGTTTGTGCAGTGTAGTTGTGATGTGGCACTGTGTGTGTGGATCTCTGTGATGAGTTGGCTTTTTATAGGCTGACACATGTGATAATTGGACCAATAATGAGCTGCCACGTGGACTGGACTGTAACTAACTCGCTTTGGACAAATGAAAAATTGACACGTGGACTGGACTGCAAATTTGGACCAAAAGGACTAATCTGCAAAATAATAAAAGACAAGGACCAAAATGCAAAATGACACAAAAGGACTAAAATGCAAAAATTAATAAAATTGAATTTAAAAAATGTAATTTGAAATAAACGTAAAGTGAAACGATTAAAAATGACAAAACGGACTAAAACGAACCAATTACTTAAATGAGGTACTTTAAAGTAACCTCTCTCTGCCAAAATTTCATGTGAAATGACCAAAATGCCCCTGGGGACTAAAATGACTCAAAATGACTCAGATGCAATTTTAAAACGGATTTTTAACAGGGAATTAAAGCAAGAGCTTTATACAAGCAAATTACGAGACTCGGAGACAATTTTTAGAATTTAAACAGAATTTTAACACATGAAAAGACTAAAATGCCTCTAAGGGCTACACTGACCCAAAATTACTTCAAATGCAATTTTTGAAATGGATTTTGACATGGAATTGAAATAAAAACTTATTCAAACAACTGAAAAGACTCAAACAATTTTTAAAGGACTAAAATGAGCTTGGACACAGGAAATGACTAAAATACCCTTTTTCATGAATTTTGTAAATGACATTGAAACAAAATGCAGAGAGATATGCAACTGCTCAGAGACAATTCAGATGACTTGTAATGCAAGAAAAAGTTTTGGATGACTTGAAATGCAAGAAAACGTGGTCAAATACACAGTTGAAAAGATTTGTAAAGCTAAGTTGAGAGATAAAGCAGAGTAAAATGTCAGTGTAAACAATAGCAAATTGGCAATTCTTCAAGAGTAATAGACATGTATCAAAGATGAAAGAGAATTTTGAACAAGTATTTTTAGGTCCAAAATTAGGGTATAACACATGTGTTCAGGGGGAGTAATGGAATGTTCCCATAAGTAGTCACTCATAAGTTCATATATTCAGGGGGAGTGATACTTCTATGTGTGCTTGTGCTTAGTCCAAGCTGGGTGAAGGATGTTGAGTCAGAAGATTAAACATATGTTTCTATCACTTGTAAGTTTGGGAATTTGTGTTTCCTGACTTCTTTATGCTATTGGTGATAGTTCTCTGAAGACATCCAAGGCTGTCACATGTAAGTATAGGAATTTAGTTTTCTGTGCTTCTATGGTTGGTCAGTGACAGTACTCTGTAGGTATGGGAAATTTATTTTTTCCCTTGCCTCTATGTGTGACAGGTACTCCTGTCTGATGTGCTAAAGGATGTTGGAACATCCTATGTCTGTAGCACTGGAACTTAATTTTCCACTGCTCTTGAGAGAGCTTGCATCTCTCCACTTCTGTGTTGGAAGTTATCTTCCTTGACTGTAGCATTGGAACTTAGTTTTCCACTGCTCTTGAGAGAGTTTTGGTTCTCTCTTCATTTTCTGTACAAGAACTTAGGTTCCCTAGTTGTAGCTTAGGAATTTATTTTTCCTTAGCTCTGGAGACTATGCTACTATTCTGATCTGCTGCTGCATGTCTCTGATCCAGTGTAATACCTCTGCCAGGTCAAGCTGTGATTGAAGATCTGTGAGGTATTCTATGTATGCACACTTTTACTTTTTCTAGAGTGATACTACCTGCTACTTCGTCTTCTTGAATATGTGTTCGTGATGACTTGAGGAAGTGTATCTATGGTGTCTCTTTGAATTCTGTGTGCTAGTTGTTTCTTCATTTGTGTGTGTTCATGCTCTTGGAGGAATGGTACTTTTGTATCCCTCTGTTTCATAAGTATTGGCCTTGATTTGTTTTAGCCAAAAATTTGCCAAAGGGGGAGATTGTTGGGTATTTGGATTGGCTGCATTGTTGCTAACATAAATATCCTTGTTCTGTAAGTTGGAACCAATGTTCCAGCATGTGGTTAGGCAGCTCTGTGAGATGTTGGATACAATGTTCCAACATCCTGGCACGGTTCGATATGCCTGAGTTTCTGCCTTATCTATACGCGCGTGTTTTGTCTTTTAAGGAAACCATATTTCCTTTACTTACTGACCAAGTAACGCGCATATCTTATGAGAATCAGTTGTGGAATATTTCTAAAATAGATATTTTATTTTAGGAAATATTTGTTATGATTTGGAATGTTTCTAAATAGGTTCCGACATATTATGACTTTACAGATTTGTTTCTGATTCTGTTTTGCAGGTTTGCTGAACCGATCTGCAAGTTTACTGAAGCCCAACGATTTAATTAGCCCAAGCTGCTTCAGTATAAAAGGAAGACTTCAAGACCTAATTGATTATTCAAGTCGTCATTCTAAAAGTTAGATTTTTAGGGTTTGAGTCTTCATGTATTCTGTTCTTGTATCGTTTGTGATGCAAGTCTAGAATCTTTACTGTGTTCCTTCTTATGTCGTCTGTGATACTTGTTTAGGACTGAGTTTGTGAGTATTGATACTCTTGTGCATCAAACCGAAGTTGTGAAACAAGGTTTGGTTGTTTGTGTTGGAAGGTAACTTCTATCTTTTTGTGTTTGAGGTCTGATAGGTCACTAGGGCAGTGACTGGCCATTAGGATAGTGAGATGGGATCTCAGATCTAGGAGTTCCTAGGTTGAAGTCTATACGGGTAGGTCCTAGGTCATATAGTGTAAACGAGGAGTTTGCTGAGAGCTATTGAATAAGGACTACACTAGTGGATTTCCTTCCTGGCTTGGTAGCCCCCAGATGTAAGCGTGTTGTGCTGAATTGGGTCAACAAACTTCCTGTGTTCTTTATTTTTCTGCACTTTATTTTCTTGTTTTTATTTTATGTTTATCGCTTGATGTTGGAACATTAATCAGAACATCGCAAACGTTTAAACATCTGACAGAACTTAACAAAACAAGTACGCTAGAATTTCAGATCCCCCTCAAGGAATCTATCATTCCGGGCTTTTTCCTTCCAGAAAGCATTTTCCACATTAACAGCGTTGTTGTATTCAGTGAGACAAGCCAACTCCTCATCAGCAAGAGAGCTAGAGAAACCCATCTGGTCAATAAGTGTTTGGACCTGGAAAAGCTTGTTAGAGGCATATGAGACCCTATGATGAATATGGCCAAAAATGTCCATGTTCCAAGTTTTGAGGAGACCTTTAAGAACTTTCAGCTTTTGTTGGAGAATAAACATAGGCGACCCAGTGAAAACAGTGTCCCAAGCCACCTTCACAACCTCAGCGCAGCTGCTATCAGCAATCCAGGATTTGAAGAACTTAAATCTGGGAATTAAAGTGCATGGAGGATGAATTTATAAGGATACCAGAAGAGGGCAGTGGTCTGATCCTGTCCTAACGAGAGCGTTGCAATCAATAGTGTGCCAGAAGCCAAAATCTGCGTTATTACAAATAGCTCGGTCAAGTCTTTGAGAAATGTAAGCACCTCCTTGCCTTCTGTTGGTCCAAGTGTAATTGATACCTTTACTGTCAAGATGAGAAAGAAGATTAGCGTTGGTCCAGGTCAAAAAATCAGAGCAAGCAACTGAAATAGGGAGTCTGCCCCCAACTTCTCATGCGATCCCAGAATAGAGTTAAAATCACCCAGCATAATCCAAGGTCCACTGTGAACATCCAACAAATTCTGCAGAGCTAACCAAAGTTTTCTTCTGGTGACATAGTAGGTGGAGGCATAGACCGCAGCAATAAAAACAGTAGTGCTCTCAGAGATAACAGAAAGAACAATGCACTGATCATCAGAGAATAGAACGGTTGTGTCAAATTGAGGCTTCCAAAGACCCTAAAGATTGGGCTGATTGTCACGAGCATTAAGAGTAAATTTAGTAAGATGGGACCTCTGCAAGAGCCAAAAAGGGACATCAGAGAAATTAATCATGGGTTCAGCTAGGAAAAGAAAATCAGGCTTGTGTGTTGCTATAAGATTGAGAAAAGCCAATTGAGTGTCTTGGTTTCCCAGACCCCTAATGTTCCAGTAAAGCAAAATCATGAGGAAATGTTATGGTTGGAACCCTTCTTGGATCGGGTGAGGATACCATCCACAGATGAGTCATTAAAGTTACAAGCTGCAGGTTGTTTCTTTTTTCCCTGGGGCTTGGCAGTATCAGGAAGCTTAACACAAGAGGTCGTAATCAAGCTAGCACCAGCTTCATCAGGTTCAAGGTCTGCTCCCTCATCCACTTCGTCCCCTCAATGTTTGGAGAGGATTTGAACACCCTTGAGGGCCGCCACTGAGGGATTTGGTGAAGTGGGAGTAACAACCTTAATTTGGTTTGAAGGGAGCTTATCAATTGTCAGAGAATCATAACTTGTAATGGGTTGATGTGTTGCTATGGGGACCTCAACAACGGGATCCAAAGTAATAGGAGGGGATACAAGGCTGACTCTGGGGAAAACCTGCCTCCCAGAAATGTCAGCTTGCTTATCTAAGTCAGAAGTAGGCTTGGGGGAGAACAGCCACCCAGGAGCCTGAGACTTCATATGCGAATTACCTGTGGTTAAAGCTTTGGCAGACCTACCATGACCATGGTTGTCTGGAGCAGCAGTTAACTTAGGAATAGCAGACCGAGATTGTGTGGCAGGCTGAGCCAACTCAACACCACCAGACATGTCTCCTCCTATTACCTCCCCCTCTGTAAAAGATTCCAACTCCTGTAGAATAGCAAATGAGTTATCTAAAGGCAAATTTTTTACTGTATCATTTGAAGTATTCAACTCTTAGTCAGTGTTGTCATCCTCACTATCTGGAACCATATTATGGTCTAAATTCTCCACAAAGCAGTTCGGACTATCATGTTGTGTTCCCTCACCACGCCTGTCACTCATCCTTTCCTTCACAAGTGGTGCCTTAGTGGGAGCCTTCAAAGTGTCATACTCCTTACCATTAACAGGAATAACAGATTTGTGAACTGTTTTGTTGGTTACATTGAACTTATTGACAGGTCCTTTGGCAGTGTGTTGGGGTTTTTGATGTTGACATTGCCCTTGATCTGATTGTTTACCCATGGCCAAAAGTTTGTTGCAATTCTGAATAGTATGCCCAATAGCCTTACAATGAGAGCAAAAGAGAGGTTGTTTTTCATAAACCACATCTAGGGGAAAGCAAAACCCTCCCTCTCAACAAGAACCGAATGAAACATTTTCTCTGAGAGATCTATGTCCACCAGGATTCTAGCATACATACCAAAGACCCGAGCCAGCGTAGCCTCGTTAATGGCAAGGGGGGTTCCTAGAGCAGAAGCAATTTCAATGAGAGTACACTTATTCCAGTGTTCCTGAGGAAGATTCATCAGGCAGACCCAAACTTGAGCGTGCATCTAATTCAGATGTTGGGTTTTGAAATCTTTGGACCAGCAATAGAAGCGAAGGAGGCCAGGATTGAAATTCACCACCCTCGTAGACCAGACACGGCGCATATATTACACAGAAATAAATGGAACGGGATCGTAAGATTTCTTTCAATAATTAATCTTTAGTTTCAAGGTCAATAACGTGCAAATCCTGAATTAATTATCACTCTTGGGTTAATAAAACCACTGCAAAGAATATAAAAGCTTGTAGACATGTATAAGATTGAACTATAGTAGTAATTAAAATTGGTTTTATTATTTTGTGAAACTTCAATCATGTGTCTTGCATGATATGGTACACTGAGAAAAACTTTCATATATCTGAAAGAAGCAACTTATAAATACAAATGGATAAGACCTAATTTTGGCTGTACATGATATGACTGTCAAAAAAAAAATTAGATATGAATGAATCACTTTATAGTAGTTAGAACAACAGAGTGATCAGTTGGACAAGAAATACGAACAGAATCATAAACCATTATTGTTCTTCAAACTAAAACTCAAAAAACTAACGTTGATCCGATAAATTGAGATCCGTCATTTGATCAAGCTCTTTACACCTTTGTTCAAGCCTCTGCGTCGCATAACATTCAAGCAGCATTCATTCCGAGTTGAAGTACATTTTCCTTGCTGCCTTGACCATGTTGGTTTACATTTTCTTCCTCGTAGCCAACATAGCTATTTATTTATTTATTTATTTTGAGAAATCAGCATAGTTGTTCTTAGCCTTTTGATACCCATCTTTCAACTCAACACCCCAAGCATTTATCTTGACTCCGTCAACATAACTAACCTCAATACCGAAGCCCTTAATTTAACAGCCACGATTGATTCATCGTTCACTTTTCATACTCACAACAATGATGAATGACCCGTTTCATACAGTGACCTTGAGGTTAGGGTTTTGTGCTTGGTAAAGACAATATTACCCTTGCAAATACAATGTTGTTAGAAACAATTATGAAACACTATACTTATATATAATATTATTCTTCTGAAGAATAATATTTTTAATTTACATCCACGTTTTATACATCACTTACGAATTTAATAAAATAAAAAAACATAGATAGTACTTATATATAATGCGGAGAATTACTCCTTATAAATTTTACCTACTAAAATAATTAGAAAAATAGATAAAAAAAATTAAAAAAGTATCAAATCGAGACAAAATATAAAACATTACTAACCACCGACTAAATCAATCAATTCAAAACAAACTATGATAGACGAAGAATATTATGTCTTAATTTCATAATTATTATACTTTAAGAAAAAAATCATGTTTTCATTCATATGCTTACCATTTTTCCATATGCAATTAATCAAAGAAATCACACTCGTCGAAGATTTGTTTCCAACGCTATAGAAACGAACGATGGAACAAACCATAACAGCTAAGTTGTAGCAGTTCAAGGCAACATCGATGATTTCCATTCAATGAATCCTGAAATGTCATTCCATCAATCAGATTATGTCACCTTGTGTTAGATCTAGTAAACAAGTAACAACATAATATTAAATAATAGAAAAGAAACAATAAAAAAAAAATAGATACAATCAATGGCAGAAAAAGATGAATGCCCTAAGAAGTGACATATATATGAAATTAATTTGAATGAAATTAAATCACAAAGAATGTATTCCCCTTACATATCAAAATCAATTCAATTATATAAGTTATTTGTGTAAGAATATATATGAACGAGACAACGAGAGGACGAGTCCAAGCGCCGCGGCTTATACTATGAAAGTGATTCTAAGAGAAAATTTATAAGGAGTTCAAAGGAGGAGATTTTGGTATTAGGTTAAGTTTTTCAATTATATTTTTTAGGGTCGGCCCAACATATATCTAGGCCCAGTTGCAAAATAGAAAAGAAAATTGCTCCTCCCCCCTTTCACTTTTGCTCATTCCCACCGCAGAGTTACAAAATGAACCCCAGCGACAGTTAACTGCCGCTCGGTATTCAGCGTGAGTTAACTGTCCCTACCCCAACGATAGTTAACTTGTATTGGTCCAACTACATTTAATTGTCATTGAGTTCTGGTATGCTGCAGAACATCATTTAATGTTTCAAAAACAGGTCATTAATGAACTGTAAACTACAAACACAATTTTCAGCAATGACACAACATTTTCAACAGCAAAACTCACTCATAAGCAACATCATTACATAATCATTCATAATTGATCCAAATTACAAGAATTCACCATTACGAACAGGTTACACAAAAGATTAAAATTCATTAAAAGTGCCACATTACTGATTTTTTCAAACATATTACACTTCAATACATAAAAAAGCTTAAATCTTAGTTGGAGAAGACACAAAGATGTAACTTATTATTTTCAACCATTAACCTAAACATGTATTCTACATCGTCATCATCATGAATAACCTGTGGAAAATAAATGTCTTCCACATATCTTCATCTTTATCTTCCCCTAGATCTAGGTATGGCACCTGTACAAATACATGAAACGTTGTTTGATTTTCACCAAGATGGAGAAAGTATTTGTTAAGTTGTGTCTTCAACTCATCCTACTTGTCATTGGGGGTTAAAAAAACCTTAATTGTCCTCCAGAAGGTGGAGTATCGGACATGAGCTTCAAATTGTGCATCTTCAGACATGTATCACCTCACAAAATTTTATGGAATAACAAGTATCAAATTAAAAGAAAACCAAATGAAGATAAAATAAATAGTTGAATAATTTGAGACATATATTTATATAAAATGTGAGCAATAATAACCATATAAAAGTCATGTACTTTCTGGTCTCTTTTTTTAATTTAATTTCTTTTGGCTTAAAAAAAGTTACATATTGGCCGGAAAAAAGATGTCGGTGTAATATCGATAAAAAAAGGATGAATACCGACAAAAAAGTGTTATAGATTATCTAGCTATAGCTAGTGAAATTGAATCATCTTCATCTTCAATAACTTTAAATTCTCCTTTTGCTTTTTCAGGAGTGGGAGTATCATAATAAATTGGATTGAGATGATTAGTTGGTTTTTTCGACAGTTTCTCTAACTCAGCCATGAGGTCTTGGAACAAAACTTGTTTATCCATAAACACAAATTCCCATTTTTTTGGTCTCACCGATCTTGTGTATCTTCCACTTTGTGCACGGCAGTGGTATTGGACAACCTTCTTTCAAATAAACATGAATAAATTGGTTTGCAAATATGTCAAGGCACATAATGTGGGCATGTCGGTTAAGTGATAGAGCACCTTGGACTGGGAAAAAAGTCTTACATATACCTCTTTCTGGACTTTTCAACTGAACAACAACTCTATTGTAACAATGTTGCAATAATGTGATCCATGTCTGTTAATGTCAACTATTTATCTAAGTATGTAATTCCACCACTATTTGTTGGAAGCTGTAAACCATTAATGATATATCTATAATGCTCCTTCGAACCAAATATCAGCAAATAATCACTCTTATTAGTTTTCAATTCATGAATAAGTGAGACTCTTCCCAAAGGTTGCTTGTATCTTAGTCAATATGATCGTCAACATTTTGTCTATTGCACTCCAACATGTTACCAAATCTCCCACGCTATTACTCAAATATTTTTTAAACTTTCCTATGAGTCGATTTAACCTTGTTGGTGGTTTGCAACCTAGATGCAAGACACTGTTTGTCCATGCCCTCACAAGTTTTTCTTCACAGTGTTCAAAATTGTAGTTTCAACATAGTTAAGGAACTTTTGGAAATTTTTGCATACATCTCGAAAATGCACAATGGCATCTGCATATGGTTCCTATGAAGGAGACTCATTCATGTTGTCCCAAGTTGTTAACTATGTCACTTGCATTCACCTCCTTCACTTCTTTATCTTTCCCATCAACTTTTACACCCTTCAACTTTGGTTTGACTCTGCAGTTTGTGATGGATTTAGCTCTTACATTTCTCTCAATATGAAAATGAAAAAGTAAGGCAATCGTTTTAGGGAGAACTTTGGCAACAACATTCATAAGAGTAGTGTCCTTGTCAATGACAATCACTTTAGGCATATTGAGTTTTGAGTTCAGAAGACCAACCTACATCTCTAGAACTCAAGTATAGCTTCCCTCTTTTTCAGAGGCTAGAAAAGAAAAAGTGATAGAATATGTTTTATTGTTAGAGGTAACACCAACTATCTTAAATAAAGGCATTATGTACAAGTTGGTTTTATACGTGGAATCCATGATCAAAACGGTTGGAGAAGTGTTAAGCAAATTACTTGATTTAGGATGAGCATAATTTGTTCTTGTGAAATAGACATATTTATGCTTCTCCAACTCTGCAACCAAGTGTTGCATCTTTGTCTTGTAACCTCTTATAGACTTTATATATCTCAAACATGGATTGTACACTTGTTTTATATTCGTCAAACTTTCTTTATTTTTTCCCTTCAAATCCATCATAACATTCCTAGGCAATGCCAAGCTCTTTGTCATATCAACAACTTTTTTCTTCTCCTCCTCTCTTTGTCTACCCGCAAGGTGAATGCCTAACTTTGGCTCCAACTCATGGTTGTGAACTCCAATAAGAACGGACAACCACCAGTCATTTGTCTTCTTCTCAAATTAACCACACATGTTTAAAGGACATCCACATTTCCTTGAGCCCGTGCCTTCAAGCTTCAATTTCTTCTTCGTCTTTGGTGGCTTGTACTCACCACTCATTTCACAATGCAACGTCAGCATTGGATTTATAAGATTTGATATATCTATAGATATAGTGAATCCCTTTGTCGCCTCTTGTCGACGAACCCAATTAAGCAAATCATCTCGCACTAGCCATCTATCCTTAGTGAAAAAAAATTACGCGGTGCTTACTTCATTGCCACGAAGCTTGGAAACACCGGAATGTTTGAATGACAATAAAGCACTTGAGTCCACATCTAGGATCAAAGAGGTTTCCTATCTAAGAGTGGTTTATACCATTATCACTATGATAATTACTTATAACATCTTCGTAACATATTATGTAGTATTCTCATAGCGTGTTAATCCAGTATAAATATCACTCCTGATAATTATACTTAGGTATAAACTTGATATCTCATATCCATGACTCGTGATATGTGGTCATCAATCTACGTACATAATAGTCGCTACGTTTTATTACTATCCCAATTCATATTAAAGATTAAATACGGATATTTTAAGAATAATGTTATATGTTAGTGTAATCTCATGATTAATTCACATTTAATATTCCATTACTCCAACTATCTATTCTAGGGATTTTTATTAAACTTTAAACAAATATAATGAAGAACGTCTCATGTTATTTAATAATAAAAGTAATGATACAAAATATAAGTTTAACATAAGCTATTGTCATCTAGGGCTTACACCAACATGATTGACATCCTCAAAAGATATGAGAGATAAAGGGGCACTTTCAAAATAAGTGATTAACATCATCAAAAGCATGGTTGCACATACTGCAACAAGAAACAATGATGAAGCCTCTCTTCGTTAAATAATTATAAGTAGGAAGAGAATTTTGAATGAGTTTCCATTAAACTAAAGACTTAAAAGGAGGAACCACTAAGGACCAAATGGTTTTACCCTAATTAGTGTTAGGAAATAACAAGGCTGAAGAAGAAAAATACACAACAATCACAACACAAGAATATAACATGGAAACTCCAAAACCGGAGAAAAAACCACGATTGTTGTCTAAACCGACAACCAGAGAATTATTACTATGTGAAAATTGTTACAACACATAGACTTCTCGAACTCTCACCCAATGCCCCAGTACACCCACACTCTCACAAAGCAAATATTTAAACTAAGTAAGATATAAGCTTAAAGTGCTACTGAATGGTGAATCTAAAAACAAAGAAACTAGGTTCAATATATAGCCTTGGTTTTCGCCTTGCTTCACTAAACTAAGCGATGTGGGACATAATCATCAATAACTAATATTTTCTAACCTCCTTATTTATTCAAGAAACTTGACAATGAAACCCAACAATCTCCACCTTGATTGTAAGAGTTTCATCTTCCGCTTCCATTGTCTATACCGACAATCATACTCCATCATAAAGAGTATACTTCACTTGAAACTGAACCATTCCAAGATTTTCTTCACGTCAAAACCTTGCTGAAGGATTATTGCGAAACTCCTATGTTGGCTTTTGGGAAGTTCTTCAGCCATCGACATATCTCACCACACACCCTGCATCAATGTCAACCAATGCTCGTGTGTTTTTCTGAATCCGCTAGTAATAACTTGTCCTTTTGCATGGTATAGCGGAAATACCATAAGGACCCACTTTAACTTCTATATAAGATCATCATCATCTCCCAAAACAAGGGAGACATTGCTAGCACTTGTCTCGGGGTCTTTTTCAGGTACTTCTCCACCTAGACAATTTCGCTTTAAATGCCCACACATTCCACACTTGTGTAATCCTGATTGTATCCGCACATCCTTGACTTGTACTTTCCACAAGCCAAAGTTGATTCTTCCATCAAACTTCTCTATGTCAAACTTCATTGCGCTTGAATAAGACATAGAAGTTGCATAATACCACCATTCTTCAGCACCTTCACAATATCACACTTCTTTTTTCTGATGTGGAAAATCAGACAATGCTGCAATCACAGAGCATACTAAGAATTGTGATATCTCACGGAACCGAAGCTCTGATATCACTGTTAGAAAATAACAGGGTTGAAGAAGGAAAAATAAACACAATCACTAGACAATAATATAACGTGGAAACTCCAAAACTGGAGAAAAAACCACGACCGTTGTCTAAACCGACAACCAGAGAATTATTGCTATGTGAAAATTGTTACAACACATAGACTTCTCTAACTCTCACCCAATGCCCCAGTACACCCACACTCTCACAAAACAAATATTTAAACTAAGTCAGATATAAGCTTAAAGTGCTACTGAATGGTGCATCTAAAAATAAAGAAACTAGGTTCAATATATAGCCTTGGTCTTCCCCTTGCTTCACTAAACTAAGCAATGTGGGACATAATCACCAATAACTAATATTTTCTAACCTCCTTCTTTATTCAAGAAACTTGACAATCAAACCCAACAATTAGTTGGTTGAGGGACATTAGATCTAGTAGAATAAGCTTCCTTGAAAGACAAGTCACCTAATATTGAGTTTCCCAAAACCAATACCTAATATTGAGTTTCCCAAAACCAATTCATCCTTGAAAGTATTGATGGGAATGATCACTCTCTTTATATCATTAATTAAACCAAGATGAGAATTAGAGATCCGAGAGGAAAAACAGCAAGAACCGTTATGAATAAAATCATAAACCTTTTGGTAGACAAACAAATGTGCACCTTGATAGGAATGTTCAACTCTTTAAGTATAGTACTCCCTCCATCCCTCAATACTTGACCTATTTGGAAAAAATATTTGTCCCACAATACTTGACCTTCTCAGATTTTTAAGCAGAATTTGACAAATTTACCCCTTATAAATACTTTTTGTGGTCTCCATGTAAAAGTTTGTAGTGGAACAAAGAAAGTAATCATTATTTAAAAGTGAAGGTTTAAAAATAATAACAAGGGCAATTCAGTAAAAATATCATCATTCTCTTTCATTCATCTTTACACTTTTCTTAATCTGTGTGAAATGGTCAAGTAGGTTAAGTATTGAGGGACGGAAGGAGTACTTCATATATAATACTAGAACATCATTTATATCATTTACCAGTGCAAAAATATATACTAGTACCATCTCAAAAATAGAATTCAATATACATTGTGTTGTTTCGGATTATATATATATATATAGGGTTATGATAGAAGACACCTTTTATGAAGGTGTCTTTTATCAAGTTACTCTATGAGCATTTGTTAAAAGACATCAACTACTTTTTATGAAGGTGTCTTTTATCAAAGTTATAACTAAAAAAGTGAAAATCACACCTTGAGGTGTGACTTGATAAAAGACACCACACTACTTTTTATGAAGGTGGCTTGTAACATAACCCATATATATATATATATATATATATATGGGTTATGATAGAAGACACCTTTTGTGAAGGTGTCTTTTATCAAGTTACTCTATGAGCATTTGTTAAAAGACACCAACTACTTTTTATGAAGGTGTCTTTTATCAAAGTTATAACTAAAAAAGTGAAAATCACACCTTGAGGTGTGACTTGATAAAAGACACCACACTACTTTTTATGAAGGTGTCTTGTAACATAACCCTATATATATATGGGGCTGTTAACTGGCACCCACCTAAAAACACTAAGGTGCAAGTTAACAAGCTGCACCTACTAGTTATTTACCAAAACACCCATGTTTTTCTATTATAAACAAATATTATTTATGCTATTTACCAAAATATCCTTTTAATTGAAATAAAGTTTAATAGAGACAAAATGGTGTTTTAGTACCCACTGTTAACTTGCACCCACCTAAAAACACTAAGGTGCAAGTTAACAAGCTGCACCTACTAGTTATTTACCAAAACACCCATGTTTTTCTATTATAAACAAATATTATTTATGCTATTTACAAAAATGTCCTTTTAATTAAAATAAAGTTTAATAGAGGCAAAAGAGTGTTTTAGTAAAGTACAAGTAGGTGCAGCTTGTTAACTTGCACCTTAGTGTTTTTAGGTGGGTGCAAGTTAACAGTCCCCATATATATATATATATATATATATATATATATATATATATATATACAGTAGAAACTCTTTAATTTAATACTTGGTAAATTAATAAACTCTCTAAAATAATAAATTTGTCCGGTCCCGACTTGGGCCAATGTAAAAAATTGAAAAACTCGATAAAATAATAAGATAATAATTTTTCGGGAGATCCCTTTATAATTTTCGGTCCCAAGAAAATCATAAATTAATAATTCATCGAAACTGAAAAAAATATATTAAGAATACATTGAACACATTTGTTCCTCTTGTTTACATTTACTGTACTTCAAAAGTCATTATTGATTTCCAATGCATATGAACACATTAGTTACTAATTTACGTTGAGTGTCCCAAGGTTCGCTGCAACGTAATTTTAAGAGGCATAGACTAATTTGCGTTTTTGTTTGGTATGTACAGTACAATTACTTAAAAACTCTTTAAATTAATAATTATTAATTTATCGATAAATTAATAACTCTCTAAATTAATAAATTTCTCCGGTCCTGACATTATTAATTTATAGAGTTTTAACTGTATATCCAAATTTCTGAACAATTTGTTTCGGATTATCTAATCTGAAGCAAGACAACACCCATGAGAAAAATAATATAAAGTAGACTTATTTGATCCATTGGTCCCCTAATTAATTTCCATTTTTCATTTTGGTCCCATAATTAATAAAACGTACGTTTTGGTCCCTCATTTTTTCCTCTGTTTGCCAAATAAATCCTGGCCGTTAAGTTTAACCCCAAATGCATATGGTGGACCAACATTATATATAGTCCACCATAGACCCTATTAATTTCTTTAATTTAAACCATTAGATTTATTTTTTTAAAAAAGTGGAGCTTTGGATCATGAAGGCCCATTATATGTTACAATATACCATCAAAAGCTACTATTTTCCCATTTCTTCATCTTCTTCCTTCATCAACCTATCATCCTCATCATCAATCTTCATACAAAATCCAAAAAAAACCCAGAAAACACAAAATTAAATTAACTCAACCAAAAAAAAATCAATTCATCACCAATTAAAAGAGAAGCAGACAAAAAGTGACAGAACACAACAAATGCTGCGTTCTCCCCCATTTTTTCACAGATCCGCCACCACTTCCTCTACCACCTCCCTCCTCCAATCCTCCTCCATCGACCCTCTCTTTCTCTTCAGCACGGCCTCCGTCCTCTCCCACGTTGCATCCACCCGCACTCCATCCTCGCCTTCCGACCACCGCAACAAACGCCGTCGTCGCAGATGAAGGGTATTGATAGGATCACTGTTACGAATCCATAATCTTTTTGAACGATTTGAATGGATCTTCAAGAGAAAATGAATCACTGTTACGAATCTTCAAGAGAAACCAGTCTAGATTTTGGATTTTGTTAAGATTTGAATTTTTTTTACTAGATCTGTTACGATTTGAACAATTTCATCTTTGTTTTGACTAGATCTAGAAAATTTTGGTATGAATGTGTGAGTAGGCTATTGCAAACAGAGGTGTGAGTACGTGTGTGTAGTTGTTGCAAACAAAGAAAAAACAATTAAAATATTAATTGATTAATGGTTCTAAATTATTAAAGATAAAGAAGGCAGTGGAGAATGAATATTGTTTTTTTGATGAATTTTATGTTCTGGATTTTTTTTTATGAATGTTGATGAAAATGAAGAAGAAGTTTGGGGAAGAAGATGAAGAAATGGGAAAAAAATCAAGTGTTGTTGACTCACAGAAGATACAATAGACATGCATAATCTAACGATCCTCTTTTAATAAAAAAGATCGAACGGTTTAAATCAAAAAAGTAAAGGACTGTCAATAACGGAACTTTTATTGCTTTGACAGAAAGGATTTATTTGGCAAACGGAGGAAAAAGTGAGGGACCAAAACGTACGTTTTATTAATTGTGGGACCAAAATGAAAACTTGAAATTAATTAGGGGACCAATGGATCAAATAAGCCTATAAAGTAAGGAACAAATGATTAAAGAAATATGACCTAACCTTTTGTTTGATAGTTGAAAATGGTTGAAATTTGTTGAATTAGACCAAAAAAAACTTCAAGAGTAACACAATATTGGATGGTTCGGATTGCGGGTACTTTAGTGTTTTTTCGAACAAAAATTATAGCTGTTGAAATGAGAGGGAGTCATGATCGTTGCTTATATATAGACAGTTTTCATAATATATAACTCAAACCGTGCATTTTTTTATTCGAATTATATAAACTCAATGTGATAAAATTGAAAAGATAGAGAATGCGTAAAAAACGTAAAGGGTGGAAAAAGAAATTCTCGAAAAATTAAATTCATTTAAAAGTCCAATCCATCAACACTTAAAATTACTGTTTTGCCCTTAATGTCTGAGGATTCAGAAAACATTGGAGAAAACTAACATCAAGTCATCAACTACCTTCTCAACCGATCGTATAAAGAAAAAGTTCGCCGGAAAAGCCACCGGTGTTTATCGTCGGCCGCCGTGAACGGTAAGAAACATTGTGCATGAATTAGTGTTTTTTTTAGTGAGAATTTAAAATTGGTTTATGGTACCAATAGATAACTTTATTTTATTGATTGATCTTTTCCTTTTGGTTAAGTTGAGTGGATTCAATTATATTATTGGCATATTCTGTGCAGAAAATTCAATGTTTGAGTAATATGGGTGATGAATTTTACTTATATATCTGTTTCATATTTCTTGTTTGTATGCGATGAAATTGATTAATGATCACAGAAACAGAATGATGATATATTGTAAATGATGAGCATAGAAAGATACTTGAGAGTCAAGAATGATTCGAATGAGGGAGAACTTTTGCCCGGTTTGAGGAGGAAGGTTTCATTGTTGTGTAGCCCTCTTTTTTAGATCGAATCACCGGAAATGTTACTATTTTGTACAAACTAAATAGTAATATTATACGGCACCTGTGCATCCTTTTCTTTGTCCTGAATAACGTCCTTAATTGTACTGTTTTTCTTTTTTAAATTAAAACTGTATTTTATCCATATATTCCTTTCTAGAATCCGGACAAGTAACTGAACTTACCCCGTCTATGTTGAATTTTCCTGTGTCTTGCGTCGAAATTGGGAGTGAATACTTGGGGTTGAAGCTACGGCTTCTTTTAACCGAAGAATATGGTGTAGCAAGCAACTAAAAGAACTAGATGAAGGCAAAGAGATGGGAGTGTGTGGAAGATGACGGACTGAGAAAATTTTGATGGAGAGGGTGAGTGTGGAAGATAATCGGTTACCATCCAAATAAAAATACAAAATAAAATAATAAAACAATGTGAAAAGGATGATTTTATAAAGGGTTGGTTTTATGCAGAGCTGTGAATGTTAAAGTGACATGTTATTAATATTATGTTAATGTGTTCATTTTTTATGAACTTATAATGATGTTGGTTTTACTCTGTGCTGTTGTTTCTTATGTCCCCTTAATCATCTTAGCATGCAACATTAGGAAAAGGATGGTTATTGGGATATATTTCATGTTTCCTGTTTTTGTTAAGTATATGTAATATAAAATCAGAAAAGCGTATGTCATTTTCTCTTTTGTTATATTCTTCTATGTCTTTCTTCAATAGGCATAAGAATGCTCTCAATAAAATCAATCATATTATACCCCATATTATATATAGCCACCATTCACACTAGTTTGATGGGCTCCTGCTTCAGTTTATATTGAAGTAGTCAGCTATTAGTCACACCAATCTTTCACCTAGACATTAGTTTTTATCTTTGTAATGATAAAACTCTTGCCTCGCTTTAAATGGGTCGAAAATTCAAAAAACCATTTTGGTTCATTCATGTCAAGTCAACTTCTAATAGTAACAAAAAGTCAATATCTGTAGCAAATGAGATGGATCCCCAATTTGTCATTGTCTTAGCCGGTAACCAACTTGTGTCGTCAATGTTGATCAGACGGCACCAGTAGCTAGTGATAATGTGATATACCACCAGAGTGAACTTGATAGGAATTTGCAATATAAGCTTGCCTTCTACTCAATTTGACTTCATCCAATGCTTGGACTTGCTTACTTTAGGTAGAAATGTCGTTTTGTTATATCATTACGTGCATAGTCAATGACTTATTATGCTTTTAATGTAATAAGCATGTGATCAGTATTCATATAACCCACAAGATTCTTTGTCTTGTGCAGATGGCTTCTGCAAAAATGAATTTGTAAAACAAACAAACCTAAAATATTACCTCATAGTAATAGTTCCTCTTCACAAAAATACAAAGGTAATTTGTTTCTTTCCTTCGATAAAACTAATAGAAAACAAGGGCAGTTGCTCCAATATTGTACACTACAAAATCCCGAACCTAGACAATTGATTCATACCCTCATTTTCATCGTGCTTGATTTTCTGCTTATTTTTGGAGCCTGTTAACAGGAAAATTGGTCAAATAAGAAGTTAAGAACCAAAGGATCAAGCAGTTTTTGAACTGTTCCAACATGTTCAGAAACCAGTTTGACAAATCAATTTGGAAATCAGTTCAGAAACCAGTTCTGTTTGGGAATTTAAAACTGCCTCAACGATTCAAAAAATCATTAGAGTTCGGTCCATGGAGTACCAAAAGTGGTTAAGCTTGGTTCGACTGAACTGGTTTCTTGTTAGTTCAGTTTAGTTTTCTTTGTTAAATTGAACCATGAATACTCTGTCATGGTCCCTATTTTATGATTTTATTCAAGCTGCATTTCTGATAAAACTTCTTAAGATTTCATTCACCTTCGCATTCATCAATTTGATGTAGATTTTTATAAGGAAGATTATATTTCAATTTCCAATTCCTTTCAGCTCATTGCAGACTTTAAGAATATACTTGTGCCGAGTATGCTATCAATATTTTGTTGAATTTGTTTCTACTTTCTATTATTGTAAATGCTAACAGTCATCTGTGTATTTTTGTTGTCGACAGGAAGCAAAAACGATAGGAATCAAAATGGAACTAGCAGACAGAGCAGTTGGATTTCTATTGTCCTGTATAAGCTTATCGATATTCACTTATTATACTTTCTGGGTTATCATCCTGGTTAGTAACATGCCAAGTATTTTAAATGTATTATGGCTACCTTATTTTAACTTCCTAATAAGTTTTTCGATATTGTGCTCTTTCAGCCCTTTGTAGATGATGATCATTTCGTGCACAAGTATTTCTTACCCCAAGAATATGCCATATTAATACCTGTTTCTGCTGGTGTTGCTCTTATTTGCCTCTTATGTATATTTATTGGGTTCGTGATGCTCAAATCCAAGAAGAAGAAGGCATAATGTATGTTGTCTTTTTTGTTGCACAATTTATTTTGATGTTTTGAAACAACAATGTGTTTTCTCTACCATTTTATACATGAAAGTGGAATTATAACTATGTATGACCCTAGTGTCAGGAATTGGCTACCACATTACCTCGTTTTTGTAGCTGGCGGGGTGATTTTTTGTCCTTAATGTAGTATCTACAGCACACAACATGGATTTGGTTCCTCTCCGTTTCCCCTTTAATTTTCTCATTCCTGTTAGAAAAGAGATAGAGACACAAACATTTATTTACTCAATTTTGTTTGTTTATAAGGTTCATCAAAAATTCAAAATTATTTTTGTGTCCGTCTCCTTACATGAGGGTGAAAAGGAGAGGATCTAAATCTCACATATAACGGTACCAAACATTTTTGTTTATTCAATTCTCCTTATTACCACTTTTTAAAGTGAAATCAAAATATTGTTTTTTTGTCATGCCCCGTTTTACTTGTAACATAATATTATGTATGTAAATATATTCCATATGTATTTAATGGAAAGGCCTCCCTTCTCTTGACGAGACTGAGTTGCTGCGATTGAGAAGTAGAGGGCCGTGGTTCGAATGTCTTTGCACCAAGTGCTACACCTTGCATTAGGAATGTTTATTCTTCGTTAGAGCTGTCAATGTATGCAAGCTAATAAGACTTGGCTCCAGCCTACATGTTGGGGGACCAAAACGTTCCCAAGCATTATTTTTTTAATCTCTTTACTCAAACTTCTTTTTATCTCTTTCAAAGCTTTGATCCTACATAAAAGTACAGATGATGGATTAACTAAGGATATCGAATTAATAAAATGCACCTGGATATATTTTCATAATTGATGGTGGTAGTTGAAACAATGGCTGAAACTAGTCTAGCAGCGCTGTAGCATGTTGTTTTTCAGTTAATTTTAGTCAATTATTTGAAACAAAGAAGGAACCAAACATAACAAACTCTTGCATTCAATTATTTTTGTAATAATCTCAACTATAAATTCTAATGAGCAATTATTATTATAAAGAGGAGCATAAAAAATGATTGCTTAATCTTGAGTTACCAAGGAAAGCCTTTTCAACTAAACCAAAAATCTCTTTATGATAGTTTGTATAGCCAGAGATGTAAAACAAAGACTTAAAAAAACACACAAAGCAAGAAACTGTATCATTTTGTGTTTTGGAAGGACGGTACTACACATTTTGTGTGTTTGAAAGGATGATACTACACATGATTCTTTGCCAGAATATTTCAAAAGCAACAAAAAAAATTGTGTAATTAAGAAATAAATAAACAATTAAGGAAATTTTACTACTAATATTATGTCTAAAAGAAGCTAGCAAATGTTAAATTTGTCATAATACTGCGTTGCTTTATTCTAGGCTAGACATGCATATTATTCTTGTGAGATGCTTTGTTGGTGAGATAGTGAACCCAATTCCTCAATTAAAGCATTCAACTGTGAGTAAGATGATCCATCTTCTTCCACAGCCTTCTTTGCCATTTCTGCAAGCATTTTTGCTTTGTTCCTCATTTCATATGCTTCTTCCCCTTCCATAACCCTCTTCACAGCCTTCTCCACTGCATCCCATTGAACATTATCCCCAACCTTTATAACCCATTTTTTAACCCCAACGGGTACACCAGTTTTAAGCACCTCAGTGACCAACTTCTCATTGTAAAATTGCTCGGCTGCGACAGGCCAAGTAATCATAGGTACTCCAGCTACCACTCCTTCTAAAACCGAATTCCATCCGCAATGCGTCACAAATGCCCCGAGTGCTTCATGTTCAAGAATCAACACTTGTGGAGACCAACCTCTTATAATTAGTCCTTTTCCTTCCGTTCTTTCCTCGAATCCTTCAGGTAGCCATTCTTCTCCGTCTTCTTTCTGTGTCCTCACAACCCAGATAAAATCATGCCCTGATGCTTCGAGTCCCATAGCAATTTCCTTAAGCTGAGAGTTAAGGAAGTATGTTGTACTTCCAAAACACACGTAAACAACTGAGTTGATATTTTTTGTGTCAAGCCACTTTAGACACTCGTGTTTGTCAATAGATGCTTCTTTTCCGCGGTACGATGTTATCTCTTCCTCCTTGTTGTTATTGTGAATTGAGAGTGGACCTATATGCCATTCTTTTATACCAAATACCTCTCTATAATAATCTGCATAAACATGCTCAAGCTCATAGAAGCTATTAACAATAACTCCGTAGCTCCTTACCTCTGAATCCTTAATTTCCTCAAATAATTTGGCAAAGCTTTGGCTTATGGGATCGTTTTCTGTGAGTGTATTTGGCAGCTGCAACCTTGTCATTTTGATATTACCGGGAAGATTGGTAATCTCAAATAGGTCTGTGTCAGATGAAACATTTTTGTAAGGCTGATATTTCTTCATGCATTGAGAAGCACACAATGAAAATAAACTAGTGCCATGGAACACAATCCTAGGAATTCCAAATTTTGCAGCAGAATCAGTTGTCCATGGAAAGAACATATCAGCAACAATACAATGTGGTTTTTGCTGAAGCAATAGTTCTTCAAAGGGCTGTTGTAGCAATCTAGTAGCAGCAAAGAATTTCGGAACCACGGAAACCGAAGGGATTGAATCAACATTCTCACATCCTTCAGGTAAACCTGCCTCTACACAAGGGAACTTGATGGTTTGAATATCTATATTGTTAAAATGGATTTTGGATTGTTCTAAGGCTTTTGAGATGGGAGGTTTGTTGAGGGGTGTGGTGACTATGGTAACCCTAACACCTTTTGAAGCAAATAGTTTAGCCATATCAATGGTAGGTATCATATGGCCATGGCCCATGAAAGGGAAAAATAATATGTGTAAAGAATTGGATTGACTATCCATATTTCTCACTTGTGATTTTTTTGCTCACAATGAGGTATAAGGAGAGGATTTGAAGTGTTCAGTGTGCTATATCTCTGAATGAAAATAATAATAAAAGCTGAGGATTTATAACTACTATTAGCTTTTGGTCAAATACTATAAATTGAGGAAGTATTTAATTTTGTTGACTGAAAATCTCTTTCACATTGGAGTAATTATTATCATAATTTTGTAGATTATAAAAAATATTTTTTCTAAAGGTAAAAAATATTTATTTTAATGAACATTCATTTTATGTGAAGGGAAAAATGTTAATGACATAATCAATATGGTCAAGAATAAACACCAGATTTTGGAATTGGTTAAATTCTGAAATTGAATATTTGTTTTAGTTGGAAAGAAAAAATTTGAATGGATTTCATTTTAAAATATTTCTAGTTTTACTACGCGAGTCTTATTAGAGTTGACTGAATTTATTTGGCTTAATTGCAGTTTTAGTCCCTCTATTTTCATCTTTTCGGGAAATCAGTCCCCCTATTTTAAAATTCGACAGTTTTGGTTCCTCCATCATATTTTTTAACTAAAAAAAGGTGATGTGATATGTTTTAGAAGTCATGGTATATGATCCGAAGATGAGAAAGTATCATCAATAAAATTGTACGAAAATTCTTTTGAAAACTTCATTTTAAACATGTTATATCACCATATTTTAGACAAAATATTAGATAAAGGGACCAAAACTGTTGAATTTTAAAATTGGGGGACCAATTTTACAAAAATATGACCTTGCATGAGCATGAGCACTTCTGTTTACCTGACGTCGTTGCCTAGTGAGCACAACTTCATGGTTGTTAAAATTTTGGTATAAATTTTTTCAATTTTTAACTGTTAAACCATAATCCGAATGATTCACC
This sequence comes from Medicago sativa, assembly GCF_051527215.1. Classification (NCBI taxonomy): domain Eukaryota; kingdom Viridiplantae; phylum Streptophyta; class Magnoliopsida; order Fabales; family Fabaceae; genus Medicago; species Medicago sativa. Next base: position 59,940,690 of record NC_140756.1, read on the forward strand.
TTGTTGAATGCACATCATCAACTAACATTTGAGAGTCTGATTCAAAAATGGTATTCTCATCAATGTTTTTAAAATCGGGTCGGAGGTCAAAATGTTGTGACCTCTAGTTCTCAGTTCATCTTGTTTAATCGGTTGAATCAGATGCTAAATATATCCTCTTTCATTCTAAATCTAGTATTCGCGTCAACTTTCTATCAAGATTTTACATCATTGACTACTCCAACAAGACGTAGTTTTATTCTAGGCTAAATTACATTTTTGGTCTCTTAACTATTTAATTAGTATCGCTTTGGTCCCTTCATTAAAATTTGATTTATTTTGGTATCTTAACTTTCTCTTCGTTACACATTTTGGTCCTTTACGTTAGTTTTAATTCAAAAACGTTAGAGTTTCTTCATCTTCATATCATCTCCATCAACCTTCAACAACAAAAATCCCAGAAAAATTCCAGAAGAAAATGAGGAAACTCTAACGTTCTTGAATTAAAACCAACGGAAAGGAACAAAATGTGTAACGGAGAGAAAGTTAAGATACCAAAATAAATCAAATTTTAATTAAGGGACCAAAGCGATACTAATTAAATAGTTAAGGACCAAAAACATAATTTAGCCTTTATTCTATGGATTCCTCCACCTTTAATAGTTAAAAAGCCATGCATACATGTAAAGAATTTATTCTCTCCTTCGAAAGGTCAAAGTACAATGGTCCCACGCAAAATCCGACTTTTATCAAGATGATTGCAATGATGCTTCCACTGTATCAATGATCAACTTGCAATCCATCAGTTTGCCAAAGTCCGAAGTTTATTATAGTACCCACATGGAAGCTACGCTAAATATTCCATCACTAACACTTTAGGTCTCTGTGCTGTTATGGGAACGGGAAAGTATTTTGGCCTCCCTTCTAGGACAGGGCGCTACAAAGAAGCAACTTTTAGTTTTATAAAAGATCGAATTTGGCACAAAATTAACAGTTGGAGTAGCAAATGTTTGTCTAAAGCATGAAGAGATGTAATGATAAAATCGGTACTTCAATCCATCCCTTCTTATATTATGAGTATATATCTTCTCCCTGACAAATTGAATGGTATTGAAAAAATGATAAATGCTTTTTGGTGGGGACGTGGTGGTTCTATGAGAAAAGGTATGCATTGATTGTCTTGGGAGAGATTGACTGTTCATAAAACTCATGGTGGTATGGGATTTAAGGATCGTGCTTCTTTTGATGAGGCGATGCTTGGTAAACAAGGGTGGAAATTTCAAACGGATGTTGATAGCCTTGTAACTAGATTGTTTAAAGCTCGTTATGTGTGGAGAAGCATTTTTGCACTAAAATGATTGTGAAAAGAGGTGTAAGATGGCACATGGGTACAAGAGATAATATCTCTCTGTTTGGTGCACCATGGCTTAAAGATGGATTGTCTTTTGTTGATGATAATCTCATCTTTGCGCCATTAGCCCATGCTACAATGAAAGACATTATCGATCAGTAGCACAAGGTATGGAATGCTCCTTTAATCTATAATATGTTTGATCGTCATACGTCACAACTCATCTTAAATACACCGCTACAACCTTTTGTTACTAAAGATAAGTTAATATGGAAAGCAGAAAAGAATGATATGTATTTGGTGCGCAATGCCTATAAAACTTGTGTTACTGAAATTGTAGATAATTTTCCTCTACATTTACCAGGCCAGTTGCAACTTATTTGGAAATTAAAAGTCCCTCCAAAGATTAAGAATCTTGTTTGGCAAGTTTGTCGGGGTATTTTCCCTACTAGAGGTCGCTTAAGCAGTAAAGGTATGCATTGTCCTATTGATTGTGTGCTTTGTGATAGCATTTATGAAGATAGTATCCATGTTCTTTTAAAATGTCATAATGTTATGCATATATGGCGTGAGGTTAACCTTTGGGACAATATTGACCGTGCTCTTAGGTAAAATTACAACATGGACGCGGTGGTATTTTCTATGCTATCTACACTCAACCCATCTCAAAGTGCCCTTTTTGCTACAATTATATGTGGAGCCTTTGGAAGATAAGGAACTTAAAGTTAACAGAAGGTTGAGACGAATGTTCAAGTTTTGACTAGGGCGACGACTCTCTTGGAGGTCCGCGCAACTTATTAAAAAAGAAGGTGGCACAATTTCAGCCGTATCTCACCAGGAGCCAAGTTGGCAAGATTTGATCCGATAGGAAAAACCAGCAAGAGGTAGGTGCAAATGCAATATCAATGCCACATTCTCCTCCTTTCTTAACCGAGTCAGTATTGGAATGTGTATCCAAGATGATGCAGGTGACTTTGTGCTTGCAAGAACTGATTGGTTTTCTCCTCTATGTGATGTTACGATAGGAGAAACAGTTGGGTTACACACGACGCTGTAATGGGTATCAGACCTCCGATTTGATAATGTAAACTTTGTTTTAGATTCACAACAGATCGTGGATTCTTTTCATACAGAGGTAGATGATGATAGTGAACTTGGAGGTATCATTACTGCCTGTAGACAGTTATTTTAGGATAGTTTTCAAAACTCTCATATCGAGTTTAATAGGAGGCAAGCTAATGAGGTCGCTCACGAATTATCGAGGGTAGCCTCATATGATCCTAGCCCCAACATTTATGATGATGTACGGTCATGTATTTAACATCTTTTAGCTAATGAAATGCATTAATTTGCTTCCTTAAAAATAACCAGTTAAGTAATTGGACCGTCGTAAATGTCCTTATTAACTCAGTCCACTATGTTAGAGTAACTAAAGCGCGATGAAGAATAGTCCATTACCTGAACAATGTCTAGAAAGACCATATATGTAATATACTTTTTCGTAGTCAAGCCACTCTAGACACATGAGATGCCACTAACGACTTAGTGGTGAAAATATATGGGCTATACGCTCCCTACACGGTGGGGAAAGAGGTTCCCTCGTTACCTCTATGAATAGACCTATTACTTAAAATTGAAACCTAAGCCTCGGTACATTGTCGACGAGGTAGGTAATGTTCTACACATGAACATCTGACGCTCACCGTGAGGCCCAATAAAATTAACTTAGCCATCGTGGTATCCCCATATATGGGGTGTACATCTATCATTACTCTATAAGAAATAAACAAGTACCAATAATTTTTTAAAATTCATAAACTGTGAACTTCAACTTCAACATCATCACAATCACAAGATCCAAAAATTGATGGCCTGGCTCCTTTCCTCAGATAGGAAAAGGGTATGAAAAAGCATATAAAATATTCTAATTCAAACCTAAGCACTAGCTCCATCAGTAGTTTACAACCAGTCTCCACAAAAATGACTCAACGAAGGGAAAGGCTTCGACCCTATTTCATCACACAACATTGCCTTCAACCAATCCATGTTTGGCCTTCGAATCTGCAGGAAACAACAAGTTAGCTGGCAACAAATATGTTTCGGTCCAAAGTCATTGAAGAAATATTTTTCTTACACATTGAGAATGATGAATGTTACGGTGAATTTAAAATGGCATTTAATTAACAGTACTAAATTAATCAATTAAATAAAACAAAATAGTCAATTAATGCACTAACACAACTAAAATTCAGTACTACAAAATAGTCAAGTAATCAAATTTATAGTTAGATGACCCGTATGTATGTAAGTGGTCTCCAATTACAAGTGAGGCAGTCACGATAGAGGAATTATACAACATATTTTTTAGGAAGAAATATGGAAAGAGTCAACTTAAATGAATTTTTTTTGCTTAGAAAAAAAATTACGTTGGATATAGCTCATCAAAGTTAGGATAGACCTTAAGACTAAGAGTTTACACAAGTATTTGTTGTCTATCAACAATGTTCCAACATTGTCATCGTGAGTTGAACACACACTTGCAGATATGAGTCAACTCTTTATAAATTAAATCAACTAGTTAATCAAAATTACAATTTAATCTCTTATATTTTAACATATTACTCAATTCATTCATTTAATCAAAATTTCTTTTAGAAATATCCATTAAAGATTTACAAAGTGTGTTAAATATTCTATTGAATACATCAAGGAAAATGAAACTCAATTTGGTCTCTATCAATTTTCTTTCGGCCTTATTTAGTCCCTAGAAACAATAATATCAAACTAGTCCCTATCATTTTTAAACTATACAACCTAGTGAGAAGCTTATTTGGATAAACAATTTATTTGTGGTTTATAACACAAACACTTAACATCATAAACACTTGTATACTTGTATATGAGCTTACATAACCTATTTTTACAGCAAAAGATAAAATCATGTTAAAAAAAATTCTTTTCTTTTCTTTTCATGAGGGGATTAAATTATTTTCTATATGGTATAAGTTGTTTATATAAACTATATTGAAGAACTTATGTAAATTAGTTGAGATAAGCCAATGAAAATTATCATAAGTTGTTTTCAAAAATTCTTTCATATAGTCACACAACACTTATTTCCGTAGATAAGTTCAAATAAGGCAATATAAAAGGAGTAATGATATTTTGACATCCATTTGATGACAACTTTGTTGACAAGCTTGTTTTTCTCACTTCTTATTGGTCAAAAACTATGGAGAGAGAAAAAGGAAGAGAGAGGATAACAACATCATGTGAGTATGAGAGAGAAAGTTGTTCAAAAATTATCAAAAAAATGGTTGTCAAAATATCATTTCTCATATAAAAGCTTAAGTTATAACTTATAAGTCTAAATTATTGAATTATTTACCTCTAATAAAGGGAGAATAGATAAATTAAACCCAAGAATTATCAAAAGCAGCAGAAGTAATAGCTTGAGCAAACTCCTGAAAACTGATCATCCCATCACCATCCATATCAGCTTCCTTGATCATTCCGGTCAACTCCTCCGCCGTTAAAGCATGTCCCAATTTCGCCATTGAATGAGCCAACTCCGCTGCCGTGATAAACCCGTTCCCATCCCGATCAAACATCCTAAACAGCTGCCGTAGCTGCTCCTCCGTGTAGGGAGACTTTGCCGGCAACAACTCCGGCGCCACCAACGCAACAAACTCCGAGAATTCTATCAATCCATTATTGTTTGTGTCTGCTCTTTGTATGAATCCTTCTAACTGCTCCGCGCTTGGTTTTAAACCAAGCGATCGGAGAAGGGAGTTTAGTTCTAACTGTGTTAAGGTTCCGTCGTTGTTTCGATCAAATGATCGGAATATTTCGCGTAATTCAGAGATTTGTTCGTCGTCTAATTTCACTTGGTGTTGCTTCTTGTTCATTTCAAAGGGTTTGAAATGGTGTAGTTTTTGTATGAATGTGGTTAAGTGTTGTTTGAAAGGAAGAAAGGAAAGAAGGATTGTGGTTTTTTTTTTTTTGTGTGTGACTAAGGAAATTCTTCCGAATTTGAAGTGGTTTACTCAAATGTAGGATCTGTTTTGAATTTTTCAAAAGGAATGGTTCAGAGATTGAATATTTGTATTAAGGAGTGTATTATACAAATAAGAAGGTGAACATTTTTATTTTTTTTATAATAAAGTAATTGGGGATTTTCTGAGTCAAACTTATTATGAAAAAGTATGTATGAATATGTTATGAAAAAGTATGTATGAATATGTTTTTATTAATTAATTTGAAAGGCCAAATGTAATGATGCAATGGGTTGGTGATGCATTCATGTCACCCACAAATTTGTCTATAGAATCTTCTCTCCTTTTTGACTTTGAATGTTTTCCTCCTCTCAAATTTAGAGTCAATTTTAAAATATTTCTATGTCTCCTAATAGTGTCTTATTTGTAAAAGAGCAATGCTATATCTCTAGAAAAATAACATCAAGAATTGTTTGTAATTACTATTGTTTTTACAAATTTGTCTTTAAGAGAGAGGGTTAATGTATGTTTTCAATGTAATATTTAATGCTGATTGAAGAAAAAGATATAAAATAAATAGGGGTATGTTGGTAAAGAATTAATTAATGTATTTGGAAATAGCAAAGGGGTCTTATAAAAAGAGACAAAAAAAATTCTCAAAAGGGTCCTATAATTAGGGACGGAGGTAGTACATAACATTTGTTACATATTTATTATTTTAACAACTTTTTTTAACACCTGTGGTTTTTGTAAACTAGTCTTATAAAAAAGGACGGAGGGAGTAAAATTATTTTAAATTGAGTAGTATCATTTTTATTTTCAATGGAATATAATCAATTTTTTCTAAGTATTATTTATATATTTTTAATTCTTTGTTTTGCATTTATATACATTTATATTAATGTTATACAAACCAAGTGATTAATAAACTCTACAAAAAATAAATCGTTTGGAAAAACTCGTGTTTTAATTCTTAATTGGATTTTAATAATCTTTTGATCAAAATCCAAATTAGTAGACAAACCATTATATGAATCGGAGGGTTAATAAAAAAAATGTTAATTGTATAGACAGTCATGTCGTTTACCCAAAAAAAGCTAACATGGAACATACTCATTTACCGTAAAAAAAATTAGAGCTGCTCATTTATAATTAATATCATTGTCTAGGTAATGATATTTATTTAATTGAGTCATACTAACTTTTATCTTAAGGGCACAAGTTAACGAGTTAAAAAGAAATTAAATAGACAAATTTTAAATTTTTGAGATATTAAATACATAATTTTTAAGAAATAACTTTGATATTTAGTTTCTTAACTTCTACCATTAAGGACGAATTATTTAGGAGGTAGAAGGTCTAATTTCAATTTTCTATAAAATTATTTTTTATCGAACTCTATTTACCTTTCTGACCAAACTATAAATTATCAGTCCCATTCTCTGAGAACCGATCAATTCACACCAAAACTTTTGCCTTAAAGAAGATTTGTACTCCATGAAGAAACTGCAGGCAAGTAAGCGGGAATGGCGTGACTAGTTCTCACGTTGTCCTTGCTGGGTCACCACCAATTTGTCAACCACTCTCTTTTGAATAATGAATGAATGGGGTTTCCGACTCTTCTTGAATAATGAATGGGGTTTCCGAAATTAAGGGAAGCACCTCTCTCGTGGTCATGTACATGGTGACTGACTGAGTGTTGACCGGGTTATTTGAAAAAAAAATTTATTCAATTGGGTATATGAAGAGAGAAATTGTAAGTAAATACTCATACTAGTTTATATATAAAGTAAAATTACAAGAAAAAAATTTTGTACCAGAGAAAACTATAAGAAAAAATGGCTATATAAAGATTTGTTCTCTTCTTTTATTTAGACTAACATCCATAAAGACATCAACGAATATTCGTGTGATCGATCTTCTTAGTCATTCATTGTTTTTCTTTTTTATTTTGAATTGCATGAAAAAACACAAAACTGTAAATAAAATAGTTAAAACGATTTTCAAAATTGAAAGAAAAATATGGTTACACTACTCTGGTCGTATATAAAATTCAATTGGTTGATTAGGTATCAAATGCAATATGCTTTTTCTTGTTTGTTCATTAATTTCACAGCGCTCTAAAAGCAAACCCCTATATCAAGATAATCAAGTGAAGTGAAATACGAAGCTCTTTTAGTTGCAGCTTGTGAAATGCATTGGTTAATTTGTTTGTTAAATGATTTCAAAATGAAAGCGTCTAGATTAACAATCAAAGTGTCTTGCATATTGCTGCTAACCCCGTATTTCATGAGAACAAAGCATTTCAAGATAGACTGTCACTTTGTCCGTAATAAAGTTCAAGATGGGACCATGAGATTGCTACTAGTTTCAAGCACTAAACAAGTAGAATTTTTTTTTCCACTAAGCCACTTCATCCTAAGTCATTCCTTGCATTATTATCCAAGTTGGGAACGGTAGATATATACCAGGCAGTACCAGCTTGTGGGGGGCTGTTAAAATTGAAGGAAGAAGCAGCAGTTACTTGAGGAACAAGCTAACAGAATAAATGCTAACTAACTTGCTACATCATCAATGGCATTTATGATGAAGTGGTTTAGTGATCTCATTATTGCCTATTCTAGCAAAACCGTCCATCAGAGGCCAGAGCCATCGTTAACCATTGGCCGTTAAGGCGTATTCTCAAAATACTTATATCTAAAGTTGTGGCAATAGGTGCATGATTTTTTAATACCCTAATTTGTCCACTACTAGTAGATAAAATAATTTCCTTCACTTCTGATGGGTTTATTATGGGACATTGTTTAGGATATGGACATTGAAAATTGTTGGAGCATGAATAAAGTTGAACCAACTATTTTTTTTTTTTTTGAAAGAATGGTAATATTTAGGATGAAATTTAAGATTTAAATTGAAAATTCATAGGAACATAGATAAAATTATAAAATTTAAAAATAAGAATAGTACAACCTTAAATTAGAACATAACCCAAGAAAATTGCAATAAAAATAAAAACTGAGAACACAATATTAGAAAAACAGAATAGTAAACACTTGCTCTTCTATGTAATTCAACCTCTGCATTTCTTTAGTTGCTTCAGCTGCTTTTCTCTCTCTTTCTCTGCAATTGGAAACACATTTCCTTGGGCCAATCACACTACTTCTAATTATTTTGCTTCCTTGATTCTCTACCAGTTCAGCCCAGTTCAGCTCTATGATCTAGTAAAAACAAAAAGAGTAGTACTAGTGAAAACCAGAATAACACATTAAAAAGAAAAAAAGGAACTATTTTTCTACGTTGACATTCATTATATGACACTTGATGAAAGAGAGAAATACGCTATTACCGGAAGCAGTATGTTCAATGTCAAAATTAGAGGACCAACAGCAATAAAAACCGAGACTGAGACAATCATATTCATATAAATGTAGAAAAGGAATACAAGATGACCAAAATGAGTAAAACATGGTACGGAAGCCATAGGAGCAAAATAATAATTTGATCGCCCAATAGTGAATTTTCTATAAATGATTAGTACACTGGTAATATAGGAGAAAAACATAAATTAAATTGTAAACAGTGTATATACTGTCAATTGTCAAACAACATTTTCCAACATATTATGATCCAACAGTACATCAAATTGAGTATAAAATTAAGACCTCGCATTCATTTTCTAAAACATTATCAAAAAACTTCTTGAAGGTAGACAGACATCTCTACCACTTTCTTGAACTTGAGGTATGATTATCGTAAACCAAATCAATGAGTGGACACACAGCAAACACAAACCTATGACTAAATCAAAGCAATGATGAGTGCACTGAATTTCTCTTGCCTTGACTTTTTCACTTTGAGATTTTAATTAGCAAAAAAAAATTAAGTACAGAATTTGATAATTGAACGTAGTTGTTTACACTGAGGTACAATTTCACATTTAACTATGTATTATTTAAAGAATGTCCTCATTGTTCATGCTTCAAAAGGTCGATTCCAAACTCCGGATAACTAGGAACCGGAGGTTAACACCTTCAAAACGTTGATTTTGGTTTTGTGCTTTCCTTCGCTGGTTTATTTGTCTCACATGTCATGTGAGAATTGAAAAGATACAAGAAGACTGCAATGATCTGCTAGTCTTGTCTATTTTTGCATATCTTAGAAAAACAAAGTGATCCTTCTTTTGTTTCTCACTGGATTTTTACATTATTTTCTATATGACTAACTAACTCTACATGTCAATTCTCTCCATCCTTTGCATAATCAACATCCCCACTCTTCTTGAATTGTTTCCTATTGTCAACATTCCACACCTTGAGCTTATTTCCCCTATTTGGCACCAACTGGCCCCAATCCCTCCTCACATGATCAACTATAAAGACTACTACAAACCCTTGGAAAAAGAAAAGTTTTGAAATAATTACAATGACTTGAATCCTGCACTTCAACATTTTTTTTTTATAATATCTCTTATAATTTTACTTACTCACAAATACCTATAAGGCTTATTTTTTACAAGTTGGTATTAGTGAAGCTCCTACAAGCTAAATGCCTAAATACTAATTCAAAGTGATCCAAAATGTGATTCAAGATGCAAAATAAAGTTTTTTCACAAGTGAGGAACTAAAGTTTATCTCAAAGTTGAATATTATATGAGCTAGAAGTTAATCCAAACTAGACTAGTAGTACATGTGATTCAAGATGGACACATGAGTATGTATACATTGTATGCGCACACACACATACTTTCATGGACTATATTCATTCCATTCTTCTCTAACATTTGTGAACTATTTCTTTCTACCTTTTCACTCAACTATAATCTTCCTTGACCTCAGAAATCAGAATCAATATTAAATGTTTTCCAAACCAACCGCCATTAACTTTCATTCAAAACTAGCAATCCAATCCTGATATAGAGCATCCACATAAGTCTAGACTGGATACAATCATGCTAGTAAACATGTACAATCTACGCAAGGAACTTGAACTTATCCATGATAATAAATTTAAACCAGAAAAAACAAAGAAAACAGAAACATAGTAGGCAAAAACCAAACTAAAGAATCTCTCTTAATAAGTAGAATGTACATTTTTACCTTTTACAATCTAGTTAATGACATCAACTTTTGCTGAAGGCGAGTTTTGAAGCAAAAAGTCAACTATACCATCAGGTATAGATGAATGTGTTTTAGACCTTCCTTTAAACGCTTCCTCTAACCTGGAAAGCAGTTGTGATAAGTTGGCCTCTATCAACGACCTGGATAAGCCATCTGAAAATTGTCTCATTTTTACTTTCAGCGACTTCAAGTTACATAAGGAAGAAAACTCAACCTTCAATAAATCAGGAACCATGGAGAGAACCTAAGAAATGAAGGATGATGGTGAATCATGATCAGTTTAATGCAAGTCATATAAATGAATGTCTTAATACCAACAACCAACAACCAAGTCTTATCTCACTAAGTGGGGTCGACTACTTAAAACTTAAAAACGACTTCACTGGGTCGGCTACTAATGAATGTCTTAAGCAAAAATGAAGATTCAAAACATGCCAAGTTAAGGTATAAAAGAATTTCATGAGACGCACACTGAGTGAAACAGAAAGCTAACATTTTGAAACACATTTAACTCATATACTCTGTTATGGTATACCTGAAGAGTAGTTGAAGAGACCGCCAATGATTTGATGGCAGAAAACTCTATCAGCCAACTAAGCAAAACTGAAGGAAACTTTTCAGAAATCCAAGCTACATTTACGTCAATGCTTGCGTGTTCAATAGACGAAAGACGGCTCCCAAAGAGTATCTCAAGAGGATTACCGGTAAAAGAAAAAGTACAAAGACTTGGAGTAGTTAACTCAATTCCGCAAAAGTCACCAAGTCCATCGTTCGATTGTATTGTTAAATTGGTAAGTGTGGTGCTTGATATGCAAAACTTTGGTGCATCAACAACCTGACAATTCTCAAGGATCAAAGTATTCAACTTTTTAAATCTTGAAAAGGGCTCAGCACGGCCACTATTGTTACCGCGAAAGGAAAACCATCGTAGAGACAAGCTAGTTAATGCCGGTAAAGTCATGCAACTTGAAAATTGTTTTCTCGCAGTATTAGGTATTGGAGTACTAGAGAGGTTAAGAGATGTTAAAGTGTTACATTTAAAGAAATACGGTGGAATGTAGACACCGTCACATCTCACAAAGATATCTAACCGTTGGACATTGTGTGAAGCAGCGTATTCTATAAGCTTACTAAGTATAGGAGGCTCCACGGAACCTTTCCGGTTGAAATGTAGAGTGTGTAACGCGGTTGATTCATCGCGAAGTGACAAAATCCGAGACACGAATTTAGTGAAACTTTTAAGAGTTTTGAAGTGTGTGGAGTTTAATCTAAGGATTGGAAGACGTTTCCAGAGATTGTTCCATCGTTTGGAAAGAATGGTAGTTTGGACGGCGTGTTTGGTTTCTAAAGAGGAGAGTATGTGAAAGAGAATGCAATCGGGTAAATCACTGATTCTATCTTTGTTATTCTCTTTGTTTTCAGTGCGGTTATGGTTTTCCCTTCTTCGTTTCTTCATTGTTGAAGAGATGAACGATTCTACAAGAAAAATTGAAAATAAATTGGAGAAGTGTAAAGTAGGGGAAATGAAATTCAATAGAGGAATGAGGGTTACCTTTCGCCGGCGGACGTCCGAGACAGCGGATTTACAGAATTTTGAAGCGGTTAGGGCACCCGATCGGTTAATATGTTGGAAGAGGTTTATCTTATCGTACCTATCGAGTGAGTAAATATGCTGGATCGTGTCGAGTGAATGTGGTGGATCGTGGAAAATGACAAGGGTTTTGGGTTAAAAAGAGACACAGGACCAAGAATTTTGGTTTGGTCACACACACACAAGATTTTCTCCTTCTCTCTTCTCTTCTCTCTTCTACATTTTCTCTCTCTTCTCTCTTATCTCTTTGTGTGTGACCAAACCAAAGATTTTCTCTTGGGTTAAATATGTTTTTTGGGTGGATTCTAAGGTGAGGGAGCAATTAAGTCCCTCACCGGTGGACCATGTATAATATACCATTAGATCTTTAAAAATTATCTAAAGGTTTAGATTTTGTTAAAAAGAGAGAGTAACACATATGCCTTTCTCCAGCCAATCCCTACTCTCCTCTTCTTTATTTTTCTTCAGAAAAACGTTCATCGTTCTCTTTCTTCTTTAATGTCTTCTTTCTTTTTCTACAAGGCTGAGAAAATCTCAAATCAAAGAAACTTCAAACTTTTTTTAAGGCCAAAAACTTCAAGCATTGTAACAATGGAAAGAGAAAACCCAAATCAAATAAACTTCAAACCTAACAACAGTGGTTCAAGTTTGACAATTTTTTAAAAAAAGCACAATTCAAACGGATTCCATAAGGCTTAACATTTCAGATCTAAAGATTCGTGCAAAAATTTGTTTAATTTTTATTGGCAATTGTTAAAAAAACAAAACGATTGGAAATCTTAAAATTTATTCAAAGCATTTTGCCAAAATTTACACTTAAATGTAATGTTTAATATATATGAATAGTCATAATTTTTTATTTATTGCAAATATTCTAAACTTGATGATCGTTGATGTGTTCTATTGGCAAGAGACCAGCATCCTCATGTTCATCAACTATGAGAAGATATTCAGGATCATCAACTGCAAGAGATCGTTATTTTTTGGTGGTTAGCACCCCTTTGAAGAAGCCAATTAGGAGGAGGGATTGGGTGGAAAAAGACATACGTGTTACTCTCTTTGCTTTAATGAAATCTGAACCCTTAAATCATTTTTAAAGATCTAATGGTATAATATACATGGTCCACCGGTGAGGGACTTAATTGCTCCCTCACCTTAGAATCCACCGAGATATTCTTGCATAACTCTTATTCTTGCACCCAACCAATAAAAATATGACACATATTATTAACTTTAAAAAAATGTGATTTTAATTAAGGAAATGGAAACATAAATGGTGGTGGGTGATTTTTGTTGGTTAAAGAAAGTGGAAAAAGGAGAGAAAAATATTAAAAATAATGAGAAAAAATTATGATATTAATTATTGTAATTTGAACAAATTTCGTTTTACCTCCGTGTTATATCATCGATTTTGTAACATCAAAAATTATGAACGTCTAAACCAAACAATTTTCAAATTACATAGTTGGAATCTAATTTACAGAGGTAAATCAGAAACCACTAATATTATAGATGGTAAACCAGAAACCGCTAATATTGTAGAGGGTAAACATATGTTAACCATTTTTTTTCCTATAAATATTTTAGAAATTCATTTTTACTTCTTAATATTTTTTGTTAAAATTTTTAGTCTTTGTAAAATTATTTGTCAGCATTTTATGAAAATGCTAAAGAAAAATGGAACAATAACTGAAAAAATACGATATTATTTATTCAAAGAAAAATATGATTTTATTTTGCAATGACTAAAAACAAAATTTCAAATATTTACTTGGACTAATAATAATAATAATAATAATAATAATAATAATAATAATAATAATAATAATAATAATAATAATAATAATAATAATCATATTATATATAAATAAAATACATGAGTTTAAGTTGTTTTTTCCTTTCCAATTTCACCCTTTATTTGAAGGGTTTTATTTACTATTTTATAAGTATTAGTTGCAACGACCTTATGAAGTTTGTGGAAGAGCCGAAATACCAGGCTTTGGGAGGCCTCAAATACCTCTCCCTCATCTATTGTCGCTCGAACAAAAGACACAGTAAATAAATGGATTTGTATGTAATGCGCAAAGGCACAAGTTCATAACACATATTCTGAGCGTACTTGGCTGAAACCACTGGTAGGCAAGGTCTAGTGCAATGTAGATACAACTGCGTTTAACAATAATTCTATCATAGGGCGTGATATGTGTTATTGTGACTCCACGAGGTTATTTTTACTTGGCAAATCAAAATTCTTTCAATCGTCCGCCACGGTTGTGGAAGTTGAATCTGTAGGCTTGTTAGATTCTATTCAGGTGACTATATCAAATGGAATGCATGATGTATTATTTGAAACTATTTCAAAAGTTTTGTCTCATGCTCTTGCGAGAAATACTACTCCCACCAACAAATTTGGCGATCTTGTATCCTAAATGTGAAAGTCTCTTACTTAATAAACTTAACTTCGTAGTGTCGTATACTAGGATGCAAACAAATAGAGTAGTTTATAGTATTGCTAGAACATTGTTATCTCACTCTATCGTCCCCATGTTTTTAACTATTTTATTCCTTATCATCATTTGCTTCTTCGATATCCTATCTATCCGGTATCCACTAAGAAACAGCTACATCCATGCAAATCCTCACTCAATTCACTACTGACAACACCCTTCTTCATGGCTTGTCTTCCCGTCACACCCAAGACACAACTACTTACTACCCATTCATATTCAAACCCCCCAATCCTCAACCACACCCCCAAACACAACTTCATCCCTACAAACAACACCACACTCCATCACCAAATCTCATCCCTCTGCAAAAACCTCAAACTCCAAGAAGCGATATCCACACTCTCCCAATTACCACAACACACCCCCATAGGCCCCGACATATACGGAGAACTTCTTCAAGGCTGCGTCTACGCTAGAGACCTCTCCTTAGGTCTTCAAATCCACGCTCATCTCATCAAAAAAGGTTCTTCCTATTCAACAAATGAATTCGTCGAATCGAAACTGGTCATTCTCTACGCTAAATGCAACCTCACCCGCGTCGCGGTTCATCTCTTTCGCAATGTGGTTAAAAACCAGAATCTTTTCTCTTATGCCGCCATTGTAGGTCTGCAAGCTCGGAATGGGCTTTATAAAGAAGCATTGTTGAGTTATGTTGAAATGATGGAGAGAGGATTTTGTCCGGATAATTTTGTTGTTCCCAATGGTTTGAAGGCGTGTGGGGGTTTGCGGTGGATTGGATTTGGGAGAGGAATTCATGGGTTTGTTGTTAAGATGGGGAATGAGTTTGATGGTTGTGTTTATGTTGCGACGAGTTTGGTTGATATGTATGGGAAATGTGGGGTTTTGGAGGATGCGGAGAAGGTGTTTGATGAAATGCCTGATAGGAAGAGGAATGATGTTGTTTGGAATTCGATGATTGTGGGTTATGTGCAGAATGGAATGAATGTGGAGGCTGTTAGGTTGTTTGAAAAGATGAGATTTTTGGGTGGGGTTGAACCGAGTGAGGTTAGTTTGTCGGGGTTTTTTTCGGCTTGTGCTAATTTGGAGGCCGATGAGGAAGGTAAACAAGGGCATGCTCTTGTTGTTTTAATGGGATTTGAGTTAAATAATGTTTTAGGTAGCTCTATTATGAATTTTTATTCTAAGGTTGGTTTGATTGAGGAAGTTGAGTTGGTTTTTAGGAGTATGGTGGTTTTGAAAGATGAGGTGACTTGGAATTTGATGATATCTAGCTATGTGCAGTTTGGAATGTTTGAGAAGGTGTTTGAGATGTGTCATTGGATGAGGGAGGAGGAAAATTTGAGGTTTGACTGTGTGACATTGTCTTCTTTATTGGCTGTTGCTGCCGATACAAGAGATGTAGAACTAGGTAAGAAGTTGCATGGGTTTTGCATTAGGAATGAGTTTGACTCTGACGTGGTTGTGTTGAGTGGTGTCATAGACATGTATGCGAAATGCGGGAGAATGGATTGTGCAAGAGGAGTTTTTCATTTTGCGAGGTCGAAGAAAGATATTGTGTTGTGGAATACGATGCTGGCAGCTTGTGCGGAGAAGGGTCTGAGTGGCGAGGCTTTGAAATTGTTCTTTCAAATGCAAATGGAGAGCATTCCTCCGAACGTTGTTTCGTGGAACTCTTTGATTTTCGGTTTCTTTAGAAATGGTCAGGTTGTTGAGGCTCAAGACATGTTTTCTGAAATGCAACTGTCAGGTGTAACACCTAATTTGATCACATGGACTACTATGATATCTGGCTTGGCTCAAAATGGTCTTGGTTATGAAGCTAGTAGGGTTTTCCGGCAAATGCAAGATGCAGGGATGCAACCCAATAGCATAAGCATAACTTCTGCACTATCTGCATGCACAGATATGGCATTATTGAATTATGGAAGGGCAATTCATGGGTATGTTACGAGGAATTTCATGTCTTTTTCTCTTCAAATTACAACCTCTATTATTGACATGTATGCTAAATGTGGAAATTTGGATCATGCAAATTTTGTTTTCATTATATGTTCGACAAAGAAATTGCCTGTGTACAATGCAATGATATCTGCTTATGCCTCACATGGTAAATCTGCAGAAGCCCTTGCACTTTTTGAGGAAATGGTGAAACAAGGTATAATGCCAGATCACATCACTTTTACTAGTGTCTTGTCAGCATGCAGCCACGGGCGATTGCTGAAAGAGGGCCTGGAGCTTTTCAAATATATGGTGTGTGAACTCCAAATGAAGCCAAGTGAGGAACAATATGGTTGCTTAGTGAAACTCCTTACTAATGATGGCCAATTAGATGAAGCTCTTAGGATTATCTTGACAATGCCAAGTCCTCCAGATGCACACATCTTAGGATCTCTGCTTGCTGCTTGTGGACAGAACCATGCGACTGAACTTGCAAATTATATAGCAAAATGGTTATTGAAAGTAGAGCCAAATAATCCAGGAAATTATGTAGCTCTTTCAAATGTATATGCAGCTTTAGGAAAATGGGATGAAGTATCAAACATACGGGGCTTTATGAAAGAAAGGGGCCTAAAAAAGATTCCCGGATGTAGCTGGATTGAAGTTGGACAAGAACTTAATGTATTTATTGCTAGTGATAAATCACACCCTGAAAAGGAGGAGATTTATAAGATACTGGATTTGTTGGGATTTGAAATGTATTATGCAAAATCTAACCCGCACCCAACCATTTTGCAACCGAGTTAACTTTGATTTCTTCATATTTTTTACCCGACCAGACCTGCTCGTTTAACCAAAGTATCTATTGCTTTATTCGGGTTTCAAGCAGGTCACTCATCTCTTATCACCCTATAATCAATTGGCAGTTCCCATTTCACTCAAGAGTAAAAGAAGCATTTGTGTTGTTCCAAGTAAGTAGTCCTCCAACAGTGGGTCAGTCGGAGGTTCCCTTTGAGGGTTTTGCAATCCCCTGTAGACATCGTGCTCAACCTGCCTCGCATTCTTCCAGATGTTGCTTGTTCATTTCCTCCATACATTGTAAGTGTCATGTGGTTCTATTCGAAACCATTTTATCTGCATTTACTTTGAGTAAAACTGGTGTGTTCATCACTTCATCAACGTCTGCCTGATTCTTAATCATGGATAGAATAGTACATAGTTGTCAATCCCGGATAGCGGTGCGTAGCGGCCGACCCCAAAAGTGGGATAGCGTATAGCGGTATGACAAATAGCGGTCACCGATATTTTGATTATTTTTTGGACAAATTACATGAATAATACTATAAAGTATAAACAAATTTATATATTTCTCAACAAAAAAAAATGTTTAATATAAAATTAAATATAAAAGACAGAGGAACAAATAAAAAAGTCATAAAACAAGAAAAACCATAAGATAGAAGATAGAATAGTGTGTTTCGCGGCACAAGTGACGAGAACAAAAGTTGAAAAATATTAGGGTTTACGAAATCCTCAAAATGCCCCGAAAAAGGTTTTAAAAATAGGGTCAATTTGGAAATTTCGGACTAAAATCAAATAGCGGCTGCTATTTGATTTCGCGCCGCTACGACGATTACCATAGCGGTTCGTCGCCGCTACGATACGCGCGGCTGCTATTGACTACTATGGGATAGTAGGGTTCCATGATTTGGTACATGGGTACGTACATCAGGTGCTGAACTAGTTTTACACTGATGTTGATGGGCAAGTGTTGTTTGAAATGGGGTTTTTGTTTTGAGGGGAGTGGAGGTTTGAGGAAAAGTTGGATTTGAAAGAGAGGATGGAGAAAGAGAGGTTGTTTATGGTGATGAAAGAGTGACGGGTTGAGCACGTTAATTGGAAAGATGGGTGGTCAGTGGTCACAACCTGGTGAAGTGGGGAGTGAGAAAGGTGGGGTGGATGGGAATGTAGGTCAAGGGTGTGTTTTTGCTGTGTTTGGGTTGTTAGTGGAAGAGCATGTAGGTGTGGATACGAAGGTGGGAGGAATGGTTAAGGGAAAGGGGTTGGGGTGTGGAGACATTAATGGGAAGTGATTATGGTTAGATTAAGGGTAATAAGTCCTTTTGTGATATGCCAAAATGGATCAAGGGGCTAGACTAATGCAAATCTTACGACGTTTAGTTAATTTTTGTAATTTTTTAATCAAGAGAAATATCATCAATTATCTTTTGATTGTCAATACTAGTGCGGTTTGATCAGGCCCCTATAGCAACCAGTCACGAGTCCCATCACTGACTTATATGTATAGAAATTCACCATTTGGATTTCGAACATGCAACCCTTAAATGTATTTTCGATCTTCAAAGAGATTATTCTCTGTAGTTGCACTTGGAGGACACCATGAGAAACTTAAGAAGAAGGGTAAGGGTTCACCAAGGGGAAGACGAGAAAAGGAGGCCAAGAGAACAAAGAGAGATTGAGAAGATTGAAGTCAAGGTATTATCTCATTATGAGTGATTATGGAATATTTTGGTCTAGCTATTACCTTTTGGTTGAATAACAGTAAACTCAGGACCTGTAAAAATTTACATAATTTAATTTTCAGTAAAAAAAATATATATACACATAACTTTTATCCTTTATGTTATAATTAGTTTTATGGATCTGATCACATAGATCTGTATATGATGACCACTTAGACTTATTTTGAACCCAATTTTTTTGATATTTCTCCTAATTTGATAGTGTTTGTTTGTTCAATAAAAGACGTGCCAATCTTACTAATTTATTGATGCATTTACAGGTTGGGAATTTTATGCACTTTATAAGTCGATTTATAGCGGGCTTTATCATCGCTTTTTTCATGGTTTAGCATATCAGTGACACTAGCTATTGTTCTTTTGATTACTATTGCTGGAGGCCTTTATGCATATGTGAATTTTGGGCTTATTGCAAATGTTGGTAAATCATATCTGAGGGCGGGTGAAATCACTCAGCAGGTGAGATCATATTTTTGTTACACAACTTACATTTGAAAATTAAATTGATAAAGACTTGAGTATATTTTTGATTCAATGTAGAAACCTATTTTTCCATTTTAAACCCTATACTTCTATCTATTTTTTAGTTCTTATACTGTATATTTCCTTTGATTTGTTTCTATGATATTTGGAACACGAAAAAAAAAAAAAACAGAATGTAATCACAATGGCTAGCTTGTATTTTTTGTTTATGGTTGAAGTTTGTTTATGCACGACCTATCACTAAATTTAACTAATATTATACTCTTGTGGAGATATAAGGTGATAGGAAATGTGAGAACTGTACAAGCAATTGGAGAACAGTGAGCAATGATATCATACAAAGTGGCTCTGAGGAACACATAAGAATGGTCGAAAAGCATGTTTAGCAAAGGGTCTAAGACTAGGATCTATGCACTGTGTCCCTTTTCTCTCCAGGGCTCTCCTTGTTTGGTTCACTGTCATTATTGTTCACAAGAACGTTGCCAATGGTGGAGTGGCTCTCACTACCATGCTCAATGTAGTTATCTCCGGTCTGTAAGCCTCTGTTTTCATTGTTTTGAAATTGATACTGGACAAATAATACTGTTAATTGCATGACACAATTTTTTTTTTTTTTTAGTAATTTCTTGATATAATGATATGATTATATGAAACTAGTTTAGAGAAACTTTTCCACAATCACTTGTAGAAGAAGTTTGAATTATCTTTGAACGAATGCATGTTTTAAAATTTGTACTGGAGATCAAACAGGTACTTAGGGTTTCAATTGATTCAGTTGGTTCAACTATGATTGAACTAGATAAAAAATATAAAAATTAAAATAAAAAACTAAAAAAAAATGCAACAAGAACTTATTAAACCACAACTGAGATCAAACCAACTGGCGATTGAACTAGCTGTTTCGGTTTGGTTTTCAAAACATTGCTATAAACCTTTTAAAAAACTGCTACGTGTATGTATAAATTAAAACAAATAACTTAGATTGGCCTCTGGTGTGCAAACCTCAACTTTTAGAAGTTTTATAACACAAGTGGAATCAAGGCATACAACATGCAGTACTTGTAGCTCAGAAAAGCTTAGATTCAGATACCATTTCAGTGGTTTATTTATTTATTATATAGTTGAAATGACCTAGTAATAAAGAAAACACCAAGTTGTTCTCATATTGCTTTTCATACACAGCAAGGAAAACCACACAGCCCACTAAAACGGTGTACTTCTTTTTGGAAAAATAGATTATATACCATGTCGTACAAGACGACCTTTTAATGCTATTTGTTTAAACAAGCTGACTATACACATGATGAAGTAAGGATTTGGACTCATTGCAGTTTGACTACTGCAAGCAGTAAGCATACTTGGACCGTCCGATTTTGATTGTACGGTTCAAATGTGGCTGGTTGTAGTGTGGTTAGAGGATTGTGACCGTAGACAACCTTTGATCATTGAATGTATGAGGCACTATCACTATAATATTTGAACGGATAGTCATTTTGGTCATTGAATTTGTTTTTAGATAGTCAGTTTAGTCTTTAAATGGCCGATTCAAAAAAAAAAAAGTTTAGTCTTTAAATGTGTCTTTTGTCTGCCAATTTAGTCTGAAATTCTTATAAAATAGACACTAAGGTTTGTCTAGTACATTTAGGGGCTATAGTGACAACAACTTTTACATCGAGGATCAAAATAATTGTCTGTTCATATTTGATTTGATTTTTTTTTTTTTTTATATTAAGAGGAGGGCAAATGGGCCAAATGTTATTTCTTGTTTAAAGAATAGATAATAGAAAGCTACTTCATAATTGTTTGTTCACCCAATGGTTTTTAAATGTTTTTTATGTACTACTTATAATAATTTAAACATGTGGGCATAAAATTATTCAAAATTATATGTTGACTTATTAGAACTAAAACTGCATGTGCAGAATATTTTTTTAAGGAATACAAACATATTTACAACCCCAAGCCACTGAAAACCTTAACATGTTTCATTGACATTGACATCTTAAGAAGAAAAGAGGATGTCGAGAGTGGCAAACTTCCTACCTAGCTACTAGAACAACATTAACAAATGCCTATATCTCTATTTTTATCTTGTATAGGACGAGAGGGACGTATTACTTACAGGTTTACAACCATGCATGTTATGACTTCATACATTGTTTTAATTCATTAAACCAACTAACCAAGTCAATCAATTATAAACAATGTAGGAAGAACAAGAGCCATGTATGCTTATTTATTACCAATATCAGCAGGCGAATTTTTCATGCCAAAGAGTTGCTGCTTCAAACATGAACCCAACCAATCTTCATAAACTGAAAGTTGCAGCTGAAGAGGGTAGGATAGACTTCCTCTATGAAGTAATTGAGGTTGATCCATCTATTTTAGAGAATATAGATTCAATACAGTTTGTCGAAACCCCTTTACACATCGCTGCATTTAAGGGGCATCTCCGGTTTGCCCTTGAAATTATGAATTTGAAACCTTCGTTTGCTTTGAAGCTTAATCCGCAAGGATTCAGCCCAATTCACGTAGCTATTCAACAAAACCATAAGAGAATGGTGTTTTCTTTTGTGGGCATGAACAATAACCTTGTACGAGTCAAAGGAAGGGAAGGGTGGACTCCTCTTCATTTTGTAAGTCATAATGAAGAAGTTGACCTTTTAGCTAAGTTCCTCGTTGCTTGTCCTGATTCTATTGAAGACGTGACTGTGAGGAGTGAGACTGCTCTGCATATTGCTTTGAAAAATAACAAATTCAGGGCTCTTGATCTTCTTGTTTGTTTTCTTAAGAAAAATATGAAGAGAGGTGCTAGAAAGTTAGAATATAAAATACTAAATCGGAAGGATGAGGATGACAACACTATTTTGCACATTTCAGCGCTATGTAACGAGCCAAAGGTAACCTTCAATTCACTTAGTTGTATAGATGTATTTTTGTTTTCCTCTAAATCTAAAAAATACATCTGGTCACATTTATAAGCAAAACATAACTTTTTAGGTTTATTAAATAATTAATGTATCTGGTCTATAAATGTGACTAAATACATTAAGAGTCTTGTTAACGAGGGGCACTCTTTAAGCATTCTAAATTAAGCAATTTTTCTTTAAAAATGTCAAAGTTTTAAATTTCCGATGCACTTTATTGCACAAACTTTCATAAACAGTTGTCATTTAAAGTTCTTAATCAATGCCTTGCGAGCATCGGTTAACATTTCTCACACATTAATTATTTCATAAACCTAAATAATTGTGTTTTGCTTATAAATGTGACAGGAGGATGCATATAGACTGTGATCTTAAATATCAACAATGATATTTTGAACTCATCAATTTTTCCTACACTCGTTTAATATCTTATTTTCTCTATATCACTCTCTTTTTGGAAAATGATAGATTGACAACTTCATTGTGTACACACTTTGTACCACTGCTGATATGGCTGGGGTATTTTAGTAATTTCACAGCATACCATCACCCCTCTCATCTCTTCTCTTGAACAAGATCTCTCTCTTCTCTCAAATCGTCCACGACCACCGCCCTCGTCTTCTTCCCCTCTTTCTCCCTCTTGTTCTGTCTCCATCACTATCCATCAACTTTCTTCCTCTCTCTCTTAGATTCACTTCTCTCTCTCTCACCGACCCTCGTCGTCGTCACCACCACCACCCTCTCCTCCAGATCTCATAACCACCGTCGTCGAATTCCGACCTCAGCCCAGATCTCCCCATCGCCTCAGACTCACCACACGCCCCTCCATCCACCACGACCAACACCACCGTCGAGCGTTGTCACAGAACTCAAAGTCAGAGATAAGAGAGAGCGTCGTCGTAGATATGGGTGGGGAGGACGAAAGAGAACAGGGATAGGAGAGAGATGACAACTGTGAGGGTGGAGGTCGCCGTCGCTGGTGGAGGAGAGGGAACAACGAGAAAGAGACAAGGCAGAGGAGATAGAAAGTGAGAAGTGTGTTTTGTTATTTGGATGAGTTTCACTGTTTTTGTCACATGTCACAATTATGTGTGGGAGTTAAATGGTGTATGCCACCTAAGATGGTCCATGTATAAGGGCTACTCTTTCTATCACATCATTAAACTATTACATCTAACATCACTCTATTTTTCTCTTCTTTTTTTTTTTCTCTTAGAGTCTTAGTTTAAAGGTGTGTACACACCCACATAGGGTGTACACAACATTTTCCTTTAAATATATCATGTTTCTTAATTGTTAATTTATAAGTGTATGACTAATTAATTTGTAATAAGTATGTAAAAACGGTTCATTTGTTTTTTTTTTTTTGAATAAAAAACTGTTCATTTGTTAACTTTTGTCGGCAGAAGCTACAACATAGTTAAGGAAAATAATTCTTAGACATCCGATCTACCATTAGAAAGAGTAAGAAATAAATAGAGTAACGTGATATAAGCTATAAGTTGATGATATGATAGGAAAAGACTATCGGTGAAAGAATTCATTTGACAATAAGAATGGTCTCTAACAACTTTCTTGTTAGCACAGGTGGTTCGAATGTTGACAAAGATGATAAATATCAATACAAAAAATTTGGAGAACAAAACAGCATTGGACATGGCGCTCAATGTAGAGATTAAGAATATATTGAGGAATGCTGGAGCAAAACCTAGCTCACAAGTCACCGATGCTAAAGACTATCAAGGACCCAACTTATATATAAAGTGGCAACTTATATAAATCGCATTAGAAATGATATATTAGAGGAGCAACGCAACACTTGGATGATAGTTGCGACTCTTGTTGCAACAACAACCTATCAATCAGCATTGACTCCCGTTGGTGGAGTTTATCAGGTTAATGCTAGTGACAATAATCTCAACCTTACTTCCTCCAACTCTACAATTTCTACCCCTAGAAATGCTGGGAAATCGATATTGTCAGGAAATGATTTCTTAGCATTTTTATTTTTTAATATGGTTTCCTTTTTGGTGTCAACTATGGTAGTGACTATATTTCTAATCCCAACTGGGTCTGGGTCAAATGGGATAATAGGTGGTCTAGTGGCAGGTCCAGTGGGTTCATTATTTATCCTTGGTTACCTCTTTTCTATGTTGAGGATATCCCCTACACATACCAATTCTATGATTATTAACATAGTTGCATATTCAATTGGGTCTGTTGCAAATATTTTTCTCATTTTCATAGTGTATTCTATACTTCATGAAGGCATTGCTCGGAAATTGCGAAGATCATAGTTGAACCATTGCTTCAATAAGATAAACACCAATTAAGGCTGTGGGTAGGAGATAGATGGTACGGTCGCAAATCAACGTTGGCCAAATTCACAAACAACAATATCTCGACGTTAATTTGCAATTGTCATTGTTATCATTGTTTTAGTTTGATGTTAGAAAATTGCGAGTCAATGTATAAAATATTTCTGAATATCTGTATTTAATTGAATGTATGTGTATTGAATGTTGTTTGGAAGAAAATTGATTACTCAACATGATATGTGACGGTCCTTTGTAAGGATTAACTAGTATAGTGACCCGTGCTTGACCCGTGCCAAGCACGGGAAATAAAAAACTTTTTTGATCAAATGTATAGATTTTATATTATGTTATCTTAAAGTTATAAGTGGTTATATTTTAAATTTGATATGGAAAAAAATATCGTCTTAATTTTGTTAATTTTGTATATATTTTGAAATATCTAAACATTGCACATAACGATTAAAGTATTTAGGCTCTGTTTGGTAAGACCATGAAAAGAGCTTATAGCTTATAGCGGATAGCTTATAAGCTCGTCTGACTGTTTGGTAACATTTTTTACAACGAGCTTATAACTTATTTCACGAATTTCCACGAGCTTATAAGCTATTTTTCAGAAGCTATTCCAAGTAGCGTTTGAGCTTATAGCTTATAGCTTATCATCTTTTATTCCATTTTTACCCTTATTAGTTTAACTAAATTTCATTTTTTGCCCTTTAACATTCATTATATTATAAATTAAAATACATATGGTTTAAACATGCATATATGAATGATTCTTTTTTTAATGAAAGATATTTTTTTCCAGTTACGTTTACGCTACTTTTGTTTTTACAATTGTTATGTTTTTTTTGGTAACTATTTCAATATTTACTATCGCTATATTGTTACGGCATAGCATTATTTTTACGCTTTACTTTTTTTTTTTTTTTGGGTACAAACTACTTTTTATTTTAAAGAAGGTACAAACTACTGTTACATTTAAAATATGTAATTTTGTTTTTGAAGCGATGTAATTTTATTTATTGTTAATATATTTTTAACACTTTATATGTAATTTTTCTAGACAAATGAAAATAAATATAAATTAATATTTAGGGATTAAAAATTAATTTAATAATAATATTAAATTAATAAATTTAAATTATTAAATTTTAAGTACTTAGTTGATATAAACTTTATTATGAATTAAAAATGTCCTTTTATGTCATTTTACATTTATCAGCTAGTTGAACGCTAATTTTACCAAACACTTCAAATAGCTTATCAGCTATAAGCTATCAGCTATCAGCTATAAGTCATCAGCTATAAGTCATCAGCTATAAGCTATCAGCTAGCTTATCAGTCATCCGCTATTTTTACCAAACAGAGCCTTATATTTATACTTATACTAATTATTTGTAGTATAAGATGTACTCATTGTTAAACTTATCATATGTAATATTTTTGCAAAAATACGCCGACGTACTGTATATTATTATTTGTTGACATAATGTATTTTATTAATCATAAAAACTAAACTAAAATTTTTGTATTTTTTATATATAATAGTCAGTGTCAGATGTATACACCTAGACTGTGAATGCAAACGTTAATTTTTTTGCGGGTGTGTATAAATATAGTTTGGGGTACAGAAATGCCGATTGTTATTTGTTTTTATTTTTTACAAAACCAATGGTCTAATGTAAATATTGTATTTTAGGGTAAGAACGATGTAAAAAAAAAAGTTTCGCGTATTGTTATACCTGAAAAGTGCATCAATTAAAAGTCAATGGCAGGAGGACCTGCTTATATAGAAATTGCATGTCATGTAATGACCAGTACGCCTTACAAAGAAATTAAAAAAAAAACGACTTCCAAACAATACACAACTTTAGTTTTCTAAATTATAGCAACAACAAATTCTAAAACATAACCAACGATCATTCTTTTTGAAGAACTTCACGATACACAACATTTGTGGTCTCCTTCCAAACATTATTATCTTCATCCAAGATGAGCAGCTTCAAACATTTTCTAGAAGTAACTTGAGAGACAGCGACATAGAGTTGTCCATGTGTGAACACGGGCTTAGGAAGATAAACTTCCACTCGAGATAAAGATTGACCCTGACTTTTATTTATTGTCATTGCAAAACAATGCGTCAATGGAAATTGCTTGCGCCTAAATTTGAAGGGTAGTCCTGGATCACTCGGAATAAGATTCATCCTAGGAATGAATACCCTGGTACCTGCCCTTTTCCTGTAATTACGGTAGCAGCTATCGTGCTCTTCCCTAGATGTGTAACTGTCAGCCTCGTACCATTACACAGTCCATTGGCCTGATCGATGTTTCTCATCAGCATAACTGGACATCCCACCCTTAGTTTCAACCGGTGATTTGGAATTCCAGAGCTCTTAATACCATTAAGAAATACCATTGTGAACCAATCGCTTTGGACATCAGAATTTTCACCCGATCGACAAACAGAATTAGAGCTTAAATACTCTTTCTCTTCACCTGGAATCAGTGACATCATATATTCGTTAACATGCTCAACTGAACCAAGCGTTGGTGCGAGTATTCCCCTTTCTTGGAAAAATAGCGGGTCACCAAGGTTATCATTCAAATCGGGATACACAAAGTCTACAAGTGACATCAACAGATTTGTTGTGTCCGATATGAGCAAATCTTCAGGAATTTCTACCTTCATTTCACCATTCTCATCCGAAGCGTCGTTGTCGTCTCCAATTGATAGTATCCACTTGCCAAAATTAGCAATTTCTTCCTGCTCTACAGGTACCGAAGATGCACCCAATCTCATATTAAGAGTAAGCCTCAACACATTACAATAAGCCCATATCTTTGATGAATTGATTGGGGCATCAACAATATCCTGCCTCGTTCCTTTTTGGACAACAGGCAATATTTTCCTGAAATCACCACCTAAAACTAATGTCATTCCACCAAAAGGTCTAAAATCGTTTAGGGGATCATTCTTGGACATGATATCACGCATTGATCGGTCAACTACCTCAAAACACCATTGGTGCATCATTGTAGCCTCATCCCAAATTATCAATTTTGCAGCACCACCAGGTCTGCCCTAGGACTATCCTTTTCCATCGTAAGCGATGATGCCTCATTAATCTCAATAGGGAGTGTCAGCATCGAGTGCGCGGTTCTTCCACCTGGTAATAGAAGAGCTGTTATACCGATGGATGCAACATTCAATACAATTAATCCCTTCGTTCTAACAACCGCCGACAATGTTTTCCATATAAAGGTTTTTCCAGTACCACCGTAACCATATAAGAAAAAGAAACCACCGTCGTCAGAACCAACGGACTCCATGATCTTGTCATGCACACATCTTTGTTCATCAGTCAACATCAACAGCATATCAGCGTGTGTCTTTTCCAGTTAATCTTAGTTGTAATTTAGCTCATCAACGATAAGCTTGTTTGTTAAAGTTGGCATGTCTGGTGCGTTTGGCCTGGGCATAGATTTGAAGTCAGTAAGCGACCGTCCGTTTTCCTGAAGTAGCATTTCAATTTCAATCAAACACAGGTTCTTTAAGTCATCGTCTCTGATACACAGATCTGCATATTAAATGTAAAGTCACAAAATTAATATTAACACCTTTGCATGCATATGTGTGCACGTTGAAGAGAAAGAAAAAATATTAGCTTTATATGAGAATCCTTTATATTTAAACATATTAGCCTAAAAAATGTGGAAAATTTTGAATGGTATCGTAGAGTTAGTAACTCTTAGTTTGTTCTTTACTATATCCTAAAAAAAGTTCCTCTTAACTACTTAAACTACTCTAATCAGCATGTACTATATCCTAAAAAACACACCCCTTGAAAACAACCTTGTCATCAAGGTTGAAATGTGATAAATTTCTTAATGTGTAATAGTCTTCAAATGTATCACCCTTATCCCTATTTTTTATTAGTGAAATATTGTTTTTCTTCACATCTTCAACAATAACATGAGTAGTTTCTCTCCACTTCCTTTGCATAAGCTTTTCATTTTGAGAAAAAGAGAGATAACTGATCTCACAACCATTTGAGATAAATTATTTGTCTAAGAAACTTTTATAAAAATATTTGTCTCATCCATGTCATTTGAACCCTGATGCTAAACTCGTCATCCCAGAATTCTAAACAGTATTTGACTTGTGTTGCTTCAAAAACAACAACAAAGGAGTACGCAAAGAAAAGTGTAGTGGAGACAACACTAACAAAGCATATATCAGTGGAGACATGTTTTTACTTTGAAGTTTTATGTTACCTCTTAATGCATTTTAAGTGCAGCTTTTCCTTTTAAAGTTGCATAATGACACGCGATATGTTCTAATTCTCATTAATGACAATTACAACATGTTATGACCTTAAAAAAAACATATCATTATAACCAAGTTGCTTGGGCTCTAGTGGCAAAGAGCTACTTCCAAGGACGTACCCGGGGAATACCGGGATCGATTCCCAGGGGGGACAACGCTTGGCCAGTGTGCATGCCTCTACACATGAGCCGGATTAGTCGCCCACCATTGGTGGGTTAGAAATCGGTGCGAAAGCAAAAAAAAATATCATTATGTCTTGAAACATGCCTATTTTCACTTCTGTCTTTGTCATAAAAACTAAAAATGATAGTAAGAGAATATATGCAATGCAACAGAAAAAATGATATTAAAGTTACGTCTCAATTCTTAATCAAAAAAGCTTCTTTCAGCTTAACTCAAATTAAAAAAATAATCTTATTTGTAAAGGATTTCCCAAGCCATTATTTATTTAACACGAAAATAAATAGATGTAGGAACTGCTACAAAATGATGTCATGAATGCTCACTAATCTAGATAACGTGAAAAATTAATCAATTAAAGAACATAAAATGTGAACAAATTAATCAAGATATACATAGTGGAAAGCAATATATGACAGTTTTGTGGAGTTGACAGTAGGTCATGCATTAACCTTATGATGTTTGCATTATCTGTGGATGTGAAAATACAATCGGCTATATTTTTGAAGCCTATATTTTTTCGCATAATATGAACGTTAAAATACAATCGGCTATTTACAAAAAAAAAATTGATGAAATGACATTAAATTGATTCATATTTATTTTTTCGGGTAAATTTGACAATAATATATTAATTAGCAGCGTGACATGTCTAAATAAAAAAAACACTAAAAAAATCAACGTTAAACAAACATAAAAAAACAACTTACCAATCAAGTAATCCGTATCATATTGGGATTGAAAGATTTCGGGAGGGTCACCGATCACATAGATGCTAGCAGGAACAAACTTATAATCGCACTTTTTTATTTTGGTACCATATTGAAAGTTAATCTTATGAGGGTGTCTC
The DNA here is from genome assembly GCF_051527215.1 of Medicago sativa. Classification (NCBI taxonomy): domain Eukaryota; kingdom Viridiplantae; phylum Streptophyta; class Magnoliopsida; order Fabales; family Fabaceae; genus Medicago; species Medicago sativa. The sequence goes on from NC_140756.1 coordinate 59,970,757, forward strand.
GCTGTCTTATATGATCCCACATTCGAGGCAACACCAAAATTCCATATGGAGAAGACACGGTCCTCGCTCAACTCTTTCTCATACTTGTATATGAGTGTACGTCTAACAGACGCATTGATTCGATCACCTTATCAAATAAAAAAGCAATTTTAATATAGATATTAAAAACATTATACACCATACATATGTGATACAATTAATTTACTTAAAAAAAATGGATCTCATAAAAGATCACGGTTTGGAGAAAAACATTTTATACCATTACATATGTGATATAACTAACTTAAAAAAAAGGATATCATAAACTCTCAGGATTCGGCTCATTAAATTTAAATGCGGATAAAAATATCGTAAAAACAAAAAAAAAACAAATGGATAAATAAATATAAAAGAAAAGTTAATATTAGATTATAAAAAATAAAATGTAAATAAATCAACCATGATTCAACCATCGACACTCCAAGTTTCTTGATGCGAATGGGAGATATCGGAAACGAATTTGATTGGCATCATTTTTATTGATCAAAATCAGAAATAATCTAATATAATTGCGGTTAAAAAAAATAGAAACAAAAAAAAGACTGAAAAAAGAAATAAGACATTAGAACCATTTCTAAGGAGAAAGGAAGTTGGTCCTTTTTTCATATCCCTCACAAACCAAAGGCGAACGACTCGAACCCTGATAGTCCAATTTTCTTTAGAAGGGGATATATCAGAGATCAAGTCAATCTTCGGGGCCATTTCGATTTAATAGAGAGACACAAAAAGTACGCAAAGAAAAAGGGAATTGGATCCTCTCCTTCAAAATTTATCTCCTTCTCTCTTCTTCACTTAATATTAGCCATTAGATGGATATAATAAAAGAAAAAAAAACATAAATAAACAACCTAAAACAGCACACTCTGAAACAAACTGGGCGGGGTTTGTCCTCGTGAGCTTAACTCAGTTGGTATGGACAATGCATAATATATGCAAGATCCGCGGTTCAAACCCAGGCCACCGCCAAAAAATTGGGCGGGGTTTTACTACTCCGGAAGCTTCTTCATCTTCCCTTCTAAAGGTCTGCTCTCTCAATCTAAGAAAATTGCGGCCACCGTATTTTCATTTATATGTTTGCTCACTTCTTCACTCTCTTGTATTATTAAATATATGCATTCAACTAAAACCCTTCAACACTATCTAATTTTATTTGTCCTAAAATATACAAAGAAAATCCAATTAATGCAACCCTGCAGACCAATATTGCAAAGCTTCATAACTGTATCGTATCCTCTCTACAACTATAACAACAACTCAGCTAGTAATTGAGTCACAGTTTGTTAAGTGTGCTAAAAGATCACTTTCTTTTAACAACTCTTTTTTTGGTTGCCCGTTTTTCTGCTGAAGATTACTACGTGATTAAACTCAATTATATGTCAATTTTGCATACCATGTTGGTAAGACAACACCAAGAGGCCAAGCCTACTCAAATATTGATTTGTCAATTCGTGGAGTTTCACATTTTCAGATATTTTCTCTTGAGAAAAAAAACAGCAACCCTCTAATGAAAGTTATGCAGATTTATGAATTTTTTCATATTTAAATATCTACAACTCTTTAGATTTTTTGCGAAAAACTCTTTTTAAATTGTAAATGTTAAATTGTAGAAAAGTTTATCTTCTTTTGATGAACAACTCTTTTTAGATTGTGTTAATATTATCATCTATTTACTACAAATTTTGTTAGAGCAAATTATTCTCACCTCATTTAAGAGAAGCTTGAACCATAGTTCATTCCTCTCTTATGTTAAAAGATACACTCCCTTTCCTTAAAAGAAGTTTGAGTTACATTTCCCTCGTATTATAATACAAAAACATGTCTTGCTCCAAGTCCATATTATAAAAACATTGAATTTTTAATAAGACTTAATTGGGAAAAAGGGAGTTACTCGAGATAGATAAGACCTAAAAGGTTTCACATAACATACCAGCACGCACAAAAATCAAGCAAAAAAAAAAAAGTGGTTTGTAAATGCTTTCAACTAACTCTTAGTGCTATCGCCATCAAGCGAGGCGTTGAAACAATCAAATAATGAGTGATAAAAAAAACAATGAGAGTGATTAAGAGATAGAGCAATTACATGTTTGAAAATTAATCATGGTAGAATAAATTGAACCTAAATGCCGCATATTTTTTAATGAGTAAATCAAAGGTATTTTTTTTTTAACAAATCAAAGATATTTTTCTTGCACTACAGCGGAGATTAATCATCTCGAGATACTAAGATTCATATAAGGGGTTCATCTCCTCTAACAAATGTTTTTAATACGCACCGATGAAGAAAAAAAACCTAAACAAAATGATTAAGGAGTCCAATATATCTACCATTTATGTCACACTATATATGTTGGTTGAACACCTCATTTTAAAGATATAAAAAATCAATTAAATAATTGGGAATTAATTTCTTTGTTTTTGAATCTCACTAAATCAATTTGAATGAAAGTGAATTAATGGGAATTAAATCGCTATTTCCAATAGCACAAATTATGCTGCCTGCAAAGAACTTGGAGAGTTGTCGAGAGTATTAGACATTTGAATCCGAGTTATCCGTTGTCAGTATACTTTGTAAACTACCGTATGATTCTTGATTTTATGATGTTGTAGTAGTTTTAGATGTTTTCTGAGTTGCCTCGCAAAACGACATGTAATTTGGGACAAATGTAATATTTTAAATGTAATATTTCAAATTTCATTGATTATATATAAATTATGTCAATAGTTAGAAATTACATTAATTGTGATATATACATCCAACTGAAAATATCAAATATGCTAGTATATCCGCCAGTATATGCCCGCTAATACAAAGCCCCCTGTTCTTTTTGGATCAGCTCTCCCACTGTTGCAGTTCTTTTTTTGGATAATCTTTTAAGACTAATATATCTATATCATTAAGACAAAAAGAATAAAGTTAAGCTCAATAAGTCCCAATAGAAAATAAATGAAGAAAACAAACTAAAATAAATATTTATATTTCATGAAAAAGTAAATGAATAAATTATAAATCAAAGACGTGCAAAGAATCATGAAGATATAAGAATATAAACGAAAAAAACAGATGGATAAAAAAATATAATAGAAAAGCAGATATAAGAATATAAACAAAAAAAAATGTTAATAAATCAACCATGATTCGACCATCGATACTCCAAGTTTCTTGATGCGAATGGGAGATATCAGAAACGAATTCGATTGGTATCATTTTTAGTGATAAAAAAACAGAAATGATCTAATATAATTGCAAATAAAAAAATTGAAACAAAAAAAGACTAAAAAAATAAGACATAATAGAAAAGAGGATATAAAAATATAAACAAAAAAATTGAGTTAAACAACATTATTGTCCATTAGAATCATTTCTAAGGAGAAAGGAAGTTGGTCTTTTTTCATATCCCTCACAAACCAAAGGCGAACGACTCGAACCCTGAATTTCTAGCTTTCTTTAGAAGGGATATATCAGAGATCAAGTCAATCTTTGGGCCATTTCGATTTAGTAGAGAGATAAGAAAAGGACGCAAAGAGAAAGAAATGAAATAGAAAGAGAAGGAGTTGTGGTGTGAAGAAAGTGTTGGTTAATAGGTCTAATTTATAATAGATTTTAGAGGACAATTATGTAAAACAACCACACTTAACTCGACCAATCAAATTCGAGCTCATGTCTTAGCTATTATATAAGCAAAATATAATAATTTTTTTTCTGGTTTTGATTGAATGATATCAATAGGACTGTAGCCGAAAAAAAATTAATAGATATAAAGTTGCTTTTTTTTTTTGGCTCGGATTGTAAAGAAAGGGGTGTAATAAACCACACAAATTGAAATAAATAAGTCTAAGGTTTATTTTTCCTTAAAAAAAAGTCTAAGGTTTATTTTAGAATGTTTTAATATGATCTTAATGGTGATTAGCAAGGAATATGTTTAAGGATCCGTTTCAATAATATACCATTCAATCCCAATTAATTCCAAAACTTTTTTTTTTCCAGTCAAATAAAAAAAATACACATCACAATGAAATAATATCTTCTCCAATAGCCATGATGCTACCATTTCTACTTTGATTTCATTGCATCGTATTTTTTTCCCAATCAGCCAAAACAAAAAATATATTATAATTGAAATATGATATTATTTTAAACAATCTGGTTAAATTTCATTTTTTTTTAATTTACTTCATAAAAAAACACTCCTTGATATTAGTTATAAAATATATAATAATAAAATTGTCTCTCAATATTATTATTACATTACCATCATGAATAATAAGAATAAAAGTTAGTTTATATCATCAGTTTCTTTACTTCATAAAAAAAATAGATTGGCCAAAACTCAAAGAATTTGATAGGGTATCAATTTTTCAATGTTACAATAATACTTTGTATTAGAAAAATTATTATTAAATTTATATAATATAGATTTTCATGTTATAACTGAAATATCATATTATATAAAACAATCTCGTTAAAATTTCATTTCTTAATATGATAACTAAACACTACATTACACGATTATACAAATAATATAATAATACAATATCATTGGTCTTCCAAAAAAAAAACATTGAATTGTAACATTTCCATAAAAAAAATAACATATAATAACACAATTTAATTGGTCTTCCAAAAAAAAAAAATATTGAATTATAACATTTCCATAAATAAAACATTAGAATAGAAGAAGATTAGAGCGCCACATGTCGCTCTTTGAATGAAACCTTAAAACCTTTAAAAATGGTGACACTTGTCAAGAAAAGAAGAGAAGAGGCCTTGGAATAGGTGGTAAATTTATATTATATAGATTTAACTCTGGTCCATTAAATAAGAAACAAAGACCAACTAATTTCAATAGGAAACTTAATGACAAATGAGAGTAGTTTTGTAAGAAAATAATAATAATAATAATAGTAATAATAATAAATCTTTTTTTTGAAGGAAATAAATCTTTTATATGCTGTATATGAGATTTAATAATTATTCATTAATTGAATTTGAAAAAATTATAAAAGAAATAGAATACAAGTGGACAACAAGCTGCAATATTCACTATTTTTCTGATGATAAAAGCATGACCATAGAAGACATAGCATTGTGATGTATTGCCCTTTGAACTCTTTTTAGAAGGTCAACAACTTATGATGCTAGGAAGCCAAGAATATCAAACCTAAGTAGTATAAAAGCATGTTGACTAATGTTTGGCCACTTTACTTTGAGGGCTGCAAGTCTCACAGTAAAAGCCTCGGTCTCCAATCCCACAAGGGGAAAAATCCCAATAAAATCCACACGTGTATATGTTTAACTCATACGGCCACCCTTACACCAGAACATTTGTTGGTCTGAGTGTCGATATTCTATTTTGTGGGTCAGACAAAAAGTTCAAAAGCGCTTCCTTCTTCACGCATACTCCCGTCAAAGTATATCAAAAAGGGCATAACTAACAAAGTCATACATGTATTTGAAATCGAAAAGCTCCTTACAATGAATTATGTGCTCCCCAGATATATCGAGGCATGCCTTACAATAAACAAAGCACACCTCAGAAATAAAAAAAATAATGAAATCATGATGCAATATATGAGGCTAGTACAATACTAACTGGTGAGGAAAAAGAAAATCACGACGAACCCAAAGAACAAATGAGGCAGTGTTACTTATTTTCATGTGCAAAAGGGACTTCATCATCCCAACTTGGAGTCCATATTAGAAGTCATGAACCCAATGTCAATATTTATATATATGGACAATCCTTTCATTTATTGTTTGACACTTTTAAAATTGGTTGATCACTTTTTAAATTGATTCAACCGATTCAAAAATTATGTCGAACAATAGTTAATTATCATTCGACTTTTGTTTGAGTGCCTAAATATCAATCATTTTGTTTGAGTTAGAACGCTAAGGTTTGTAATCTCAAAAGCATTGTGTTATTGTATATGTCATTGTTTTCACTTTTTTTTTTGTTGTGTACAGTCATTGTTTTCTGTTTTATTTTCATATTTGGTTATTTTGTTGTGTGATATAATAAGATAATGTATTTCGGCTTCTATTTTTCATGTTGGTGTAACAATCCTATTGAATGCGTAGTAGCCCTTGTATTTTATTTAAGGCTTAAATATATATTCCGCCTTTATAGAATTATCAAGTTTCATATTTCATCTCCATAAAAGAAAATTACAGTTTTTAATCCCTATAAACTTATCATGCAATCTGTTTTACGTTAGGAAAAAAAAATCATGCTAAAATTGTGTGGTATCCCTTGTAGAAATAGAGAAGAAGATAGACATATCTCTAAGTCTAACAGATGGATTTACATTATTTTTACGTAAGCAAAAATTTCTCCTAATTTGTCTACTAGTTAATACAAATAGATTTTCTTAGAATGTAAGTAAAAATGCATAAACAAACAAATATAAACCCCAAGCGCAAGCTACCTCAATTGTCTAATTTTATTACTTCTTCGGTAGCTTTCTTTAAATTGAAGCTGAACCAATGTAGCTTTCTCCTTAATCTCTAGAATATGAAGCAACCAGCATCATTTTAGTGAAGGTTTTAGCGTAATTTCCACAAGCAGCACCTCCCACAGGTTTCTTTTTCTTCTCAAATCATTCTAATTAGGGGACTTAATTTGGCCAAATATGTCACTCTGGATATTTTTATGGTTTGGGTTTTTGGGCTAATTTTGGAATTAATTATTTTAAGGCTTAGACGCATTATTTAAAGCTACTCATTTAATAATGCGTTTTATTGAGATTGAATATGTCACTCTGGATATTTTTCATCTTCAAATTCATGTTGTATTGTTAATAGGGCGAAGTTTAAATAATGTCTTTCTAAAGTCTATAATAGTATTTTTAATAAAAACTATCTAATTTTTTGTTTAAATTTTATTTTTCAAAATCTTAGAATACTTAAATTAATGTAATTGATTTCGTTCAACATTTATTTTTAATCGATAATAAAGTTAATCGGTTTAATCTTTTTTTTTTTAAATAATTGGTTTAATCTTCTTTTTTTTTGAAGGAATTGGTTTAATCTTTGTTAAAACAATATTAATTCTTTTTATTTTATAAGTAGCTGAATTTGAGTCATTTTTATCAAGTAAACTTTTTATTTATTTTAGGCCCGAGGCAATTGCCTTGGTGGCCTTAGTTGTCAACCGTGTCATATAAAACATACTCTCTCCGGCCTCAAATGTAAGAAACTTTTCACTTTTTAGATTCATTCAACAAATGATATATGTGGTCTATATTATAAACCGCATACATCATTTATTGAATGAATCTAAAAAGTAAAAAGTTTCTTACATTTGAGACCGGAGGGAGTATTTCATAAAAACAGGGTATTGAAGTATACTAATTAAAATATGAATAATGTTAGGAACATATTCCCTCCGATCTGAATATAATTTTTTTTTTTTTTAAGTTTACCGAGTAATTGATGTATCAGGTCATTGTTATAAGGGGAAAATACACTCACCTCCCCTAAACTCTATGAATATGTTACTAACCTCCCCTTTATTTTCTCACTTGACAAAGACCTCCCCTGACGTTAACAGCAATTTTGGTTCCGTTAAAAACTTGAAAACGTTGATCTCAAATCTTTCCACTCTTTTTTTCTTTCCCTGGAACTCTAGAGTACAAAATTTATACCTGGCTTTTCAGTTTCCTCCAAAGAAATAATACCAACATATCTCTTCCACCATAGAAGAATCACACAACGTATTGGGTATCTTTAATTCTCATCTTCTCTATTCTCTATAGCTGTGTTTTTATTTATTTGTTGTGTTCTTTAACCATCTTTTCCTATTATACGATGATGTTTCCCATCCACTCAATTTTCAAGGTCCAATTATATTGCAAGTTTTTGGATGAAAAAAAATGAGGTGCTGTTCATAATTGGTTCGGTCAAAACAAAAACCAAATAATGGTAATGAATTTTTATGCAATTTGCACACATGGAAATAAGATTCTGCAGGTTTCTTACGGGTGTTTTCATTAATTGAGAGCAGTAAGGGAAGAAAAAAAAAAGTAAAAATTGATAATCTTACAACAATGGTAGAAATATTCCATCGTTTGTAGAGAAAGATGGCCATCATAAAAAAGACAGCACTATTTTAATTTCTAACATAGTATTAACAGTGTTAAATAAGAAGGGATGTACATTTATATTTTAAAAGAACTTACGGGAGGTTAATGTCTATTATAAAATTAGAGGGGATGTTTGTGTCATTAAAAGAGACTTCAAGTAAGGTCAGTGTAATTTCCCCTTGTTATAAACTATGTATATCTATTATTCAATAATTTGATAAAATGATTTTGCTTATATTTGAGACTAAAGGGAGTATTATTTAACACACATTTCAAGACATTCTCTTTTATTTATTAAAATTCATATGAGTCTCAATTTACATGATACCGACATAATTTGGTAGGCTTGTGAATTTGAAACAATAAAAGAGAGTGTGTTACAATGTGTGTTAGAAAATGTGTTGACAAGAGAATAAATCAAAAATATATTTAGAATGACAGTACATGTTTATCAATGATCTTTAGGATCTTTATTATAAGAAGTATATCCTATCATTTTCACGTTAAATTTGGAATTAATAACCCGTCCACACCAACTGCTCATCATGCATGTCATTCCTAGTTTTTACTCTGAGACAACTCATGATATTTTGCTTAATTAATTCCAGTTGCAGAAGCTCTTATTCATAGTGAAGCTTTTTTTCTCTTAATCCAATTATGTCAACACGTGCTTCAAGAGGAAAAAAGGTTCCATTGCTCAAGCTTTTCTCCTTTGCTGACTTCTATGATTATGTCTTGATGGCTGTTGGATCTGTTGGGGCATGCATTCATGGTGCATCTGTTCCTGTTTTCTTTATCTTCTTTGGAAAAATTATTAATGTCGTAGGTTTGGCATACCTTTTTCCTAAAGAAGCTTCCCACCAAGTTGCCAAGGTTTGTATTTTTAAATAAGTTACAAACTTTTATGTGTTGTCCTCTTCCCATGCATTTTCTATTAGGGAACCATGTTAATCTTTTTTACCCACATGCAGTTAAAATTTACTACAAAATTAAGTGGGTGGATAATAGATTAAGTATGATATAATGCAAAAAAGAGTATATTCGGTAAATGTAGCTATATTAGCCTCTAAAAAATTGTAGCTATATTGTATATGTTTTTAAACAGTTGCCTGCGCATAGAGGATGTCGAGTTGACACCAAATCTCGTGAGAGAGTTTTGTCATGCATTACCCTTATATTCGACTCGAGAGATTAATCTCTGCAATTGCACGTAAAGAATAACCGATTGACACAAAAATATTTTTTTGAGCATATAATTAATAAATTGTAACTTTTATCCTATATTTTATAAGAGGCACCACGAATATTAAAAAAAAATATTGGATTGACATGCATTAATTTGTTAGGATATCTTGCTGATGAGTGAAGATAAAAACTATCAACTTCCTTCTCACTCAACTTTTCTAGTAATATAATCAAATAAACCCTGTATATCCTCTTGAAAACATTATATATCAGTTCAATAAACCTAAAAAGATAAAGATTTTTTTATATATATATGATATTAGGAGAAGCGTGTATTATCTCACCATTAAAGAGGGACACAAATGTAGGGCAAAGTGCCCCATTATATATGTGTTTGTGTCTGTTTAGTACATTCATTTATTTATTTAATTATAGAAATAATGTTTGACTAGTCAAACTCATAAACTAAGAGTTTTCTTTAGTCAATCGATGTTGATTTAGTTGGTGAGAAATTGGCTCATATGTTATAAGGGTGTAAATTTAACGTTTGTTGTCGGTATATGATCTCATTCTATGTCTAAGCTGAGCTGTAAAATCGGTTTTGTTCTAATGAGCTCCTAGGACCCAACTCGCCTAATTTTTCTAAATAAATATATAAAAAAAAAGGTTTCTTTGTTTTAATATCATCAAATATTTTATGTAAAGTTGCATAAGTGATTAACAATTGAATGATTCTTTAATTATTTGTATAGAAATATTTTTATTGATATTGAAAATGAAAAGGAAAACATAATCATCGTTTTCAAAATATGAAAATTGAAGAGCACAAATTATACTCTTTTTTAAACTAGTTTAATGGTTAAAAATTCTTTTTTTTAAAGTGGAGAGTTTGGGTATAAGTGGAGATGTCGGGGTTCAAACCCTAGTCATGTTCGGCTTAACAATTTCAACATTTTACCAATTGAGTTAGGACTTGTAGACAATATTGTATAAATTTTATTCTACAAATTTATTTAGATGTTGCCCCCCACTACTTGAAACTTCTGGAACCTTCACCACTAATCATTAATTTTTTTATGCATGCTAATCATTACTTTTAACGTGAACTAATTGAATAATAATGCAATAAAATATAAGTAATATAAAATAAAAATTACTGCTGTAATACTTTGTATAATTTCTCAATTTTTTATTTTCAAAGTTGACATTAATTTATATTTTACAATTTTAGCATGAAATTTTATTTTAAATATGTTTTATTTTAATAATTTATAGTATTAAAAGATGAAATTACCTATATAACAAAATTACATGTAATTTTAAAAAGATATTTTTGTTAATATTGATTCTATCTCTTCCCCCCTCCATGTTTAAAGTTTTTCCACACTTTCACTTTTCTTACCCTTTGTAACTAAATACAATAGATGTCCCAAAACGTCATATATCCTCCATTCATTGAACTTTCTATTTAAGAAGAAAATGAACTTAAGTGATTTGATGAACTTGTAGAAGGTACTTTTTAAGTTTTTACTGTATCGTTCTAATTTTATCGGATGTCCTTGAAGGAACACTTCCTTCTTATCTCCATTACAAATAACTTTACATTATGCTCATTTACGGACATTCCTGTTAAATATTTCATCTTTCGCAATAATCATTTCCATCTTTTTGCCACGTTAGAAGTCTTATGTGTATCAACCATTACCACTTTATATAGGATTCATTCTCAAAATCATGATCTACATGAATTTCACTAAATAAAAGAAAATACATTTGAAAGATTGCGTTAATAGTACTTTTCTTTGTTGTCTCTTCTTCTCTATATGTAAATTTAAACTAATTTTAACGGTATACCTGTTTGTGATTGTGCAGTATGCGTTGGATTTTGTGTATCTAAGTATAGTAATATTGTTCTCGTCATGGGCAGGTATGAATTTATTTATATTATAAGACTTTAAATAGTACTCTTACTCAAGAAAAAATATTTGAATAATATTGATTTAAAAAGTTAGTATATTTTAGTTACCAAAAACGTTGAATCTGGATTTCTGACGGTTAAAGATTCTACGCATTCACACAATTCTCACACCGGTGATCATTTGATCGAGATCACATAGTTTATATTTAAAAAATTCAAAAATAAATAAATTACTATATATTTTACCGTACTGGGTCAATGTTTGATTCCATTCAGAGGTGGCTTGTTGGATGCATACTGGAGAACGTCAAGTAGCAAAGATGAGGATGGCGTATTTAAGATCAATGTTGAATCAAGATATAAGTCTTTTTGATACTGAGGGGTCCACTGGAGAGGCTATTTCTTCTATTACAAGTGACATCATTGTTGTTCAAGAAGCATTATCTGAGAAGGTATATGCATGCATACATACATTTTAATTATGACAAATTCTAGCCTTAGATAACATTTATATACTCTTCCTGAAACAAATGACAATGATCCACATTTTATTATAAGTGCTAATTAAAAGAAGCATTTGTGTTGTTGCAAGTAATCCAGTAAGTGAAACCAAATCTGACCTATAGAACATATGTGACATAGAGACATTATCAAACTATACATAACTTTGATCCTTTATTTCGAACCAAACTTTTCGACATTCCTCCTAATTTGATAGTGTTTGTTTGTTCAATAAAAGACGTGTTGATCTTACTAGTTTAACGATGCATTTACAGGTTGGGAACTTTATGCACTTTATAAGCCGATTTATAGCGGGCTTTATCATCGGTTTTTTAAGAGTTTGGCAGATCAGTTTAGTGACACTTGCTATTGTTCCTTTGATTGCTATTGCTGGAGGTCTTTATGCATATGTGACTTTTGGCCTTATTGCAAAAGTTCGTAAATCATATCTGAGGGCGGGTGAAATTGCTCAGGAGGTAAGATCATATCATATTTTTATCACACAACTCACATTTGATAATGAATACGAGACTAAAATATATTCAAGTAAAAATATTGAGTATCTTATGCTACTTTATACACAATCAAAGAGAATGTTATCATTATAGCTCGTTTGTATTTTTTATTTTTGGCTAAAGTTTTGTTTATGCACGACCTATTACTAAGTTTTTATAAAATTATACTCTTGGTGGATATACAAGGTGATAGGAAATGTGAGAACTGTGCAAGCATTTGGAGGAGAACAAAGAGCAGTGATATCATACAAAGTGGCTCTGAGGAACACATATAAGAATGGTCGAAAAGCCGGTTTAGCCAAGGGTCTAGGACTAGGCTCTATGCATTGTGTCCTTTTTCTATCATGGGCTTTGCTTGTTTGGTTCACCAGTATTATTGTTCACAAGAACATCGCCAATGGTGGAAAGGCTTTCGCCACCATGCTCAATGTGGTTATCTCTGGCCTGTAAGCCTTTGTTTTCACTGTTTTGAGTGGATATTGTTTATACAGTGTAACATTTCAGTTGGTTACTAAAGCGTTAAAGTTGCACCGTTTTTCTTTGCTTACGTATCATTTTTCTAAATTATGATGAATGATCTTGCTTCTCACTTCTCAGGTCACTTGGGCAGGCAGCACCAGACATTTCTGCATTTATCAGAGCAAAGACAGCAGCTTATCCCATTTTTGAGATGATAGAGAGGGACATAGTTAACAAAAATAGCTCAAAAGATGATCGAAAGTTAAAAAAAATAGACGGTCACATACAATTTGTTAATGTTTGTTTCAGTTACCCATCTCGCCCTGATGTTGTTATTTTCAACAATTTTTGTCTTGAGATTCCTTCAGGTAAAGTTTTGGCCCTTGTAGGAGGGAGCGGTTCAGGAAAAAGCACAATTATATCATTAATTGAGCGTTTCTATGAACCGATTTCGGGTCAAATTCTGTTAGATCGGAATGATATAAGGGAACTTGATCTAAAATGGCTTAGACATCAAATTGGACTAGTTAATCAAGAGCCTGCACTTTTTGCTACAAGCATAAGGGAGAACATATTGTATGGTAAAAATGACGCCACTCCTGAAGAACTAAACCGCGCTTTGGAACTTTCTGATGCTCTTTCTTTCATCAATAATCTTCCTGATGGATTAGATACTCAGGTAATAATGCATCAATATTCAATAACATTTTAAAAATAGTGTGGTTGAGATTGTGGAAGAGACGTAACTGTCTTTGATATCTCGTGATCATAACATGATCATAATTACGACTATATCAGTCATATCTGACCATAGTTTTACACAATATTGGAGGTCCCAACATGACTGTTATTTAAAACCTTGATCATGTATGAATTTCCACATTTCCATCATTTTTTTTCTTGTTCCTTGTCTATAAAAAAAAAAAATTTGACCCTGAAAACTAGAGGTAACCAAGGAAAATATTTTTAGACTAGAGTTAAATTATGTTATTCGTCCTTGTAAAATTCCTAAATTTTGCTTTTAGACCGTCGCTTCTTTGGATTGAGATTTGAGAGTTTATAACATGAATTATCTATGCATATTTTAAATAAATCTAAAATCATTTGATATGTCGTTAAGGTGCGTCAATGTTACTGAATTAAGCTCTTATATTAAATAACATTAATCTTTATACATCTCAATGTCATACATATCAAACAATTTCATATATATCTAAAAATTTCCAGAGACAATTTATATGATACAATCTTTCGAAACAACTGAGTATATATCCTTTCAAGTGTTAGTGGCATCGGTAGAACTTATCAAAGACCTCAATGGATCTACCTCTTAGAAAGAGAAATTCTGATTTTATCTAGCTCCCTAGTGACATCCTTGATACTCATTCTTTCTTTTGGAGACTCTGATGTACAAGCAAGTCCAATATATGAGAGTTTTAGCAAGCACTGCTTCACGTCATTAGGATGCAAGTGACGTGATTCTCTTGGGAGTAGGGTTGAATCCACTCTCTCTAAAAGTTTATCTGGCAAGGAAACCTTGACAAACCAATGGAGATTCATACCATTTGTGAACATTTTATCTGTAGGTTTCCTTCCAGTTAGTATTTCCAGCACAAGGATTCCAAAGCTATACACATCACCTAGTGTTGATACTTGACATCCCATTCCATATTCTGAAAATTATGTATTTAATACTTTTTGCTTTTATGGAATACATATAGAATTTACAAACATTTTAGAACCAAATTATATAGATTCAAATGGTACCTGGAGGAGCATATCCAATAGTTCCCTTGATTCCAATTGTGCTAGTCTGTAGATCGGAGATGCCATTGATGGCACCGACAAGTTTTGCAAGTCCAAAATCACTAACACGAGCAACCATGTCATTGTCAAGAAGAATGTTGTTTGGTTTTAAATCACAATGGATGATTGGCTGCTCAGATTCACAGTGAAGATAGTGTATTGCAGAAGCAACATCTATGATAATATTTAGTCTCTGGAGAAGGTTCAAACTTGGTTGATCATCAATTTCTGATTCGTGAGGATACAACCATTTCTCTAAGCTTCCGTTTTGCATGTACTCAAAAACCAATGCTTTGATTTCATTACCATTGAAATCCATGCTTGAGCAACATGTCAGAATCTTAACTAGGTTCCTGTGACGGATACATTTGAGCGCATTACACTCAGCAAGGAAACTCGCATGAGCTCCTTTGATTTGAAGGTTCAAGACCTTTATAGCAACAACTCTTCCTTCTGATTCAAGAATTCCTTTATATACAAATCCAAAACCACCAAATCCTATCAAGTTGTTTGAAGAGAATCCATTTGTTGCTTGGTGGAGCATCTGGTATGAAACCTTTGGAAGATGATCCATTGTTGATGCCAAAGTGGAAGTTGTCAAGTTTGGTTTTTTCATCCAAAAGACTGAAAGTGAGAATGAAAAAACTAGAAAAAAGAAAACCGTACTAATTGTTATTACTATTGTCTTCCAGGCCTGATCTGTTGTTTGTGTCTTATCTATGGCAGCGCATGGTGGTAGATGTAGCTCTGTGATACCCCCACAAAGGTCACTGTTGTTTTTCAATGATATTGCACTTACATTTCTAAAGACACCCTTTGTTGGCACTTTACCATCCAACCTATTAAAAGAAATATTCAAGTATTGTAGAAAAGGGATACTCTCTAAATCTAGTGGAAATGATCCAGACAAGTTGTTTCGTGATAAATCTAAATACTGAAGGCCTTTCAATGATGCCAAAGAAGAAGGCATGGCTCCCTGGAAGGAGTTACCTTGTAGGTTAAGGTATTCCAAGCTTATGCACTTCCCAATTTCTTCCGGAATTTCACCTGAAAGAACGTTTTCAGAAGCATCCAACTTATCAATGCTTTTCAGCTTACCGATTTCAGAGGGCAGGCTTCCTTTAAATGAGTTGTGGGATAAGTTGAGTAACAATGACAAAGAAGGAAGACCAAAGAGTTCAAAAGGAATAGTTCCAATAAGATGGTTCTTTGAAAGGTCCAGGTACTGCAACATTTGGCAATTCCCAATACTAGGAGGAATGCTTCCTTCTAGCATGTTATTTGACAAATCAAGTTGAAACAACTTACTAAGGTTGCCAAGAGATGATGGAATTTCTGCTGAAAGTTTGTTTACATTCAGCGTCAATGATTGTATCTTTTGAAGTTTTCCAAAAGAAGCTGGAATCGAGCCTGTCAAAAGGTTGAACTTCATGTTGATGCCAATCAAGTTGATGAGATTTCCTAGCCCTGCAGAAACAGTCCCTGTAATCTTATTGTGACTAATATCAAACTGGTTTAGTTGACTAGATAAGTTGGCTACAGAGTTAGGTAAAGAACCACCAAAGTTGTTCCGATTTAAATGCAACACTCGTAAGTTTGTGCAGTTTGTCAAAGATGTCAAGAAATCCAAGTCATGAGATGAATTATTACCAAGATGATTGTTTCCCATAGCAACTGACCATACATCTTTTAGATATCCTATTCCAGTGGGAACTGGTCCGACAATGTTATTATAAGGGATGTTACATAACAACAAACGGGATGCATTGGATATAGAAGATGGGATAGGACCCGAGATCTTATTCATACCAACGCCAAATACTTGGAGATTAGGGAGTGTGAGGAACATGTTTGAAGGTAGTGAGCCATTAAATTGGTTGATTCCAGCTGAGAATAAAGTGAGATATGACATGTTATAGAGTTTAGAAGGAAGCATACCAGATAGTTTGTTGGTTGTAATAGAGATACGAGTCAAACTTTTAAGATTGCCTATCTCTTCAGGCACCTTTCCCTCTAAGTTGTTGAATCCCAAAATGAGAATACTAAGTGATGAAAGATTTCCTATAAATGAAGGGATTTCTCCTGTCAAATTGTTCATACCAATAGATAGCACTTCTAGCTTAGTTAGAAAGCCAAGCTCTAAAGGTATTTTTCCAACAAGTTTGTTTCCTGTTAGGCTCAAGCTCTTCAGTTCAGAACAATTAGACAAGATGGCGGGAATTTGACCTTGAAGTGTGTTATTGGTAAGATACAGGTCTTCTAGCCAGAACAACCGACCTAATTCTTGTGGGATTTCACCGTAGAAGCTGTTGTTTTGAAGGTTGACATACCTCAGAAATGTGAGGTTGCCAATCTCAGGTGGTATAATCCCTTTTAAACCATACCCTTGCAGGTTCAAGGCAATCACCCTTTGATGCCTTGGGCTGTGATGCCTTGGGCTGCAAGTGATTCCATGCCAGTAGCAAAAATTAGTTGAACTATTCCAGTAGGTCAAGATATGAAAAGGATCAACTACTGCTTCTTTGAAACTTAGCAATGATAATTGGTCTGTGTCATTTCCTAAGGCAATAACAGTATTCTTAGGTTGCAAAAATATGAGAAGGAAAACATGTAGGCATGTGGAATGGATTGCACTGAAGAAAGATGGAGAGAGAATCATTTTGATTGTTTTTGAAGAATCTAAATCAAATGAAAATTTGAGACATTCAAACTCTTCTATAGATATATGGTGCTATTATTTGGTTCATATATATAATATTCATTCATCTTTTGTTGACTTTAAAATTCAATTATTGCCTCTTAACCAAAAATATTTATTAGGAAATGGTGTTGAAAAAGAGTGTGGTGCTGATGTTTTGATTGATAATTTTCTATGAAGCTGTTCCTGTCAAGAGCTTTCTGGAAGTGGACTTTGCTATATAAATATCCCATTTTTTATAGTTAGAATTATTCTTCTATTATGAATGAAATTCCATACTGGTTTGACACCAAATTTTATCTTTTATTTTGTTTAAGGGATATTTTTTGCTCACTACTTTTCACCAGGTGAATATGCAAAAATCGGATGATAATACCTCTTAATTCAGTTTTCATCAAAATCAATTTAAAACAACTATGATTTAAAATTGTGCTTTTGTTTCACATGTTGATACTAAATTCTTTTGTAGGTTGGTGAGAGAGGAATACAATTATCTGGGGGACAAAAGCAGCGAATTGCAATATCTCGTGCTATAGTTAAAAATCCATCAATCCTTTTATTAGATGAAGCAACCAGTGCTTTGGATGCAGAGTCTGAGAAAAGTGTACAAGAAGCTCTTGATCATGTCATGATTGGTAGAACAACTGTGATAGTTGCACACAGACTTTCTACAATTAGGAATGCAGATATGATAGCTGTTGTTGAAGGAGGGAGCATTGTGGAAACTGGAATTCATGAGGAGCTCATTTCCAATCCAAATAGTTTATATTCATCTCTTGTTCAAGGCCAACCTTCTCCGGATCGTAGCTTGGGACAGTCATCAAGGTGCTTCATTCTCATCCACGATTGTAATTAACATAATTGACGTTAACGTCCTAAGACAAAGGTGTGGTTGCATCAAGACTATGGTCGATGTGACCTAAATGGTAGTTACATACATTTTTTTAAAGCTCTGACTAAAATTACTTCACCTCATCAAGATATTGCAATAAGTGATTATGCTATAAGTGCTTAATTAAGTTTCTTATCCATAGTCAAAATTCAGAAAACTCCAAAACTCCATTTAAGACATTGTTATTGAAAAATTTGATGTTTATTCATTTAAAACCAGTGCATATTTGAGTGATTAACATAAACTATGAGACAGTAATTCAAGCTTAAAGCCATGATGGAAATAGAGAATTATGGGAATTCACACAAAATTCTTCCTATCACACTAATGTATATATATGTTTTTAATTGTAGCATAAAGAACTCAGCAGAAATATCCCAAACAGCAACTATTGGTGGTAGTTTTCATTCAGATAGAAGCTCTATTGGTCATGCACTTGCTGATGAACCAAGAAGTGTTGAAAAGCCAAGGCATGTTTCATTACTAAGATTATATTCAATGATTGGTCCTTATTGGCATTATGGAGTTTTTGGAACCTTAGCTGCTTTTACTACTGGTGCTCTTATGCCGCTTTTTGCTCTTGGAATATCGCATGCTCTTGTATCATATTATATGGATTGGGATAGCACACGCCACGAAGTGAAAAAAATTGCATTCCTCTTCTGTGGAGCAGCGATTGTAGCTATCACTGCTTATTCCATTGAACATCTTTCTTTTGGAATCATGGGAGAACGACTTACCCTTCGTGTCAGAGGAATTATGCTTTCTGGTAAGTGAGATTAACTCGTTATCGTACTTGTGTGTTTGTTATTTTATGCCATTTTCCTTTAAACTTCCTTTGTATTATGGTCAGCAAAATGTCTACTATGTTTTATATATAAATTCTACAGCGGACTACTTTGATAGGTGGTCCATTATAGGCTGATACTTAAAAATTGTTCGATATTCTAATGACAATTAACTTTTGTTTTCGTAAGTAGAATCTTACTTCCTCCTTGCCTTCATGACTAAGATGGCGTGTGTGTGTGCCAGTTCGACAAAAGTAGGGAAAAACAAATATCTGTGCCTTAAAATTCACCTCATTTGTTTTTTCGTATCATTTTTCGAACTGAGACACATCATGTCACTGTTTCAGTCATAAGGATGTGGAAGACCTCGGCTTCTATTTCAAAGGAGCGTAGACGATAAAGTTTCAGATGATTTTAGTATTAGTCCATCGTGGACCACCTGACCACTATCAAAGTGGTATACCCTCTTTTATAAACGGACAATCTATTTAACATTTTTAAGTATTGAAATAAGAGAAATGCTACTTGTTACCAAAAAGGAAGTCAAACGTTGCAAATTTTGAAATAATAATAATCAATTTATTGAAGATTACACATCTTCATGTTATGAATTTGGTTATAAAGATGCATCATGTTCTTTTAAGTATTCAACAAATTGTCCTATTGATTATAAATTATACAAAGCTGAATATATAGTACCTTCAATATCATAGGATCAAGCTTGGTTATCTCTCTGTTACTTAATTTCCTTTGTTCATCTATCTGCAGCTATTTTGAAGAATGAAATCGGTTGGTTTGATGATACAAGAAACACAAGTTCTATGCTTTCATCACGTTTAGAGACCGATGCAACTTTGTTAAAAACTATAGTCGTGGACCGTTCTACAATTCTCTTGCAGAATGTTGGTCTAGTTGTTACTGCACTTGTTATTGCATTCATTTTGAACTGGAGGATAACACTTGTTGTCTTGGCCACATATCCCTTGATAATAAGTGGTCACATTGGTGAGGTAGTTTCCTCTTTTACAACATTTAAACATTAAGCAATTTGAAAATAAGTTAATTATATTATTAGTCTCTAATGTTATCTCGAATTTTGTTTATAGTTCTTGTACCAACTGTTCAGTCCCTACAAATTTTGACTAAAAGCATGTAATTTTGTAATTTGTATGAACTAAAGTGAGTACAAAGACTAAAAACAAAACGTAAATTTTATAGGGACTGCAAACATATTTAATCGTTAGAAAATTCTCGTGTCTTACTAGCTTCATGACATATTTATTTCAGAAACTTTTCATGCAAGGATTTGGTGGTAATCTAAGCAAAGCATATCTAAAAGCAAACATGTTAGCTGGGGAGGCTGTTAGTAATATAAGGACTGTGGCTGCATTCTGTGCAGAAGAAAAGGTCATTGATCTTTATGCTGATGAGCTTGTTGAGCCTTCCAAACGTTCATTCAAACGAGGCCAAATTGCCGGCATATTTTATGGCATTTCCCAGTTCTTTATTTTCTCATCTTACGGCTTAGCCTTGTGGTACACGCTCTAGCTTCCTTAATTGTTCATTTACTATATTAATTTAACGTATAAATGTCTCATCCCTCAGAGATTTCCTTTCTTTGTTGCACCGACATATAAATGTCTGTTTGGTGCCAGACACCTACTCAACACTGACACGTGTGGCACTTTTAATAATTCCATTTTCACAAATAATCATCAGTGTCGACGTGTCAGTGTTAGTATTGTTTTCCGGTGTCTGTGTCTCTGTCATTGCTTCCTAGTTTCCTTTGTAACGAGACATATATATACCTTTTGCAGGTATGGATCTGTGTTGCTTGAAAAGGAGCTTGCTAGCTTTAAATCAATCATGAAGTCATTTTTTGTTTTAATCGTAACAGCATTGGCTATGGGGGAGACTTTGGCACTTGCACCTGACCTTCTGAAAGGGAATCAAATGGTTTCATCAATTTTTGATATGATAGACAGAAAATCAGGAATAACACATGATGTTGGAGAAGAGTTAATGACAGTGGAAGGAACAATTGAGCTAAAAAGGATCAATTTTGTCTATCCTTCAAGACCAAACGTCGTTATTTTTAACAATTTCAATCTAATAGTGCCTTCAGGGAAGAGTCTTGCCTTGGTAGGGCACAGTGGTTCTGGTAAAAGCTCAATAATCTCCCTTATACTCAGATTTTATGATCCAACATCTGGGAAGGTGATGATTGATGGTAATTTCTTTCAACAACTTATGCTTATTAACTTCTCTTATTCCATCATTAGTACATGATAAATAGAACAGTGTAGGATTATCTTTCAATAAGTAAAATGCTCAAAGTTACACTCATATGTCCATGCATTCTAGAAAAGTCTCATGCCTACACGTGTGTGTAATGTCAATGAGCTATCATGATTTTGTGGTTACGCTGCGAACCTATGCATACTAGAAGTAGATGCGGTTATGCTGCAAGCCTTGATATTGCAGCAAAATTAGGATAAATGTGGCCAATGCAGCTGTAATTGCAGTTGTTATGTCGTTGCAGAGACCTCTAAAACCTTTATATTGCAGCTGCATAGTGCAATTTAGAACTATGGTGACCATAAATGTGAAACAGTCTTTTAACTATAACTCGTCAAATTTTAACAGGAAAAGATATCAAGGAAATGAATTTGAAATCCCTTAGGAAGCAAATTGGTCTAGTACAACAAGAACCAGCTCTATTTGCAACATCAATTTACAAAAACATTCTTTATGGAAAAGAAGAAGCATCTGAATCAGAAGTGATTGAAGCGGCTAAACTAGCCGATGCTCATAATTTCATCAGTGCACTTCCCGAAGGCTATTCAACCAAAGCCGGTGATAGAGGAGTTCTACTATCCGGTGGCCAAAAGCAAAGGGTGGCCATTGCAAGAGCTATTTTAAGAAACCCTAAAATATTATTGCTGGATGAAGCAACAAGTGCACTAGATGTCGAATCGGAACGTGTTGTACAACAAGCTTTGGACAAGTTGATGCAAAACAGAACAACAATTATTGTGGCACATAGGCTATCAACAATAAGAAATGCAGATCAAATAGCAGTTTTGCAGGATGGAAAGATCATTGAACAAGGTACTCATTCAAGTCTTTTTGAGAATACAGATGGAGCTTACTTCAAGTTAGCCAGCCTACAACATGAAACAGCTACATGTACATGAATATATTATGGATAACATAACAAAATGACTTACACTATTAATACTTGCTACCACAGTTAGCTGAAACGATTTTGTAACTATTGAAGAATATACATTTAATATCAAGTTTCATGTTTCAGTCTTTCATTTGATGTCTAAGATTATGCTAACTATAATTTGATCTATGATTTGAATATCCACAACCCCAAGTCTAAGAAGATTACTCACACATGTTTTTTTGGTGTGAACCGGGTATCCTCTGCACGCGCGCAATTGCGGAGACTAATCCCTCGAGCCTTGTGGGATCCAAATGGACGGCAAACTCTCCCCAAGAGTTTTAACACTGCAGCATGCATAAGGCTGGATTCGAACCCTTACTCTTTTACTCAAACATGTTTAATACAACCAAAACAATATAATTATTGAGACATTCAAAAGACTAAAATATGACAAGATACAGAGACAAGAGAAATAGAAACTACATTTCAGTTCAAGAGAAGAACAAAAGAAACTAAGACCTCGTTTACTCGTGAAAATACTTTCTATTTTCATTTTCTTAAACATGTGTTTGTTTTAACTTCCTAATAAGAATATGTGCGACTTTTGAAATGAATCATTGTGATGGAGCGAAAGTGAAATGCTAGCTCGGAGTGATGCATTTTTGGAAATAATGGAAATAAAGTTTTTGGCATCATCATTGTTTCAAAAAAAATGCATAAATTGTTCATTTCAAGAATATATTATATTCTTGTTGGCAAATAAAATTAACACAAAATTTGGAAATTGGAAATAGAAAATGTTTTCACAGGATAAATAGGGGGCTAAGTTCTTCATCAGACACTATTTTATAGCCTATCAAAGTTAGGTCCATTATGGCAACATTGGCAAGGTAACTATATAAATTCTCCAACTAGACTTCAAAGAGCATTTAGTGCAAAATGTTGAACTTCAAACCAAGATTGTATGAAAAATAAAAGATGAAATGATAGGAAGATGATGAAATGCTCATGTGAGTGAGGTTGCAATGATATCTGTACTGTTGAGGCAGGTTGCAATGCTCATGTGAGTATTTGGCAAAATTGTAACAACTAGGTATGGAACCAGAAGCAAGACTCTGGCTCAGAAAATAACAATATCCAACAGTTTTAGTTTCTCTCAGAAACATACACTGACGTTTTCAACGTGCTCTTAACTCAGTAGCTCAATGATCACATTATATAGGATCATGACTAACAACTTGAATATAAATAATGCCAAGTGAAGAAAAGTGGTGGTTGGTCTGACTTCAAAATAATGTTTTAAAAACTGAATGGACCCAGAATCGAAACTTTGATTGATCTAATATCAGTATATTCGATCGCTTATGTCATTGAACCGATCAATATCCAATTAAACTAGCCAAAACCGTGTAAATCGGTAAGAATTGAATTGAATTGGTTTTTTTTTTTTTTTTTTTTAATAACCATGATCTCCTGGAGGGAAGAAATAGTCTCTGACCAAACTCCTTGCACCATCTGCTCTAAGGTTTTCTCCCTAGAAAGGTTCTTGGCACAGTGCCAAATTGTCCCCTTGTCGGAGCCTCTCGTCCCCCCTCGTGGATGTTTTCTTTTGTTCATGGACATTCCTAGTGCGATATTTCCACCTTCCATTTCATCCCAAATATCTAAGAGTGTAGCTATCATGTGACATTTTGTTGACCCAAGAAGAATTTTCATAGAGTTGGTTGGTATCCATGTTCAACTCTTAGTTGATTATGCATCATCTATGATCTATCAACCTAATTTTTATCAGTAGATTTGTGTAAATTAATTTTGATTCAGAGGCAAACACTTCCACTTCACCTTGGTAGCCAATATACATGATACGTCCAACTCTATATATTTGCATCATCCGAAGGTCAACCATACACACTGTTTTATTTTGTTTTTTTTGTTACATCATCCAAATGACAAACATACATACAAACACTGTCAGTGTAAATATTTTTTACATTGTCAATCAATTTTAAGTGAAACATTTCATTCAATTTATAATGACTTTCATTGCGTCGACACATCTTTTACTATCGAAATTTGTGAATTGCCCTCTATATTGTGAACTATGAGGAGTGCAAAGCGAGGCTGATTGGCATCTATTCTTCTAGGCAGTGTCAGCTTACTTTGTTGGACCACTGCTGGACTTGCATGTTTTACGCGACAGTGTGCAGCAGTTTTTTCCCGCGAAGCAGAAGGTGTAGTGAGCAGAATTATGATGTTGTTAGCAGAAATTTGGAATAATCGCAAGTCTTATTTGGAATCAACGACAGTTACAGCCGCAGCATATTATCCAGGCAGCTCACATGAACGAAGCTTCATGAATGGCAAGCAGTTCGTGACAGAGGTACTAATGACAATTTTGGCAGTTCCAGCAAAGAAGTCAGTGGCACCCTCCTTTGATTGGTGTGATGAAATGTAATGTTGATGCTTGTTTCAATATAACAACTAGCACTACAAGTTTTGGTGTTGTATCCGAGATTCTAATGGTCATTTTGTATTTTCCCTCTCAAGGTGGGAGGTTCCAATGATGCTAGTTCAGGAGAGTGAGGCGTTTGCTCTGTTAATGGCTATGCAATGGGTCCAAAGCTTTGGATCCGTACAACATTGCATTTAAAAGCATCTCAAAAATACTAGTTGACATTATTATTTCCAATTATGTTTGGTATTTTTGAATTTAGTGGTATTGTCTCTACCATTACAGGTTTGTTAGTCTCTAATAACAACTTTGAGGTTAAGTTTATTCCTCGTCAAACAAATATGGTTGCTCATAGTTTATAGCCAAGACAGTCCATTCTAGTGCTAGTCAGACATGCATTTGATGTAGGTCCTCCTTGTATCCACTACCATTTAATCAAATCTGCATCAATCTTTAATGCCATTTAAAGAACGCTCCAAACCCAATTTTCACAGTTAAAGCATGTTTATTAAATTAAAATTAAAATTAAAAAACATTTGTGAAACAAGCACCAGGGCTATTAAAAACAAGAATTTCAATCTTAGCTTAAACAACAGAAAAAACTGAAGACAGTAGCCACTTGGGGATTGATACCTTGGTGTAGCAACATGGGAACCTTGGCCCTTCTACAAATTTCTTGATCCATCTTTCTTCTTACAGTTTTTCTATTATCTTAATAACTATCCTTAATAGCCTTTCTTACAGTATTTCTATTATCTTATTAACATGCATGCATGCTCCTCATTCTCAAACGATGACAGTTTTAACAGGCACAGATAGCTAGACTACTGATAATGACAGTAATGCTATTTTTACAATCATCAGTTGAATTACAACTGCCAATTACAAAATAACACGATCACACAACGCATACACTCTCTCTTGCTGAAATAGCAAAATGATGCATTAGTTACACTGATCCTAGCATAAGTTGTACCAAGAACAGGTAACGAAATTGCATAATCAGTATGTATTTTTCAATACAAAACTTCCATGACAGAAATTCTATGGGTGCACTACTCTATAATCAGACACATAACAGAATCAGTTCAAAACATATCTCACATATATCACAATCACTCAACAGGCACGTATATTATATACTAGAGAGGGGAAGGCAAGATTGAAACACATATCTTTTGAGACATCTGCCTGTAGCCAAGATACCGACAAAACTGAGACCAATCAGCAAAACACAGACATTTGGTATTGAAACAAGTATGAAGACTGTCTAACCACTCCCTAAACAAAAATAATTACCTATTGTACAACCATCACCTTAACCTCACTATATGCCCAAATGGCACTTCAACTTTCTTTTCTTCCATCCATGGAAAATGCAAAGGAACAGTTTTGATATTGACGGGTTTAACAATAAGAAACACATGACCCGAATATTATTCTAAAAAAACTTACAAATGGAAAACTTCAATAACTTCACTAAATATAAAGGACCACATAGCCAAGTGAAATACTTACAACTTGCCCACAAATAAAAATATATTATATTAAGTTATTTAGAGAGGTGAAGCAAACCTCCTTTTAAAAGTAAAACAAACACATTGTCCACAATCCCATGTAAGAGTACCTAAAAGTATACTAATCAAAATAAGGAGCATGATATAATCCATTGGTGCATGTCATAAAAATATACATGTAGATCTTCAGAAGTGCATGCCACAATAATAGATTAATTATTACCGGGGGGGGGGGGGGGGGGGGGGGGTCTACACTACAGTACAGGGTCTACAACAGCCTAATGTGCCTATGTAAATATACTCCAACCAACTTCAACTCTCAAAAGTGAGGTCCAAATAAACATTTAAAGAAGAAAACTCCAAAGTTAGTGGAAGTTCCATGATTAAAAATTAAAAAAGACACTCTGATGCAGTAAAACCAATTACAAATCTGCCATACATTCTCATACCATGCATTTTGCAACAGCTTAGTTTCATGACTCAAACCCGAGTCACAAGGTAACAACTCGGACTAGACTGTTCAGGCTTCCCCTCAATGTTAAAAAAAAAAAAAAGGGAAATGCTAACGAGTGCCCCCGGGACACTCTTTATGAACTTTTAATAGTAAGTTTTTATGAAAATCCGTGTATTCGATGCATTGGAATTTGTAATATTAGACTTTTAGAAGGAATAATTTCTAAATTTGGGGTCCTTAAAGAGTGCGCACCAGGGGCACTCGTTAGCAAGACCCAAAAAAAAAAAGTACATTAAGATCTGTTTTTACAATATTCTACAAAACATACTAGTAACTTCTATCTTACAAATAGCATCACAGTGGAGTACCACTTGTTTGGATTAGTATTAGATCCATGTCACCACATCAAGAACCGAAAACAAAAATATGCAATAAACAGGGCAAATTAGTATTGCATGCAACATTGTTGATCACTTATCAGGTAATGCAATTATGCAACAAGCCGTTAGTTTACACTATACTATAATGACCAGCTGAAAACAGCGTATAGGATTTAAAATTAAGGCACACAATTACGTTTTGCCCTAAATATGTTGATAAAGAACGAAGTTAGAACTGCAAGTAAAACTTCTGCAGAAGCCTATATTTGTGCAACAGCATGTAGGACTTCTGCAACACTTCTGCAACAGCATGTAAAATAAATATGGTCAAAATGTGATACAGACCTGACTAAATTTTTCACACATGAACATACCTTCTAATGCAGTGCATATATTTACATTTTTTCAGAGATGTTTAACAAAAAAGAAGTTAAAATATCTTGGCAGCATGTGCTATAATGACCACCTGTCAACAGCATATAGGACTTAAAATTAAGGCACGCAATTATGTATTGCCCAAAATATGTTGATAAAGAAAGAAGTTAGAACTGCAAGTAAAACTTCTGCAGAAGCCTAATAAGATGATTGAGTCCCAGAAATATATAAATATAAATATATAAGGGGCCATAAAGTCAATCCATGAGAACCAAATTAATTTTGAATGAGGTTTTTAATTTAACTGCTTTTATTAGAGTAATGTGTCAAGGTACTCATAATCAAGTTATACATAGGTAATAATCCATAATCCCATTCAAGAATATGTGCATGACTTCAATACATAAACACTAAGTATGCTCATAAAAAAGCAAATGAGTAGAATGAGCTAAATCATCAATTAGATGTGTATAATAGTATTTGGTATCTTGATAAAGTTAAACATGTGTTGGCAGAGATAATTATTGGGTCTTTACAAGTTGCCATATTTTAATCATATTTCTCCTTTACTCAGGAGTTCAATAGCTGGTGGCGAAAGTGATGGCAACAACACGAAGAGGCTATATCCTTTCTACTTTATTCTGATCATATCTTTAAGGAATATTCATAAGCATAATACCATACAACGAACCTCATGATTGAAAACAACAGGCGAGAAAAACAAACGAATATTATAACTGAAAAGGAAACTCTTAAACAGAATCAATGTAATCAAACCAATAAATCTAGAATGAGAATAGAATTTAACAAATTGGAGAATAAAGGCATTGAGTTAAACAAAACAAAAGCACAAAGCAAAACAGTTTCAATCTAGCATACTGATCTTATCCTCAAAATACAACTTTCCTAAACCTTGAGGGTGTTTCGAAAAAGGTACCTATCTCCAAAGCAATGGTGGATAGAATATACATGTTGTCAAAGAAGTTAAAAAAACTAACCCACAAAACAACCCTAAAACTTGTTTTTTCACCACTGTACCCACCCATCTTCTACGCCTAATCAAAAATTCTTCAACTTGAGTCCTTTCCTTATCCACCACCACCAATTCAGCTAAAGGGTCCATTCAATGGTTCATTCAACACAATCATGATCATACCTTCACAGATTTATCTTTTTCTTCAGTCAAAACCTTAACAGATTTATCTTTTTCTTCAGTCAAAACGTTAACAGATTTATCTTTTTCTTCAGACAAAACCTTAACAGATTTATCTTTTTCTTCAGTCAAAACCTTAACAGATTTACCCTCATCGCCATGACCCTTTCCCACATTTTCATCCACCTCCTTGCACATTAAATCGACAAAAAAATCTGTCAAAACTTTCTCATACCCCGGCATTTTAGCATACCCTGGAAAGTAATTAATATCGATAATAAGATACCGATTACCATATCTAGAATCACGAATCACATCGAAATTAAACAAATTCAGCTTCATAGCACGCCTCAATCCACTAGCAATATCAACAATAAAAGCCTGAGGCGGCATCTCAGTAGTATCATCCAAACTCATCATCTTATAAAACTTTTCATCATCATCCACACTATCCCTATTCGCCAAATTCGACACCTGCGAAAACGACAACAAATCCTCCGAAACACCCAACACTTTCTCCTCAGAAACATCCGGTAAAGACTTCCTCTTCACGCAACGAACATGATTACCAACAACATACACCTTAAAAATCACACCACCATGATTCACAAATTCCTGCAAAACAATAGGCGGTTTCAGCTTATTCAACGCCCCGTGGCCAAAAACAAGCGCCATTTTATGCGATTTCGCGCTCCCATCGGCCACAAGCGGCTTGGCTATCACCGGAAACTTTAAACTCTCCCAAGCCTGACCATCAGAAAGAGTCTCTTTATCATAAATCACGATCTGTTTCGGGATCCCGAATGTTTCGCCGCCTTTTTCATCAACCCCAACCCTAACCCTAAGCTCAGAAACAACCTGAAGCATTGAAATTCGGTTATGAAGACGCTCAATCGCTTCCGGCGCGTCGAGGATAACAGCATTAGGGTTTCGAATTTGAAATTGTTGAAGCTGGCGTTTCCAATCGTCGCCGTAGAGTTTGTGGAGGATGCAATCGAACGGTCCTTGATCGATTAAGGGTTTGGTTGAATCGATTTGGATGAGTTTAATTCCGCGTGATGAAGCTAGGGTTAAGAGTGAGTCGCGGATGAAACTGTTTTGTTTCTTTGGTGCTAGTGCGTAACCTATTACACCGTGTTTCTTCTCAGCCATTGGATTGATTTGATCAAAATTCTTGTGATTGATTTCGTTTTTTGTGAATGAATGAATGAACAATCACATTAGAGTGGGGAAACCCTAGTTTTGGATTTTTAGGGTTTCGTTTTTTGAGAATTGGGGAAAGAAGAAGAAGAAAGTAAAATTGGAGAGAGAGAGAGAGGGAGAGAGAGAGAGAGGGGTGTGGATGTGTGTATATATAGGTGGTTAGAGAATTAGGGTTAGAGTTAGAGAGAAGGAGGGGGAATGATAAGGTACACGTGGTGAATTGAGTAAAGGGTTTGCGCCACTTTGTGAAGGGCGTGTTGAAAGAAGGAGAGGGATAGGGTCGTAAGGAAGGGTATGAGGTGGAATGGTGGATGAGATTGTGATGATAATTGGATTGGACAAACTCAAAACTTGATAAGCTTTTGGAAGCAAAACATAATCAAAATTTAAAACTAAAACTCTAGTTTAATTGATATGATTAGTTTGGATAATATTAATTAATAAGCCCTCTTTAATACTCCCTCCGTTTTAAAATGAGTGTCGCTTTAGCCAAAAAAATTTGTTTCAAAATGAGTGTCGCTTTCAGTTTCCAATGCAATAATAACTTTTTCTTTTCAATTGTACTCTCCAATTAATACTCTGCACACTACTTCCAAAGTATTACTTTTAAAACTAACCAATAGTTAATAAGGATAATTTGGTAAAATAATCATTCTCCTTCTCTTAATCATTGCATTTCTTAATATGTGTGTAAACACCTAAAACGACACTCATTTTGAAACGGAAGGAGTACGTTACAATCTCATAATACTTCAAAACGGAGATGTATCTGTATTGGATGCATATCTAAAATTATAATTCATTATAGTATAGCGTAAAATAACACCTCTACGATTAGTTTGTGTTGAGTTCTTTAACTTCTTTTTTATTTTTTGATAATTAGAGGGATAAATTAATGAACTAGATGAGGGGTGGAAACTGTAACACCCCGTTTTTCCAACGTAAAAATTTCATAAATAAATCAGAGTTTTTCAACTTTAAACGGAATGCTACACTTCTTAAAAATTCATAAACTGAATAAATAACAATTTATTCTTCAAAATCATTTAACATAAGTAATTCAAAACTTCGCAGCGGAAATTAGTTCAACAATAAAAATAATCTTTGGCACAAGGGCCTCCATATAAAATTTCATAAAACTTAATTCAACATCAATTCTTGAAAGATTCATAAAGTAATACGTAAGGAACAGAAAGTAAAGACATAAACCCATCCCGTTACGTATCAGAGCACCTAAGACACACTTGTGAGGAGTCCACTCACGACCGCAACTAATCCTGGTTACCTGCAAGTTACTCATACGAAGAGCAACATTTCCAAGCAGAGGGGTGAGATTTCTCAAACAATAATATTAAGCATATAAATCATATAAAGTACATTCAACAACTTAAACATCTTATAATTCATTAATCATATCTAATAACTTAAACTTCCTTAACTAGTGTCATTATCCTTCCTACATTAGTCATATACTTCATCAAGTAGTCTCAATTATTATTCATAAAATATCTTATCTTAAATCATGATCATAAGCATCAATATCTAACACCAAATATAATCGTAAGCATCATCATATAATTCACATAAGTATCACTATCAAAACATAGCATTTATCGAAAGCAACTTCATAATCAAGTTCATAATCAACTTCATAAACAAACATCATCATTAAATCATAATCATCAAATCACAATCAAACTTCATAATCAAACCTCACTTAACTCGACAATGCGACTCAACTCGACTATGTAACTCTTAACATCTCAAATCATCTTAGCATCTTGACAACTTAACAACTTGACAACTCGACAACTTCACATCTTAAATCATTTTAAAACTTCTTGATATGCAAATGCATGTGGTACCATTCAACAACATAAACGAGCGTAATTAGGCTCTTCAACATGTGAGCATAAAGCTGCCGGGCTTAAAGCCCCCAACGTAGTTTGAGCACAAAGGCTGCCGGGCCTAAAGCCCCCAACTTTAATGAGCACAAGGCTGCCGGGCCTAAAGCCCCCAACTTTAATGAGTATGCAATGGACTCAACTTCCTACAACTTAGACAACTTCATGAACATCTATGACATCCTAACATCTTGATATCTTGACAACATAACATCTTAATAACTTGATGACTTCATAACGACTTGACGACTTAACAACTCTTATCATTTTAACGTCTTAACATCTTAACATCTTGACAACATATGGATCACATAAATAATTCATGTCATATCATAATATAACAATATCAAATGATAATAAACAACATCTTAAAACATCATATTCATCAATCATAAACAACTTCATATAACATTGTATTTAAACATCAACAATAATCCACTATGTATCTTTGTAAAACATAATAAATTATCCACAACATATATTCATGTCAAACCAAAACTATTGGAAAGATATCACAAATATCAACAAATTTCATGTTTACAACAAAGATCAATTCAAAACAGAAACATATGAACAAAACACAAAAACATGAAACAGAGAATGCTGTCACCGTACAATTTTGCTAAGACCTCCCTCTAGTATTTTCATCATAACTCACATACCAAACATCATTTTCACGTCAAACCAAAGCCACTAGAAAGTTAACAAAATTATCTAAAACTTTCATGTATACTCCTAAGACCAATTCTGTACCGATCAATACCAGTTTTTATTTTAAATTCGGAAAAGTTGTGCTGAAAGTCCATAAAAATTCACTGTGACATACGTGCAGTAATTTTACCATAACTCAAGTTCTATAAATCCTATTGACGTGAGACCAACGGCATTAGAAAGCTAACATCCATACCTACAACTTTCGTGTTTACACCTAAACCCAGTTTGGAACTTAAACTTGTCAAACTGAGACAATAAAAACGCGTTTTGCACATTGACAGCAAAATCGCAGTTCAGCTGCGATTTCGCTTTGGGGAAATCTTTTCCACTTCTTATTCGATCCAATACTCTCCAAACTTGACCCTAATCATTACCCTATGATTGCCCTATCATTAGAACACTAATTATTCATCAACTTACTGTATGCAAATTCAAAGGGTTCTCAAATCTATTAACAACCTATTACAATTATTAAACCCTAATTCTTAAACTCACTAACATCTCATCCAATTCCATGGTTTTAACCTCAAAACTACATCCAATAATCATCCTATGGGTTATCTAAGGACTGTATATAATTTCTACATCAATTCAACAAGTTTTCATCATCTAATCATCAAGTCTCTCTCAAAACCCTAATTCTCAAATTCTCACAAACTTTCCCCAACTTGTTAGATGCAATCTAATGATTTAACAACTTAATATTAATGCAAGATAGTCTCACCCTCACCTTAGATTAATTCCTGAATCAGCAGTAGCGTTCTTCTTTCCTAAGGTCTTCTCCTCTTCTCTTGACTTTTCTCTTCTCTTCTCTTCTTTTTTGTTCTCCTCTTTTCCAAAAAGCGGTTTCCGGTAAACTCTTTCTAACCTAAGTTTCTCTATTTATAATACTAAAATATTCTTCCCAAATCTATTTAGTCCCAACAACTTATTCTTCTTTATATTCTAACTCCCAAATCCACTCACACTAATAATCCTCATATTCTAATAAATAATATTTCTCTACTAAATATAGTCTTCCACTAAATATATAATAATACACCATATAACAAATAATAGCATATTTCATCAAAAAATATAACTCTTCATTGAATAATAAATATATTTCTACACTAGATAACATATATATTTCCACACAAAATAACAAATAAATTTCTACACTAAATAACATATATATTTCTACACAAAATAATAAATATATTTCTACACCAAATAATATATGTTTTTCTACTCAAAATTGAAGGTGAGAAAAACACAAGAAGGGGGGTTGAATTGTGTTTTGAAAAATTCTTCGTTTCTCTAAATAACTGAATACACTGATCAGAAGCTAAGTGAGACAGCTTCTGAAGTGATGATCAGAATCTAAATGCAGCGGAATAAAACAGAGAGAGAGAAGAAGAACGACACAAAGCAATTATACTGGTTCCTTCCACAATCCGGAAGTAGTCCAGTCCCCCTTGCACTTCCAAGGAGATTTCACTATGAGTAATATCTGATTACAAATGCTCAAGCACACAAGCAAGAGACTTCCAATGCTCAAGCACACAAGCAAGAGACTTCCTTTGCTCAAGAACACAATCAAGAGACTTCCTGCTCAAGCACAACTGCAAGAGACTTCCTAACTAAACAAAATTACACAGAAAATTGTTTAAGGTTGAACACTTGATATACAATCAGAGGTGCTCACAATACAAATCAGATACAGACTCAATGGACTTAAGAATTTCTAAGATATGACTTTGAGACACAGAAATTCTAAGTGAATGCAGAACAATTTCAGCAGAGGTTTGGTACTTGTGAGAATCTTGTGAGTCTTTCGTTCAGCGTTCTTGCATTACCAATTTCTCTAGGTCTTCACTCCTTTATATAGAGGTGTGAAAGAGACGTTGTGAAATTGCCAGCACACCAAAGAGTCGTTGTTGAAGCTTGATCTTTCACCAATGATCTTTTGCCTGATTTGGTTGTTGTCCTATGAAGAACAAATTTGAAATCCATTCCTTATCCAAAGGAACATCTATGCAGGCGAGACCGTATTCTGGAGCTGTTTTCTTGTCTTGAAGTGCAGACACAAAACAGAGTAGTGGAGAACGTGGTTGTACAATTCGTACAAAGTACAATGTCAACGCTTTCGTCCAAATTGCAAACACACACCTTCAAACACCTTTGAAATGACCGTTGCAAGCTCCACTAATCCTTTGTTTGTGTTTTCGAATCCAATAGACAGCTTTTGCATTGATGATTCTTCAATTCTTGATTCTTTGCAAATCCAGTTGATATTCAGCTTCTGGTGAAATGGCTTCTGATGAGGCAGCTTCTGATGATGCAGCTTCTGATGATGCAGCTTCTGATGATGTAGCTTCTGATGATGTGACTTCTGGACCTCTTGTCTTCAGGAGCACTATTCTTCAGGAGCGCTATTTCTTCAGGAGCAGCTTGACTTCAGGAGCGCTTTTTCTTCAGGAGCAAGTTGCCTTCAGGAGCGTCCAAGCTTCAAATTTTTGTTGTTTCCATAGCTCTTTATTTGCTCATTCAGAACCAATGATGATGTAACTTTATAATTATGGTCCTGTACACTTGAACAAATATTAGCTAATCCAATTTACAATTTTTAATACCTTGTTATCATCAAAACTCTTTAAGGTTTATTGTTAAACACATTTTGTTCCAACAATCTCCCCCTTTTTGATGATGACAAACAAAAGTATTTAAAATTGATCAATTGTTGTTAATCTAATTAACAAGTTGACTTTGGGGTTCTGAGGTTTGTAAGCTCAGAATCTGAGGTTTGTAAGCTCAAACTCCCCCTGAGTCTGATAGTCTTTAAGGTGAGGTTTGTAAGCTCCCCCTAAGTTCTATCCAGGTTAATTAAATTCATTTTGCGCGCAATAATTATTATCAGAGCTTAAAAGCAAAATTGAATCATTGAAAGAATTTACTTATAGATAAGAAGAATGGTTCAATTAACTTTACTTGAAATTTTGATACTCCTTCGTTCATTCATAGCTTATACCAATAAGGTAAAAAGATAGAAGTTTTTCAAAAATTTCAAATGCCATTAATGGGGCTCAGAGCCTTTAAATACTTGTCACATATACTCCCCCTTTTGTCATTATCAAAAAAAATAAAATAAATCTAAGCACAAAAGACAAAAAGATATGAGAAAAACTCAAACGTGAGAGAGTATACTAAGCAATGAACTAAATAAATCAGAGCAAAAAACATGTATATTCAATTGTCAGAAGCAGCTAAACAGTCAGAATCAGTAAGCATTCAGAAGCAAAGAGAATTAAAACAGAATGGTTTCAGAAGCAAGGACTAGGAATTCAAAACAAACAACAAACAAAAAGAAAAACACAAGGGTGTGCAACTAAGTGTTGGTTTGATGTTGTTTCTTCATCTCCTCCATTTCTTCAATCTTCTTCTGCAACAATTCTTCAAGCTGTTGTTGCCTCTGGAGAAGAGCCTGTTCCCTTTCCTTAGCTTCTTGCTGCTGCTGTGCCATCTGTTTCTTCAGAAGCTTACACAACCTTGCTTCTCTGGTCAAGTAATCCGTTTCTAAGAAGAAAGGCTGGTTTGCCAGGAGCAGTGTAGAACTTCTTACTCTGAGACTCTGATTCAGATGCTCCATTAACTTCCTGACAGAAGCTTCCTTGCTTCTGATGCACTTGGCCCTTAAGCTTTCAATTAGCTCAGTTGCCCGGTTCTGAAGTGATGCCCAGGAGTCTTCATATGCACTTGTGAGATCAATTGTCCTTCGTTGATCCACAAGATTAAGCAATTGACTAAGGATTGTCTGAAGCTCAGAACTGATATATCCAGATTCCAGGATGTTTGTGGGTGGATGTTCAAGGATTTCAAGATCAGAATCACTGATTTCTAAGTCTTGAATAGGGTTAGGAACTGGAATGGTAAGGTGTGTTTGTGTGTTAGAAGATGAGGGCTGGTCAGAATCAATGTGTGTGGTGGAGGTTGAGGCTTGAACATTGACTAGAGAGATGTCAACATCCATGGGAGTTGGTTCAGGAGAGTGTTCAGGTAAAGGTTGAAATTCAGTTTCAGATGGTGGTTGTTGTGGTGAAGTTGATGTTTGAGTGTTGAGTTGGGGGTCAATGATGGCTATTGGTGATTGTGGGGGTGTTGTGGGTTTTTGTGGTTTAGGTGTTTGTTGATGGGGGTTTTCTGAAACAACGTTTTCAGAAGCAGCTGCTTCTGGAGTTGCTTCAGAGGCTTTTTCTGAGGTTTTGTCTATGGGTAACTCACCTGAGTAGTGGAGAGCAAGATTGTCTAAGACAGAAGTGTCTTCTATTGGTTCAGGTGCTAATGGTGAAGAGGGTGAAGTGGGGATAGAGGTGACTGGAATCTGAATTACCTGATCTGCAGGGCCAGCTTCAGAAGTGATAGTACTAGGTGCTTTCAGAACCGCTTCTGAAGCTTTAACAGCCACTTCCTTGACTTCTTCAGACTTCTTCTTGAAAAATTCATCACAATTCTCCAGACCTGAAGCCTTGAGCCTTTGATCCCTCTCCAAATTGTATTGAGCTTCTTTCCTTTTTAATTCAGCTAGCATCTGAACAGCTTGCCCATCAGCTTCTTTCTCCATATCAGAAGTTACTTCAACCATTGGAGTGAAGGTTAGTTCAGATGCCTTCTTCTTGTGCTCATTTGCCTTTATCCCATCAAGAGCTTTATTCAGATGCTCTTCTGTGATGACTGACTCTGATCTGTCCTTGCTTCTTTTTATGGGAATAGAAGCAGCCCTAATTCTCTTCTTCTCCTGTAACTCTGATAACTTAAAAGCAGCAAATTCCTTAGCCATTCTGGCCTTGGCAGGAGTCAGCTCAACCATAGAGCTTTTTATATCAACAGGTGCCTTTTTCTTCTTCAGCTTGGGCTCAACTTCCTCCTTTTCTATTTCATCCAAAGCTTCATCCAGTTTTTCCTTGTGATAAACTGTTTCAGCTTTCCCCCTCTTTCTTTTGACATCCTTCTTTTGCTTGCCCTTATCAGTAATTGCTTCTGATGCAGTGACACTCTTTACCTTCTTTACTTTAGCAGGAACAGCTTCCTCCTGAGTGCTTGCATCTTCTTCCAGGACATACTCAGCTACTGATTGAACTAGGAAATCAGAGTCACTTTCCTTAACGATGGGAGGAAAGTCCCTGATTATCTCAGTTTCAGCAGTTGTCATCTCTAACCACTTTTCATCTTTAGGAGCTTCTTTGAAGAACTTCATAGAGTGTAAGCTCCTGCTACTGATAGTCCTTTCAGCAGTAGAGACTTTGAAACATTTATCAGAAGCACTCCTTGTCCTTTTTAAGAACTCCAGCACCCTTCCTTGATGAAAGATTTCAGACAGCAATCTTCCATAGGGTACTTGTTTTCTTCCTCTGATAGTGCTTTCATTTATGGCCCAGCAGAGATGATCCATTACATATCTTGGGAAGTTTATCTTTTCCAAAATAGCCATGAAGTAAATTGCTAGCTTCTGTTGATTGTTGGGTTGGTCAGATCCTCCTGCTCTTTGAAAGAAGCAATCATTACTGAACTTCACCAACATCCTGTTGTGAATCTCCATTTCAGAAGGCTTTGCATCCTTCTTCCCACCCAAAAGAGTGTTGTAGTAACCTTGTAGCAGGACATCTTCCTTCCTGACTATTTCTTGGAATCTTCCCTCTGCATGCCTTCTACAAGCTTTAGCTATAACTTCCTCAGTAATGGTTATAGGAATGCCCATCACTTCAGACCTTATTTCTAAGCTGTCAAATGATGTAGGATTCATATCCATGACCATTTTCCCTTTCTTTGACCCAGCTTGTTTGCTTGCAACTTTTGCAGGCTTTTCATTGTACACTTCAGCTTTTAACCAGAAGTCCTTGACCAAATTCACATATGTTGGCCCATTTAGCATTCTGAAATACTCAGACAGCTCCTGTGTTTCTATTAAACCTTCCATGTTTACTTCGTACTTCTTGAGTGAAGTAAAATCCACTGGTGACTCTATTTGGACTATCAAGGATTCCCATGGAATATCCATAGTCTTTTCTTTGTAGATGGACCCAGATTCTGATACGCTTTGCTTGTTTGAAGTAGATTCTGAAACTTTTGAGCTTGATGATGCCATTTGATGATTGACGAAGATTTGAAGAAGATGAAGATTTTAGGGTTCTAAGGTTGAGAGAATGCGCTTACTTCGCAAACGGTTTGAGAGCAAATGTGTTTGTTGTGAGTGAGTAGTGTGTGAATTGACAAAGTGTTAAAAGTAAAACGATTGCAATTCAAAAGAGACAAACAAACATAACATTAATGACAAAATTGGGGGCGCGTGAAAAGTACTTTCAAAGCTTTTAAATCATCATTGCCCTTTTAGTTATACACCAACACATACAGGCCACGTAAGAAGTTCACAGAGTAACTACCAGGTTAGTGGGCCAGAAGTTACTTTAAAAAGTAACTCCCAACGTTTCCACTTATTCAACTATTCAGAAGCAACAAATCCAGCTTCTGGACTTCAGATGCTGATGTCATCATCAGAAGCGAGTTTTCCTCAGAACCTCAATAAAGAGCTTCTGATGGACTACTGCTTCTGAACTAACTTCAGAACCTAAAATCCTATTCAGGAGCAAGCAAACATTTAATCAGACACGAAGTGCATGTTCAAATTTTTCTTTATAAAATCAAATCTTTCAACAGTTAAAGGCTTAGTAAATATATCAGCCCATTGATTTTCAGTATCAATGAATTGTATATCTAAAATTCCTTTTTGAACATAATCTCTGATAAAATGGTGTTTGATTTCAATGTGCTTAGCTCTTGAATGCAAAATTGGATTTTTAGACAAACAAATAGCAGCAGTATTATCACAATAAATGGGAATACTGTTAGCAGTTATCTGATAATCTTCCAACTGATGTTTCATCCAAAGTAGTTGTGTACAACAACTTGCAGCTGAAATGTATTCTGCTTCTGCTGTAGACATAGCAATAGTTGTTTGTCTTTTGCTAGCCCAGGATATAAGATTATCACCCAGAAATTGACAATTGCCACTGGTTGATTTTCTTTCAATCCTATCACCAGCATAATCAGCATCACAGAATCCAATTAGCTTATAATCTAAGGATTTCCTATAAAGGAGTCCAAGATTAGTTGTTCCCTTCAAATACCTGAAGATTCTCTTGACAGCAGTCATATGAGATTCTCTAGGATCTGATTGGAATCTTGCACACAAGCATACACTGAATAAAATATCTGGCCTAGATGCAGTGAGGTATAACAAAGAACCAATCATACCTCTATACAGCTTCTGATCTACTTTAGCTCCTTCATCTTCTTTGCTCAGGTTGCACGTAGGATGCATTGGAGTGTTCATCACTTTACAATCTTCAAGTTTGAACTTCTTCAGAAGCTCCTTTGTGTACTTTGATTGATGAACATAGACTCCATCTTTGCATTGATTGATTTGAATGCCAAGGAAGAACTTCAGCTCTCCCATCATGCTCATTTCAAATTCATCCTGCATTAACTCAGAAAATTCCTTGCAAAGAGATGCATTAGTAGAACCAAATATTATATCATCAACATATATTTGCACAACAAGAATATCTTTCCCAAGGGTCCTTCTGAAGAGTGTAGTGTCAACCTGTCCTCTCTTAAAATCATTTTTGATTAAGAAATTACTTAGTCTATCATACCAAGCTCTGGGAGCTTGTTTCAAGCCATATAGTGATTTCTTTAGTTTAAAAACATGGTCAGGATATTTAATATCCTCAAATCCAGGAGGTTGCTTAACATACACTTCTTCTTCTATGACACCATTGAGAAATGCACTCTTGACATCCATCTGATATAATATTATGCCATGATTAACTGCATAGGAAAGAAGTAACCTGATTGCTTCCAATCTTGCAACTGGAGCAAACGTTTCAGTGTAATCAATGCCTTCTTGTTGACTATACCCTTGTGCAACAAGTCTGGCTTTGTTTCTTGTTACTTCACCTTGCTCATTCAGCTTGTTTCTGAATACCCATTTTGTTCCAATAATGTTCTTGTGCTGAGGTTTGGGTACCAGATCCCACACATCATTTCTTTGAAATTGATTCAACTCTTCTTGCATAGCTAGGATCCATCCATCATCTGAAAGTGCTTCATCAACTGTTGTAGGTTCAATCATTGAGATTAGTCCAATCATTGACTCTTCTTGTCTGAAATGTGATCTTGTTCTTCTTGGACTATCTTTGTTTCCAATGATTAGCTCCTCAGGATGTGAAGACTTGTGTTTGAATGTGTTTCTGGGAGGATCTTCTTGATGTGAGCCATCTTGTGCTTCATCAGAAGCAGTTTCATCTTGCGCTTCTGATGTGGGTTCAGCTTCTGGACTATCTTCAGACTCAGCTATCTGATCAGGTTCTGGAGTAGCTTCAGGAACCTGTATCTCTGCAAAACTTTCACCCTGCTTTGAAGTTTTATCTTCAAGCTCCTTGTCATCAAATTTAACGTGCATAGATTCTTCAACACAGAGTGTTTCTGAATTATACACTCTGTATGCCTTTGACCTTTCAGAGTAACCTAAAAAGATTCCTCTTTGGCCCTTGGCATCAAATTTCTTTAGGTAGAGCTTGTTGTTCAGAATGTAACAAGTACATCCAAATTGATGAAAGTAAGAGATACTGGGTTTTCTTCCTTTAAAGAGTTCATATGCCGTTTTCTCCAAAATAGGTCTAATATAGATCCTGTTTTGAACATAGCATGCTGTATTCACTGCTTCTGCCCAAAAATGTTTTGGTAAATTGTTTTCATGAATCATGGTTCTGGCCATTTCTTGTAAAGTTCTATTCTTTCTCTCTACAACTCCATTTTGTTGTGGTGTTCTAGGAGAAGAGAATTCATGGAAAATTCCATGTTTTTCACAAAAAGCTTCAAATGGCTCATTTTCAAATTCTCCACCATGATCACTTCTGACTTTCAAAATTTTTGATTCTTTTTCAGATTGAATTTGAGTGCAGAAGCTACTGAATACATCACACGCAACATCTTTACTCTTTATGAATTTCACCCAAGTCCATCTGCTGTAATCATCAACAATGACTAATCCATATCTACTTCCATATAAGGATGCAGTACTCACTGGTCCAAATAAATCAATATGGAGTAATTCTAAAGGTCTTGAGGTTGAGACAATGTCTTTGGTTTTAAAAGATGATTTCACAATTTTCCCTCTCTGACATGCACCACAAAGTGCATCTGAATGATAGTCAATGTCTGGTAGCCCTTTCACAAGTTGTAACTTACTAAGCTTAGAGATTAACCTCCAGTTAGCATGTCCCAACCTTCTGTGCCACATCCATTTCTTATCATTCACTGATAGTAGGCAGATCACCTTCTGATCAGCCAGTTCAGAAAAATTGATTTTATAGACATTGTCAACTCTCTTTCCCTTGAACACAATGGATTTGTCTTTCTTGTTGATTACTGTACAGTTGGGTTTTTCAAAAAGCACATCATAACCATTATCACAAAATTGACTTATGCTCAAAAGGTTATGTTCAAGACCATCTACCAACCATACATTATTAATTGAGGTAGAGGAATTACCAATAGTTCCTGTACCTATGATCCTGCCTGACTGGTTGCCTCCAAATTTCACATTTCCTCCCTCTTTCATTGTTAGGCTGAGGAACATGGACTTGTCTCCTGTCATGTGTCTTGAGCAACCGCTGTCTAGGTACCATGATCTTTGCTTTGGCACTGCTCTTAGACATACCTGCATTATTGACATTTTTAGATTTAGGTACCCATTGTTCTATGGGTCCTGGAAGGTTAGTACTTAAGGCTTTACTCTTCACTTCTTGTACCTTGTGCTGTGAGTTGGGTTGCTTCTGATTAGCCATCACCTTAGGTTTTGGTACTTCAGAAGCAGTAACTGTCTTCTTCTGAAACTTAGACTTCAGAACCCCAGATTTTGGTTTCACCAGACTCTGAGGAATAGGTTCTGATCTTTTCAGGATCCTAACCTTTGAAGTTTTGGAATCAGATTTGATCATAGCCTTTGACTTAGAGTTCTTTGGCTTTGAAGTAATCTTAGCCTTAGAACTAGAAGCTTCAGGTTCTGATTGAACAACAGTTTCCAACTCAGCCCCTTCTGGTACAAAGAATGTTTTCAGACCTTCCTTGATGCATTCACAACAAGACTTTAGATTGGTTTTCTCCAGTTTCACTTCTGGAAAGCCAATTCCTCTGCCATTGTTCTTGTAAATGCTATAAATCATAGAAGCCACTCTGCTTCTGTCAATGCCAGATATAATGAAGTCTTCAAGAGCAATTTCATGATTACTTAAAGGTTTTTCATTACACTTTTCTTGTAGCTTCTGACATAAGAACCTGAGCTGATCTTCATATGTTTTACACATGAAGTCAAAGCCCCTAAGTCCCTGTTCAGAAGCTTTCAGATCCAATAGAGTTGATTTTTGCTGTTGTACCAAATCAGCATATTTTTCTTTTAAATCCTTCAACTCATTGGTTCTTACTTCAAAATGTGTAAGAAGTTCTTTAAGTGACTCAACAAGTTCATCTCTGGGAATTTTGGAATATACCTCATTTTCATCTTCTGAGTCTGAATCTGATCCAGCTTCTGAAGTTGCTGTTGCTACCAACCCAACAGCTACCTTTGCATCTTCATCAGCTTCCTCTTTATCAGATCCAGATTCACTACCCAAATCATCCCAGGTTGCCATTAAACTCTGCTTAATCTGCTTCTTGAGTTTGCTTGGTTTGAAGGTAGACCTCTTTGACTTGTCCTTTGACTTTTCTCTTTGAAGATCAGGGCATTCAGCAATGAAGTGACCTGGCTTCTTACAGTTGAAGCATCCCTTCTGATCTTCTTTCCTTGAGCTTCTGGAGTTACCCCTTCTGGAGAGAAACTTTCTGTTCTTCTTGGCCAGATATTGAAGTCTGTTTGAGAGCATGGCCA
Source organism: Medicago sativa (assembly GCF_051527215.1). Lineage (NCBI taxonomy): Eukaryota > Viridiplantae > Streptophyta > Magnoliopsida > Fabales > Fabaceae > Medicago > Medicago sativa. Next base: position 60,013,930 of record NC_140756.1, read on the forward strand.
TTTCTGCAGCATCTGGTTCAGAATCTGAACTTGACTGTTCTTCCTCTTCAGATTCAACCACTTTGAGAGCTTTTGATGACTTGCCTTTGGATGGAAGAGCTATTGATTTACTCTTCTTAGTAGACTCATGTTCATTAAGACTTAACTCATGAACTTTGAGAGAACTAACAAGATCTTCGACACTTAAAGTGTTTAAATCTTTAGCTTCCTCAATGGCAGTCACTTTTGGTCTCCATCTGGCAGGTAAGCTTCTGAGTATCTTGCTTACATGATCAGAAGCAACATAGCTCTTCTTTAGAATCTGTAGACCAGAAACTAAGGTTTGAAACCTTGAGTACATCTCCTCAATAGTTTCATCATCCTTCATTTTGAATAACTCATACTGATGTACAAGCAGGAGAGCCTTTGCTTCTTTGACCTTCTTGCTCCCTTCATAATTTGAACAGAGAGAAGCAAACATAGCTTTAGCAGTGGATTTGTCACTCATCTTCATGTATTCTGCTTTGGGTATGGCAGTGACAAGAGCTCCTCTGATAATATGATGCTTCTTGTAAAGTTTCCTCAGTTCTGGAGTATGTTTCTTTCTATCCACAGCAGCTCCTTCTTCATCAAGGACTAAACCACCAACGCCGTCTTCCAGAATATCCCACAATTCTTCATCTAGGCTCATGATGTAACTGTAAAAATTGGTCTTCCACCAAGAGAACTCTTCAGCATCTCCATTGAACTTTGGAACTTTTCCAACACTGGTTTTCTTACTATCACTATAATCATGTGAGACATTTTTATAGCTAGTATCACCATCAGGAGGAGGAGTAGTCATGTTTTTCTCAGATCTTTGACTGTTGCACGGTTAAGTGATACACAACAGACCAAGGCTCTAGATACCAATTGAAGGTGAGAAAAACACAAGAAGGGGGGTTGAATTGTGTTTTGAAAAATTCTTCGTTTCTCTAAATAACTGAATACACTGATCAGAAGCTAAGTGAGACAGCTTCTGAAGTGATGATCAGAATCTAAATGCAGCGGAATAAAACAGAGAGAGAGAAGAAGAACGACACAAAGCAATTATACTGGTTCCTTCCACAATCCGGAAGTAGTCCAGTCCCCCTTGCACTTCCAAGGAGATTTCACTATGAGTAATATCTGATTACAAATGCTCAAGCACACAAGCAAGAGACTTCCAATGCTCAAGCACACAAGCAAGAGACTTCCTTTGCTCAAGAACACAATCAAGAGACTTCCTGCTCAAGCACAACTGCAAGAGACTTCCTAACTAAACAAAATTACACAGAAAATTGTTTAAGGTTGAACACTTGATATACAATCAGAGGTGCTCACAATACAAATCAGATACAGACTCAATGGACTTAAGAATTTCTAAGATATGACTTTGAGACACAGAAATTCTAAGTGAATGCAGAACAATTTCAGCAGAGGTTTGGTACTTGTGAGAATCTTGTGAGTCTTTCGTTCAGCGTTCTTGCATTACCAATTTCTCTAGGTCTTCACTCCTTTATATAGAGGTGTGAAAGAGACGTTGTGAAATTGCCAGCACACCAAAGAGTCGTTGTTGAAGCTTGATCTTTCACCAATGATCTTTTGCCTGATTTGGTTGTTGTCCTATGAAGAACAAATTTGAAATCCATTCCTTATCCAAAGGAACATCTATGCAGGCGAGACCGTATTCTGGAGCTGTTTTCTTGTCTTGAAGTGCAGACACAAAACAGAGTAGTGGAGAACGTGGTTGTACAATTCGTACAAAGTACAATGTCAACGCTTTCGTCCAAATTGCAAACACACACCTTCAAACACCTTTGAAATGACCGTTGCAAGCTCCACTAATCCTTTGTTTGTGTTTTCGAATCCAATAGACAGCTTTTGCATTGATGATTCTTCAATTCTTGATTCTTTGCAAATCCAGTTGATATTCAGCTTCTGGTGAAATGGCTTCTGATGAGGCAGCTTCTGATGATGCAGCTTCTGATGATGCAGCTTCTGATGATGCAGCTTCTGATGATGTGACTTCTGGACCTCTTGTCTTCAGGAGCACTATTCTTCAGGAGCGCTATTTCTTCAGGAGCAGCTTGACTTCAGGAGCGCTTTTTCTTCAGGAGCAAGTTGCCTTCAGGAGCGTCCAAGCTTCAAATTTTTGTTGTTTCCATAGCTCTTTATTTGCTCATTCAGAACCAATGATGATGTAACTTTATAATTATGGTCCTGTACACTTGAACAAATATTAGCTAATCCAATTTACAATTTTTAATACCTTGTTATCATCAAAACTCTTTAAGGTTTATTGTTAAACACATTTTGTTCCAACAAAAATAACAAAATATATTTCTACACCAAATAATATATATATTTCTACACAAAATAACAAATATATCTCTTCATCAAATAACAAATATATTTCTACACAAAATAACCCCACAACTTAATATTTATTTTATTTTCGAATCTTATTTTATTAAACAATAAAATAAGTCACAACGTCTCATAAATTTCTCTAAAATCATATCAATCACATAAATCTTATAAATCACACTAATCATATAAATATATTCTAAAACTCATTTAAAATAATTAAATAAAAAGGAGGGCGTTACAGTAACACTCGTACAATCCAACACCAAAAGTGCATGAAGAAAATAACAATTAGAATTAACTAAAATCGGGGAGAAAGGAGCATCAAATCCTTTTTGGGTAATAAATCTGCACAAGAGTTGGCCTCTCTAAAACAACGTTGAATGGTGGCGGACCAATCTTGAAGATTGAGTAAATTAAGAACCTCTTCCAAAAGAGGTTTGAGGTAAGAGATGGTGGTTGAACGGTTGAGAACAGCAGTTGCAATAAGATTAGAATCTGTTTCAAAAATGACACGATCAACGTGAAGATGGCGAGCAATACGCATAGCATGCACTAAACTCCACATCTCAGCACCTTGGGAATTATTGCGGCCAAGGTTGCAAGAAAAACCTTGTATTAGACTACCATGAGCGTCTCTAAGCACACCGCCACAAGCCGAGAAACCATTCCTTCTGTAATGAGCTTCATCCACATTAAATTTAAGGGTCCTTGCAGGAGGGGGCTCCCATTTGATATGAATAGTTGAACCATTGCTCTGCATGTAAATCGCAGGTTTAACAATACTCTCGACAACCATTTGCACTTGGCTAGCTATATAAAGGAGCCAATTTTGTCGGAGAAGAGTACTGGTTGAACACCAATTCGTTGCGGTCCTTCCACAAAGCATTGATAGAAACACCAGAAAAGGTCACCCAACTCCATGGTGTATTTCCAATGTTTTCATTGCCAAGGTTCCATTCAAGCCATGACATGAGACCCAGACTAAAGAATTTAGCCCAATAAATAATTAGGCTTGATGATCAGGGGGACCAAAAATTCCATCGCCTCGTCACAATCTCTTAAGACATGCATCATAAATTCAGGTCCATGTTGACAACGAGGGCCACTATTGTCATCTGTCATATTGATTTTTTGTCTCGCCTCATTAGTCATAAGTCTCGCATGTGCTACTTTCCAAAGAAAAGAATGGACCATGTTGGGACCTTTCCATTTCCAAACTAGCTTGAACAAATGAGAATCATTTCTCCCATTTAGGTTTTTTTTTTTTGAAGAAGCTAAATTAACCCATCTAAATTGGCACTAGGGAGAATCAAACATGAAACATCGAGGAGGAACACACTCCAAGGTCCCAAGCCAATACCATTAGGCCAACCCAAGTGGGTTTCTCCCATTTAGGTTTTTATCCATGAGAAGAGTATAAGCCGAGTTAAGAGAAAATTTACCATCGGTAGAAGCACTCCAATTTGGGAAGTCTGAATGCAACTATGTGGATGGGGATTTGGTAGCCGAGATTTTAATGCAAACATCTTCAGGCAATAGTTGGTTAGGTCTCTCCCAGTTTCACCGTATGACGTGATCGTAAACTGTACATGTGGCACATCTACGTGGACTGAAGGTTCTATCACATCATATAAAGGTAATTTGGCTAACTTTTTTTTGTTTTTTTCTTAAAAATATGTGTGATTATTAGAATAAGCAAATACCCTCGTAAGGTTTAACACTTATTTGCAAATACTTCCTCAAATTTAAAACTTATATAGCAATAATTGGGTTCATCCATCATAAAGGTTGTCTTTAGGGCATCCCTTATACTCTTGAGGATTTGGTTGTATCCTGATTAGGAGTTTAGAAGGGTTGTTAGACCAAAATTGGTTACAAACACCTATTGTTTATAAGAAAAATTGTTCATAAGAAAAATAGGGTTGTTAGGCCATAAAGACAAGACTTTGTATTTGGATCTTGAAATCCTTTGTACCAAGTGTTTGATGCAAGACACGTCACTGATGCAAAGACCTTTTTCTACGAAAGGAAATGATGTTCTAACTTTTAAAGTTTAGAAAAATTATTTAAAAGCATCATTAATGGAAATAAATGATTGATTCATTGACTACATTTCATCAAGATGACTACAACAATTAATCAAACATTCAAAGACAAGGTTCTATTCAACAACAATTTACTAAATTGTTGTTTATATAAATGACCTGGATTGATGGAAGAATGTCGCAGGCCTACAACACGTAGATACAATGCATTGCACCATGTTTATATTCATTCTGTATTGTATACCTTGTCTAGAAATTGTCACATAGAAACAAAAAAAGATTTACATATAGTGTATTCTTCTTAAATTTGTTTACTACTCTTAGAGTTGTGTAACACAATATGTTTGTAAAATATAGGACTAGGTTGTCTTATCAGCTGTTGTAATCAAGTTTTGATTGTAGCGATAAAATCCCTTAGAAGTGAAAAAGGTTAGACGTAATCCCAGATTGTGGGGTAAACCAGAATAAACATATGTGTGTTCTCTCCTTTCCTCTGTCTCTTTATTTTCTTAATTTTCTGATAGTGTTTATATCTTCTGGACAACGGTCTTCACAGTGGTTTCGATTGCTAACTGATGTGATATGAGTTTTGGGTTGATTCTTAGCATGTCATAATTATCACAGTCTCCTCTTTGGGAGGCATGTGAGATCATTATTTTATGTTATTCTACATATCCATTATCCTTGCCTTGAGTCTTTTCACCTGGGCTACTAATATAATGTGGTGAATAACTTTGAGTGTTGTGAGATCAGACGAATGACTTTAGTGTCATGCCGACTTTGGGATGGTATGCGACTACAGCTTTTCTGACGCCTAGCAAGTGACGCGTCATGTTGAGCTTTTATCGTGGCGGCATGTTGGTGAGTGGAAGAGGGAATTATTGTGGTTCCTCCTCATTCGCAAGTCTTGGAGTCTAGATACTTCATTGTAGTTACTGTTTCTGATCCTGACATTATTGTTGGCTAGCTCAAGATTATGGTGATTGTGTTTATTCTTGAAATCATCTGATTAATTTTATCACGAAACCTTGAGGCATAGGTATTAATTTTATTGTGACCCCAAGTTAGGCGCCAATGTTCTTGGATGAACAAGACTGGTTGACCTCCTAAGCAGGAGGTATGTCTTGACATTGTTGGTATAGTCCACCGCAACTGATCATACACTCATTTTATTAACAAAAAGGGTTTTCTTGCAAAAGACACTTCAATGCCAAAGTAAGTATGGAGTTGTAACGCCCGTCGTAAATTATTTAATTATTTAGAAATATATTCATATATATATATATATATGATTTATGAATTTAAGTGATTTATGAGATTTACGTGATTTTACGAGAGATATATGATTTATCTGAAAATTATGTGATATATGCGATGTTATGATTTTTAGAGATGTTATGAGGTGTTGAGACTTATTTTATTATTTAATAAAATAAGATATGAAAATAAAATAAAAATATTAAAAGTGGGGCTGTGTTGTGAGATGAGTAAATTAGTAGTGAGAAGAGTAATATGAAAAGATAAATAGGCAGACATAAGTTAGTAACACAGTACGTACGTTTTTGGAGAAAAAGGGAGAAAAGTCAGAAGAGGAGAACAAGAGAGAGAGGACTGCGATTTCTGCAATTACCAGGTAAGGGTGAAACTAACTTTCAATACTATTAAGGGTATGATTCTGAAAAATGATTTTTAGCATGATTAGGTTGAGTTTTGGTGAGAATTAGGAATTAGGTTTAAGACCGATTTTGATGATTGACCCGTGAAAAGATGTTAGATTGATGCAAAATTAGTGTACAGACCTTAGATATTGCCTAGGGTGATAATTAGATGCTATTTGAATGAAAGAATCATGAAGATAGGCGAAAAATTGTAATTTTTAGGTTTCTGGCCGTACTGACATTCATCGCTCGCAACTGCGAGCAGGAACACTCGCAATTGCGAGCTAAGAACCCCCGCTCGCCACTGCGAGCAACGCAACTCGCAACTGCGAGTAACCTGTAAGCTCGCCCTTGCGAGCAAAGTGGCTCGCCATTGCAAGCAAGGCCTTAGGAGTCCAGAATGCACGCTTTGCTCGCCGTTGCGAGCAAAGTTACTCGCCACTGCGAGTTAGGCGGTTAGTTGCCCAAAATTGTTCCGATGTGATCCTTTCGCATGTGTAGTCATGAGTTGATCTTAGAAGTAAGAATGAGGGTTGTTTAGGATACTTTCAGAAGTTTCAGAAGTCTGTTTAGGTGACTGAGATTAGTAGTGATGATGTATAGTATTATTTATGATACTTTATGATGATAAGTTGATATGATTCATTCCCTTTAATGATGATATGTTATTTAAGCACTGTTACATGCTGTAATTGTTGTTGTTTGCTGCTGTTGATTGTTAATGTCTTGAAGTTGCATGAGTCGATCTAAGTTGCAAGAATTTAAGAAGTTGTCCATGATTATGGAGTTGTATAAGATGTTCACGTTGTTGTCTAAGTTGTAGGAAGATTGAGTCCATTGCATACTCATTAAAGTTGGGGGCTTTAGGCCCGGCAGCCTTGTGCTCAAAACTACGTTGGGGGCTTTAAGTCCAACAGCTGTATGCTCACACGTTAGAGTGCCTAATTACGCTCATTTATGTAGTTGATTGGTACCACATGCATTTGCATATCAAGAAGTTTCACGATGGTTTAAGTTGTTAAGTTGTTAAGTTGATAAGAGTTGCATTGTCAAGTTGAGTCGTATTGTCGAGTCAAGTGTTAAGTTAAACATGATATTTAATGATGATGATATTTGATGATGGTATTTGATTATGAAATGATAATATGTAAGTGATAACTGTTTGATATGTTAATAATGTTTTATGTTGCTAAATGCATTTTAATGGATTATATGCTTAATTTATTGACTGTGAAATCTCACCCCTTCTGCTTGAAAATGTTGCCCTTCGTATGGGTAACTTGCAGGTAATAAAGACTAGAGGCGTACGTGAGTGGACTCCTCACATTTTGTCAAGGTGCTCTGATACGTAACGGGATGGGGGCTTGCTTTTACTTCTGTTCCTTACGTGTCTTATGAACTTTTTATGAATAAATGTCGAACAAAAACTATGAGATTTCTGAAGAGGCCTGCGTGCCAAGACTTTTATCATGTTGAACTATTTTCCGCTGCGTAGTTTCAGATTTTTGATGTTGAATTTTGAAGGATAATTATTATTATCTGTCTTATGACTTTCAAGATTTATGTGACATTCCGTTTATGACTTAAATACTCTGATTTATGATGAAATTTTTTATGTTGGGAAAACGGGGTGTTACAGATGCTAATAGATAACAAAGTCGGTATAAAAAGTGAGATGATCATACATGAGGGCAAGTCCGCTATTTATAATCATGTATTATGATGATATGCTAAATGTTGTTGTTATTCTTGCTCATACAATTTGGTGTAGACCGTCATGGATGTAATTGGATTTATTGATAGTAAGTGATTTCGAGATAGGCGTGTATGCCTACCCAATTAAAATGAGACTCTCTTTTAGTAGGAATAACCAAGTAATTATGTGATAGTTTATTGGCGTCTAAGGTGGTGAAGTACGTTGGCTCTCCATTTGTTTCTTATGCGAGGTGGTTCATAAGGTGGCTCATGAGGCATTATCTTGTCTTGTGTGTTGTTCCGAGACGTGAGGTCTCTTGAGGTGGTGCAGAAGGTAAGATCTTGCTATGCACTGTGTTGTAAGACGAGGTGGTCATCTCAGATGGACTTGGATCTAGTCTCTTATTGGGCCTTTCCTGCCATGTGTCTTCATAGGCTTTCTTCGTAGACGACTTAGATGATGATTTGATATCCGGAAGTTGTTATTTGGAATGGTGGCAGTGTAGTGATGATGTGGTGTGTTTTCTTTCTTCTTGTTCATGAAGATGAAGGAGAAGATGAGAGGAAATGAAATTAGGTGGTAGAGTTCAATTATCAAATTCTATAGTCACCCAAGAACCAATGATTTTCTTTTTTAACTAAAAGATTAATTTGTTAAAATTTAAAAAATTAAAGAGGTATTAGGTTGACTACCTGTAATGTTGGATTGTTGGACCACCTCAGACGTTTTGGTAATCACTTTTAAGAATATTGCATCTGTTTGTTACGATCTTTTTAAAAAAATTAGAATTAAATTTATACTCCTCTCCCTTATAAGATGCTTGAATTAGAACACCCTCCCTTAATAATTAAATACGCACTACACTTTAATATATTTTAACATAAATAAATATTTTTATGATATATATTAATTTTGAACCACCATTTAAGAAAAATCAATTGATTTTTTTTATAATTTAAATGTCAATGATAATTAAATTTAAATATTTTTCTATTAATTTTATAATTTAGAGTATAAAATTAACTTTTAAATAACCATGCTTTATTTTCTTTAGTAATTATTCATATATTTTAATTTTATTTTGGGTTATTTCATATTTTATAATAAGTTTAAAACTACATGTTAATGAGATTGCGAATAAAAAATAGCGAAAAATATTTATTCAATTTCTTATTATATTAAAATAGATCCGCAATACTATTTTTTCCGAAGTGTGTTAGATAATATTTTTTTGCTAGATTATTAGAAATAAAAAAAATATTGAGGAGTAAAGTGTAGATTTTAACATAAGGGAGGAAGAGAATGTAATTTAAGCTTATCTTAAGGGAGGGGAGTGAAAAGTTTTATAATATGTTTTGAATAAGAGGGGAGAAAAGTGTAATTTAAACATCTTTGAGGGGAGGGTATATTATTCTTATATGAATTAAGTTTGTTTATGTAAAAAAATAAATTTACTTTTTGATCAGAAAAAAGTGAACTGAAACATGTACAAACAAGTAAACACGATGGTGTTTCTCTTGAGTTATTACACAAGACAATGAAAATCTAGTACCAACTCAGTTTCAGTTCTAGATCTGGTTCCTTTCTCAAACCAAACAAACTTTTTTACTTCAACGAACCTAAATTTCCTGTGTCTTAAACCACACGTTCTTCCTTTCTCACTAAAACCGCTTCAACACTCGCGTACACAGTTTCAATTTTTCCCGAATTTCATTCCCAACAACAATAATCTCGTTTTCATTTCCATCTTCAAAAAATCAACACGTGTTCCAACACTCTTATATACACTTTCACTTCTTTCTTCCAACAACTCTAACGCCGTTAGGGTTTTGTTGTAAGAAACAATGGATTACAACAGAGACGGCAACGTCGTTCAAATCATCACCACCGGCGGCGGAGCCGCCGATAGCTGGTCAACCGACCAAGCTGACTGGGCGACGGAAGATGAGTATCGTTACTGGAACGGAAACGACGCCGGCGGTGAAACAACTCCGTCTTCAAATTCACGTGCAGGAAGTGAGCCGCCGAGTAAGAAATCGAGAAGCAATTCGCAAGATGGTGGTGGTGGCAGTGGAGGAGGATCGAATCGCGCGAAAGCGATTGGGAAAATGTTTTTTAAGACGAAATTATGCTGCAAGTTTCGTGTGGGGACATGTCCTTATATAACGAACTGTAATTTTGCTCATAGTGTGGAGGAGCTACGTCGGCCGCCGGAGAATTGGCAGGAGATTGTGGCTGCTCATGAAGAAGAGAGGAGTGTGATTGAGCAGCCTAGGGAGGAGTTTCAGATACCGACGGTTGGGTCGAGTACTTTTGTAGGGGAGAGTATGAATAATAGGTCTTATAAGGGGAGACATTGTAAGAAATTTTATACTGAGGAAGGTTGTCCTTATGGGGATAGTTGTACTTTTCTTCATGATGAGCAATCGAAGAATCGTGAAAGTGTGGCGATTAGTTTAGGCCCTGGTGGTTATGGTGGTGGTGGTGGTGGTGGAGGAGGAGGTGGTGGGAGTGTTGGTAGTGGTGTTGGTAGCGGTAGTGGTGTTGTTGTTGTTGCGGCTGGTGCGGCCGCGGTTGGGAATGGACCTAATTTGAAGCCTTCGAATTGGAAAACTAGGATTTGTAATAAGTGGGAGATGACTGGGTATTGTCCCTTTGGTAACAAATGCCATTTTGCTCATGGTGCTACAGGTATGATAGATATGATCCATTTTGATGATTTTGTTATGTGAATTGGATTAAAGATTTTAATATTATGGTAATTGAGGTGATTATGTTGTGTTGATATGATTATAGAAAGTGCTATTAGAATTGGAAAGTTATAAATAGTTTGTGTTGTGGAGTTGTGGCAGTGTTTTCTTACCATTTGGATACAATTTTGGGAATTGATGTTAGATTCTTTTTATCCATACAAGATTGGTTTTTTCTTCATTTAATATGGTCTGTTACAGCTTTGATTTCTACTATTTTGTTTTAATGAGTACCCTGCATTGTCCCTAGTGTCAATTTTGTTTTGGTTGATGCTAAGGCAGAACATAACATTTTGATATGTATGTGAATGTGGTGTTTCATTGAGCATAACATTTTGTTTGTAAGTTGCCGACTTGAGTAATCTATGCAATTTTTTTGTATAAAAGTAATTACATTCTAGAGAAGATACACACGATAGTAGAAATGCACCTTCCTTATGTTTTGCACAATGAAAAACATAAACAACTAAGTTTACAACAGAGAAGAACTCTGAAGACGAAACTGTGCAAATTTCCAAGTGTTTTTTGGTTTACAGTGCTTCCTTTTTTGCGATTACTTTTCATATGCCTTGTATGCTTCAAATTCAAATGTCTAAGCCTTCACTTTCTGATTAAGAAAAGCGCTGACTTCAAGAGATAAGAAAAGAATAGTTTCATGAGTGGTGGGTTCAGAATGAAAGATGGCAGCTTAGATCTAATCTGTGTTGTCAAATAGCAGTGCTACAGCGCTATCGTGTGGCAGAATTTTAATAAATTGCTATTGTTCCACGAATATGCGATTAAGTACAAAGTGTTGTCAAATAGCGTCTATAGGATAGCACAGTACGTAGTGGAATTCGAACAAATCACTCTCTTTTTGTGATCCGCAATCGGCAACATACTTTCATTGCTTTGATGTTTGGCCTTGTTCATTATGTGCATGTTTGGATTGACGGCGAGTTTAGCGAAATCGCGGTGGCACTGTGATTTTGTTGAAACTTCAAAGTGTAGATTTTGTCTAAATCGCAGTGAGTTGCCATGATTATGTCATGCCAGTCTCACCGTCGATCCAAACATGCACATATACATTTTCAAAAACATTTTCTCAGATTGATACACGAGTGTTTTATTGGCTTAAATTGATTATCTGTCGGAATGATGTATAACTTATTTTTATATAAACTTGTCTTTGATATTGTGAGTTTGTGACTGCAGAATTACACAGATATGGAGGTGGGCTTATGGAAGGAGAAAGCAGAGACGGTGTTTCTGTTGTTGCGTCTGACACAAAACAGGGTGTACCTTCCAAAACTCATGCTGATAATGTGGTTGCATCAAATCCTCCTACTGGTTCAGATGTTTATCATCTTGGAGTCCCTTCACAAAGACCTTCCATTGTGAGTCAGAGGCCAGGACAGAGAGCTCATCAGAAGTGGAAAGGTCCCGATAAAATCAGTAGGATATATGGCGATTGGATCGATGACTTCGAATAGAGCTACAATATTATATTCCCAATCTTGGAAACATGGAAAATGGCTGACGATGAGGGCTTATGTATTGCCATGTAGCTGAAAACGTCATGATTTCCAGTTCCCATCTTGTTATATTATCTAATAATGTCTTATGATCCGTAGTTTCCAGCATTGTAGCACTTTGTTCAATTCACAGATAATTGTTCTGTGGATTTATGTTCGGTGAAGGATTCATCTTTTCTTTTCAAATTTTTGCTTCTGAGTTTTGAATGTAACAGCGGCATCCTTGTATGTGCATCAGATCGTGTCAGACATAATTGTTCTTTTGTTACCCCATGTTGGATCTAATTTAAGATTCCGGTTTCTATTTTTATTGTTGTTTTTTTTTCCTTGAAGGATGCTATTAATCGCGAGGTAACATTTCACGACAACATCACGAACATGAGTAAAATGGACAATAAAACCTTAATTTGCATCCTCTTTTTTTGTTTTTCCTACAATTTTTTAGTAGAGTTTTATTCCATTTTATTCTGCAATTCAATTCAGTATCATTACATTTACTCAAATGAAAAAGAAGCAAAAACAAAAATGGGGTGTGCATCAAAAACAAGATAGACATGATAAGGAACAATGGAGTCATTTTACCTCAACATTTTCATACATACCAATTTTTTCATACATTGGAGTCAAAAAAATGCAGTTATAATTTAATATAATCCTATTGGCTTATTTATGCATTAGATGCAACTTGAATATTGTTCGGACATAAATCCTTGTCCTTCTCATAAGGACTCGCTCAAACCAACCTTTTTCACCAAGGGCTAAAAATCAACCTCAGCATCACTGTTTTATATTAACCCATCATCTAGTACTCAAATAACACCATGCATAACATGTTTCCTCAATTATCTCTCTCTCCACATTTTGTCCCTTAAAATCCTCTTAAAAAAAATAGTAAAGTGAAGGGAGAAAAGTAACACCACTTTACTAACATTCATTCACCCACTACTTTGTTCATAAACTTCTCTCAACCATGCAAAGAAGAGAGAGTGGAAGGTCAAGAATAAATCATCCTCTACTCATCTTGAAAACCAATAACAGTCCATTGTTGATAGTTTCTCAATCCGACAATGTCTTTATCGGAACCTAAGTACGACACCCCGTCGGCTCCAACACATAAGACCCCACCGGCACTAGTAGCCTTCACCCTTACCGTCCTCATCTTATGCTTTGTGGCTTTCAGCGTTGTCTATCTTTGCAAGTATTGCTTTGCAGGCATTTTCCATATGTGGGCCTTGCATCGCACGGCCTCAGGATCCCTCGTTCGTCTCTCACCTGAGAGGTCACCCCCTAGAGGACTCGACAATACCCTTATAAATGGATTCCCCACTTTCCTCTACGCTGATGTGAAAGACCACCGCAAGGAAAAGAGTTACAGCTTAGAATGTGCTATTTGCTTGCTAGAGTTCGAGGACGATAGCTTGCTTCGTCTCCTAACCATTTGTTGCCATGTTTTCCACCAAGAATGTATCGACTTGTGGTTTGAATCTCACAAGACATGTCCCGTTTGTCGAACCGACCTTGATGCACCTCCCAACCAAACGTCAAAACACGGGGAATGTTGCAACAACAACAACAACGACAATGTTAATGCACAAGAGGGTATGACCTCATTACCGTGCAATGATACACGCATTGATGTTAGAGGAGAGGAAAGTGACAATACTAGTGAGATCACTAGAGCTCAAATACATGAAGGCGATCAACATAATGATCATGTGAGCAAGAGCATGCAACAAGAAGAACATATATTTTCAAGGTCACATTCAACGGGGCATTCTATAGTAATGATTAGAGGTGAAGAAAAAGATGATGAAAAATATACATTGAGATTGCCTGAACATGTTATAAGGGGAGGACACAATTTCACAAAGAGTTGTACAAATTACAGTGAGATGACATTAACAATGCCTACACCTTGTCGTAATTGTGGTTTTGTTAAACCAGTATCTGGCTCCTCTTCACTTGCTCATGCTCAAGAGGCTTGAAGCATGCTTTTTATCATTCAAGATCATTTTTTTCTTCTTCTTTTACCTAAATCCTTTATTGTTTAAATTTCAAAAGTATAGGTTGAGGCTTTAGATATAGACTAGTACAAGATAGAGATATCAGACTTTTTATAAGATCATTTTTTTTTCTTCTTCTTTTATCTAAATCCTTTATTGTTTAAATTTCAAAAGTATAGGTTGAGGCTTTAGATATAGACTAGTACAAGATAGAGATATCAGACTTTTTATATGTGTGAGCAGTTAGATATATCATTCATTTTTATCGTTGTTAATGAAGTTTTACCATTCAAGAGTTTGTAAATTATGAATTTGATTTGTTTATATATGTGAAAACAATTTTTTTTTTTAGATATATGGAAAAGTTGATATGATAAAATTTTGAAAATCATGACTTTTTTCAAAATCAAAATAAATTTTTTTGAAGGAAAAATCAAAATTAATGTAGTGTTTCTATCAAGTAACTTTTTATTTTATATGCAAAACACTGTTCAATGTTTGCACCACACCCGTTGCAGATTTTATGTACTTCATATTTTATTTTTATATTCATATATGAGAAAGTCGATACGATAAAATTTTGAAAACTCATGTCTATTTTCAAAATATCAACATTTTTTTTTTGAAAAATCTCAAAATATCAACATTAATGTAGTGTGTTTATTAAATAAATTTTTGTTTTATATTTAAAACACCGTTAAATATTTAAACCGCACTCGTTGAGGATTTTATATGCTGATATATGTAGAAGAAGATTTTTATGTAAAAATGTTTGATAGTCGATATGATAAAATTTGGAAAACTCGTAACCATTTTCAAAATACCAACATTAATGCCGTGTTTCTATTAATTAAATTTTTATTTTATATGCAAAACACCATTTAATGTTTCCATTCTTCCCGTTGCAAATTTTAAATACGAATTTTTATTTACATATATGAGAAATTAAATATGATAAAATATTGGAACCTCATGATTATTTTTAATATATAAACATCAATGTAGTGTTTCTTATATATAAATTTTTATTTTATAATGCAAAACACGTTAGTAGATATGACCATTATCCGTAATTATTTTTTAAAAAAATCAAATAAATTTTCATAGTTATCCGTGGAAATTGATTACACTCGTGATACGACCATTATTTGTTATTATTTTCTTGAAAAATAAATAAATTAAATTTTGAAAATACCATTATGCACATAAAACTAAGTAGATCGTGAATTTTAATAAGGATGGAAATGAAATTTTGCTATTTTTTTTTTATAAATAGTGAAAATTTGTTACACGATCATTATCCGTAACTAATTTTTTTCAAAAACAAATAAATTAGTTTCATTGTTATATGTGGAAGTTGGTTACATTTGTGATGAACATTATCCGTAATGAATTTTTTGCAGTTGTTTTCACTATATTTTAAATAGGATATTTTGTTACAAGACGGTTCAAAAAGAAAAACAAAATACATTGATTCATTAATGAACAACAAACTTCTCCAAAATTTACTATCACTTATATTGTGATGTTAGTTACGGCACACAACTATTTAAGGGATCTAAGTCCTAAAGGTATACTCAACAGAAAAAAAGCTACCAACGACGCTGTGCTGCCAAACAATGGAAGATCACACGATTGTGATGGAAGAGTCGAAAGCTGATGCAATTAACAGGTACTCTATCCCTTTAATTTTCCTCAATACTAGTAGTTACTCATAAATAAACATATATGTAATCTCATGAAGTTATATAAATATATACAGGTACAACCAAAAGAGGTTTAAGGAAGTAGCCACAACCTCAATAGTATTATGCTTTCTGTTAATCATCTTTCCGGTACTAAAGATATCATCATTTGCTGGTCCATTAATGGCAGAACATGAAACAGTCGTGATGGTCTTTCTCACTTTTTTTGTATTTGTGTTTCAAATACTCCTGCTTTGTCCTATAGCAAAACACGAGGTTAACAGTAGCATCAAATCAATCATATCCATACTGCTGCTCACAGGTGCAATATCAGTTGCAGAAGTTTGGTTTGTTTCGTTGAAAGCTGCTATATTCGTTTCTATCTTTTGGGGGGTCATAATCGTAGAAGCGATCAGATTTAACCGGAAGATCTATAATATAGATATAGAAGTTTCAAAAATAATTTGTGTATTGAAAGTAGTTATTGTTAACCTTACCCTAAATTACATTCTTTATTTATGCATAGTGGAGGATTGGACCAGTTTTAAGTTTTGTTAATCTTATGAATGTTATGTTTGCGCATGAAATAGACCCATGTGAGCCGTTCTAAATTCTAATTCAATTATATATATCAACTTTCATATGATTTTGGAGGATTGGACCAGTTTTAAGTTTTGTTAATCTTATGAATGTTATGTTTGCGCATGAAATATACCCATGTGAGCCGTTCTAAATTCTAATTCAATTATATATATCAACTTTCATATGATATGTTTGCGCATGAAATAGACCCATGTGAGCCGTTCTAAATTCTAATTCAATTATATATATCAACTTTCATATGATTTAATAGTTTAGAGACCTAATTAGATGTATATAAATGTTGATTAACCGTTCGACTCATTAGATGTATATAAATGTTGACGAACAGATTGTTGAACGGAATAACTTGATTGAAAAAAATAAAATAATTCAAGGATCTGATTTCAATTTTTCTTAGTTCAATTTTTCAAACAGTATAGGGATTTATAGATTAATTACACCATAAAAATATTATTTAATAACTTTTTTTTTTAGGGATTTATTTAATGAGTTTGTCTAACATGTGCAAATTTGCACATGATAAGAAGTTTAAAGTAGTAAGTTTGTATAGGAACTTGTGCATTTTATATTAGATATATAACTTTTTAATAAATAATTGTGGTTTTCAATAAAAAAGTTGCTACTTTTAATATCCTTATCATGTACAAGTTTGCACATGTTAGACAAACCCTTATTTAATAACTTATTAGTTTGAGGCAAATACCCTTATCCATGACACTTTTGATTGCCGGCAATATATGCCACGTCATCAAGAACATGACAAGTCATCAACTTTAACAGAGCAAATATATAAACTGACTAACATGTCTGACGATTTAAGGTCATGATAACTTGTGCCCTTAGAACGTTAAGAAGCTTAAAAAAAAAAAAGAATAAATCAATAAATACCCAAACTAAAAAGGGTAAAACATTAAATTAATTTTAAAATATCTCCCCTCCCATGTGAACCAAATACATTTTTAATTAAAATCTCTTCCTTCCCCTCCCATTCCCTCTTTTGAATCAAACATATATTTAATTAAAATATCATCCTCCCCCTCCTCTCCATTAAAATCCCTCCTCTCCCATCCCCTCCGTTGAACCAAACAGACCCTTAGTCTATTCTCTATCCTTGCTTTGTCCTTCTTTATCGCCCCCAAATTGTGGTCACTAAAAGCACTCCCCAAGTGTTTAATGCTATCAAGCTTCTGAAAGCAAGGTGTGGAAATGCGCCCCCAATTTTGTCTAACCAGATCTTCACACTTAATCTCTTTGGTCCAGCTCTCTTCAAACCAAAAAATTCTCTTCCTTCTTGTGTTCCTTTGAGGAGTGTGTTCTAAATAGATGAGTATAGCCGCATGATCCGAACCGAATCTAGGAAAATGGCACACTTTGATTGTGGAGAAACGGTTGACAAATTCCTCATTTCCAAGAGCCCTGTCAAGTCTGCACTTAACATTATCCCCTTCTTCACGCCCATTGGACCAGATGAATTGATAGCCTTCAAACCTAAGATCATTTAAGTTCCAATCTGCCACTACTTGTCTCCCTAATGCTAGATGAGATTGACTTATAATATTACCTCCTTTTTTCTCTCTTGAGATTCCAGGATGTCATTAAGATCCCCACAACAAAGCCATTTTCCCGTAAATTGCCTTGCCAAAGAGTCAATTAAGAGCCAAGCTTTCCTTTTCTGTTGTTCCTCTAGAAAACCATAGATACAAGACAGCCCCCAAGACACACCACTTTCCTCATCATCACACATCCCATGAATATGGTTAAGAGAATAAGAGTTAATAGAGATATTTATGTGCTCCATCCACATGAGAGATAAACCCATGCTCTTTCACATCCCGTACCTCTACAATCAACAGACATACAAATTTTGAATCCCATCTTATCTTAAATCATCTTAAATGCCACGTGTACGGTTTATATACAATCAGCAAATGCTACCTATGCAAAAACCAATCATATAAGTAAGAAAGTGGGTCCAATGTCTTTTTAAAAAAACATAATTTTTTGCAGGGATGGATTTCAAATTTCTTTTTTTACAGGGACTAAAACCCAACTTCACCATATTTGCAGAACCAAAAATATATTTTAGCCAATTTCTTAATTACCTTTGTAGTACGTTTCGGTACATGGTACTGATTCGGGTACATAGTCACCAGGTTTGTAGTACGTTTCGGTACATGGTACTGATTCGGTACCTCTACACAACTCTTAAAAATTTAAGTTCTAATGGGATATACATAGTCGGTACATTAATCGGGTTTGCGGTATATTTCTTCTTCTGATTCACCGCTACGTTGTGTTCTGCGAATTGTTACCCCTATAGCATTCTCTGCTTGGGTGGTGATACTCCAGTTACACCCACCGAAACCATGGATACACCTCTCCCAAAACCCTCATTCAACCCCAACAAGCATCTCAAAGAACAGTTAGTAATTACTCTTAATCATAACAATTACCAATCTTCAATTTTTCATCGTTAATTCAATTAATTCTCTTAATTTTGCAGATTCGTTAGCAATTTGACCGGTTCCTCGTTGCTCGAAATCGTGGCTCTTACGGTAACTATCCCTGTAAGTCAATTCTCAGTTATAATCTCAGCTTAAATATGATCTGAATTATATGATTAATGTTTTGTTTTCTTTTCTTTATTCAGATTTTGGTGCTTATTCGTCACTCTTTCACCTCCATTCCAATAACTGGTTAGTCCCTTACACGACACTTCAAGACAGCTTATGAAAATAGCTTATAACTTACTTGAAAACAACTTATAATTTACACGAGAACAATTTGACTTTATTTTATCTTTTGTTACAGAAATAGTTTATACATAAGCACTTATATGATAAGCATTTATGCTATAAGCGCTTAATTCCTTAATCTCTCCAGGAATACTTATGAAACCAACTTATAGCTTAAATAAAAACAGTCTGGCCTTAATTTTTATCTGGTGTTACAGATATAGCTTATAGCTTTTTATGTAAGTATTTTTATGAAAAATGCTTAATTAAGCTGTTTATCCAAATACGGCCAAGTTCATTGACACACAAAGCCAACATCTTTTTACTTTGTCATTCTCAATTGTAATTCTGCTTGGATAATGGGGATTTTTTTATGTGATCATTATGGTTTGAATATTCTGGCTGTGAATTTCTTGTTTGCTTCATTGCTAGGTCAATTTAGCTTATTGTGTACGCAATGTAGATATCATTGTTTTTTGCTCACTTGCTTTTCTCTTTTTTATTTATAGTTGACTCCCTGAAGAAGAAAAATGACGATGCACCTTCTGAGCATAGGAGTTTCAAAGCTTACCTAGCAACATTGACTATAGATTTTCTTGTCATCGTTGTTCCTATGCTCTTATTTTTCACTGTAAGTGTCCTCATTAGTACTAATTTTTTTGCTAACAAATAGCAAATGTTGGGTTTGAAAATTACTTTTTTTTTTTTTTTTTTTTGTTGTGGGGCGGGAGGAGTACATGACAATGAAGCTATGTTGCTAGCTAGGTTTTTGAATTAAATTCTAGTCACTTTGTTATATAATTGCTACAATGAACTTGGTGACAGGTACTGGCTGACTCGAGCTATATCTTTGCAAGTTTGTTCACAATCGTAACATTACTTTATATTGCAGTTAAGAGGTAATTGTTCAATTTTCTTTAGCTAACTTTTATGACGAAAATAAGTTAGCCCAGAAGTTTAACATGAGCCAAATTTTGAAGCGGGTAATGGCTGACTTCCATACACTTAACTGCAGGCCTGGAGGTTCATCATCTGATTTAGGAGAGCCCAATTCTATTAGGGCATATATTACTTCGTACAGGGTTATTGTGGTATGGAGTGTGACTATAGAATTCTTTACTCCATTGTTTTGATCTTTTTGTGCTATTATGTTGATAAAAGTTATTTTTGCAGATGATTATAACAGTCTTGTGCATCTTGGCTGTTGATTTCAGAATATTTCCTAGAAGATATGCGAAGACTGAAACATACGGAGCTAGTTTGGTAGGATTCTTTGACAGTTCTAAATTCATAAAAAATATTTTATTTTCTACACTTATCCAACAACAGGGTGATTGATTAACTTTTGAAGTAGTTTTGAGGGTCAAATTCCTTCTTTCATTAATGTATTTTAAGTTGGAAATATTAAATGATATCAGGTAATTTCTCATGGAATATATTTCTGTTTATCAATGACAAAAAATAGTTTTAAAGGTTGTTAAAGTATTTTTAAAAGTTAAGGGGTGGGGAGGTAGGTTCCCAAATTTCTTGGTTCGAACTTATATTTTAATGCCAGAGTCTATACAAACATTTCCCTCTCTCTCCCCTGCTTCTTCAATTTTTTTTGTCTCTCCTCCTAATTAAAGCAAATTATTTGGGGGAGTAGTTTCTCTATGGACTCCAGTTCACTCTTTAGCAAGGTTATTTTATCTGACTTGTGAAGGGATTCGAGGCCTCTTTTAACCTATGCATTCATTTTCAATGTATTTGGTTTTGACTTAGGGGTTTCTCAATCTCATCATCCACTGTATTATTTATCACTTCAGTAATATATACAATTAAAGTTAATGTAGAGAAAAAGGGAATGGGTGGGGGTTGGAGAGAATAGGTTTTTTAATCAATTTATAAATTGCTTCTATTTGTTGATTATATGAAGTTGCAATTTTGATCTCTATTTCTCTCCAACTGTTTTATAGATTCTGATCTGTACATACTATGTGGTGTCAATTTGTGTTGCTAATAAGATGTATAGTCAATACTTTAATTGTTCTGAAATTAGAAATTACTTCTGCATTGCAGATGGATCTTGGTGTTGGAGCATTTGTTTTAGCAAATTCATTAGTTTCTCGGCAAGCACGAAATATTGCTGCTGTGTAAGCATGTTTACACAATGAACTCTTAGAAATTAGCTGTTTTAGTATGTTAACTGAAATAGAAGAATCATGTTTACCTAGATGTAGAAATGCATTGTTTGTTGAGTTTGATAAATCATTAGTTTTCTAAAGGTTATACGTTAGTTTTTTTTTTTTTTTACAAGCTCATACAATAGGCAAAGAAGCATTATTAACATGAACATGCTGGTAGGCTTTTGAAAATTACATTGCTGCTTTCCTAATTCTTTTACCTGCTCTGTAGTGACATTGATGTCTTTCTGGATGAACTTGTGCAAGTATATTGCATTCTGACATTCCTGTGATAACATCAGTTCTTTACTTGCTTCAGAAACTGGAAGACTGCAATAGTTTCATCTAGTCCACTTATCTTCTTAGGATTTTTTCGTCTTGTTACCACAACTGGTGTGGATTATCAGGTGGGATTATATTCATTGAGATTCATAGAAATTTCTGTGCGAACAAACATTTTGACATGTATTTCCTAATACTGCATCTTATTTAACTTTAACAAGTATAATCACCTATGTGTTTTTTAAATTTTTATGTTAAATGATGTAGTTCTTGAAGACTATAATATAATAATCTGACCCCTAGGTTTTTTTTTTTTTTTTTTTTTTTTGCACAAACGATTCACTTATGGTCAGAAATGAAATTTCATCTTGATTGTATTGGGTAGGATTATTTCATTTCATTATTACTCCTAGTACTAGTTCTTAATAGAGTTGAAACTATATTAGCTTAGACATTGAGGCCGTAAGAGTTTAGACGAAGAGATTTTAGAAATGCTCCAGTAATTAGCATTCAACATGCTTGATACTTATAACACACTTTCATAATTGATTACATTATATATCTACTAGGAAAATCAAATGCTGTTTCAAATGTACCATGTGGAAGAGGTTCATCAGTGGAAACAAACATTGGAGCCGTAAGATTTACATATTTTTTAAATAAACGGATAAGCTTAAAGCACCGGTTAGAGGGGTAAAATCAAAATGGTCTCTCCCCCACCCCCTTAACCTAAATCTGTATTTGTGTGTTCTTGTAAAGGGAATGATGAGTAACAAGTTGATTTTGCAATTGAAATTATGGGTTTGGTCGCAAATGATGTGATTAAGGCTAGAAGGAGAGCTAATCAAACCGACACATTATAGATATTAGAGTTTGGAAATATTAAGATAGAAATACCTTAGTTCTTAGAAGACATGGACGTAAAAGGATATACTTATCCTGATTGAGGTAGTACAACTTACGTTCTTAAAGCTTTAAAAATCTGAAGTGAAAAAAAGAGAGATGTAGATTTTTCCAGAAAGAGATGTTACTTGAGGGATAATTTAGTCAGTGAGGTGCTTCACGTTGAAGACTCTCATGTAACATATAAAATTGTTTGGGTTCTAATTGCCTAATTAATTAGTTCAAGTCATTTTCAAGGAAGCCAATAATATGTTTTTCTTTTCATTCTTTACAAATTGAGTTTTTGTCTAATTCACGATTTTCTCAAGGAAGCTAGTAATTGTTTTTCCTCAAATAGGTGCATTTGGCTGAATATGGTGTGCATTGGAATTTCTTCTTCACGCTTGCTGCTATCTCGATCCTTACATCCTTTATTAACATTCCTCCACAATATTCTGGGGTTTTTGGATCACTTGTCCTAGTAGGTACTTTTTTTTCTTTCTCATCCTTATGTCATCTTTTCTGAAATCTGATTTTCTTATAAATTTGAATCAATGATTTGAAGGGTATCAGTTCTGTTTGATGCATGGTTTAAATCATTATTTGCTTTCAAATGAAAGAGGAACGGATATCATAAGTCAAAACAAGGAGGGGATTTTTAGCATATTTGGTAAGGATTGCGACCTTGCGTTGTTCAATCATCATAATACAATTTCATGTCTGATGCATTTTACTTCTGATACATGGTATTTGTTACAAATATCTTTTTTTTTTTCTTTCCCCCTACAGGATATTGGGGTATGTACCTTATTGGTGTTCATATAGGAAACTATCTTCTCTTTGGAAGCCATTCCACTGCATTTAAGAGTAGCAGATGGTTTCGGATGAGAGTTTGGGTTCTATCAATCCTGTTCTGGTAAAAGAAAAGCTTAATCCCTAACTTATTTATCCTTTTGAATGAAGTCTACAGAATTAAACTTACACCTTTTTCATGATGCCCGAGTCAGGTTATTAACTGTGCTTCTAGATAGGCTTGTGGAAAGAATTTCACGGAGAACGGTATGTCTCACCATGTTATAGTTTCTTACTCGAAGGGCTTTCTGTTGGCACCAATGGATGAAAACTAACTAATTCTTGATAATTTGTGCAGTGCAACCTGCCATATGTTACTATGGTGTTGGCTGACAATCTACAGGTCACTATCTCTCTCACCTCTGTTCTGTTCATTGGATCAGTGTTTAATATTGTGATGGTTTATAGCTTATATTGTAGTTGTCACTTTAGGATTCTTTTGTTGGCTCTATCTTGTTTAGTGTTTAAATTATATTTATTCAATTGAATATTTTTGTAATAATCTGACATACTTAGTGCAGTAATGACTTGTTAAATTTGAAAAAACATAGATTAGTTTCTTAGCATTCTTTTTACACTGTCAGTGATTGGTGCGCAGGGTGTGTGAGTGTTGTATACTTCAGGGTATCGACTTTGATACCTACTGATAAAAAATAAGTGTAAACATTTCTACACATGCATCCAATCATATCTCTACATGTAGATATTTGTGGAGATAAAGTGGAATCTTGGTGTAATTTGATGTGATGCATCTGTTAAAATGTTTTAAAGTGTTAGTGCATAGATGTTAATCTCTTAATTTCTTATATCGTTGTTGCTGTTTAGTTTTCAAATCAAACAATGACTTGTATAAATTTCTTATTCTAATTCAGAAATTGATTCTCAATGAAGGCTATTTAATGTTAGGAAAAAAAATATCCACAAGTCATTGTTTGATTTGAAAACTTGGACAAGAAACTTGGTCTAAGTTTAATCCTATGGATTTCTCAATAACTACTATAATCTTAATTTTGCAGCATTGCATACTTGAGCTATATCCAACATTGTAATTGCTAATTTGACATCTGATTTTGGATTTGATTCAAGTATTTAATCCGAATGACACTCTTTTTCAGCTATTGTCAATTCTAACACTGGCTGATCTTATTCCTGGAAGTAAAACTTCAGTACTTGAAGAAGCACTTAATCGGAACTTACTTGCTACATTTCTTCTGGTAAACAATATATTCCTCGGCGATTATTATATATGCCTTCTCTATCTTGATTTCATTTTATAATTTCCTCTAACAATTTTATGCAGGCAAATCTCCTCACTGGGTTGGTAAACTTGTCTGTTGATACCCTGTCCGCTTCATCGACCACATCTGTTTTTATCTTGCTTGTCTATGCTTATGTTTTATCAACTGTGATTGGAATTGTTGATTATTTTGATATAAAGTTAAAATTTTGGTGAAGAAGCTATTGATATGTTGTAATCTGTGCTATTATTCGTCATTGTTTATGTATAACCTATATAAGATATTTTTATTTATTTATATCAGTTAAATCTAAAACACGTGTGGCAATTATGATTGGTAGTAAAATGACAAATCTCATCTTAATGACATTTCATATTAAGGACAAATAATCATCTCGTTGACCACAAAAAAGAAGATTACCTTTTCCCTGCACTGCACATGTAATGGAAAGTGATTGACCACTCTGAGAAAATGCAACTTACAACTCATACTTTGGTGTTTTTGTGTGTTTGATATGTTTCATTTTCACACCTAGTTGGTTTGTGGCTTCCTTTTAGTAGTTTCAACACTTTACACTGGACAGTGAAATAGTGAAATGAGGTAGGGGTTAAAAGAAGCATCAATGTTATAGGGACAACAGAAAGAAGGTGAAAAGAAATGATGAAAAATGAATTATGGGGATCTGAGTGTATAGCTGAGGTGATGAGGACCTGCATGCTATGTGCTTTTTCAAGAAGGGATAGCTTACATACATTCACATGGTTAATCCAGCAGAGTCTGACAGATTGGACCATGGTCCTAGCTCCATTTCTGTCCTTTTATATGTCCTCATCGTCACATAATGCTAAATTCTGGTGTTTGTGATATCTTCATTTTTTTATATTAAAAGTCATGCATAACGAGGTAGAGAGCATATATGCACAAAAGATCACATAAAAATTGTTTATACAAATGTTTTTTATACATCAATGAAGTAAGAGAAAAGACCACATTAGAAATAGTGAAATAAACCGGTTAGTTTTAAGTTTTAATTGTTGGATTTAATTTATGTTATAGTAAACTTATAGATATGTGAATATATATCATGAAAAAATGGTGTACTTTGCAATGTCACGTGTTTGAAAATGTTGACTATGGAAGATTTTTCTTATCAACTTTCTGATGAATCAAGCTGTCACAGTGTTTCTAAACGGTTTGATTTGACATCAAAGGGGAGTATCTAGCTTGGTTTGTTGGTGTAGCCTATTTTTACAATTAGGCTACAATTTTCTGTAGTTGATGAATTAGGCTACAATTAAAGTAATAAGTGGAATTTCATTGCTTGAAGTAGTGTTAGTAGGGGGGCAACTTTGGCCCGTAAATGAAAGAAGTTGTGACCATATATTTATTTTCATCCACACATGACATATGACACCAAAATTTCATATTATTGAAATAGTTTTCTTAGATTACAATGAGGAAGTTCCATGTGCATCTTTTGCATTTACAGTGGATTTGATGAAATTATGGTGCATAGCATAATTTTGTTGAAGCTGTATAAACAGTTTTTTGTCAAAATTACAATGACACACTTTGATTCGTCAAATTCATCATCAATCCAAACATGCACTAATTAACTTCAGTAATTTTACGAGATTCAAACTAGATAAGTATGCTATTGATTAGGTAAAAGAGCAAATAGTTGGAGTCTGAACTAACCTGCAAATCCCAGTTGAAAAATTAGACTAGCATTCAATATTTTTTGTAGTTATTATAGTTTTAGCTTTGTACATTTTATTTTACTTTTTATGGTTTTTTTTCTTAAAAAAACTAAAACTCCACTTTGACCTATTAGGTTGGTTCATACGTCCAAAAAACTATTAAACCTGAATGGATTAAAGCTTCTTAACTAGTAATTTGGATTTATTTCCCCCCAAACCCAATCAGAATAAACCTCATTACTTATTACTACCCTTTTTCAAATATATTAATCAAGCACCAATAATTTGCATAATTTAAATGCATACTTCTAAACAAAGTACAGTTAATTTGGATGTGTATTTCTGAAAATATCAGAAGTTTTTTAATAGGAGGATGGGGATAGCAGCAATATGTACCTTGATCAATATCTACCATAAGACTATCGTTAACAACCAATTATTGATGTTACTGTGGTCATAACTCAGTTGGTAGAGACGTTGCAGTATGTATGAGCCGACGTTTGAAATTCAGATTCTTCTGATATTCACCTTAATAAACAAATTTTATGGTAGAATATAGTACCATGATGCAACATACTGTAGTTTTTTTTCTTCTTTCTTTCTATAATAAACAAAATTTTAATTAATTTATAAGAGAATCTTAGGTACAAGAGCCATTTGATTTGATTATATTTCCTACAAACTCCAACACAGATTTGAATGTGAGGTGTAGCTATTACACAACTTGTTATGTTGTTTTTATGCTTATTTCTATATAGATTTGGGTCCACTCTCTCTCTCTCTCTCTCTCCCACACTCTCTCTGTTCATTGGCATAAGGGTAAAGGGTGTGACAGCATCTACGAAATTAGGAAGGGAAGAAACCAAAGCATATCAAAGAAGGTGTAAGGAAAAAAAGAGAGTGTGTTTTCGTTTTACTAAGTACACCTTTCTGATTTCTGAAAAGCACTACACCTTTTTTCCTCACCTTCTCACGTGGTTTATATACAGAGGAATGATATTTTGACATCCAATTTTCAACAACTTTTTAGGGACAACCTTTTTCCTCCATTCTTATTGGATAATGACAATAGAGAGAGAAAAAGGAAGAGAGAGAATGAAAGTATAATGAGAGTATGAAAGAGAGTTGTCACAAAAGTTGTTGAAAATTGGTTGTCAAGATATCATTCCTCTTATATATATCCTTTTTCTAATATTTCATTTTTCATCATCAACTCTTATATATAATAATATAGTGATATTTTGCTATAAATGAAGACATGAAGATTGAAGATTCTTGTGATAATACAATGGCTTTGGAAACTCTTTCATCATCATGCAATGAGTTTTCAAACTTCATTATCTATGACACAATTTCTGCAACTCCATTTAGTAGTAACCATATTCATACTACAAATGAGTCTAGTTTCTTGGAAAATACAATGAACTATGATCATGAGCAACAACATCATCATGAGGCAGATGCTGCAATATTTGATCAAAGTAGAAAGAGACAATCTATGGAACAAGAAGAAACAATGAATAATCCTCAAGTGGTGCAAAGGAAAAAGAGGAGAAGAAAACCAAGAGTTTGTAAGAACAAAGAAGAAGCTGAGACACAAAGAATCACACATATTACTGTTGAAAGAAACCGTAGAAAACAAATGAATGAACATCTTGCTGTACTTCGTTCACTCATGCCTGAATCCTATGTTCAAAGGGTTTGTTTCTTTCATATCAAACTTTTTTATTGTACTTAATTTTTTTGTTGTTGGGATTTTTCACAAATCTTAAATATTTTATTTCCCTTAATAGCAAGATTGGGAGATAGATTCTTTTCTAGATATTGTTGAGCATGACAAAGATGAAGTACTACAATAAAATACTATTTAACACTTTATGACTATCAATGAGGTGGGAATCCAAAACATGCACAAATATGCTTTGTGAAAGATGTAATAGGATAATGTTCTTAATACTAGACATTTTTTCTTTCTTTTCCTCCATTTTTTCTTTCTTTTGCTTTTGTATGGTGAAGAAAAGAAGCAAACTACGACTAAAATTTATACATATACTTCTTGCGCTACCAAACAAGGTTTTAAATCACAGTCACACTCATATTTAGAGTTGCATTATGATCTTTGATTGTCGCAGTTGAAATTATGTTAGCATATATTGATAAAGCCGCGCTTAACCATAGACTCAATCCTCAAAGACATCAAAAACATTAATGTCCCAGTTGAAATTATGGTAACATTAATTTTTTTTTTTTTTTATAACTATCAATTAGTATTAAATAAGTGAAACTTTTTAAAACAAACATGCATGCTTTACAAATATACTTGCCATTTGAAAAGCTTCATGTATAGTACAAATATTCTTTACATGTTCTAAATGGAACTATTAGTTCAATTAATTACTAATATGCAATTTTTTTGTTTTGTTATAGGGTGACCAAGCCTCAATAGTAGGTGGTGCCATAGAGTTTGTGAAGGAGCTAGAGCATCTCTTACAATCACTTGAAGCTAGAAAGTTACAACTTGTACAACAAGAAGTAGCACAAAACAATGAAGACATGGCAATTTCTAAACCACCTTTTGCACAATTTTTTGTGTATCCTCAATATACATGGTCCCAAACACCTAACAAATACACATCCAAGACCAAAGCTGCCATAGCTGATATCGAGGTTACATTGATCGAGACTCATGCAAACCTTAGAATTCTCACTAGGACAAGACCAGGACAACTAACAAAATTAGTGGCTGGTTTTCAAACACTCTTCCTTAGCATCCTACATCTCAATGTCACTACCATACAACCTTTGGTATTCTACTCCATCAGTGCCAAGGTATATGCAACTATATTGATCCTTCATTTGATATGATAGTAATTATATTTCTATCTCTAATTTGGTATCTCTAATTGTACTTCTACTCTACTCTCTCCGATCACTATTATAAGCAAAAATGCACCTTTTAGATTCATTGATTAATTCATGTATTAGGTCTATAATATAAACAAAATTATAGACCAAACACATTATTACACAATGAACCTAATATTTTTTGCTTATAATAGTGACTGGAGAGAGTATCTCTAATTATATTTCAACGCTATTTCAACTCTTTCTAGGCGTATACTATAAAATGAATTAATCAATATTAGAGGAATTCATATTAGCAAGAGAAATTTAGAGAAGAAAAATATGAAATTCACTATAAATTTCGTCACAAATGAATTAGAGATATATTTTTTCCCATCTCTAATTTTTGCAGTAATAATATTTTTAAGTAGTGATGAATAACAGAAACTATAGACTGAAAACAACAAAATCTCTCTAATTTATATCTAATTTAATTTGATGTTTCTAATTTTTGTTAATTTTTATTGTAATGGTAAATGTGAAAGAATATATGAATCTTATTATTTTTTTTGAGATGAATATATGAATATTATTATTGTACAAAACTATGATATCCTTGTATAAATTATGAAAATTCAGAGAGATATTTGGCTAAAATATATATGGTGTGCTAATTTATTTATTTATTTATGTATATGAAGGTTGAAGAAGGATTCCAACTTGGTTCAGTAGACGGCATTGCAACAGCAGTTCACCATTTACTTGGAAGAATTGAGGAAGAAGCTGCTTCACTAATTTGTGGTTAATGTGAGGGTGCAAGATTTCAGTGAAGTGACCAAATTGACCCTCAGAGAGAGTGGAACGAAAATAATATTTGCAAATGGCTTGAGTTTTTGGTTTGTTAGTTTGATGTGTTAAATGTTGATTTTAACTATAGACTGTAGTAGCTGTTGGTTGTGCTTTGTTCCTACAAGTAAATACAACTTGTTTGGGAATGGTTTCCACAAATAGTCGACAAATTAGGGTTGGAACCTAATGGTAAAAAATGCTGACATAGTTTATCTTGTGTGCAGTTTATAGCTGTATTGTCCTCTTCAAATGGCCCAGGATGAAGGTCATTTTGTAGTGATAATCATCTATGACATAATTTTCTAATAATTTTTTCTTGTTTTTGAATATATCTCTTCTTTTAATGATTGAGAAATGATATATTTTTTTTAGCAAAAGAGGCATACAAATGCATCACTATATAGGAAGACACGGGAAATGAAATAATTATTAATAATTAATAAGATTAATAGAAGAAAACCCTATATATAGTGATGTCGTATATGTGATTTGAGAATAGTCGAATAAGTAAGAGATGTGATTTGACAATGTGTTTATAATTAAGTAGTAAATAATTCTTACTTTACAACTTGAGTTTGTAGGAGTTTCGCTAAACCATTTTAAACTGTAGCATGATATCCGAGCCTATCAATGGTTCGTAGCGTCCCTTGCTATCGGGCCACCTAAGTCATAATTAAGGTCTAGTTAGCAAACTTTGAGCGTGTGAATGAGTCAATTTATAACCCGACAATGTGTTTACAAGTGGTAGCTAGTCCTCACTATACAAATGACAATGTGTTTACAAATGCTAGCTAGTCCTCACCATTAAAATCGATTTTGAAGGATTGAGTTACACAGAACTAAAATTCTAATAAATACAATTGAAAAATAAACACCTCTCAATTTGTAAATTGATTTTATACGATGTTAGGTGCACAACTTAATTAAAATGGTATTAGAACTTATATTACCTGTAAAGTTGCTTATAAGTAAGTTGAATATTGTAAAGGTATTTATGTTAGAATTTTTTTACATAAAATGAGTTGAACAATAAATCATAAGTTTAAAAATTATTTTTTGAGGCTAATGTTTTAAATATCAACTTTAACTTAGAATTAATTCTAGAGTATAATATTAATCATTCTCAATAACACTTAAATATATATCATATTAACTATATTATATACTTCAAAAATCATTCTTTCTTCCAAAATTGAATATAGACATGTATAAAGTCTATCTACCTTGTAGGCAAATTGGAAGCCAAATCTAATTTAATAATAATTTTAAACAGATTAATAGGTGACTAATCACACCTATGGAAGACCAGTCTCATAAAAGTATATTTTTATGTCATAGGTAAACCAAAACAAAATTGGCCCATGTTGTTTTGCTGTGGCTACATTAAAAACTTATGTTCTTTTTTGGTTATGGATAGAGATAGTGTAATTTGTAAGACTTGTTATGAATTTTGCAGCTAGATACTATAAGCAAAATTTGTCCTTGCTTAATGAATAGGGGCCACGAGGGCTTAGAAACTTTAAAGACAGCATTTTGGATTTACATGATGTTGCTATCGGTTGTTACTTTTATTACTAACACTAGTTAGAGGGAACATTGATATATAAACTAAGATAAAGTTGTTGTTTTCGTTTTTTGTGAACAAAAACAAACCTATAAACCCGGGTTTAATTGAATTTACTTTTTTTTTAATGGAAAGCGATGTAAAATCTCACTATGAATAGTTTTTGACTGATGAGGTTAAAAGATTGTACGTTTTATAGTCCTAGACTATATGAATGGAAAAAAAAAAGTCAAACTAACTTGGTGTTCCTAGACAAACAAAAGATGACAAAAAACTAGGTATGTATATTGAAAGGGTGTGTCTACATCCACCATCCATGAGCCACTATTACTTTGGTTAAGGTGTTGTAATTTGTTTTTATATTAAGCTACCCCTAATAATATATAAATGGCTACCCCAAGTTTGATTTTAGTTAGAATAACTTTTTCTTGACTTTACTTACTTTCGAATCGAACTCTGGAAGGTGAACACAAAAATATACATATTCATTGATCAATGAAAATATGACAACAATCTATCACTTCTTGAAAAAAAAAATCTACCACTATTGGCCCGAACATATTTAACGACATTTTATTAACCCTTTATAGCTAAAAAATAAGTAATTGGTAATTAATCCTTAATTTCTTTTAGTAATTAGTAACGGCCCTTTATTAACCCTTACTTTTTTTTTAATTTTTTTTATAGCTAAAAAATAAGTAATTAGTAAATTATAACCTTTTATTAGCCTTTTATAATCCCTTCTTGTTGTTTAAGTGAATTTTTTGAAGTAAATTTTATATACGTGGTAGTTATTATGAATTTTTTTTTGCTTATTGGTTAAATTTACTATTAGCATTAAAAAAAAGGGTTAATACATTTTTACCCCCCTGTAATATAGGCGAGTTCCGGTTTTCCCCCCTATAAAAAAGATTCTTTCGATTCCAACCCTGAAATATGAAGATTCCGTCGAAAACACCCCTGGTCAAATCTGGCACACGCCAGGTGCTGATGTGGCGCGCCACATCATCTTTTTTGATGACGTGGCACGCTGACTGTATAATTATTTTTATTTTTTATTTTTTTAATAAGGACACGTGACATTTCCTATTTTTTAATAAAAAAATATTTTTTTAATAAAAAAAAATATTTTTTTAATAATTAAAAAAATATTCTTTTTAAGTTTTTTTTAAAATTTTTTTTAAAAAAATAAAAAAAACGAAAAAAATTCTTAACAAATAAAAAAAATGAAAAAAAATTCTGGAAAAAAATAAAAAAATACCGAAATTTTTTTAAAAAATTGGAAAAATTAATAAAAATGAAAACAAAAATCTGGAAAATTTTAAAAATAAAAAGTAAAATCTCGAAAAATTAAAAAAATGAAAACATTATGGAAAAAATTAATAAATTTTGAAAAATTCATATTTCCAGATTTTTTCAATACTTTTGAGAACTTTTAAACACGAAACAAAACAAAACAAAATAAAATTAAGTGAAAGAGAGGTGAAATTTACCTAACGATGTCGTTTGGAATGTCACTCCTACGTCGTAGGAAAGGGAAAAACGAATGGTTTATGCAAAAAAGAAATAATTGTTGTGATTCTTTCAATGTAGGTGGGTATTATAATTTTTTTTGAGGCACATAATTTTTAGAGACTCGGTGCAGTAGCACTTCTTGCACTCAGGGCCGTCTTAAGCAATTCGTAGGCCCGATTTTGGTCATTTAAGGTTTGAAGAAAAAATTAAATTCTGGGCCCCAAAAAATTAAAATGAGGCACTAAACAAATTTTTTTTTTGCCCAAGTGGTGGGACTTGAACCCATGACGACATTACACTAAACCAAAAGTGGCAGCGCCACTACAGCTTGCATGCAAAATTTGTCACTTTATCACTTTGATTATATATAACTAGTAATTATTTTCCTTACATATTAAAAAAAAATATTTTGGGCCCCAAAAAAATTGAGGCCCGGTGACATAGCCCAGCCTCGACGGACTATGGGCCGGCCCTGATTGCACTCCCCAAGGTCCGGCCCTGTATGTCATCTAGATCAATACTCATAGAAACTCTAGAGAAACTTTTATAAAATGACATATTTTTGTTGTTGTTAAGTTCATTCTTTACTTTTTTTGGCCCATAACATAAGATTTGGTGGTATTTATGTACTACTTAAACTTTTAGAGAATGATAAAATCTTAGTATTTTGCATTTCTTACAAAATATTACTACTTTTTGTCCACGTTTTTAATTTGGTCTATGTTGTTGAAGAGAAATGCTAGCAACACTCTCTTTTGAGCACTCTCTCTAGCACTCACTCTTTTATTGGGTAAAATCATTGTAGAACCTACACTTTGGAAATGGAACCCACATAAGTGGTGGGACATACATTGATTTCACCCAATAAAAGAGTGAGTGCTAGAGAGAGTGCCCAAAAGAGAGTGTTGCTAGCATTCCTCGTTGTTGAAAGCTTTGTAGAATGAAAATAAAAGTGTAATGTTGGATGAAATTTAAAACATTGTTGAAAATATGTTGTGTTTAAGCTTTTTAACTTGATTTTAATGTTAAAAACAAAAAATTGTATCGTCTAGACAAAAACCGCACCAACCGATTCAATCCAAACCGCATTGGTTTGGTTTAAATTTTATTTTTAAAGTCAACAGAATCAAACCAAACCGCATGCTTTTTTATCTTGCGGTTCAGATGACTCTTACTTTCAAAACCGAACTAAACCGCACCACAAACACCCCTAGATGATACCAAGTAATGATAGAACTTTACAAGACCCCGGATATAACGTCATAGGTCCGGGTGAACATGTGAGGGAGCAAGAGATGTAATTTTTTGTTGACATCGACCCCTAATTTTTTGGTGACATCAACCTCTCTAGTTGATCTTAATCTCCAGTTCAAAAGTGGCAACGTAATACTAGTAGCGAACTCCCTAGAAGCATCGACATGATTAAGCTTGGTCAAAGAGAACATCAAGTGTTCTTACTCCATCGTAAAATGGTCATCATACCAAACAAAAAGGAAATCAACCTTCAATATTCATCCTCAACTTTCCTTTTTCAGTCATTTTATGATTACCTTGGACATCTAACAAAGGCTTTGTGAAATAGATTCGGGCAACGACGCCTTCATTTTTGGAACAAACAATCTAGTATTTATCTCTGAAAGATTTAAGTGAGTTTGTGAAAGATGTCATGATCTGAAAGATTTAAGTGAGTTTGTACAAATATCATTTCTCAAAAACAAAATGGAGAAGAAATCATTGTAGACCCTATGGTTCCACCTCAAACAAAAAATCTTCCAATCCTCCAAGGGTCCAACATTCAAGTGCTTTGAAAATTTGTGATACTAGTCATGTGAACAATACAATGACTAGATTGAAAGAATTTCCTCTAACACCCACTATTAGTTTTTGACATATAGGTGCATTTTCTCGTGTCATCCAATATGGTTGGTTTAATTTTCACCATGTTGTACATGCCCAAAATTGAGGAAGATGTGAGAATCACACTCTTATCTTCTTCTATGATCCACCACTTTACCTCTGCTTGAGACATGGAATGATTAAAACTAGCGACTGTTGCACTTAAACATTTAAGCCTACTTTGGCACCAACGCTGTAGAAATTCTTGAAAGAAGATCAATTATGAAGAAACTACACATGAATTCAAAACATTTAAGGCCATAAAAGTATGATTATGATTCCCTCACAACTGACAACATATTCGATAGAGTGAGCTAAACAAACAATCATTTCAACCTTTGAGCCGAAGACTTGAGAGAAAATTGTTCGAGACTGGGTCAAAGTCCATTTCTCGTGAAGAAAATTAAACGATTTTTTGTGTCATGTTCGTTTAATTTGACCTAAACCCGAACATGAAGAAAACTATAAAGCAATTCAAATGGTTTAGATTATGTTTTCAAATGTCTAATGTCATTGATTTAGTTTTTACAATCCTAACTATGACACTTGATTTATATAAAAAAGGTGAAATATAGTAATTTATGATCTCTATCTTAAGGATTTAGATCCTCTAACAAATGACTAAAATGTAAAATAAAAAATTAAGAGTTGCTAATTTAACAAACTTGTATTGTGATTGATTATGACGTTCTTATGATATATACCTTTAATTTATTAGTAAATGATTGATTTTTTTGAAAGATAGTAAATGATTGATATTATTCACTTTAAACTCACTATAAAGGGCGTCGAGAAGATTTCATTTCGTCTGTGGTTACAAATTGCTATGAGAAAATATGGATTCTTCAAGGATATTTTCATTATCCATGGTCTGACCCAATGATTTAACATCAAGAATGGAAAGGATTATTGACCTTTATTGCAATTTTCTGACTTTCTGTCACTACCCATTCTATACCATATGGGTTCCCAAAACTTTCATCACAGACAAACAAGTGGTCTGTTAAATGGACTGAAAACAGTTTATAGTTGCATCGTTCATTTTTTAGAAAGTCAATTAAGAATCGGAACATGATTGTGTTTTAAAGCCTTAATCGAAGTGGCGCTGTTGGTGAGCTAAGAAACATCGAAAGAGTTTAAAGACGGTGGTTCCTAGTTCGATTACAGAAACTAATATAACCATTAACTTACGAATATTTCCTTATGTAAAAAGAACATATGAAGATTGTATTGTACGCATGACCGTTAGGCATGGCAATGAGGCGGGATGGGGACATGTTTTACATGCCACGTCCCCATATCCGATTCTCATATACTTACCCGTTACCCTACCCACATCTAAGGCGATGAGAAATTGAAACCCATCCCCATCCCCGACGGGTTGGGTATCCCCGCCTCATCCCTGTCCCCGCATTGAATAATTTGTTTTAATAAAAAATAGAAGTTTTTTTTTGCAACCCCTAGAGAAATGTTGTAATGCATTATCCAACAATATGCTCACTTTAACATTTGTTAGACCGATTGATTTAGTTGCGCATTTAAATATCAATGGTAATTTTTGTAACACGACAATTATCAAATAAAATAACATGACATCTCAAAATAAAGTAATCTTTTGCATTTGGGCATGGGTTCGGGGTGGGTACATATATACCCATTACCCGTCCTATACCCGTGTTTTGAAATCGAGGAAAACCCAAATCCATACTCAAACCCACTCAAAACGGGGAAAATCTATCAAATTAGGTTTGGTTCGGACGAGTAACAACGGGTATGAGTTTTGTTGCCATGCCTAATGACCGTTGATTTATTAGTCTGCGATGGCCAATTACCACGTTTGTTCCTTTTAGTTTGATAGAATTCCCAAGTTAGTCCTTTAAGTTTCAAAAGTTTCAAATAGATCCTTTTAGTTTGACATAATTGCCAAGTTAGTACTTTAAGTTTCAAAAGTTTCAAATATGTCCTTTTAGTTGATAAACTATTTCACTGTTACCCTGCTGTTAGTTAATAATTAATTGATGCTAATGTAGCCGTTAAGTTGTTGACTTGGATCAAAACGTTGCCTTTTAAAAGCTTCAGGGTGTTAAAACGTTACGTTTAATGGTCACAAATATCATTTTAGCAACTATAAATGATCATTTGTGACCATTAAACGTAGGGTTTTGACACCCTGAAGCTTTTAAAATGCAACATTTTGATCCAAGTCAACAACTTAATAACTACATGAGCATAAGTTAAACGGATACTGACAACAGGGGTAATGTTGAAATAGTTTATCAACTAAAATGAACTATTTGAAACTTTTGAAACTTAAAGGACTAACTTGAGAATTCTGTCAAACTAAAAGGACCTAAATAAAACTTACGAAACTTAAAGGACTAACTTAAAAATTATGTCAAACTAAAGGACCAAAAGTAGTATTTGACCTAAACATATTTATGGTAGTTTTCTTGTCAAGTAAGGTTAAAGGCCATCACTAAGAACATCTTTAATGAGAGGAAATACCAAACGAGTCACCTTTTTCTTTGTTGCTGCTAATTAACCAAATGAGTTTCTTAATTTCACAATTAACTTCATATATTTATACTTTTTTTTTATCTTTACATTTTCTATCCTCAATTTATTTTATCTATAACGGAATTCAAATTTCATACGTCAATTTTGTAAAATTTGATATTAGCGGTACATAATTTTCACAATTAACTTCATATATTTATACTTTTTTTATCTTTAAATTTTCTATCCTCAATTTATTTTATCTATAACGGAATTCAATTTTCCACATACGTCAATTTTGTAAAATTTGATATTAGCGGTACATAATTTTATGTAGAATCTCACCGACACATACAAGCAAGACAAAGAAAAGAGAAAAAACTTATTCTTTACGAATGCATTTGATTTGTAAAATAGTAAGTACTCTTACATAAAAACTGTTCTGGATCGGCCAAAAGGATCCTTGGCCCATTAACTTGGGCCCAATATCTTTCAAAGCCCAAACTCCACGTTTGGCATTATTGCTCGCGACATACCCCCTCTCCGCGAGGGGGGTGCACGAAGCAAACGAGACCGGTTCAAACGAACCCCAACGTCTCTTTGCACATTTTGCACGTTCCCGCAATAAACTCTCTGGCGGTTACACCTCCCACGATTTCGTAACCGCCAGAGCCAGGTGTGCCTCCTCAACGACTCTGCAACCCTCCACCTCTATAAATAGGGGACTCAATGCAGTCCCCAAGGTAGAACTCTTTCTCCATCTAAAAC
Organism: Medicago sativa; assembly: GCF_051527215.1. Lineage (NCBI taxonomy): Eukaryota > Viridiplantae > Streptophyta > Magnoliopsida > Fabales > Fabaceae > Medicago > Medicago sativa. The sequence continues at coordinate 60,052,037 of NC_140756.1, forward strand.
CCCCACTCTCTGATCTCTACTGACTTGAGCGTCAGAGTGCCTGCAGGTACACACCCACCATCCGCTCCAAGAAGCATTCTGACGCATTCCACCATCGTCACAACCACCGCATTCAAAGCACCGGCAGTCACCTTCTGATCAGGTACGATCAATGGCGCCGTCTGTGGGAATATATAAGCTCCCCCGTTTTTATACCTAAAAACCAAAGCTTTCCATAAAAATACCATGGCTGCCAACGGTGCCAAATCCCAGTTACGAAGTGAAGTGCGTATTCCTCAACGGGATGGCGTGACATCCTCACCGTCACCTGTGGATACACCCAGGGAGGAACCAACTTAAATAGTTCCTCTCCAGCAAAGGCCTCTGCAGGGTCCCAGCCGCCCTACAGAGACACCAGAAGATGCAACAACCGTCGTACTCATCGGTAACCTGATCCGCACGGTTCAACGACAGACGTCGTTAATCGAGGAACAGAACCGCCATTGATGGATCTGGAACAAGCACGTCCAACCGTCCAAGCCATGCCATCTCTCTCCCCAATACGTAACAGACGAGGAGAGAACCCCAGCCGGTCGCGTTCCAGATCCCCCTGACATTCGGTGAGCATCGGATCTCCATCCTATACTAGGAGGTCAACCAGGAGGTCTCCCCAACGGTCTCCACCTAGGAGATCCCCTCCAAGGCGGTCTCCACCTAGAAGATCTCCGCCACGACGGGCCACGTCGAGGAGATCCCCTCCACGCCGAACCCCTCCTAGGAGATCTCCGCCCCAACGCAATGGGCGCTTGCGGTCGCCTTCTAGTTCAGGGGACACTCGCGATACCCGAACAGACTGCAACGCTTACGGTCCATTCACACGGCGTATCCGGGAAGCTCCCATACCACGCAGACTGGAAAAGCCGCCGCAAATGGACTCATATGACGGGACCACCGATCCGTACGAGCACATCGAGAACGTCGAAGCAGTTCTCACTTACAGATCGGTGCGGGGCGCCGTCAAATGTAAGCTCTTCGTCATTACTCTGAGACGAGGAACGGTCACGTGGTTCAAGAACTTGAGGAGAAACTCCATCGACTCTTGGAGCGACCTCTGCAACGAGTTCACCACCCATTTCACCGCGTCAAGGACGTAACCAAAAACGGTGGCTTCACTTGAAGCCATCGTCCAAGGAAGAAGCGAACCTCTCCGAGATTACATCGAGAGGTTCAACAAAGAAGCTGCCCAGGTCAGAGGTGCCAACGAGACAATGAATTTGTACCTCATCGCCAAAGGTCTGCGCGAAGAGACAGACATGAAGAAAGCTGTCCTCTTAGATCGCCCAAGGACTCTCAACGACTTCCTAGCGATCGCCAAGATCTACATTGCCTACGAAGAGGCCTTGTATGCAGACAGCCTTAACAATATCAGGAAGGAGGAGCCTGCTGCTGAATCCTCCAAAAAGCCATTCCACGAGAAAAAGAAGGAAGGCAAAGCTGCTCGAGAAAGCAAGAGGCCGAGCGGCCACTTCTCCGAGTACACTCCATTGGCCATGTCAAGGGAGAAAATCCTCGCTGAGATCGCTGTAGCCGATCTAGCAGAAGTTGGCATCAAGCCGCCTAAGGCTCCATCTCATGAGAGGAAATGGATGGACAAAACAAAATATTGTCGATTCCACAAATGTCACGGACACACCACCGATGACTGCATCCATCTGAAGGATGCCATTGAACTCCTCATCTAGAGAGGTCGACTCAGACAGTACGTGAAAAATCCTGAAGCAGAAAGGAAAGCAGTCGAACCCGTTGGTGACGGTTCTGAGCCCGAGAGGACCATTGTCATGTCCGTGGAGCACCTCGGCAATTTCCCTGACAACGTGGAAATCACTACCTACTCATGCACCTAGGAGCAGTTCCCTACTGCCAACATCATCACAGGAGGAACGCTGAACATCTCCATGGGCAGCATGAAGAGGAAATTCGAGGAGCTCATGAGCGTCAATGCGATGGCCCCCTCCCTTCGTGGAGGAAGGCCACCTTTGGCGTTCTACGACTCTGAACTACCTGGTGGGGCTTCAAATTTCACCATTCCTTTGCTCGTGCGAGCATCGATGGCCAATACAAATGTCCGACGAGTCCTGATAGACACAAGGGCCTCATGTGACATCATGTACACCAGCCTGTTCAGAACTTTCCAACGTTGGGGATGAACTCTACGGCTTCAACGGCTCATCAACTCAACCATGGGGGTACGTGGAGCTACTGGTCTCTTTCGGCGAAGAGGAGGCCAAGAAAACAATAAAGGTCCCATTCTTGGTGATCGACTCTCCCTCTCTCTATAATTGCATCATAGGGAGAACTGGACTCGCCCAGCTAGGGGCCGCATGTTCAACCACTCATCTGAAGTTGAAATACCATGAAAAGGATGGCATCATCGCCTCCCTCAGCGGAGACATCGAAGCTGCAAGAAGGTGTTTCCTCCAAGCCAACAAATCTCAGAGCTTGGTTTCCCAATCTTGCAAAACTGCTGAGGACAAAGGGAAAGCTGCTGCGAGTACTCTGGACGCCAACTTGGTCGAACTTGACCCCAGATTCACCAAGGAGGACCTGAAGGAACAAAAATGGGAAAAGAAGGATCCACTCAACGCGAAACTTCTTAGACCTGTTCCTGATGGTGAGTTCGAGCTGGTCCCTTTCGGAAGCGACCCCTCGAAAAATTTCAAGATTGGCAAGGATCTTCCCGAACTTGTCAGGAACCAGCTGGTCGCCTGCCTCAGAGAGAACGCTGACCTATTCGCATTAAGCGCAGCCGACATGCCCGGAATCGACCCTAGCGTTGCTTGTCACCAGCTGACAGTAGATCCCGGAATTAGCGTTGTAGCTCAGCGGCGTAGAAAGCAGTCTCCTGAAAAATCAGAGGCTGCAGAGAAAGCTGTAAAAGACCTCCTAGAGGCAAACTTTATTTCTGAGGCCAAATACACTACCTGGATCTCCAATGTTGTACTTTTCAAGAAATGTAATGGAAAATGGCGTATGTGTGTTGACTATACCGATCTCAATAGGGCCTGCCCTAAAAACGCATATCCTCTTCCTAACATCGATAAACTCGTAGACAATTCCTCCGGCTATAAACTTTTATCCTTCATGGACGCCTATTTTGGGTACAATCAAATACCCATGGCTGAAGAAGATAAAGTGAAAACAACCTTCATGACCGAATCAGGGAACTATTACTACAACGTAATGCCCTTCGGTCTACGAAATACGGGGGCCACTTATCAACGTATGATGAACAAAGTTTATGACAAGACACTTCTGGGCGACATTCTCGAGGTATACATGGACGACATGATCGTAAAATCCCAGCAAGAGGTGGATCATGCCGCCTATCTCAGAGGAGTGTTCGAACAAACTCGGAAATACAACATGCGACTCAACCCAGAGAAATGCACGTTTGGAGTCCAAGCGGGTAAGTTCCTTGGTTTCTATCTAACAGAAAGAGGAATTGAAGCGAACCCGGATAAATGTCGCGCATTTACTGAGCTTCCAACACCCCACTCCAAGAAGTGCACCCAAACACTCAACGGAATGCAGACCGCTCTCTCAAGGTTCATGGCTAAATCTGCTCAACACACACTTCCTTTCTTCAAACTCTTGAGGAAAGAAACGAAGTTCGAATGGACGGATGAGTGCGAAACCGCCTTAAGACACCTCAAAGAAATGCTCTCTGCTCCACCAGTGCTATCGCGGCCCGACCAAGGTGAAGTACTATACTTGTACCTATCCGTCTCTCTGACGCAGTAAGCGTCGTGCTCATCAGAGAAACGATGGAAGGACAAAAACCGCTATACTTCACCAGCAAAGCATTGTTGGGACCTGAAACAAGGAACCAGAGAATTGAAAAGGTAGCCCTCGCACTCTTCACAGCAGCCAGAAGATTATGGCAGTACTTCCTGGCACACACAGTAATAGTCCGGACGGACCAACCCATCAGACAAATCTTGGGTCGCCCAGACGTAGCCGGTCGGACGATGAAATGGTCACTCGAACTATCCGAGTTTGACATTCATTACAAATCCAGAAAGACTCTGAAGGCACAAGTGTTCGCTGACTTTCTCGCCGAGATGACTTTCCCAGCTGAGGAACGCCCTGAGGAATGGACTGTCTTCGTAGATGGGTCATCCAACTCCAAGGGAAGTAGAGCAGGGATAATCATCGAAGATAACAAAGGTATCGTTGTTGAAATTTCCCTCGCTTTTTCCTTTCCTGTTACCAATGACACTGCAGAATATGAGGCCTTCTTAGCTGGCTTGCGAACTGCAAAAGACATGAGAGCTCGAAAGGTGAAAATCTCTACCGACTCGCAACTCGTGGCTTCCCAAGTCACGGGAGAGTTCCAGGTAAAAGAGGACCACCTCCAAAAGTACGTCCAGTTAGTACTAGAGAAGATGAAAGAATTCGAAAACGTCGAAGTAATCCACGTTCCCCGCGAACAAAACACGCGGGCAGAGATTCTTTCAAAACTCGCAAGTACACGAACTGCGAACGGAAACAAAACAGTCATATAAGAAGTTCTCAGCGAGCCAAGCATCCAAGATAGAGGAACTCTCCCTCTAGAGATCAATGCGATCATCAGAATGGAAGATTGGAGGGGGCCCATATCTCGATACATAGAGAATGGCGAACTCCCGTCCGACCCACAAGAAAAAACAAGGTTGAGACGAAGAGCCTGCTCATTTACTTTGGTGGAAGGAACCTTGTACAAAAGAGGTTTCGTTACTCCACTAATCAAGTATCTGGTAGTCACATTCGACTACTCAACCAAATGGATCGAAGCCGAACCATTGGCCAGGATCACAGCTAAAAATGTACTCCACTTCTTCAAAAGAAATATCTTGGCAAGATTTGGAGTACCAGCATTAGTGATATCCGACAATGGTACACAGTTCACGGACCAAAGGTTCCAGGACTACCTAAGGAATATCGACATCAAGCAAAGCTTCACCTCCGTCGAACACCCTCAAGCCAACGGCCTCGCCGAGGCTGCGAACAGGGTCATTCTGAGAGGAATACGAAGAAGGCTAGACACGGCCAAAACTCAGTGGGCTGAAAAGTTACACGCAGTCGGGCTTATAGAACTACCCCCCATTCCACAACTGACGAGTCACCTTTTCGACTCACGTATGGGACAGAGGCAGTCTTACCCATTGAGCTAACTGAACTCACATGGCGTACTGATGCCAGCACTGACTTCCCAGCCAGCACGGCAAATCTACGTGAAGAGTTCGAAGTCGTCGACGAAGTCAGGATTGGGGCGACCTTGTGAGAAGCAGCGCTGAAGCAAAAAATTGCCGCTCATCACAGCAAGAAAGTCATAAAAAGGGAATTCGAAGTAGGTGACCTCGTCCTCCGTCTAAACCAGAAGGATTCCGAAGAAGGGAAACTCGCTGCCAACTGGGACGGTCCCTTCAGGATCCGGATGAAGACCGGAACAGGAGCCTACGGACTTGAAAACCTTCATCAGAACGTCATTCCAAGGACCTGGAATGCAGAAAAACTCAAAAAGTACTACACTTAGATGGCAAACATCGCCAATTTACTCTAATGGGCGTACTTAGTTCTATACAATGAACCTATCGTTCCCCGTCGAGCAAGTAAAGGGAAGAGGAAAGTCGTGCCACTCCGAATCCAAAAAGAAAAAAGATAAGAGGGATTTACACAACAAACTCTCTTACTCCTCAGTATGTACGCTTACCGCTGCGACATCACTGCTCGGCATGTTAGGTAGAACCCCAGCTCGCGATGGGTGTTTGACGCCTCAGTGCGGTGAACTTAGCACAGTTCTCTCGTTCATCCACTGTACAAGTCCATGGCTTTGAACACACATTCAGATCAACAATCTCTTGGATGTGCAATACTTCTGACTAATACTCCGCGTAAACAGTTGGAAAACTTCCTGCCTAAGCCCTTCCTTGCAAACTACGCAAAGGTAGAACTTTCCAAGCAAAGTGACTTACTACCTAGGAAGCAAAAGGCAAAACAATACTAGGCGGGCAGGCTGAATCCTCCAGTCGTTAAATCACTTCGTCGAAATAACGACTGCGGGGGTAGCTCGTCCCACCACATTCGACTTAAGAACTTCACAATTCAAAAGTGGACAAGTTTTTAAGTTGAACAATTAAGAGCATACGAATTATTGCAGTCTGTCATACACACAAGATAGATAGTTCGCTCTCAACAAATGTTTCACACAGTATAAAAAAGCCTCACGAAACGAGCATTCAAATTCAAAACATTATACTTGAAAGCAAATTATACAAGTGTAATTGAAAACAATACAACTATATTATAAAGGTGCTAAAACCACGAAGGGCGCACAATGTCATTACAAGTTTGGTTGTTGAAGAAGATATTAATTACAAGGCCTCATCAGGCCTGGGCTTCATCAACATGCCCATCTTCTTCCTCGGGATCAGAAGGCGGAGTGATCACCCCATCGCTCACCTCGCTAAAGGGATGAATTCCTTCAACGTTCAGCTCGATACCCGGGTTCACCACCTTCAGCTGAGCCACCGTCCACTCAAACCCAAGCTTGATAGCGTCCACCAAGCTTCCTTCCAGCTCACCAATCCTGTCCACAAGGCCGGCGCGCCGCAGAACAGCAAGGTCTTCCGCCTCATCCTCTCCAGGAAGGTCCGCCTTCTTCAGAGCCTCCTCCAAAGAAGCCTTCTCCTCAGCCAGCCTCCGAGAGGAGTCAGTTGCTTGCTCAAGAGCAGTCTGAGCCCCAAACAACTGCTCCTTCAAAGAAGCCAGTTGACGGTCACGCTCTTCAGCGACAGACCTCTTGCTCCTTTGATCCTCCTCAAGAGCAGCAACCTTGGCAGTCAAAACATCCCTCTCCCGCACCAGAGCATTAACCCGAACTTCACTGTCCAGCAAAGCGTTGTTCAGGGCAGCAACGACCTCCAAAGCCTTCATAGTGGCAATAACCCCATCAGTTATCGCCTTACTCCGGCCAGCTAGACCTAGATCCTGGATGATCTTCAGCTAGGGATCATCCAAGAACAAGGTCGATTGGGGGCCACACAGCTCCGGCTCGGACCACACCTTCGGAAGCTGGAGGAAGTCTCCCTTCTCAGAGCGGGCAGAAATGGCCTTGATTGGTGTAATTGGATCCTCGGAAGGCATCCTCACCCGCTGCCTCTTCGCAGGATCATGCACCAACTCCTCAGAAGGCTCCTCACGTTCCAAGTCCACCATAGGACCAGAGCCGGAGCTGGGACCGAAGCCGACTATAAGGTGCTCCAGAGACTGAACGTTCTTGCGCTTTTTCTTTACCGAGATATTTTTGCTCGCCGCATTCATAAGGGCTCTCAAATCCTTCTTCATTTTCCCTGCAACACAAAGACAAAGAAACTTCGTCAGTTAAGAGAAACAAATTAAGAAGGTAAGAGCAAAAAAGAAAATAAACTACCAAGGTAGGCATCAGAATCATCAGAGGTCAACAACTCATAAGTATTGATGAGGCGGGGCTCTGTTACTGGGGTTCCATCCGCACTCACCAAAAGGTTTCCCCGCCTGTCAGTCTTAACCCTTTTGGGGAGGGACTCCATGAAGGCCCAAAGTTGTTGACGAAGGCCCTTTTCTTTGTCAGTCAGATTGGCGATGGTTCGACCGAAGTCCCTCGGTTCATAGGCAAAATGGTCCTGAGACCAGCACAAGTGGAAGAAAGGACGGCGTTCCTGCTTGCCATCCTTAGCGGCTTCCGAGAGGTTGTCCAAAGAAGCCTTGCTTGTCGGCCGAATCAAAAAGAAACGTTCTTTAAAATTCCGGACCTTTTCGGCGAAAATCTCAAACATCTTCTTGGTCTGACGGAAAGAAACCCAATCTGCGCCCCGTTGCACGGTGAAGAAGGAGAAAAAGACATTTTTGGAGGCAGGAATACGAAGATAATCGCATAACAACTCGAAGGCCCTCATCAAAGCATAAGAGTTTGGATGAATCTGGGTGGGTGAAACCTTAGTCCAACGAAGCACTTCCCGCTGGAAATTAGAGAAGGGGATCCGGAAGCCCATGTCTTTGAAAACCACTTCATACAAGGGAAAGACATAGTTTTCGTACTCCGAACACACCCTGTTAGATGTGCTCGGCAAAACCAGCTCCCAATCCCTCACATCTCCGACGATATCAAAGGAGGCTTCACCCACGCCATCGATAGCAAACACAGACTCGGTTTCCAAAGGCTCCTCTCCAGGCCGTAAAACAACAGACGCATCAATTCCCTCTTTTGCCATGGTAGACCTGAAAAAAGCAAGGGAAAAAGTGAATCCAACATTCAGATCCACCCTTCCTTCACCCATCAGGACGGTCACGGCAAGGAAGGGATCAAGTCGTTACCATTAGAAAACGATGGGATCTATAAAGTTCGATCCCCACGTCGAGGAGACCTACTCCCAGCGAACAGACCAAAAGCTTATGGATGAAGCTTAAGCCTGTTGCCAATGTTCTTCTAAACACGAATAGAAAACAAACAACATATCTACAAAACCTTTTAATGCACGATGTAAACCGCCTTAACCAACGGCGGAAACCACCGAGTCAAGCTACTTCTGCCCTAGAAGCATGTATTTCTACGATTTCTAAAAAGAACAGAAACTAAGAATGCAAAGACAAAGAGATAAGTCATCAGAACATTACCTGTGAAAAGGAAGGGGTTGAAGTTGCAAGTAGAAAGCAAAAACTTGGAAGAACTTCGCTTTTGAAAACGATGGAAACAAATCTCTAAGTCTCTGAGAAGTCGAAACGCAGTGACGTTCCAAACAACATTTGGGCTATTTATACTGTTGGAACAAAATGTGTTTAACAATGAACCTTAAAGAGTTTTGATGATAACAAGGTATTAAAAATTGTAAATTGGACTAGCTAATATTTGTTCAAGTGTACAGGACCATAATTATAAAGTTACATCATCATTGGTTCTGAATGAGCAAATAAAGAGCAAAAGAAAATGAAGCTTAGATGATTCTGAAGGCAAAGCGCTTCTGAAGTCAAGCTGCTCCTGAAGAAATAGCGCTCCTGAAGTAAAGCTGCTCCTGAAGAATAGTGCTTCTGAAGACAAGAGGTCCAGAAGCCACATCATCAGAAGCTGCGTCATCAGAAGCTGCAGAAGTCATATCATCAGAAGCTGCATCATCAGAAGCTGCCTCATCAGAAGCTATTTCACCAGAAGCTGAATCTCAACTGGATTTGCAAAAGATTCAAGAATTGAAGAATCTACATTGCAAAAGCTGTCTATTGGATTCGAAAACATAGCAGAAAATTAGTGGAACATTGCAACGGTCATTTCAAAGGCGTTTGAAGGCATGTGCTTGCAATTTGGACGAAAGCGTTGACATTGTACTATTGTACGAACTGTACAACCACCTTCTCCACTACTCTGTTTTGTGTCCACGCTACAAGACAAGAAAACAGCTCCAGAATACGGCTTCGCCTGCATAGATGTTCCTTTGGATAAGGAATGGATTTCAAATTGGTTCTTCATAGGACAACAACCAAATCAGGCAAAATATCATTGGTGAAAGATCAAGCTTCAACAACGACTCTTTGGTGTGCTGGCAATTTCACAACGTCTCTTTCACACCTCTATATAAAGGAGTGAAGACCTAGAGATTTGGTAATGCAAGAACGCTGAACAAAAGACTCACAAGATTTTCACAAGTACCAAACCTCTGCTGAAATTGTTCTGCATTCACTTAGAATTTCTGTGTCTCAAAGTCATATCTTAGAAATTCTTAAGTCCATTGAGTCTGTATCTGATTTGTATTGTGAGCACCTCTGATTGTATATCAAGTGTTCAACCTTAAACAATTTTCTGTGTAATTTTGTTTAGTTAGGAAATCTCTTGCAGTTGTGCTTGAGCAGGAAGTCTCTTGATTGTGTTCTTGAGCAAAGGAAGTCTCTTGCTTGTGTGCTTGAGCATTGGAAGTCTCTTGCTTGTGTGCTTGAGCATTGGAAGTCTCTTGCTTGTGTGCTTGAGCATTTGTAATCAGATATTACTCATAGTGAAATCTCCTTGGAAGTGCAAGGGGGACTGGACTACTTCCGGATTGTGGAAGGAACCAGTATAATTGCTTTGTGTCGTTCTTCTTCTCTCTCTCTGTTTTATTCCGCTGCATTTAGATTCTGATTATCACTTCAGAAGCTGTCTCGCTTAGCTTCTGATCAGTGTGTTCAGTTTTTCGGAGAAACGAAGAATTTTTCAAAACACAATTCAACCCCCCTTCTTGTGTTTTTCTCACCTTCAATTGGTATCAGAGCCTTGGTCTGTTGTGTAACACTTAACCGTGCAACAGTCAAAGATCTGAGAAAAACATGTATACTCCTCCTCCTACTGGTCCTAGTGATACTAGCTATAAACATGTCTCACATGATTATAGTGATAGTAAGAAAACCAGTGTTGGAAAAGTTCCAAAGTTCAATGGAGATGCTGAAGAGTTCTCTTGGTGGAAGACCAACTTTTACAGTTACATCATGAGCCTGGATGAAGAATTGTGGGATATTCTGGAAGATGGTGTTGGTGATTTAGTCCTTGATGAAGAAGGAGCTGCTGTGGATAGAAAGAAACATACTCCAGAACTGAGGAAACTTTACAAGAAGCATCATATTATCAGAGGAGCCCTTGTCACTGCCATACCCAAAGCAGAGTATATGAAGATGAGTGACAAATCCACTGTTAAAGCTATGTTTGCTTCTCTCTGTTCAAATTATGAAGGGAGCAAGAAGGTCAAAGAAGCAAAGGCTCTCCTGCTTGTACATCAGTATGAGTTATTCAAGATGAAGGATGATGAAACTATTGAGGAGATGTACTCAAGGTTTCAAACCTTAGTTTCTGGGCTACAGATTCTAAAGAAGAGCTATGTTGCTTCTGATCATGTAAGCAAGATACTCAGAAGCTTACCTGCCAGATGGAGACCAAAAGTGACTGCCATTGAGGAAGCTAAAGATTTAAACACTTTAAGTGTCGAAGATCTTGTTAGTTCTCTCAAAGTTCATGAGTTAAGTCTTAATGAACATGAGTCTACTAAGAAGAGTAAATCAATAGCTCTTCCATCCAAAGGCAAGTCATCAAAAGCTCTCAAAGTGGTTGAATCTGAAGAGGAAGAACAGTCAAGTTCAGATTCTGAACCAGATGCTGCTGAAATGGCCATGCTCTCAAACAGACTTCAATATCTGGCCAAGAAGAACAGAAAGTTTCTCTCCAGAAGGGGTAACTCCAGAAGCTCAAAGAAAGAAGATCAGAAGGGATGCTTCAACTGTAAGAAGCCTGGACACTTTATTGCTGAATGCCCTGATCTTCAAAGAGAAAAGTCAAAGGACAAGTCAAAGAGGTCTACATTCAAACCAAGCAAACTCAAGAAGCAGATTAAGCAGAGTTTAATGGCAACCTGGGATGATTTGGGTAGTGAATCTGGATCTGATAAAGAGGAAGCTGATGAAGATGCAAAGGTAGTTGTTGGGTTGGTAGCAACAACAACTTCAGAAGCTGGATCAGATTCAGACTCAGAAGATGAAAACGAGGTATATTCCAAAATTCCCAGAGATGAACTTGTTGAGTCACTTAAAGAACTTCTTACACATTTTGAAGTAAGAACCAATGAGTTGAAGGATTTAAAAGAAAAATATGCTGATTTGGTACAACAGCAAAAATCAACTCTATTGGATCTGAAAGCTTCTGAACAAGGACTTAGGGGCTTTGACTTCATGTGTAAAACATATGAAGATCAGCTCAGGTTCTTATGTCAGAAGCTACAAGAAAAGTGTAATGAAAAACCTTTAAGTAATCATGAAATTGCTCTTGAAGATTTTATTATATCTGGCATTGACAGAAGCAGAGTAGCTTCTATGATTTATAGCATTTACAAGAACAATGGCAGAGGAATTGGTTTTCCAGAAGTGAAACTTGAGAAAACCAATCTAAAGTCTTGTTGTGAATGCATCAAGGAAGGTCTGAAAACATTCTTTGTACCAGAAGGGGCTGAGTTGGAAACTGTTGTTCAATCAGAACCTGAAGCTTCTAGTTCTAAGGCTAAGATTACTTCAAAGCCAAAGAACTCTAAGTCAAAGGCTATGATCAAATCTGATTCCAAGATTTCAAAGGTTAGGATCCTGAAAAGATCAGAACCTATTCCTCAGAGTCTGGTGAAACCAAAATCTGGGGTTCTGAAGTCTAAATTTCAGAAGAAGTCAGTTACTGCTTCTGAGGTACCAAAACCTAAGGTGATGGTTAATCAGAAGCAACCCAACTCACAGCACAAGGTACAAGAAGTGAAGAGTAAAGCCTTAAGTACTAACCTTCCAGGACCCATAGAACAATGGGTACCTAAATCTAAAAATGTCAATGATGCAGGTATGTCTAAGAGCAGTGCCAAAGCAAAGATCATGGTACCTAGACAGCGGTTGCTCAAGACACATGACAGGAGACAAGTCCATGTTCCTCAGCCTAACAATGAAAGAGGGAGGAAATGTGAAATTTGGAGGCAACCAGTCAGGCAAGATCATAGGTACAGGAACTATTGGTAATTCCTCTACCTCAATTAATAATGTATGGTTGGTAGATGGTCTTGAACATAACCTTTTGAGCATTAGTCAATTTTGTGATAATGGTTATGATGTGCTTTTTGAAAAACCCAACTGTACAGTAATCAACAAGGAAGACAAATCCATTGTGTTCAAGGGAAAGAGAGTTGACAATGTCTATAAAATCAATTTTTCTGAACTGGCTGATCAGAAGGTGGTTTGCCTACTATCAGTGAATGATAAGAAATGGATGTGGCACAGAAGGTTGGGACATGCTAACTGGAGGTTAATCTCTAAGCTTAGTAAGTTACAACTTGTGAAAGGGCTACCAAACATTGACTATCATTCAGATGCACTCTGTGGTGCATGTCAGAGAGGGAAAATTGTGAAATCATCTTTTAAAACCAAAGACATTGTTTCAACCTCAAGACCTTTAGAATTACTCCATATTGATTTATTTGGACCAGTGAGTACTGCATCCCTATATGGAAGTAGATATGGATTAGTCATTGTTGATGATTACAGCAGATGGACTTGGGTGAAATTCATAAAGAGTAAAGATGTTGCGTGTGATGTATTCAGTAGCTTCTGCACTCAAATTCAATCTGAAAAAGAATCAAAAATTTTGAAAGTCAGAAGTGATCATGGTGGAGAATTTGAAAATGAGCCATTTGAAGCTTTTTGTGAAAAACGTGGAATTTTCCATGAGTTCTCTTCTCCTAGAACACCACAACAAAATGGGGTTGTAGAGAGAAAGAATAGAACTTTACAAGAAATGGCCAGAACCATGATTCATGAAAACAATTTACCAAAACATTTTTGGGCAGAAGCAGTGAATACAGCATGCTATGTTCAAAACAGGATCTATATTAGACCTATTTTGGAGAAAACAGCATATGAACTCTTTAAAGGAAGAAAACCCAATATCTCTTACTTTCATCAATTTGGATGTACATGCTACATTCTGAACAACAACCTCTACCTAAAGAAATTTGATGCCAAGGCCCAAAGAGGAATCTTTTTAGGTTACTCTGAAAGGTCAAAGGCATACAGAGTGTATAATTCAGAAACACTGTGTGTTGAAGAATCTATGCACGTTAAATTTGATGACAAGGAGCTTGAAGATAAAACTTCAAAGCAAGGTGAAAGTTCTGCAGAGATACAGGTTCCTGAAGCTACTCCAGAACCTGATCAGATAGCTGAATCTGAAGATAGTCCAGAAGCTGAACCCACATCAGAAGCACAAGATGAAGCTGCTTCTGACGAAGCACAAGATGGCTCACATCAAGCAGATCCTCCCAGAAACACATTCAAACACAAGTCTTCACATCCTGAGGAGCTAATCATTGGAAACAAAGATAGTCCAAGAAGAACAAGATCACATTTCAGACAAGAAGAGTCAATGATTGGACTAATCTCAATGATTGAACCTACAACAGTTGATGAAGCACTTTCAGATGATGGATGGATCCTAGCTATGCAAGAAGAGTTGAATCAATTTCAACGAAATGATGTGTGGGATCTGGTACCCAAACCTCAGCACAAGAACATTATTGGAACAAAATGGGTATTCAGAAACAAGCTGAATGAGCAAGGTGAAGTAACAAGAAACAAAGCCAGGCTTGTTGCACAAGGGTATAGTCAACAAGAAGGCATTGATTACACTGAAACGTTTGCTCCAGTTGCAAGATTGGAAGCAATCAGGTTACTTCTTTCCTATGCAGTTAATCATGGCATAATATTATATCAAATGGATGTCAAGAGTGCATTTCTAAATGGTGTCATAGAAGAAGAAGTGTATGTCAAGCAACCTCCTGGATTTGAGGATATTAAATATCCTGACCATGTTTTTAAACTGAAGAAATCACTATATGGCTTGAAACAAGCTCCCAGAGCTTGGTATGATAGACTAAGTAATTTCTTAATCAAAAATGATTTTAAAAGAGGACAGGTTGATACTACACTCTTCAGAAGACCCTTGAGAAAGATATTCTTGTTGTGCAAATATATGTTGATGATATAATATTTGGTTCTACTAATGCATCTCTTTGCAAGGAATTTTCTGAGTTAATGCAGGATGAATTTGAAATGAGCATGATGGGAGAGCTGAAGTTCTTCCTGGGCATTCAAATCAATCAATGCAAAGATGGAGTCTATGTTCATCAATCAAAATACACAAAGGAGCTTCTGAAGAAGTTCAAACTTGAAGACTGTAAAGTGATGAACACTCCAATGCACCCTACGTGCACCTTAAGCAAAGAAGATGAAGGAGCTAAAGTAGATCAGAAGCTGTATAGAGGTATGATTGGTTCTTTGTTATACCTCACTGCATCTAGGCCAGATATTTTATTCAGTGTATGCTTGTGTGCAAGATTCCAATCAGATCCTAGAGAATCTCATATGACTGCTGTCAAGAGAATCTTCAGGTATTTGAAAGGAACAACTAATCTTGGACTCCTTTATAGGAAATCCTTAGATTATAAGCTAATTGGATTCTGTGATGCTGATTATGCTGGTGATAGGATTGAAAGAAAGTCAACCAGTGGCAATTGTCAATTTCTGGGTGATAATCTTATATCCTGGGCTAGCAAAAGACAAACAACTATTGCTATGTCTACAGCAGAAGCAGAATACATTTCAGCTGCAAGTTGTTGTACACAACTACTCTGGATGAAACATCAGTTGGAAGATTATCAGATAACTGCTAACAGTATTCCCATTTATTGTGATAATACTGCTGCTATTTGTTTGTCCAAAAATCCAATTTTGCATTCAAGAGCGAAGCACATTGAAATCAAACACCATTTTATCAGAGATTATGTTCAAAAAGGAATTTTAGATATACAATTCATTGATACTGAAAATCAATGGGCTGATATATTTACTAAGCCTTTAACTGTTGAAAGATTTGATTTTATAAAGAAAAATTTGAACATGCACTTTGTATCTGATTAAATGCTTGCTCGCTCCTGAATAGGATTTTAGGTTCTGAAGTTAGTTCAGAAGCGGTAGTCCATCAGAAGCTCTTTATTGAGGTTCTGAGGAAAACTCGCTTCTGATGATGACGTCAGCATCTGAAGTCCAGAAGCTGGATTTGTTGCTTCTGAATAGTTGAATTAGTGGAAACGTTGGAAGTTACCTTTTAAAAAAGTAACTTCTGGCCCACTAACTTGGTAGTTACTCTGTGAACTTCTTACGCGGCCTGTATGTGTTGGTGTATAACTAAAAGGGCAATGATGATTTAATAGCTTTGAAAGTACTTTTCACGCGCCCCCAATTTTGTCATTAATGTTATGTTTGTTTGTCTCTTTTGAAGTGCAATCGTTTTACTTTTAACACTTTGACAATTCACACACTACTCACTCACAACAAACACATTTGCTCTCAAACGTCTTGCGAAGTAAGCGCATTCTCTCTAACTTAGAACCCTAAAATCTTCATCTTCTTCAAATCTTCGTCAATCATCAAATGGCATCATCAAGCTCACAAGTTTCAGAATCTACTTCACGGATGGTCCCTGAATTTGACTACAAAGGAAGAAGCATGAAATTGGAAGAATGGGAACTGCAGGTTCAAATAGAAAATCCGGTGGATTTGAATCACTCGCTTTCCATGAGTGTTGGATCAGAAGCTACTATGAAGAGCAGGAACTTATGCATTACTTCAAGATGTTGAATGGACCAACATACGAAGCATTGGTAAGACACTTCTGGGTAAGGGCTAAGGTTTATGACAAAGCTGCGTCTATAACTGAAGAAAGTCAAATGGTGTTGATTTATCCCGAACTGGAAGGGAAGACCAGAGAAGAAATGGGACTTGAGCCATTTACAGGTATTGAAATCAGGTCAAGTATTTGTGGTATTCCAGTGAGAATTGCGGAATGGCAGATAGAAGCTGTACTCTGTAGAGAGGCCTCTGGAAAATACTCTGGAATTGATCTCTCAAATACAGCTGAAGAACGCCTCTGGAAGGAAAAAGTAAACTTGGCCCTGTACAACTCAACGCAAGCAGGAAAGTATGCTGATCTAAGCATGGATAAGAAGCTGCTTCTGAAGATTCAGAATGAGGACTTACTTCCATGTGGTGGTAGTGAGAAACCCAATTTGGCACAAAAAGTCTTTCTTCAACACTTCAATAAGAAGGAGAAAGTGAATGTGCCAAAGTATATGTTCAAATACTTGATAGAGTGTCTGAAACAGAGTCAGCTGCAGAATAGAACCTGGGTACCTTATGGAAGACTCTTGTCAGAAATATTCTATCAAGGAGGAATCTTGGACAAGCTAAGCAGTGCTGAAGCCTTCACAGATGAGCTGCTTGATACTAAAACTGGAAAGTTCATTAATGCACAAACCCTCAAGAATATGAAGTTGATCCCCTGCTGTCACCAAGCTTCATACAGATTTGAGTGAATCACTTGTTAAGTCTGATCTTATGAAGGACTTTCCACCCATCTGCAAGAAGGATCCCATTGAAGTGCAGATGTACTATATCAAGGAACATTTTGAGGCAACCAATGAGAGAATCAGATTGGAAGATATTCCAGAGGAAATGTATGGTGGTGCTCTGCCACGAGCCAGAGGCAGAAAGTCAAAAAAGAAGATGACTGCAGAGCAATATCTAGAGGTTGAACAATCTGCTAAAAAGGCAAAAGTTGCTACTGACAAGCTCAAAATTGGTAGTTCATCAGTACCTTCTATTGAAGAAGCCATTGAAGACATGGATTCCAGGATGATCATGGATGTTGGCATTACTCTTGATCAACCTGCAATACCAAAGAAGAAAAGGAAGCAAGCAGTAAGGAGGACCAAGAACTTCCCTCATGTTTCTAAGAAGACTGAAGCTGCTACTATTGTGTCAGAAGCTATTGGAAAAGCTATGGAGATGGCTGCTGAGCTACAAGAGTCTGTAGTTTCAGAAGCCAAGCAACTGTTGCTGATGACCAGTGAGTCTGTTAAAGAGGATTCTGATCCTGAACCAGAGAAGGTAATTAATATATCATCAGATTCCGCATCCACACCATTATCAGATTCTGATGATTCTGATGATGATATACCCTTAGCCCAACTCTTTCAAAAACCAGTAAAAAGCATGTCAACATCAACCAAAACCAACAAAAAGCCCTCTCAGTCAACTACTTATGAGCCAGTTGGTCACATAATTAATGAGAAGTTGGCTGAAATGGCTGTGCAGAGAGAAAAAGTCATTGAGACTATCTTTCGCCTTAACCCTCAACCCCTTAACATTCAACCTCTCAACATGATTCCTCCAGAAAATGTTGAATCTACTTCAGAAAAGGCCTCTGAAGCAACTCCAGAAGCAGCTGCTTCTGAAAATGTTGTTTCAGAAAACCCCCATCAACAAACACCTGAACCACATAAACCCACAACACCCCCACAATCACCAACAGCTACCATTGACCCCCAACTCAACACTCAAACATCAACTTCACCACAACAACCACCAACTGAAATTGAATACTCCCCAGAACCAACTCCCATGGATGTTGACAACTCTCTAGTCAATGTTCAAGCCTCAACCTCTACCACACACATTGCTTCTGACCAGCCTTCATCTTCAAACACACAAACACACTTTACCATTCCAGTTCCTAACCCTGTTCAAGATTTGGAAATCAGTGATTCTGATCTTGAAATCCTTGAACAACCACCCTCAAACATCCTGGAATCTGGGTATATTAATTCTGAGCTTCTCACAATCCTGAGTCAGATACATAATCTTGTGGATCAACGAAGGACAATTGATCTCACAAGTGCATATGAAGACTCCTGGGCATCTCTTCAGAACCGGGCAACTGAGCTAATTGAAAGCATAAGGGCTAAGTGCATCAGAAGCAAGGAAGCTTCTGTCAGGAAGTTAATGGAGCATCTGAATCAGAGTCTCAGAGTAAGAAGTTCTACACTGCTCCTGGCAAACCAGCCTTTCTTCTTAGAAACGGATTACTTGACCAGAGAAGCAAGGTTGTGTAAGCTTCTGAAGAAACAGATGGCACAGCAGCAGCAAGAAGCTAGAGAAAGGGAACAAGCTCTTCTCCAGAGGCAACAACAGCTTGAAGAACTGTTGCAGAAGAAAATTGAAGAAATGGAGGAGATGAAGAAACAACAACAAACCAACCCTTAGTTGCACACCTTTGTGTTATTTTGTTTGTTGTTTGTTTTAAATTCTTAGTCCTTGCTTCTGAAACCATCTTGTTTTATCTATACTTCTGAATGCTTACTGCTTCTGACTGCTTACTGCTCTGATAATTGGATATTCATGCTCAAATATTTTGATCTGATTTGTTTAATTAATTTCTTGTATACTCTCTCTTGTGTGTGAGTTTTTCTCAAATCTTTTTGTCTTTTATGCTTATTTATCTCATTTTTTTTGATAATGACAAAAGGGGGAGTATATGTGACAAGTATTTAAAGGCTCTGAGCCCCATTAATGGCATTTGAAATTTTTGAAAAACTTCTATAATTTTTTTTACCTTATTGGTATAAGCTATGAACGAACGAAGAAGTATCAAAATTCAAGTAAAATTAATTGAACCATTCTTCTTTTCTATAAGTTAATTCTTTCAATGATTCAATTTTTTTTAAAAGCTCTGATAATTTTATTGTGCGAAAAATGAATTTAATTAACCTGGATAGAACTTAGGGGGAGCTTACAAACCTCACCTTAAAGACTATCAGACTCAGGGGGAGTTTGAGCTTACAAACCTCAGACTCTGAGCTTACAAACCTCAGAACCCCAAAGTCAACTTGTTAATTAGATTAACAACAATTGATCAATTTTAAATACTTTTGTTTGTCATCATCAAAAAGGGGGAGATTGTTGGAACAAAATGTGTTTAACAATGAACCTTAAAGAGTTTTGATGATAACAAGGTATTAAAAATTGTAAATTGGACTAGCTAATATTTGTTCAAGTGTACAGGACCATAATTATAAAGTTACATCATCATTGGTTCTGAATGAGCAAATAAAGAGCAAAAGAAAATGAAGCTTAGATGATTCTGAAGGCAAAGCGCTTCTGAAGTCAAGCTGCTCCTGAAGAAATAGCGCTCCTGAAGTAAAGCTGCTCCTGAAGAATAGTGCTTCCGAAGACAAGAGGTCCAGAAGCCACATCATCAGAAGTTGCGTCATCAGAAGCTGCAGAAGTCATATCATCAGAAGCTGCATCATCAGAAGCTGCCTCATCAGAAGCTATTTCACCAGAAGCTGAATCTCAACTGGATTTGCAAAAGATTCAAGAATTGAAGAATCTACATTGCAAAAGCTGTCTATTGGATTCGAAAACATAGCAGAAAATTAGTGGAACATTGCAACGGTCATTTCAAAGGCGTTTGAAGGCATGTGCTTGCAATTTGGACGAAAGCGTTGACATTGTACTATTGTACGAACTGTACAACCACCTTCTCCACTACTCTGTTTTGTGTCCACGCTACAAGACAAGAAAACAGCTCCAGAATACGGCTTCGCCTGCATAGATGTTCCTTTGGATAAGGAATGGATTTCAAATTGGTTCTTCATAGGACAACAACCAAATCAGGCAAAATATCATTGGTGAAAGATCAAGCTTCAACAACGACTCTTTGGTGTGCTGGCAATTTCACAACGTCTCTTTCACACCTCTATATAAAGGAGTGAAGACCTAGAGATTTGGTAATGCAAGAACGCTGAACAAAAGACTCACAAGATTTTCACAAGTACCAAACCTCTGCTGAAATTGTTCTGCATTCACTTAGAATTTCTGTGTCTCAAAGTCATATCTTAGAAATTCTTAAGTCCATTGAGTCTGTATCTGATTTGTATTGTGAGCACCTCTGATTGTATATCAAGTGTTCAACCTTAAACAATTTTCTGTGTAATTTTGTTTAGTTAGGAAGTCTCTTGCAGTTGTGCTTGAGCAGGAAGTCTCTTGATTGTGTTCTTGAGCAAAGGAAGTCTCTTGCTTGTGTGCTTGAGCATTGGAAGTCTCTTGCTTGTGTGCTTGAGCATTGGAAGTCTCTTGCTTGTGTGCTTGAGCATTTGTAATCAGATATTACTCATAGTGAAATCTCCTTGGAAGTGCAAGGGGGACTGGACTACTTCCGGATTGTGGAAGGAACCAGTATAATTGCTTTGTGCCGTTCTTCTTCTCTCTCTCTGTTTTATTCCGCTGCATTTAGATTCTGATTATCACTTCAGAAGCTGTCTCGCTTAGCTTCTGATCAGTGTGTTCAGTTTTTCGGAGAAACGAAGAATTTTTCAAAACACAATTCAACCCCCCTTCTTGTGTTTTTCTCACCTTCATATACTCGTTTCACAAACCACCCAAAAGTCACGAAGTCCATCCGGTGCAGCCCTTCACTTGCGACTCTTCCTCCAGAATACCGCTTCTACGGTCCACATTCTATCAAACCAATCCATCTGATGATTCTGATCTTTTACTATGGTTCTCCAAACGTCAGGATTCAATCAACGGTGATGATGACATCTCGGGAGTTCAAACCGAGAACATGCTGGAAACTATAGGTACTCAAGTACTACAGATAGCTTTCACACGTGTCACTCAGAAACCAAAGGTCATGTCTCCTCAACCTCTCTCTCGAGACGTTGGCATTAATTGCGGAATGACATCCGACCAAACTTCCAGGCGAGGGAATCTCTCTGTCTGATCTTGCACAGCCGGACACGCATACGCCGGACTAGCCCCACATTAAGGCTAGCTTATCTCGTTAGAGGGAGAGAAGAGTTTTGAGATGGGCGAGCCTTTCCGACCCACTCTCTCAACACTAACAATCGACCTCGCAAACGATTTCCCGAGTCAAGGCACGCTTCCGTCTAACTAACAAGATCTGTCAAGGGAATACATACCGGTTAACTTTCCCTTGAGGTCGGCTTCAAACGAGCAAAACGCCTACACTTAAGTCATCACTCTTCATCAAGAGCAACGGCTTGGGGGGCTACTGTTTTGGATCGGCCAAAAGGATCCTTGGCCCATTAACTTGGGCCCAATATCTTTCAAAGCCCAAACTCTACGTTTGGCATTATTGCTCGCGACATACCCCCTCTTCGCGAGGGGGGTGCACGAAGCAAACGAGACCGGTTCAAACGAACCCCAACGTCTCTTTGCACATTCTGCACGTTCCTGCAATAAACTCTCTGACGGTTACATTTCCCACGATTTCGTAACCGCCAGAGCCAGGTGTGCCTCCTCAATGGCTCTGCAACCCTCCACCTCTATAAATAGGGGACTCAATGCAGTCCCCAAGGTAGAACTCTTTCTCCATCTAAAACCCTCACTCTCTGATCTCTACTGACTTGAGCGTCGGAGTGCCTGCAGGTACACACCCCATCCGCTCCAAGAAGCATTCTGACGTATTCCACCACCATCACAACCACCGCATTCAAAGAGAGGTAGAGAGATAATATTTCTAATGTTGGAACATAAAATTGGTATTTTGATATTTTTGATAGTCTGTACTTTGGACAAAAAATTGTCCTATCATTTAATGAGAGACACGAATTTCTATTTTTGTCTAATTTTTTTACTACTTGTTTTGTTTAGTCCCATGATCAGTTTATAATCAAACAAAGTACACAAAATGCATGTCTAATCCCACCGTTTTTTACATATCCAACACACCCTATATTTCTTCAACTCAAAACTTAATACACACATAAATAAGTCATCCATTTATTTGCTCTCTATTCGTAACACTTAAGCCAATAAGTGCTTATGTAGGAAGCAAAATCATAAACAGTGATGCGTCAAAATCTTAACCGGTGCTAACAAAATACTTCCTTAGAGATGAAGTATTATGATTAGAGTAGTTCTTACTTCTTCTAAATCGTTCTTGATTTAATTGCTAACCAAAAAACCAACTTAGATTGTTAATATGCATGTGTATCTCTTAATTTTAAGCTTTAATAACTTGCTCCAGTTGTGAGAAACTATGAGAAACATTGCTTACTCTTAAGGGGCTTGTTATACTCCTTCCGTTTCAAATTGAATATTGCTCTTCTTGAATGCTTGTTCTCTCACCTCTCGTCCAATGTTCACACTCAATAGTGTACAAGAGATATGATGTCGAATATTGTAAATCAATAAAGGGTTAAATATGTATTTGGTCCCTATAAATATGTCAACTTTTCGTTTTAGTCCCTCTAAAATTTTCCTTCAACTTTTAGTCCCTATAAAATTTTCAATCACTACTTTTGGTCCCTATTTTTAATTTAATTTTTGTATTTTTTAATGAAATTGTGCAGAAATGTGTAAAGTATTCTAAAAAAAATTTCCTAAAAAAAATTAGAATTTTTTAACAAAACACAAATTAAATATGAATTTTTAACCTTAAAACATATAAAAATTCATATTAAATTCATGTTTTGTTAAAAAATTCTGAATTTTTTTTGAAGTGATTCTTATAATATGTTGAATTTTTCTGGAAAATTTTATTAAATAATATGAATTCTACATATGAGTTTACTTTAAAAGTGGGACCAAAAGTGAAGATTGAAAATTTTATAGGGACTAAAAGTTGAAGGAAAATTTTAGAGGGACTAAAACGAAAAGTTGACATATTTATAGGGACCAAAAACATATTTAACCCATCAATAAATGTGAGTTCTTAATTCAAAAATGAATTCTCTCGGTTAAGATATCTTTGCATTCACGCACTGAATGCATTGGCGAGAGTTAAATTTGATAGGACACTTAACAAAACTGCAAATTTTAATCTTCTTTTAAAATCTAAATTACCAAACTTAATATCTAAACCGCCCAATTATCAACTATATCTTGAATACATGAATTCAAGATATCCTTCCAGCAAAGAATATTGATCCCATTAATTCAGGGATCCAAATTGCATAAATAACATATACATTTAAAAGAAAATACAGATTAATATACAAAACAAAGATTAGTAACATAAATTTATGCAATCTTCACACAAAAAATTGGTTTATCTCTTCTTAATATACCATCAAAACATAAAAAAGAACACATAAATAAAATTCTCAAACAGGCAAAATTCCTTGCCTTTTTCCTCTATCAATTTTACCAAGTGAAAATCTTCCATTAGAAAACGATCTCTTCATTGCAATTGGACTCATAACACAATGCAACACTCTTCTTTTGTACCTTGATTTACTACTTTCTCCTTGTGATATCTTTGATGAACCAACATCCATTGAACATCCTTCTTCACAAAAATCTTCATCTTCATTCATATTCAACACATCTCCAATTGAAAAACCATTTTGAAATGAATGATCCATAGACACTGACCTTCCGATCGATTCACAAACTTCATCTCTAATTTCAATTATTCTTTCTCTTCCTTGCAAATTACATAAATCACTAAAAGCGCGCAATGAAGGCGCCTTCGACTCAACTCTACTATGATGCATCATTGCTTCTTCCACAACTATTTGTTGCTCTTCTTGAAAAGTTTCATTTCTTGAAGGAAGTTCTATAACCGTAGCCGGAACTTGAACATGATGTGTTGAAGCATTCAAAGTGAATACGCTAGAACGACATAGAGGACAACTCGAGTTAGATTTGAGCCATGTATCAATACAAGGAAGATGAAAAACATGGTTACACATTGGTAAAAGTCTAACACTTTCATCATCTTGAAACTCACTTAGACAAACTGAACAATCTGTGACAGCAGTACTAAAAAAAGCATCTCCTTTTTTGTATTTAAAAACTGCAATGGATTTTATTTGAGCATCATCTAAACCAAAGGTTGAAACTTGACAGTTTTCGCGGCGATTTTGTTGGATTTCATCAACTGGGTCAGTGGTGTTTCTTCTTGAAGATTCTCTGTGACCACAATATTTAGATATTAGTGTGTAATAAGTTAGTAGTAAAAAAGCAGTGGCTAAAACTCCCAAAATTGCAATAACAAGAGGAGAGAAATATGGTTTTGAATCATCATCAGGGTATTGAAATGGTGGAGGTGGTGGAGGAGTGTAAACTATATAGCACCATTGTGGACAATACACGCTACAAAATCCTTGAGAACAATCTTTGCTGTTTATGTAAGGAATCCATGTTGTTGGATAATTGGGACGCGACATTGAGACACTAAACACCAAGATTTAAAACTACAATCGAGTTGCGATTCTTGATATTGCAGAGAATCGAAGTTATATACACACACGATGTGACTTAGTCACAACGCGACAAAGAAATGTAAATATTTGATGTCGCGGCCCAGATCGCAGTTGTGAACTCTTTGTAGAAACCCTGCTAAATACTATTCTATGAACAAATCCTTTTTGGGTAGTGGAAAATGAAAAGAAGCTCTTACAAATAAAGCAAGAAGTTGTAAACAAACTTCTTCAATAAGAAAATATGTACAAAGCTTATATATTACATTATTGTCAAAACAATGATTGGAAGCATAGGTTAAAGATAAGGGGAAATGGTGTTGTACATTATTTGTGGTAGAGAAAGGATAAAGAATAGTAGGCTCAAGGCACAGAAAAACTTGCTAGAAAACAAGTTTGGTTGAAAGGAAGAGAAAACGTGAGAAAGGGGTCAGAGGCTTATATTGAAAGCAAGGCAAAGACAAGGAAAATGGGATTTCTTAACTTTTCTTTTCCATATTAGTACTTTTTCTTTTTCTGTTCAAAGCTTTTTCTATTCACTAGTAGTTCATCTTTCTTGGTTATGTTTGTTGACTAATAAAGGAGGTGTGTGCTTGTGTACTTTGGTGTGTTGGTGTTGGTTGAGAAATTTAATAAAATGTTCAATGATTTTAACTCTAATAATATTTATGTTCTATTGCTATATTTTTCTCTATTAACCTTCTGATTCGCAAGAAAAATAACTATGGTAATTCGAAACTCGGCTAAAAAATAAATAAAGTTTGGTCAACGATTGATTGATTTTAGAAGTTAATGATTGTTTCAGTCAGGATTTAAAACCAGATAATCTTCGACCAATTAGACATTAATTGAAAGTCATGAATTGTTTGAGTGCTGCAACATGTTTATATCATACTATACTATTAAATTGCTTTGAGTTCACGACATGTAACTTGTGAACTAAAATACTTATGAATCAAGAATTTCATTAATTGCTTGAATTGCTATTTGTGGATCTGATTTTGCCGTCAAAATTAGTTGTACCTGACACGGTAAGAAGCTGAGTTATGCTAGAAATTTTATTACTTTATGAATTAAATGCATCATTTGGGCTAGGCTTGTATGCATAAATTAAACAAAGAAGTTTTTAAATACCAGAGAAATGTGTTCATGACTTTGCCACGTGGCATAACAATGTTCATTGAATTAGAGTTTTTTTTTTTTTTGTATAAATTAACTTCGAATCTATTTGTTGGGACACTTGAACTTTTGCTATGTAGTGGTAAAATATGGTTATGGTGCTTTGGTGTCACTCTCTCTTTTGTGTTACTATTCTATTATTTTCTACTTTGCATATATTCTCCCCATTATCCCAACAATTGTTATCTTTCACTTCCCGAACTTAAGGCAAGTCTAGGACTAGGACTAACTTTAGCGTAAAGAAATATTCCATTATTAAGCTATAATTAACAAAAGTGTTAGTCCACATGACAATTTGAGAGCACAATCATAACTAAATAAAGGTGAAGAGAATAAACAGATGTATTATTTCAAGAGTAAATTACACCCCCCTCAAGTTGTTTGAATTACACTTCCCTCCATTCTTATGTTAAAATATACACCCCCTCCCTTGAAAAATAAAATTTACACTCCCCTCCCTTATGAGATGCTTGAATTACAACTCCCTCCCTTAATAATTAAATATGCACTACACTTTAATCTATTTTAACATAAACAAATATTTTTATGATATATAATAATTTTGAACCATCATTTAAAAAAAAATTAACTCATTTCTTTATAATTTAAATGTCAATGATAATTAAATTTAAATATTTTGTTATTGATTTGATAATTTAAAGTATAAAATTAACTTTTAAATAACCATGCTTGATTGTCTTTAGTAATTTTTCACACATTTTTATTTTATTTTTGATTGTTTCATATTTTATAATAGGGTTTAAAACTACATGTTAATGAAATTGTGAATAAAAAATAGCGAAAATTTGTATTTAATTTTTTATTATATTAAAATAGACCCGCAATACTATTTTTTCGAAATGTTAGATTATTATTATTTTTCTAGATTATTTGAAATGAAAAATCAATATTGAGGGAGTAAAATGTAGATTTTAATATAGGGGGGGGGGGGGGGGGGGGGGGAAATGTAATTTAAGCTTCTCTTAGGGGAGATGAGTGAAAAGTTTTCTAATATGTTTAAAATAAGAGGGGAAGAGAGTGTATATTTTAACATAAGAGGGGAGGAGAGTATAATTCAAGCATCTTTGAAGGGAGGGGAGTGTAATTTACTCTTATTTCAATAACTTATGCTACAACAATTTAAAGGGTTAACACAACTCAAATATATGATAAATTATGTCATGTAAATGGTTAATGGAGAAATCAAACATAACTTTTAAGTAATCAAACTACATATAGTAGATAGTTTAAACATCTAAAAATATTATATGTTTAACCACGTTTAAATCTGTGGTTAACGAAGTTAATTAGTGGTAAATGAATTTCAAATGTAATTAACCACATATCCATTAATTAAATTTTGGTAAATAAGATTTAGTTGTGATAATTGTAAATGAGAGAAAATGTTTTTTTTTTTGAAAAATAATTTATGTAGTTATTAATTTAAAGATCATTTTCGAGTGTACCATAACGTTCCTTATTTAATGGTATAACCAATAAAGTAGTTCAAGTCCACTTTCAAATAGTTAAAATTTCACTAAGCAACCACTTGGATTATTGACGTATCATTCATGAAGTCCCTCTATCACCACTCATTTAGATTAATCTCCACCAATCAATTGAGAATATATTGCATCTTATAATGACCTTAGTACCACGGTTTGGTAGTATAAATTGGGTTGAAACTCAATATATTTTCATCAATCAAAGAGTAGTATTTTTTTTAAGAACATTGTATGTTTGTTTCATTTCTAGCTCTGATCTATTTAAATTGTACTACCATTTACATGTGAAAGTTGTCTAAATTTTGTTTGAGAAACATCATTCATTGTGAACAAACCAAAACCGTGTATGTGTGTTTAATTTTGTAAGACTTTAATGAGTAAACCATCAAATTGATTCTTGTTTTTGTAAGTCACTTTCAAATTAGTCTCCGACTCTATTAGTTTTTTCATCATATGACAAAAATATTTGAACCTGATTTAAAAGATAAGATAACATAAGAAAGATAAACATAAATTTATCGTAATTTTCCCGCTTTAAAGTCATTGAATCTCAATCCACGATATATTTTTCTTCTTGCTGATGTGTCTTTAATCCAAGAAGCCACGCCATTACCATATAGTTAGGCATGATATTTAAGACTCCACTTGGCATTGTAGTGGGTCTAGGCTATTCCATGTCCTATATGGTCTTTGTAACAAGGGACATGGCTACATATTTCAGTTAAATGAACTGTGGGTCTAGCCATCTTGTAGTAACTACAAAATAATGTGAACTTGTCTTGTTTTATTTCCTTTCCTTTAATACACTTCAATTTTCAACTCTTTATCAGCCACATATCACTTTCAAATGGTTTGGATCAAATTGAACTTGCTTCCACAAACACACCAACACTTGCATAGTTGCGATAAACGACGAATACTATGTTTTGTAAGAAGCATAGTATTTGATGTGAATTAATGGAAATTATACAAGAAGCACTAGTAATAATAAAATCAATAGCCTAGACCCACCACATTAAGATTGTGTAAGATTGTGTAAGTTTGTACATGCTTGCTAACCTGAGATTAAGAAGCACTAGTAATAATAAAATATCAAACTAATTTGCTCCAGCATTAACCTCATGAACCGTTTAAACGAATCCAACTAAAATTTCTCCTACATATTTAAGATACTCATTTTTGTTAGAAAATACACCATCCGATCCTATTTACAAGAGAACATTTGGTTAACAACAGTTATGTATTTGGTTAAAAAATTAGACTGGATGCATCCATTTTTGTTGACTCAAATGTCTCTTATAAATAGGACCGAAATGAGTATATAATATAAAAAATAATAAGAATGTTTAGTCATATGGACAAGAGGTCATGTTAAAAAAAAAACATGGACAAGAGGCAACACGTGTATTTAATGCTTTGAATGTTGTATCAACAAGGGTCATGTTAACATGTATCCTTAACCCTAAGGATACATGTTAAAGGTTCTACAAATATTAATTATTTATTGAGAAAAATTTATTATCAAAATTTTAAGAAATAAATTTACAAAATTTTCAACCCATAATTTTCATCTTTGGTACATTATCATGTGCTCCTAGGGGAGATGTTTCCTATCAATAATATTAAGGGCTTTACGGGGGTTAGGTAACTCAAATAGTTTGAGTTAAATGTTAAGGAGATGGAGGTATTGAGTTCTAACCCAAAGAAATAAGTAAATATTAATTTAACAATATTAACTACATCTCTCCTCTACGATAAATTGAGAGAAATAATATTTGTACAATTATTTTGTGATAACTTTGAAATAACTTTATCTCTCATACTCTCGTTGTGTTTTTATTCTCTCTATCTCTCTCTCTCTCTCTCTATTGTTTTTTCAAAAGAAATAATATTTGTACAACCATTTTGTGACAATTTTTTGACAACTTTCTCTCTAATACTCAAATTATGTTCTTATTCTCTCTCTCTCTCTCTCTCTCTCTTCTCTCTCTCTCTCTCTCTCTCTCTCTCTCTCTCTCTCTCTCTCTCTCTGAATATATATTGTTTTTGTCCAATAAAAAGAGAGAAAAATGAAGTTGTCACCAAAGTTGTCTCAAATGGTTGTTCAAATATCACTACTCTTTTTTCAATAAGAATAGTGAAAATGAATGTTGCTCCAATAGTTGTCGCAAACTAATTGTACAATTTTTTTTTGAAGAGGCTTGTATAAATATCATTAATCAAAATTAATAACTATGTGTGTTGTAATGTGTTGCCTCTTGTCTCATATATTAAACATTTCACTACTAGTTTTTATACTATATTTTTTAGATCTTCTTAACGAGTGTCTCCAGAACACTCTTTAAACATTCTAAAATAAACAATTATTATTTAAAAAAGTAAAATATTTCGATTTCCATTATGTTGAATACACATATTTTTCATAAATACTTATCACTTACAATCTTTAAAAAGTGTTCTGGAAACACTCGTTAACAATTTCCTATTTTTTAACGGTTGCATCATAGTTGCGTTCGGCCATAAACTACTTGTAGCAAAATAATATCTCATGTCACCGACAATTTTCCTAGAGTATATATACAACAACCCTATGCCTATCCTCCTAAATAGAAAATTGGGTCTCTAACAAATATTTTGATTCTTGATGAATTTTGTTTCTTATTCATTTGTTTTATCTCTTTTGTAAAGGGGTTCGGTTAATAAAAAGTGAATAAATAAATCGAATTTTATATTCTTAATTCTTCTGAATCTTTGCACAATCGTTCCAATATTGGGTCTCTAACTCAAACACAAAGGACACAACTCAACTTTGATTGAATTCAAAACCAAAACTAAAATGAGCGAGAGGAGTTCAAATAGCCTAACAGTACCACAACCTCTTAAATCAAAATTTAACTAATTTCATAAGTTTGTGGCATCTAAGACTCAAGTTCGCATGGCGCACACAAGTCTGGACGATAAATAAAAATGGAGATTTGGGGTCTCTAAGGCTTAACTTGAGTACAAACCAAGTAAGAAAAATGCAACTACTGAAGCAAGAAAAAACTAATTGTAAAAGATCTTTAGTAAGGCTAATACGATAACTCACATGAAGCTAAGGAGCATGATCGGTTCTTATTAGAAGTCTTCAACAAAACCAACAAAGGTGCTATGACACACAATTAGGATGTAAGAATGATCTCGTCAAAACAAGACGGACAAGGAGTGTGACTAATTATTGTCAAAGTGGGGATAATATCTTTCAAAATCAACTATGATAATAATACATATTGGTAGAGGTGTAAGTGGTTCGGACAAAACCAACGAAACCGAAAGTACAAGTCGAACCAAACCGAAAAAATATCCGACCTTGTTTGGTTCAGTTTGAAACCGATCCAAACCAATCGAAACCGATCTAATTTGGTTTGGTTCATGGTTTTTCATTTCAAGATCCGTGAAACCGATGAACCAATCCGATGATAACCACACTCCTTATTTTACTAATATTATCCTACCTCACACAAACTTATGGTTAGACCCAAAATTAAACATAAGGTACTTTTTAATCCATTGATTATGTTTTAATTTTAGGATGTTTTTTTTGGAATTTTTGTGTTTGTTGATGAATGATGCATGTATGGATCATGAATGATTGGAATATTTGAGTTTGATGAAATTGTTTTTAAAGAATGATGGATGGATGAATCTTGGATCATATGTATGAAATATTGAGTAAGGTTAGTTATAAAAAGTTGTTTGAAAAATAGAGAACATGAAAAAACAAAATATGAAATACGATTATACAAAGTTCTATGAAATATTCTGTGAGAATATGAATTTTTTTTTAATTGTATTTTTAAATAAACCGATCAACCGAACCAATCTAAACCGAACCAAACCGATTAATTTGGTTCGGTTTCTTTTTTAAAAAACAGTGAAAACCGAACAAATCCAAACCGATGAATGTTTCATCGGTTCGGACATTTTTTTTACTGAAAACCAATCCAAACTGAACCGTTACATTGGCATAAGAGGAGGTAATTTCACAAAGTCAAGTTTGACCAATTACCAACAACGTACGTAACTATGCTTAGTGTTTTGAGAAATATATATGCATCAAGGAGTCTTGACATTTTTGCATGTTGATATAATATTACGATGAAAACAAATGATAATGTATTATAAAAAAGTAGAATGAAAATGCTACATATTTCTAGATTGTTATGATAATGTCTAGATAGCTAACAACTTAGAAACATCTATAACAACGTCTTTAAAAAAAAAAAACTCTATAACAACGTAAGTACGTAACCTACAAAAGTCAACCAACAAGTTGAATTATTTTTCTTCTACACATAAATTTAGATATATATTTGAAAAATGGTGAAGATTGTGCGAGATTCAAAATATATATTTGGAAAGTCGTAAATCTTGATGTACTCCCTTCGTTTCAAAATACATGTCCAAGTCAATCACTTCACATATGCCAATGCACAATTTTTTTTTTGAAACGGCAAATATTATTCTCGTCGAGTAGATGCAAGATGCACAAAACTCGCAGAAAGATAACGAAATACAAAATGATGCCGCATATATACGGAACACCAAAAACCCAACAAAGCACTAAATAGATGGCATCAATCAATGAGGCCGAAATATACTTGGTGGCAGCAAGCATACCCCTGCCTCATCTGTGAACAATTTTGACCGTTAATATCTTTAATTATCTTAAGTAAAAAATTATAAAAATTTAATATTTTAAAAATATTTGTCGAGACAAATCAAACAACATCCTACATGCTAATATTTGTATTTATACATTAGTAAAAAAGAATGGTCAAAATAAGTCAAGTGAATAGTGCACATTGCAAAAATTGGACATGAATTTTGAAACGGAGGGAGTATTAACAAGGAAGTATTCAGAAATTTCAATAAACGGGATAAATTAAGATCATTTATCATAACAACGTTTCCTTCAAAAAAAATCATTTATCATAACAACCTAGAAACATCTATAACAACGTAACCTAAAAAAGTCAACCAATGAGTTGAATTATTTTTCTTCTACAAATAAATTTAGATATATATTTTAAGGAAAATGCTAGATATCAAGAATGAATTTTCTTGATGGATTCAAGAATGACATGGAAGAATAATCACCCTTAGATTTCAATCTTATTTATTAAAGTTTCATAACAAAAAAATACATAACACCCACCACCCCATGGTTTCCGGCCAGGCTGAGATTTTATTGGCTAACATTAATTTCGGGACAATTTCTTGATAAAATCTTTCTTGATATATAGCATTGCTCATATTTTAAAACAAAAATGCTAAATATAGCAAAGATTTGTGTCCCGAAGCATCACGAAGTGACCTTCTTTCTACCTGCACATGTGTTCTCTCTTGTCCAAAACTTCTCTGTTCCATTTTCTTTATTTTATTTTTCAATTTTCAACATCACCGTCCATTTATCAAGTATTTCACTATAAAGCTGCCATTTTATCTCATGTGGTAATCTCATTTTTCAACACTTTACTTTGGCAACTTAATATCACAAAATGACAAGAAGAATCTGTTGGAACAAAATATGTTTAACAATGAACCTCAAAGAGTTTTGATGATAACAAGGTATTAAAAATTGTAAATTGGACTAGCTAATATTTGTTCAAGTGTACAGGACCACAGTTAAAAAGTTACTTCATTAATTGGTTCTGAATGAGCAAATAAAGAGCAAAAGAAAATGAAGCTTAGACGATTCTGAAGGCAATACGCTCCTGAAAGTGGAAAGCGCTCCTGAAGTCAAGCTGCTCCTGAAGAAAGTAAAACGCGCTCCTGAAGAAATAGTGCTCCTGAAGACAAGAGGTCCAGAAGCCACATTATCAGAAGCTGCATCATCAGAAGCTGAAGAAGCTGCCTCATCAGAAGTCATTTCACCAGAAGCTGAAGATCAACTGGATTTGCAGAAGATTCAAAGATTGAAGAATCTACACTGCAAAAGCTGTCTATTGGACTCGAAAACACAGCAGAAAATTAGTGGAACTTTGCAACGGTCATTTCAAAGGTGTTTGAAGGCATGTGCTTGCAATTTTGGACGAAAGCGTTGACATTGTACCTCTGTACGAACTGTACAACCACCTTCTCCACTACTCTGTTTTGTGTCCACGCTACAAGACAAGAAAACAGCTTCAGAATACGGCTTCGCCTGCAAAGATGTTCCTTTGGATAAGGAATGGATTTCAAATTTGTTCTTCATAGGACAACAACCAAATCAGGCAAAATATCATTGGTGAAAGATCAAGCTTCGACAACGACTCTTTGGTGTGCTGGCAATTTTACAACGTCTCTTTCACACCTCTATATAAAGGAGTGAAGACTTAGAGTTTTGGTAATGCAAGAACGCTGAACGAAAGACTCACAACATTTTTACAAGTGTCAAACCTCTGCTGAAATTGTTCTGCATTCACTTAGAATTTATGTGTCTCAAAGTCATATCTTAGAAATTCTTAAGTCCATTGAGTCTGTATCTGATTTATATTGTGAGCACCTCTGATTGTATATCAAGTGTTCAACCTTAAACAATTTTCTGTGTAATTTTGTTTAGTTAGGAAGTCTCTTGCAGTTGTGCTTGAGCAGGAAGTCTCTTGATTGTGTTCTTGAGCAAAGGAAGTCTCTAGCTTGTGTGCTTGAGCAAAGGAAGTCTCTTGCTTGTGTGCTTGAGCATTTGTAATCAGATATTACTCTTAGTGAAATCTCCTTGGAAGTGCAAGGGGGACTGGACTACTTCCGGATTGTGGAAGGAACCAGTATAATTGCTTTGTGTCGTTCTTCTTCTCTCTCTCTGTTTTATTCCGCTGCATTTAGATTCTGACCATCACTTCAGAAGCTGTTTCACTTAGCTTCTGATCAGTGTGTTCAGTTTTTAGGAGAAACGAAGAATTTTTCAAAACACAATTCAACCCCCCTTCTTGTGTTTTTCTCACCTTCAGAATCCAGTGTTGAACAGTTGACCTC
The DNA here is from genome assembly GCF_051527215.1 of Medicago sativa. Classification (NCBI taxonomy): domain Eukaryota; kingdom Viridiplantae; phylum Streptophyta; class Magnoliopsida; order Fabales; family Fabaceae; genus Medicago; species Medicago sativa. Next base: position 60,086,373 of record NC_140756.1, read on the forward strand.
AGTTGTGGGTAGCATGTGACAATCGGTTCCTTTTGTTCAAACCTCTTTTTTTTTTTAATAAAAATTGAAATATATAGCAAAAATGACTGCAGTCGTGAAAAATTCGCGAGAAATCTCTCGCGAGATTTAGCATGGCTCATTTTAAAAATGGTGAAGATTGTGAGAGATTCAAAATATATATTTGGAAAGTCGTAAATCTTGATGTATAAACACTTTTAACAGTGGACTATAAGTTTGCACTAGCACAGTGATTGCACATCTAGGTGGAACAACACACGCTTAACAACCAGGACATTGTATCAATCGTGTCCTATGGAGAACTTTAATTAATTGTATTTTAACTATTGGAATAATCTTTGTTTCAACATTTTGAAAATTGTTTGTTTTCCTCCCTCAAGTGACATGAGATTCATTATAAATACCGAGACTCTTGGAAGTAAAAACATTTGATTGAACTTTTGAAGCATAAAATATTTGTTAACGAGAGTTTTCATCATATCAAAAATCATCGTATACAATTGGTTAAGTTTTAGAATTCTAAAAATTGTACCCCAATAATTAATATGAAATTTTTGGAACATATATAAACTAAGGTCAGGTATGCTCCATTTACCTATTGTTCCATTTAGTCCATTTAAGTTACGGATGTGTGACATGTGGCAAAAAAAGAATCTAAGGGTTGAGATTTAAAATAATAAAAAAAATAGTTTGTGTAATTAAAAAAAGAACAAAACAATATACCCTCCGTGTTCCTTCCTCTACCCTCTCCTCTCATGGTCGTGACTCCTCTGACCGCCGCCAATCGCCACCCTCTGATTATCCTTTCATCGTCTCTTTCCTCTCACGGTGGTATTGCCCCCACTGTGTACACCGCCGTTTCAACACTTGTTTCCCCATTCCCCCATTTCCTTCAATCTGCCCCGTCACAATACATGAAAACAAAGAGGGGAGAATTGCAGTTTTGAGAAGGTTGAACAACCACGGTTGAAAAGCGATAATATCTGATCTATAACAGCAACTATGGTTTGAAACGACGGTGATGACACGACGGTGAGAGGAAGAGGGGGGAGGGCAATGAAAGAAAGAGTATAAAGGGGATATGTTGTTATTACGGGAGAGGAACGGAGATCGGCGACGATGGACGGCGGTGGGTGGAGGATGACGGCGATGAAAGAAGGGAGAGAGGACTGAGAAGGAAAAAAACAGAAGGGAGGAGGTGGTGCATTCTGTTTAGTTCATTTTTATTAAACAAACATTTTTATTATTATTTTAAATCTCAACCCTTAGATCTATCTTTGCCACATGTCACACATCTGTAGCCTAAATGGAGCAATAGGTAAATGGAGCATTCCTGAACTCATATAAACTAGGCATGACAACAGAACCCATACTCCCGGGTACCCGTCCGAACCAAACTCAATTTGACAGGTTTTCTCTGCTTTGACTAGGTTTGGTATGAGTTTGGATTTTCCCCAATTTTAAAACACAAGTACACAAACCCGTCCTGTATATATAAAAAAATCAATTTATTACCGCTTTTATATAAATAGGAACCTAAACCCTAATTCATTTCACTCACACGGTCAAAGTCTCAGTCTTTCAGATGACACTCACTTATGATCATAGTTCACTTCTTTCTCCTTCCATATCTCACAATTTCGTTCACTTCTTTCTCCTTCCATATCTCAATCTCGTCCTCTCTCTTCTCAATCACCATAGCCATTGATCACTATCATCTCTTTGCTGGATAATTTATTACAACATTACGCTCAAAGTTGAAAATATTTTTACTTTTATTAAAAAAAAATCCATTGTGAGGATGGGGATGGGGAAACTCGAACCCGTCAGAGACGGGGATGAGATTCAATTTCTCATCTCCGTTGAGTATGGGTAGGGTAACGGATAAATATGTGGGAGTAGGGTATAGGGACGGAGAATGTAAAACTCGTCCCCACTCCGCTCAGTATCATGCCTAGTATAAACTAGGTTTAAATGTGTCATTGGTCCCTGCACTTTCATCAGATTTTGGTATTGGTCCCTACACTTTTTTTTGTTTGGCATTGGTTCCTACACTTTGTAAAAATATTGGTGTTGGTCCCTCTGTTAACTTTCTGTTAAAAAAAACACAAAACTAACGGAGTGCCACGTGGCCCAATCATTTCACGCCACGTGGGATCAATATCAATATTTTTACAAAGTGCAGGGATCAATACCAATAGTTTTGTGTTTTTTTTAACAGAAAGTTAACAGAGGGACCAATACCAATATTTTTACAAAGTGCATGGACCAATTCCAAACAAAAAAAAGTGTAGGGACCAATGTCAAAATCTGATGAAAGTGCAGGGACTAAAGACATATTTAAGCCAATAAACTATTTATAATAAGCCATCGATCAATTATGGGTAACAAGCCCAATTAATTTATAGGGTAGTAATTACGATTACCTTAATGTATATCAACATTGATGTAATATCTATCCACACAACTGCTCAAGGTTCTTTGGAAGACATGTGAAGAAACTAAGTAAGATGCTACAAAAGCATCAAGACACACGTGGATTCTTTCTTCCGATCTAGTCCAACACAAAAACTACATTGTTCATTATCATCGCTGTCTAGCATTTTTCCTTTATTCTCTAGTCTCTACTATCTCTCTATGTACTAATGTGCAAGACATTCCTTGTTTAAAAGTTTTGCCTTAAGTAAATTAAACTAAGTATATATAAAAATTCAAAATCCCAATTCTTGATTAAATAATTTAATAACTTCCTATAGAACCTTTCATGGTATATATATCTTAGATAAGAAACAAATTTATTTGGGTTAAATTCACAAAAAACTCAAACCCTTTCTTTATTATCCTCTAAAATGGCATTGAGCAACAATGTGATAGGAATCATAAACTTCATTGCAGTTCTCCTCTCAATCCCAATAATTGGTGCTGGAATTTGGCTATCAACTTTACAAGCAGAATCATGTGTCAAAATTCTACAATGGCCAGTGATCATTTTAGGGATACTAATTTTAATTGTTGGCATGGTAGGTTTCATTGGAGCCTTTTGGAGAATCCCAATGCTTCTCATATTCTACCTCATTGCTATGTTCATGCTCATTGTTTTGTTGGGTTCTTTGGTGATTTTTGTGTATTCGGTTACACTTAGAGGACATGGGAATATTGAACCTAATAGGTCATATTTAGAATATCGTGTGGATGATTTTTCATTTTGGCTTCGTAGAAGGGTTAGAAGCTCACATAAATGGGATGGAATAAAGAATTGTCTTAGTTCATCAAATATGTGTGCTGAGTTGAATCAAAGTTATAGAATTGCTCAAGATTTCTTTAATGCACACCTATCACCCTTGCAGGTAAATCCACTAGTCCATTACTTGACTAGTACGTTTTCTCTAATTAGCATACTTCAATCCAATTAGTAAATCAATGATTGGCTAGACATTGAGTTTGTGAAGCTCTAAAGAATGATTTTGAATCACAATTGTAGTTGCTTTGTGATTACAATTATGATTTATGATGAAATGGGAAACCATGATTTCAAAATCTCTTAAATCAAATTATTATAACCTCAATTGCATACTAGGATTGTATACATTACTTTAGGCTTTGAGCCCATTTTATAAATTGGTTTGTTTGAGTTTATCTAATATAAAAGCACTTGTGAATTTCGACATTGTTCGAAAAATCTTACAAAAACAACTTATCACATGTATACAAGTTGTTTTCAGCTTATTTACATAAGATCTCAAAGATAGCTTATAAAAACAGCTAATAACTTATATGAAACAATTTACATATTTTATCTTTTACTATAGAAATAGTTTATAAAAAAACATTTATATGATCAGTGACGGATCCAGAAATTTTAATAAGTGAGGTCAAAGTTATATTATAAAAATTTATATAAAACTATATAAACGCGTAAGCGTGCAAAAATTATATAGGTTATGCTTATAATTGCTCTAAAATGTTATTTTTTTAAGATATTTTTCTATTTCTAGCGGAGTATAAAAATATAACCCTAATTAATTATTTTTTCAACCACCAATGTCAATCACATAGCCTTTTCAACAAATATAAGAATAACTTAGAATATAATAGCAGTTTTATGGTCTTGCTAACGATACGCTCTAAGAGAATTGATTAAAGATTTCATAAAAGAAAATATTTTCTTAAAAATAATTGTTATTTTGGTCGATATAATAATCAAAAACAACTTTTTATAAAAAATTACTTCTTTTGATTTCTTATCTAGTGCTCTTAGAACACTCATTAAGATCCTTCTTGGTTTTGTAATTTTTTATAGTGTTATGAATGAACTATGTGAAGACAATAATATTATATAAGTGGGATCAAACTGCATAAATATCAAATTTTAGGTTAAAAATACAATAAGCAAGTGGAGGTAAGTGGGGTCGGTTGACCCCGTTGCCCCCACATTGAATATGTGCCTGTATATGATAAACAGGTTTATGCTATAAGCGTTTAATTAAGTTGTTTATCTAAACATGAAAAATTAGTTATTAAAAAAACCATATCAAATTTGTACTTCTTTTAACTTCAAAAACTGTCCTCTAGTCTTTCTTCAATTTTTGTCTCACACACCTAGCTAGTTAGACTTCTCAAGAAAGCATGGTTTTCGATTGCAATTGTTTACAAGATCTTGCATATATCCGTTTTTATGACATTTCTTGCTCATTAAGTAAATTATTCTTAAAGCAACCACTAATTATTAATTAATCCTAAAAACTCAGATTTATTATATCAATAGAAAAAGTTGACCCTATATTCTTCACCCCATATATGTTAGTACATATTCTTTTCCCCAAAATATATTATTCATCTTTAACCCTTTATGCCCTTTCCTTTTTTTTAACTTCTTTTGTACTTTCATATCTCATGCAGTCAGGTTGTTGCAAACCACCAACAAAATGTGGTTACACATTTGTGAACCCAACATATTGGATTAGCCCAATTAACACAAGTGAAGACATGGATTGCATGAAATGGAGCAATGATCAAACACAACTTTGCTATAATTGTGACTCATGCAAAGCTGGTTTGTTAGCAACAATTAGGATAGAGTGGAGGAAAGCCAATGTGATATTAATAGTTGCATTGGTTGGTTTAATTGTTGTTTATTTGTTTGGGTGTTTTGCATTTAGGAATGCCAAAACTGAGGAGCTCTTTCGCAAATACAAGCAAGGCTACACTTGAAATTAAAAGTTCGATTTGTTTCTTATATGTTGAAATTCTAGGTGAATTAGATTATGAACAATATGGGTCATTTTGCTTTGGCTTAATTATTAAAATTTGTAGTGAAGAAAATACATGAAGTTGTGTACAATGTATGGATTTGTCTCATATTGTTAGATTCTTATGAATCCATCCACGGAAAAATTTCTATGCATAGAGAGAGAATATATTCGAAGTAAAATTATATTATGACGGATTTCATAAGTTTGTGGTTACAATTGAATTTGTCTTGAATTGAATATATACACATGGATAACTCATGGAGAGTCTCCAATGAAAAATGATTGAGAAATATGACTAAATAAAGTCATATTATGAATAAGAACAACCTTAAGGTCGCTAGATTTTTCTATTTATATTACTAGAGCTACCTTAATACCTTGCAATTAATTATTTGCTTTGAAGGCCTTTAGATTATTTTTATCTTGTAAAGCCCTACAAGAATAGTGTAAATTATATTTATATTCATATTTATGTTTACGTTACTATTTTTCTAGGAATGTGCTAAACCTTTAAAGTGCATACAATGAGAGAAAGATAATCGGCCTGCATACTGGCAATGGCGGAACTGGGGGTGGCAAGGGGGAGCCACCGGCACCCCATCTTTATTTATATATTTTTTTTATATATATACCGGAAAGTGGATGCTGAAAAAGGACCCTTGCTGAATGCTATTTTCTATTTGCTTCCCTGAAACCAAAATATATGCTTCCCTGCGCTATATTGGTTTATCATATGTGATATTTGCCAAATATTTCCCTGTGACTATATGTGGATTATGTACTAGCCTTAATTCTTTGTATTTCCTCCCTGAAACCAAAATATAGAAGGCTCTTCAATATTACTAGCCTTAATTCCTTTTATTTTCTTGTCCAGTACAATGATGAAGTTGTAAAAGTTGTGTTAAAAAATGCTCCAGAAACATTACTAGGCAAAGCAAAATTAAGGAGGGAAATTAGTGACGGAAAAAATAAAATTCCTCACAAATTCCTTGATCGTAAAATTTAGTGACGGAATTAGAGAGGGATCTCATGTTTTCCTTCACTAAATTTCCCTCTCTAATTTTTGTTTTTTTAGTAGTGAAAATTGCAAATATACTTCACATCAAATTCAAAAAGAGCTCTTGCAAATTCTTTCTAGTAGGGTTAGAAAACATATTCATGAAGAAATTGATGATTCTAAATTTTGCATTGTTGTTGATGAAGCTTATGATGAGTCGAAAAAGGAACAAATGACTCTTGTGTTAAGATTTGTTGATAAAGCTGGTTTTATATATTATGTAGTTTAAATTTTGAATGATCGATTTTTGGTTTATTTTGACTTATGTGTCGTATGTAATATGATATATATATTTTAGTTTATTTTGATGGCGGCCACCCTAAACTTTTTTGTCTGGCTCCGCCACTGGATACTGGAAAAGAATCTTAGATGATTTTGGAATGTAATAAAGGTTTATGGTCTTTAATTCCTTACTAAGATAAACTATGATCAGGTTGATCACAACATATCCACGACATTCACATAGAGGTGGTACAAGCTTTCTTTGCAATGATTTTTTCTTAGGCATGAATTACGGGGCATTTTAAGGACATTTGTTGATTCCTATATTTCAAAGTAGGGTTTGGTAAAATAAAATTGGTTATAAACACAAAAGCAACTCCGCCACTGGACATCACATTGTAATGAGCTAGGGGTTCTTCTCGGTCTTTGTAGATATTTGTTACATTCTCATCATAAATTTTAAGTTTATTTTCATTAAGAGACAAGCAAAAAGAGTCGGCCATATTCCATAAAGCTATAATTTAGTCAGAACGTCCAAATTAGACCCTAAACCTTTCCAATTTCTGTATTATTCCTAATTGTATTTCAAAATCTTATCGTTGATGAAATGAAGTAAATTTCATTTTGTTTAAAAAAACAATTGTACATACGCGTAATATACAAATAGAATGTAATTTCTAGCACAATCTCATTTTAAAATGAAATTTGCACACCAAAAATGTTGATATGTACATGAATGGGCACAACCATTGCTTGGAACACATAAGTAGCACCAGCAGGTCTTTATGTTAACTTCATTTAACTTGGGGTTGGTTTTTTGTTAGGTTACTAAATCATCATTACCACCTTGATGAAACTAAGCGGTTTTCAAGCCAAATGCAGTTCTTAACTAATGGTGGAGGCACAAAGGCATGGAATGGAGACGTTGATAAAAATGGGATAGATGGGGTTTAGTTTTACTACGATGACCAAGGATTTATGTAGGTTGAGCTAGAACAAATGAATGCTAAAGTTGTCTATTATGATATTTTTGGCAATGTTTTGCAAGTTCTGAACCTCTCCAAGGAATTACATTTTGTGAAATCAGACCATTTTAAGAATAACATTGAAAACTTCTATTCCAAAGAATGCTTATGCACTTATAATCTTTTTTTTTTTTGGTGTCGAACCCCGGACCTTGCATATATTATGCATTGTCCTTACCAACTGAGCTAAGTTTACGAGGATATGCGCTTATAATCTATATAGGAATATGTAAACTTTCTTGAACGGTTATTAATTACCTTTCCTAGCAAGAATGTGTTGGTTATTGAACGGTAGTTAATTATCATTGAAGACAGTTTAATTAGTTTGAGGTGTCAGTGAACAAATACTATGTGCAAAAGAGCAATTTTCTTATACAAATTTTCTTAATTGATAGAGTGTATGAGCCCCCTAAAGTTGGGTCGCAATCGTGGCCCATGGGAACTTGAAATGAGTCATGCTCTTTACCCAAACAGTTTTGCTCACTCCCAAAGTAAATTACACATATGACCCTACGCAACTTAACTTGCGCAAGTACAAATCGTACGTAACTTAAGTTACGTAGCGCAACTTAACTCATGCTAGTACAAAATATCACGTGACTTAAGTCACGCAAAAAAAAAAAACACACTGACTCCCACCGTGAGTTAACTCACGCTGGTTTGCTTTCATGCAATCCACAATATTTTGTTTGCTCTTATTAGTCTGTTGTCCACTTATTTGGTTTGCTCTTATAATTGTAATTAAGAATTGAAAAGTTATTAGTCTGCGTGGTTTGCTCTCATCACTTCATCAACCAATTGGCTTTCTCAAGTCGGTGGATTCGGTAATGGGGAGCATAATCTCAATAGCAGGTGCTTTTGTGTTGACTTTCTACAAAGGACCATCCATCATGAATTCCTCATCACTTCATCAACCAATTGGCTTTCTCAAGTCGGTGGATTCGCTTTTAAAAATATATGGTCAGATTTGGAGGTTTACAAAATATATGGTGGGAGGATGTTCATGTAGTGTGTGTATGAAAACCAACGTGAGTTAACTCACGTTGGGATTTTTTGCAGAATTATAACTAGCGTGAGTTAAGTCACGTAGCGTGACTTAACTCACGCAGCGCATGTTAACTTACGCAGGGGCATTTGTGACATTTACTTTGGGAATGAGCAAAACTGTTTGGGTAAAGAGCAGGATTCCTTGAAATAATCAAAAGTTTGTGACAAGGAAAAAAAAAAAAAAGGTTCATTCCAGAGTTAGTTGACTAGGCGTATGACAACGTTGCTTCTTCTATTACGTTACGTTATTACAATAATAATTGTGGATTCTTCAAAAAAAAAATAATAATAATAATTGTGGCTATGTGACTTTATGCGATTAATTAACTGATGAGATGAAGATACAAACTCTTTCAATATTGCCTTAGAGGTCACCTTCAACTTCCACATACTACTATGCAATATGACAAAAGCTTCCACCTCAACCATATATGTCTATTAATATATTGTAATTAACTTTTATTAGAAAAGAAATACCAGGAAATTATGATAATTTTTGTTTTATGCGTAGTACATTTATATCGACATAAAATTTAGAACTTGGAAGTGAAGAAATATCGACATTGCAATTGGCACTATGTTCAATATATTGTAATTAACTTTTATTAGAAAAGAAATACCAGTAAATTATGATAATTTTTGTTTTATGCGTAGTACATTTATATCGACATAAAATTTAGAACTTGGAAGTGAAGAAATATCGACATTGCAATTGGCACTATGTTCAAACTGTATATGGAAGGTACCTTCTTGGCATTATGTTTGCGTTGAACTTTTTGATCAAAGATAATTTATTTTTACTTTCTTAATTTGTATTGAGGCTACCAAGTGGACCACCACATGATGAAACGAATTTTGATTCATGTTTAATTCCTTTACTATATGTTTGGTTTCATTAATTTTGAATGATACAAAATTGAGTTCCTTAGGAATTTCCTCTTGTAGGACCCCATGGTCTAGCATATTTCCCTCGTAAATCGTAATAATGATTTTTTTGTTCGCTCAACACAATATTTTTAAACCCTAACCGTGTAATGGCATGCATAATTCATCATGTTTTTGTTTGCTCAACACAAGATTGTAAAACCCTAACTGTGTAATACAATGCATAATTCATCAGGTCATATTGATTTTGGAAAAAGCCTAAGTCACATTTTGAATAAAGATATAGCTGTTAGACTAATATATAAAATGTAACATGATATTTAAATCTAACTATTATTGGACTTGATCCACATAATATTATAAAAATGACGACACGTACCCATTCCTCCTTCATCATTTTTGGTTACTCCTAATTACATTCCACATATCTTAGCACACGTTCACATTCACATTATAGAACACAAGTATAAAAATATTGTCTGAATCATAACAAAAGCTTTTCATATGTGTATTTAGTTTTGTGAAGAAAAGATATAAGAGCACCAAGTGGAGTTTGAATTAGTTACGTGCCCTACTTGGTTGTTTCACGGGCTCCACCAAAGCACTTCGTGGCCCAAGTAAATGAATTATAGCTACTACTTGGCTTCTTCTTCTTCTTATCCATTATTTTATATGCATCTCCCATGTCCTCATGTCGATATTGAACTTACTTAATACTCTAGATTTTCTTTCTTTGTCGATTCTATAGTTTTTCTTTGAGTAGTTGTTTGATTGCATATGTACTCACACACCAATCTATTTCATATATAACTTATTAATTATTGTCCATTTGTATGGATGTGATGTTGAATAGAATTATGTAAAATAGATTATTTCGTTCTACTTTAATTTGAAATAGAGGTAATTTATGTTTGACTGATTTTACTCTATATGTAATTTAGACATAAAGAGAAGGTGGTATAATTTTTTGAACTTTATGTGAAAGTTATTTTTGTCACTTTAAGTCAAACTGAGATTTCAAGACAAAATGATTTTGCCTTACACAAACCAAGCATCCGTATTTTTGCTAAATGGCGTTTGATGAGAGGGGCAAAATCAATTCAAATATAAAATTAATTTAAAAAATTGATTTGTATTTAAAAATAATCAGTTTAAAAATGCTAATTTTGTCAAGATGATAAAATAAAATTACTTTCTGTTGATCTAGTCTAAATTTGAAGTTGGACTTAGTGTGGAACCAAAATGAGTCTCAGGCATATACCATAGTATGTTGCAGAATTTTAATCTAGCTGAGTACCATTGATGCATATTACATGGATTCCTCCAAACCAAAGGGATGGAGGTAAACCTCCGGTCAGTAACTCATTATTATAAGCAAAAAAGAAATATTTTTCTAGATTCATTGAATAACTGATGTATCTGTTATATAATATTGACCAAATACATCAGTTATTCAAATCTAACAAGTCGTTTTTTGCTTATAATAGGAACCAGAGATGTAGCCTTGAATTGTGATGCATGTCATTTTGGCCGGTCTGCATAGTGTGGAGACTTGTTATGTGACCACCATTGGTAATTTCTAACCGGTTTTTCCATGAAGTTGGGGAGTTGCGTGGTTTTATAAGCTAAACTTGTGAGAATTTGACATTGCTTGGAGTAGAAGCTATAGAAGTTTTGGTGTGTACCCTATGACTACAATTTAGCATGCGATGGGGTTTGTAAGAGATGGTTGTTTAAATCACATCAAAATCAAGGATGTGATCACTGTATCGGCATGTGTTGAGAAAGTCCTACTTTTATCTCTATTGTGGTATTGGTAATGGTAGATGTTTTCTAGAATTTCTTTTCTTAGATTAACGAATACTTGGTTCTTTTTTCGTTGGGGCATAGCTCTTTCATTTCACTTTAAAAAAAAAGGCTTGTGTATGTTTCGTATTTAAAATTGACTCTATGTAATCATAAAATTGAAAGGTCTTGATTCAAATTTCTTATAAAAAAAAAAAAAAATCAATTACCATACACTTATATTTTCAGCTTAAAAGTGTGCTACATACAAGCATTTAATCTACTTGGTTTTGGTGCTCTCAAAAAAGAAACTTGATTTTGTTAGATTTCAATTGAACTGCAGCCCTAACCAAACACTCTTAATCTTGTTAATTCTCAAGTTGAAAAATGACAACCCGGATTCTAATTTTGGAAAGAGACATGATATCAACTCTTCCAACACCATGTTGCCAACACTCTTAATCTTGTTTATAACAATCGAGAATGAGCACCCATTTTACATCATTGTCAAATAGTCTCTTCTTTTTTCTTTTGTTTTTTGGTACAAATCAAATAATCTTCTAATTGTAAAGAACAAAATAATGTACTAGTCTAATATCTGTATTTTCATCATATATATTCCGCATTTTTATATTACGTACATCCTTTCTAATAAATAACCTCTAAAAAAAAAAATCCTTCTAATAAATAAATATTTCAAGTAGTGTGCAATGTGTTTTTTTTTTAAGGAAGTAGTATGCAATGTGTTGTCAAGCAATAATTAATGTGTCTAACTATACAATAACCAAACCTCTGGTTAATTAAGTTGAAGAACAAACAAAATACCTAACTATGATATAATGAGGCGGCGTACATATTTGACAATGAATTATGAATACATAATGAAGATTCCACGTCGGATTGATGTTAACAAAACAAGTATTTTTTTTAGGACATATATATATATATATATATATATATATATATATATATATATATATATATATATATATATATAATTATTTTCTTTTATGGTGGAGGGGTTCACATAAATTGTTCATGAAAGAATGTCACAAACGCTTCATGGAAAATAACTAAACTTATAATTTTATCTCTTTTTTTTTTTAGAGTATTATAATTTTATCTATTTATATATCTAGTTTTTATAGTATTAATTATATTTAATTATAATATATAGTAAAGTAGGTATTCTTGGCAACCTAAAACAAGAAGAACCAATCAAACCTAAAAAACACGGACCCAAGGGACCCACTCAAGGGGATGATGAAGTATACGATAGTGTGGGCATGAAAGAGGCTTTCTTTTGCTTTAACCACCATAATCAGCACCATCATCCTATATATTTTAAGAGTTATTAATCAATGACATCATAGCTTAAGAAATTTAATCAAGTCGGACCCATCTTCACTTATAGCTAAGGGAACAAGAAATATGTGACTCTATCTTTCAGTGAAGGGTGCTTATTAATTTGACGAGGACATCATGATAAAGAAATGCAATTCCATATCATACATGTAAAGTATTTTTCTTCTCCAAACCAAAAAAGGATAACAGGTGTGTTTAGACTTTAGAGTAAGGTGGAGATGGTAAATATGTTGTGTAAAGTTGGGAACACTTTGGAAAAAGGTTGTCAAGTTGGGTAAGTGTTTGATTGGATTTATCTTTGTGAACATAAAAATAGATTCTTTATATGTGAAATTAATTTAGTGCATATTTGGATGGATTCTTTATATGTGAAATTAGTTTAATGCATATTTGGATATGGACGATGAAATCGATTTTAACAAAAGTTATATTCTATATAGCTTCATAAAATTACGGTGGTCCAGAGTAATTTTCAATCTCAGTTTATTCACTTACTAGGAAATGGACTTTGATAATTTGAAACTTGACCAAAATATGAATAAAGTCTACAATAATTGTTTCCATTAGAATTTAAACCGGAATTTTCTACATTGATCATTGATTAGTAGGAGCTCATTGTCATTAACATTCAATTGAGCCCTCTCTTTTTTTGAGCGATTTTGCACCCCATTTTTTGCCAATTGTGTTTTGTTCAAAATCATCATTAAAAGAGAGGAAAGGGGACAAAAGATAGGGTTCAAAATCGCTCAAAAAAGAAGAAGAGGGGTGCAAAACCACACAATTGGCAAAAAAAATAGGGGGCAAAAGTGCAATTAAACACGAGAAGGTCCATCTAACCAGAAAGGGGGCAAAAAGATGGAGTGCAAAATCGCTCAAAAAATAAGGGTGCAAAATCGCACAATTAGCAAAAGATAGGGGGAAAAGTGCAATTAAGCCACTTTTAATTGATTGTTGAAGTTATTCATACGTGAATTTATCTAAACATATATTTTTTTATGTATTATTTAAACATATATGTTGAATTTTTTTGTCATATATATACACACACACACACACACCTATATACCCATCCCGTACTTTCACATTCTAGTAATGTGTTCCTACGAGGCTGCCACAGTATACAAAATAATACAGCTTGAGATTATTCGTTGCATATGCCACTTTGATAGACATAAATAATTTATGAAAAATATATGCTTTGGTTATTTTTAGCTTGTTATTTGCAGAGAATATATATAAAGAAGGGATCGAGTTCTGACTAGGCTGCCTTGTTCTTATAGCATAATTATTGTGTGCTTAAAATATTTTTATATTCTCATGCAATGTATGAAATGAATAAAGAGATACATTTTTTTTTTTAAAGCATAAAGAGATATAGTTGCATGTAATTATATATGTTGATGTTTATGGGGTACAGCTTGAAGGGGAGGGACGTTTTTGATAAACAGAAATAAAAAAGTTGAGATTGCCTTTTTTGTAGATATGTACTTATAAAAGTTACTCTTTTTTAATACCATACATGAAAAAGGAGTGCCGTTTAACATGGGGAAATAAAAAGATTCATCCACTATAATCCAATTGATTCCTTCTTAGCCATTTACTCTGTGGTATATTAACCTTTTTTTACCAGCAACATGAACTTTTCTTGTCAAATACTCTAGTGATTAGATTCGCATACTTTATGTGCGAAGAAAATAAAATTTGAGGTTCGAACTTCGACATATACAAAGATTGTCTCTGATTGCTTTCAATTGAGTCAATTTCTTGATTGCTATACTCAAAATATGTGATGTGAGTGTGGATCCACTCAGCAATGAGCGTTGGTTGACACTGATCGGAGTGGTGATTGGTGGTAATTAGAATGGCGATCAGAGTGATGGGCATACCACTCATAGTAACATGTTAGGGTTAAAACAAAAATGAGAATCATAAATTTTTTATGTGTGATTTTGGGATATAAGTGACGATTATTTTCATATAAAGTAATAACAATTCCAACCCAATCTTATTCGAACATGTTTTATTTTTAAATTTAACTTTTAAAACAAATAATAAAATAACTTACAGCAGTTTATGATTCAATCCAATGTAAAAATAATAACTAAATGTTCCAATGTCAACTTAAAAATTAGTGTAATAATAGGTCCAAACGACCGAACTCGCAAAGATATATGTTGAGAATATCTAATTGTGATCAAAATTGCATACCAAAACTCTTTAAATTACAACAATTATATCATGATCATTTTTTTAAAAATTAAATTAAATTAACTGCACACAAGACACCTCCATTCTCCGTATAGCACAAGTTACAATGTTGATGAAAAACTTTTTTACCCACAAACAAAATAGTAACCATCATCTAAGTATGTGTTTGGCATCACGTTTTCAACAGCCAAAAGTGAGTTTACTTTTTGAAACCCAGTTTCCAAATTTTTTTCCTTGTTTGGGTGAATGAAAATTGCTTTTAAAAAACTTAGTTTTTATCCCAAAACGCCAGTACAATAGAAGCTGGTATTCCTAGCTTCTGCTTTTATGAAACTCATTTTTTATTTCAATGCAATGTATAGTTACCAATATACCCATGTTTTCTTCCCCAATTTCCTACAATTAAACATCTTTATTCTTCTTCTTCCTTAAAAAGGAACATCTTTCTTCTTCTTTATTTTTGCAGATCTATCATAATTTTGTTGGATTTGCAGATGAAACAAAGAAAAGAGGATGGAAAAGGAAAATAGTGATGGAGATATGTTCTTAATTGGTGAGTGATGGAGAAATGGTATGAGAGAAAAATAGTGAAATTGGGAAGAAGAAAGGTTAGAAGAAGATGGAAAAGGAAAATTTAGAATAGTGAGAGGTGGAGAAAAAGATGGAAATGGGTAGAGGTGGAAGCTTCTGGACAAATGAAGAAGGCAGAGTGGGAGACGTGAAGGAGTATTAAAAATAATAACTCAATTGATCAATTTTTTTAATAAAAAAACACATAATTTTTTTTTTAAAAAAAATCTTATAATATGAAATTATTTTTAAATAAATTTGTGAACCAATAAAAATTCATTTATGGTTTTAGATAAGTTCAAATAATTATTTTAAGTAAGAATGAGATATTTAGTTTTAATTAAAATGATAATTTAGTCATTACACATTCAAAATCAATTTTGATTCAAACTATCCAAACAACATCAACTCATAAAAATCACTTCTATAAAAATGTATCCAAACATAACCAATTCACATTCAACTCACTTTTAACCAAAATCAATTCTCTCAAACTCAATTCTATCAAAATCAATTCTCCCCACCGCCATATCAAACACACACTAAAACTCACACTCGATGAAAAGTTATTATGATATATTCTATATTTTTTTTTAAAAAAATTTGATCAAAATTTGTTTTCTCTCATTTGTAGATAATTCTTTATTCTATTCCTATATGAATGAAAATGATGCATACTACTCTAGTAATTTCAATGAAAGAAAATTCATGTTCACATACCTAAGTTGGTCAAAACGGCTAAAATTATTATAAATTTATTAATTTCATACTATTTCTTACACACTAAGAAACAATAACTAATTAAACAAATCACAATATAATTTGCATATAATCTTGAACATTCTATATCAGGTAATACTTAAATTACACCATTCAACCCTAGACTCTGACCTTTGATTGAAGAGCTCTTTCTCTTTTAAGAGATGACAAATGCATTTCCGGCTAGTAATTTTCATTACCATATTCCGTAATTAATATTCAGCAAAAATATTTAGCCAACATTTTTAGGTTGATTCCATTCCCACTATCCTGGACTATTCCCATAGACACGTTGCTAAGCTTGGAAAATTCTCAAACAATGACCCTAAACCACTTGTGCACTTACCCACAAACCCACGTATGCTTTTTGCATCTCACATCTATGAATTTATGACCACTGAAGTTAGATTCCAAAAACCTTCCTATTTTAGCAACAGGACAAGACACTGTGGCCTACAAATGAGGGAAAGATCAATTTTGATCACAACCGTTGAATAATGATGAAATGCTAACCATTTGGAGTGAGTTAGTGATTGTTTGTGATCTTGAAGAGTTTGTTTCTTTTAAAGTATTAAGTTCGATTTCATTTTGTGTCAATTTCATTTGTCAAATATCTGGCTTTAAATGGAGTTTGCAAGTGGATGGTAGGGTTCATTTATTCGGATTAATCTATTCTTATATCGAGGAATGCTGGTAACACTCATTTTTCAACATTTTCTCTCGCACCCACTCTTTTATCGGATGAAATCAATGTATGTCCCACCACTTTGTGTGCGTTCAATTTTCAAAGTGTAGACTCGTAATGATCTAAACAAAAAAGAAAGTGAGGATTAGAGAAAGCCATCAAAATAGAGTGTTGCTAGCATTACTCTTCTTGTATCGATTCGGATAAAGTTCAAAAAAATTTGATGAAATGCTAGCCGTTTGATCAAAATTAGATGTGGGACCCAGTCAGTCCAAACGTGTAATGCCACGAAGCGCCGCCCACAAAACAATTGTGTTTTGTTTTTCTGAACAAAAGGCGGCTAACCTAAACACAGTTTTCAAGAACCAATAAGTGTTGCTTTACAGATATCCAATTAAAACACGACACGTGGAAAATAATGAGAACCCAACTTTGACTAACCCCACTTAAGACGCCGTTAGAAATGGGTCATGTCATTGTCAATTGTCATCACCACTAAAAAAAGTTATAACTGAAAATAAAATTCACTGTATCATGATTGATTTTTAAAGGAAAAAAATTAGGTCATAATTTTATTAAAAATTAAAAAAAAAAGAAAAAAACAATTGAGGTAGTAGTCATAGGAATATTTTACAAAAAAATAGTTATATCATAAGAATGCCATTTTTTTAAATCAATGTCTCCCCTTATGAAATTTAATTTCTTTATAGCTAAATGAAACAATAATTATTTCATTCACTTGATGTTCCTCATTTAAAAAAAATAATAATCAAATATAAAAAAAGATCATATATTCTATCTTCATTATTTTCATTCTCTAATTTTGATCCATTTTTTCTTACTATTTTTTCTTTTAATTTCGAAGAAAATATCAACATTACAAAGAAATCAGACAAGAGAATTGATAATAATTGTAGACACAAGATTTTATAAAACTTATCATTATTATTATTTCACAATTTCATACATAGATGGTCCATCTATATTTGTAAAGAGTAACAGTCATTGTCACTTTACTATATCCACTATTTACATCCCCAAAACTTACATATAACTTGCTCTAGAAAACAAACCTAATATACTATTGTCATTACCATCTTTAACTTTTTTTGATCAAGCATTACCATCTTTAACTTAGTCCAAAGGAACTTTTTGCTTATTTTCCTACACCATTTCTTTTTACCAAACTATAGTATCTCACAGATGTTTTATTTTTCCTAACTTTTTCCACTCCTATTGGATTTTTCCTATATACACAAACAAACACTATTAACGACAGCACTTCCAGCACTGGCCCTTTTCACCAAAAAGCTCTAGCACTGGAACTGACGAAGCAGCATAGAGACAGATACCTTAGATTTTTTCGTATCTATATTAAAGGCGAACTCGGATTCCCTTCAGTCAAGGGATTCCACATTCACTTAGTCGGGACATCAGTGGTCGTTGAATTTGAACTATCAAACTTGATCGGATGATCATTGATGTTCCAACTGCGTGAATGCGAATCTCTAACTGTAGGGGAGCTCGACTCATTAAGGGCATTATAGCAATAACCTATGATTATTAACTGTTTTTTAGTATTGCAGCACTAGTCCTCCCATCGGGGCACGATGCGGAATTCCCTTTCTTCTTTTGGCTGATCTGTAATTGACTGTTGGTGGTGGTGTTGAAGGAGTGAAACTTTGCACCTTAATGTTCTTCAGTCTTCCATGGCTGCAACTGCTGCTGTGTGAATCCTCTGAGTCTGATATCATTGAAGCACGAGCTGACTTGTTCTTCTTCTGGAAATTTATTGAAGTTCCAACAATCTAGAATTCATAGTTGCATAGATTAGTATCCAATGCATAAACTCAAAAGTTAAAACAAGAATAAATTATCTTGACAAGTCAATAAAATTAAATTGAATTGAATGTAAAAGGGTCCATATTGAAATGACAAAATTTCAAAGGTTGGGTATAGGAACAAATGGAAAAAGTTAAAAATAAACCTATATTAGCATTCATGATTATAAGCAAAGTCAACCCACTTTTAAGTGCTAGCTTGAAAATAAAGCAAATAGTTTTTTCTTAAAAAAGAGATACCATTGATCAATATTTTAAATAGTGGATTGATAAAAAAATAAAAATAATAATAATGATGTTGAGTCTTGTATTTTAGAGAATTACGGTCAAATGCAACTATTATAGACTATTCTTATGAGGACTAATAATGTAGCTGATGTGACCTCAATGCATTAACATTGAGGTCTTGATAATATCCAAAATTGCAATCAAAACAAATGTGATCAATGCAACTTCAATCATATTATCATTAACAAATTGAAACATCAAAATCCTTGATTTAACGACCAAAAGTTTGGTGGTGGATTATTATTACTACTATTTTGGGAGTTAATCTTGTTCAAATGGTTAGAAGGGGAAGACATTATGTGAAGGAATGTAAAAATACCTTGCAGCCAAGAGAACAGAATCGAAAGGAATCGAGAAGGCTACGCTCGCAGACTTCACAAGTGTTGGTGACACCTTTTCCGGGCCTTGGCTGAGGCCTTTCATTCAAGAACACAACCCTTGCACTGTTGATAATATAGGTTTGAACACCTGTTATGTCCAACACTTTCTGAATCTCATTCACCCTAATCACATCATGGTATGAAGACCTTCTTATCTGTATCAAACACACAAAAAACAGAGTTCATTAGAAAGGAATAACCATGTTATTGCATTGAAAAGCTAAAACATTTTTCACTTCTGCGACACTGAACTAGACACAGACACCAGACACAACAATGACACTAATTCATTGTCATCAATAATAATTTTAAAAAAATAATTGAATTGATTGTAGTGGCATACACTGGCATTTGACACCAACATCAAATGTCGGTGTCTGACACCAACATGTGTCGGACAGTGAACACACATTCAATCTAAACCATCGATGCGTGGTGGTTACGAACAATAAATGGGAATTTATGGATAATTGGTTGTGTAGAAATTGAAAACAGCAAAAGGACCAAATCCAAAGGAAAAGTGATGGTTTTTCTGACAACAAAAACAGGAACACAATAAATGTGTCAAAGGGTAAAAGAACAACAACTACAAACAACAGTTGAAATCACACAACTTTGATGAATTCAATGGTTGTAACAACTAACAAACCTGAATAGCACGATGATCTTTGTGGTAATTGAGACAGAGTGAGCAAAGAGCACCATTCATACAATCCAAACAATACATATTGCACTCACTCTTGTGTGAATCAGCATGCAACTTGCATTGAACAAAGAAACGCTCTTTGAGCAGAGGTTTCAACCATGGTGGCCACCTGTTTTCCTCATCATCAGGACCTCCAGCACCCTTCAAAAAAATTATCAAATTTTGAATCAGCCCCACAATTCAAAATCACAAATAATACACAAAATCATTGCATTCCCAATTTTTTTTCTCTAAAATTATCAATAATTTTCCAAGTTAACTCAGAAAATAATGAACACACAATGAGAGTCGAGTCTGAGCTAAATAAAAATAAAACTTGTGTAAAAAAAACAAATTTTGAATCAGACCCAGAATTTAAAAACACAAATAAAACCCCAAAACATTACATTCGAAACAAAATTAAAAATTAACACTAATTCTTCAAGTCAACTCAACTATTGAACACACAATGAGATTCTTGGATTAAAAAATGAAAATTTTCTGTAAAAAAAAATAAATTTTGAATCAGGCCCAAAATTCAAAAACAGTACTAATAGCCAAAATCATTGCATTCCCAAAAAAATAACACTAGTTCATCAAGTCAAGTCACAAATAATGAAAACAATGAGGAACTGAACTAAATAAAAATAAAACTGAAAAAAAATCAAATTTTGAATCAGACCCAGAATTCAAAAACACAAACAATACACAAAATCATTGCATTTCCAAAAAATTTAACACTAGTTTATCAAAATCAATTCACAAATAATGAACCAACAATGAGAGTGTGTGAGCTAAATGAAAACAAAACATTTATTAAAAAATTGAAGAAAGTGTTTTGATTTACCATGATTCTCCTGTTTTTGGGCTTAATTTCACGGACAGTGTCTTGATTTTCAAACGCCATCTTGAAGACTTTGATTGGAGAGAGTGAGAACTCTGTGTATTTTTGTGATGAATGTGAGAAAGTGGGTTTATGTGTATGTGTGTGTTGTTTATTGGGAGAGAATAAAAAGAGAGAAAAATGTGTGTAGAGAGAGAGAGAGAGAGAGAGAGTGAAGTTTATAACTATTTGAGGCGGTGAAAGAGGGAATGGGATTTTGTAGAACTTTGAAGGCGGTAGTAGTAATGTGTTTTTTTCTAGAGAGAGAAAACAATGAGAGAGAGAGAGTGAGAGAGGGGTCATTCTTATCCTCATAAAAGTCTTCAAACCCAAACCTAGCTCCAAACCAAAACCTAAAGCCCAAACCTAAAACCAAACCAAAAGATACGTGTGCAATGAATCCACTACTACTTTGTATTTTAGGGAGTGGATTGTCTCCTGTGTGATTTATCTCCAGTTTTCTCCTGTGATAGATCTAAACCGTTCATTTATTTTAATGATAGATCCATGGATAAGAATTAAAACACATGAATGGCTTCTTGTTTTGCCTTTTCCCCTGTTTTGTCTTTTTCGATTTCCACCCTTTTCATGTAAAACACCAGCAACCGCTTCATATTCTTCAGAAATCCAATGAGTTCCATAAACACACAGACATCTGTCAACACAAATCATCAGAGTCTATTCCTTTAAATCCTTTTGTGTTGGTGTATTTGGTTTTCATATTAGTGAACAAAACCTGTAGCAGCAGTTTTGTGTTATTTAAAATTGGTAAAGAACCTTCAATGTTTTTATCTGCAATTTAAATTGCAGTGACCCTATTTCCATTACAAAAAACTTTCTCCCATTTGCAACAATCTTTGTCTGACCAATCAAGATTACTGCTTGATGATTTGATTGAAGTTTTCAGCTTTTGCATAACATCATCATCTTGTGACCATGCAGAAACAAACATCATAGAAAACAACAAAACAAGGTGGAGAATGATGGAAACTCCAAAACCCATTTTGGGTTTGTTAGAATTATTGAAAAAATCTTTGCTTTTTGTTGATGAGAAAAATGGGTTTTGAATGAAGAAAGAGAGAGAAAAAAAACAGAGGAATAAGAGACTAGAGAATAAGAGAAAAATTGGTTTTGATACACGGCGATGAAAGAGGAAGAAAGAATATAGAGGTTTTTTAATTCTTATCCATTGATCTATCATTAAAATAAATGAACGGTTTAGATCTGTCACAGGAGAAAACTGGAGATAAATTCCACAGGAGATAATCCACTCCCGTATTTTATGTATTTTCTTTCATTGTCATATTCTCAGTCATTGGTCTCATCAATTTTTGTTCAATTTAGACTATACTATACTATATTCGATTATTTTCAATTTAGACTATACTACTTTACTATATTCGATTATTTAATGGTTATGTTGCACCTCATAATTAGTGTTTAACACAATTATTTTACTGGATGATTGTTAATTTGGCTGTGGGTTTGGGGGCACACCTGGTTAGACCTCTTGTTTAGTTAAATATACTCTAGATAAGTTGGCTTATGTATTTGTTTTTTTCTCTTAATTTATTTGATTTTTTTGCTTAATTTGTATACTTTAGACTTCTCTAGTATCCTTGTCCTAATCCAAGTTGTATTGGTTATATTGATATTGAAATATTTTCATGTATGATGAAGTGTTTTTTTAAGTAATATATGAAGAAGTGTAACAAAATGATGAAGTCTTAACTTAGTGTTTATTTGATTTTTCGATGAATCACCACCATTGTACATTTATAGCCCCTTTCATAGCAGTTTTTTAAGCTTCAAATGTTAGCTACAATCTAATGTGTGACTTTAATGTTGTCACACCGTAACATTTCAAAATACCAAATTCACAATATGTTAGCTAAAATCAATACTGAAGGAATTGAAAAATTATTTCAATAAGAAAATCAATAATCTCGTGGTGATAGAAGCACATAATATACATTTTCAACGAGTTTTATTACAAACTTATTCATGAAACAACTACATCTTATTATTCTGAAATGAACGATAAAGTTGATTTACCGAGCTAGTTGTTTAAATCATACGTAATTTTGGCTTTGTATCTCATTGGTGAGGGAACTTTTATTACTTGTTTGATATGTACTAAATAGAGTACTCAAGTCAAAATACAAAAAATCTAATTAAGAAATTTTTGAAGAAAAGACAACCCAACTTGTCTTATTTTTGAACTTGGGATTGTCTGGACTATATTTGGAATCTGGACCCTAAGAGAGTTAAACTCACTAGTAGAGCCTATGAATATGTATTCATTGGGTATGCTATAAATAGCGAAACATATAAGTTTTATTACCTAAATGCTAAAGTGATCATAGAATAAAACGATGTTGATTTCTATGTAAGTAAACACTCCTTTAAATAAAGAACAATGGGGGCACTAGTGAGGCGCTAATGAGAACACGACATTAGTGGGGGCTATATATCTGATCACATTTCAGTAATTAGAAATAGTTATGAAAACATCGTATGAGATGTTATAGAACCTCAAAAGAGGTAAGAAAGCTATAATTCCTAAAGAATATAAATCTAATTATATGGTTTGTATATTGGAAGATGATCCATTTGACCTTCAAGAAGCTTTGTCTTCATTGGATGCTAACTTTTGAAAAGAAGCAATAAATGATGAAATGGATTCTTTATTGAGTTGTCGAGAAATCTTTCTCTCTTCTCCCACCAGCTTGTGTTAACGAGCTATTCTTCTCATCATCTCCTTTTTTCAGTCCCTTCAAAATTAAGAGTGTTCTTAAGATCACAGTCCCTTTAAAATTAAGAATGGTCTTAAGAGCATAATCCCTTCAATTATTTATGTCTTTTCAAAATAAATAATATTTAAGATTATAGTCCCTTTTTCGGTATAATAATAAGAATGATCTTAAAAATATATTCTTCTTCAATTCTTGGAGAAGTTAGAATGGTAGTAACATCATATTTGAGTGGTCATAGTACCATAGTTGGAGAAGTTAGAAATTAGAATGGTGGTAACACCATATTTGAGTGGTCTCAGCACCATAATATAGTGGTCACAATACCATATTGGTTGCAATATTAAAGAGTGGTCTTAGTACCATATTTGAGGGGTGTAAATCTCGAATGATTTTCTGTGTAGTAGTTAACCTCACAGTTGTAGCTGGACTTGTTTTATCTTGGAAGCGGCGTGGTTGATAGTCAACATTAGACAATTTTGGGCAGTGCCACAAAATGTCTTAAAGAGAGCGACCTGGTCGTGACTCAACCTAATAATAACTTCAGTAGATATTTTCTATCAAAATAGAATTTGGGAATCCAAATACAACAATTTAGAAATCTAAAAAACAACAGAATCCAATAAAACTCTAAGAGCATTTCTAATGATTATTTTTCAAAAAACTCATTTTGAGTTTAATAGACTACTAATAGATATTTCAAAAAACTCATTTTGATAGACTACTAATAGATGGTTTCATAATGCCACATCATATCTATGCAATTCATACACATTTTGCTTTGTTGGAACACATAGAGTGTTATGGTGTGAATTAAAAAAAATTCTCATGTTAACTTTCTCAATTAGTGCTCATTTATGATGCGAGATCAAGCCATTGATTTTCTAATGG
The DNA here is from genome assembly GCF_051527215.1 of Medicago sativa. Classification (NCBI taxonomy): domain Eukaryota; kingdom Viridiplantae; phylum Streptophyta; class Magnoliopsida; order Fabales; family Fabaceae; genus Medicago; species Medicago sativa. The sequence continues at coordinate 60,110,972 of NC_140756.1, forward strand.
TCAATGTAACAGCCCGATTTTTCGCTAGATTTATTTTATTATTTATTTATGTATGTTATATGTGCTCTTATGTGATTATTTGCCTCTGTGTGTATTTTTGGTTGGGAATTGTAGAATTCCGTGTTAGAAGGGTATTTTAGTCATTTTGGACGTAGGGGTATTTTGGTCATTTTGAGAGTAGGGGTATTTTGGTCATTTTGAGAGTAGGGGTAATTTCGTAATTGCGTTGAGAATTATTTTTAGTGCTTAGTGAGAGTTGTTATTTTACTAAGTGCTAGGGAGTTGTAGTAATTATTTAATTACCGGTAGTTGACCGTTAATGTTACATTTTACCATTAAGTGAGTAGTAACATTTTGTGGGTTAGAATAGAAATGGGTTAGGCCCATTAAGACTTTGTGAGTTAAGCCCAATTAGGTGAGCCTATATAAACTATTGTTAGTAGAGAAAATAGGTTTTCACCAACATTTTCATTTGAGAAGAGATAGAGATAGAGAGAAGATAAGGGTTGAAGAGGAAGAACAAGAGAAAGGGATTGGAGGCTAGAGCTAGAAGAGGAATTCATCATCTGGGAGCTAAATTGAGGCTTGGGTTAAAGATTCTTGGTGCTAGAGGTAAGAGGGTTAGAATTCAACCATAATTCATAACTTTTTCTTTTTATCCATTTTGTGAAATTGATGAATTGAATCTAATTGTTGTAAATTCGTGCATAATTATTGTTGCTATGTTTGAGAACATGATTAGTATGATAATTGTATGTTAGTATGTGGATTAACATGTTGAAATGCATAAATATTGGTATATTGTGTTCTTGAGCAAATTTGTTGAGAAATGAAGTTGTGGTGTTAAATTATGCATGAATTCATGTTCATTAGTTGTTGTTATTGATCTGGAACATGTGGTTGTTGAATGAATACTTTGGGTATCAAGATTAATGAATTGATGATGAGAATTGTTGTTGTTGTTGAAAGTTGAGAATGTTTGGTGAATTGGTGAACTATTGATGAATTGATGTTGTAATCTCAAAACTTGTTGATGTTTAAGCGTTTTATAGTGTATATGACCTGTAATCACGTTTTGGGTTAATATTTGGGGTTTGGGAGAATCAAAATGGGGATTTTGGGGTGAAAAGGGGTTGGAACCCGTAACTGGTTTTTGCAGTTCTGGTGTAGGACGCTTAAGCGTGCTCCAAGCGTGCTCTAAGCGTGCAAACCCAGAAGCTACTGGAAGTTGGACGCTTAAGCGTGCAGAGGACGCTTAAGCGTGCAGCTCCCTAGGGGTGTTCAAAACCGAACCAACCCAATAGAAAAACCGCAAACCAAACCAATCCAAACCGAAACCGCAAAAAACCGCACTTGGTTCGGATGAATTCGGATGACTTTTGCACTGAACCGCGCGGTTCGGTTTGGTTTGCGGTTTGCATCTCAGCAACCGAACCAAACCAAACCAAACCGCAAAAATAATGAATATTACTTAAATATGAACTAGCCCAATTACATAGCTCAAGAATAATCTCTTTTGATTCGATTTTTCCATCGTTGCACCATCAGATTCGATTATAATTCTTTTCCATCTCTTTCCATTCATTTCCAGTGATGAATTTGTTTTCTTTACTTTCCAATAATTTGTTTCATGCTTATGTTTTTTCTTAATTTTACCTATTTTGATATAAGTTTTACCTAATATTTTATCATATAAACATCAAAATAAAATGTCCTATGTTTATTTTGTAACAAGTTGGCAATATTAGAGTTAATGTAATATTTTTTTATCTCGCGATAAACCGCACAAACCGAACCAATCCAAACCGCATTGGTTTGGTTTGGTTTGGATGACTTTTTAAAAATCAACCGAACCAAACCAAACCGCATGCTTTTTTATCTCGCGGTTTGGATGACTTTTTTGCTCAAAACCGAACCAAACCGCACCGCGAACACCCCTACAGCTCCCAGTTCAGCCATTTTGAATCTTTGTTTCGTGCACTTGGAGACCAATCCAAGACTTCTAAAATGTTTCTTTTAACTTGTTTAACCTCTGTTTATGCACTTAATCCTACTGGAACATGGTTTGAATCGAATTGGACTTGATTTTGTGAATTTTTCTCTTAACTTTGGAAAAACGGTCCAAACGTCGATTTTTCCGAAAACTCATTTTCTCCGAAAATTGAAGTGGGATTTAAGTTGTATATTGTTTATATGATTTCTAAAAATGGTTGTGATTGGTTTCATCAAGTCTTGACTTGTTTTACCTTGAAAATTTAGAATTTTGGAAAAGTGGCAAAAGTGAGACGAACTTCGTGATTTTTGGGAATTCTTCATATGTGGCCGATGAAATGCTTATGTAACCTCTACTGCATGCATATGTGACTCGTGAGAATACATGGCATAGGCAATTGCGCTTGTTTACTTGGTTTTGACTTAAATGCTCAATTATTTTCAATGTTGTGATTTTTGGAGACGAACTTGGTAGAAAGTTGTTTTGAGAGTCAATTGGTTATGAACCCTTTATGAATAGATTAATATGATTATGAGATGATGTATGAATGGTTTTTGAGTGATGAATATGATGTTTGTGATCATATGTTGTATTTGTTCCTTTATTTGGATTGTAAGGAATTATGTGGAAATGTGGCAACTATATGTTGATTTAGGTGGAGATGATTAATGATGTATATATAGGTGGCAACTATATGTTGATTGACTTGTGGATGTTGTTGTTGATTGTATATATGTTAAGTGGTGGTGAATTGTTGTTGATTGCATATATACAAGTATTGGTGATGTTGAGGTGATTAGTTGTGTGAACATATGCATTGTAGTCGAGTCATATGTTCATGCATTCATGACTGATGGTGGTGGATTTTATATCCAATTGAGGTGATTAAGATGTTTTTGTTGCATCGAAGGTGACGACCTTGAGGTGATATGGTACCACATGCATCTAGATGAGTCTAGTGCCATTGCATACATTGTTGGTGAATTGAAACGCATTTGAGTTGTGCATGATGGTTGAAATTGTTAATTGTTAATTGACATGGTTGAAATTGTGATACGTGTTGGATACACTTGTTGATATAAACTTGGAATGAGGATATTGAATGATCTTGAATGATATAGATGTTATGAATACCTATGAGTATATGTATGATTTGTTATTCGTCGTTCTTGAATATATCTTTCGTTTCCAATGTTCTTGATTAAATTTTATATGGATTATGATGATGTAATGATAACCCTCAGTGGTTTACCACCTACCTTTCCGTATGGACGGGTAGATGGAGTGCAGGGTGCTTAGATTGTGTGCTTGATGTTGCCGAGGAGCGGAGTTCCTCCTTTTTATGTGCAAGTGTCTAGATTAGGGCTCTGATATAGGGTAGTACTTGCATATTGGATTTTGTTTTGATTATGTAGTTTGGAGTTGAGACATTGATGTATCTGAGAGATGTATTTATTGTCATGTGATGTGGAGATGTTACTTATATGGTTTTATATATGTTCCGCTGCTATGTTTATGAAACTTGACAATTTATACATGCATGTCTTGTTTTTGTTTGATGACGTAACATCTATTTCTAGAATGTATTTGTATATTCGCGGGTTTTACCGCTTACTAGAAGTAGGGTGTTACAGTCAACTAATCCTAGCCATTGGATTTGTAACTTATCTTTGGCTCTTCACCTATAAATTGAGCTCCTCTCCCTCACTTTTACTCACACCAAAAGTTCTCTTGAGTTGTCAAAGAACTTTTCTCTCTTCTCCCTCCCTTAGCTTGTGTTGACGAGCTATTCTTTTCTCCTCCCTCTTTTTCTATCCCTTCGGATTTAAAGAGTGTTCTTAAGGTCATAGTCCCTTCGGTTTATAATGTCCCTTCAAAATTAAGAATGGTCTTAAGAATATAGTCCCTTCAGTAAATTTTGTCCCTTCGGAAATAAGAGTATTCTTAAGATCAAAGTCCCTTTCAAGATAAAGCGTCCCTTCGGAAAATAAGAATGATCTTAAGAATATAATCTTTGTTTTATGTTTTATGCCCTTGGAGAAGTTAGAGGTTAGAGTGGTGGAAACACCCTATTAGAGTGACCTTAGTACCATATAAGAATGGTCGTAGTACCAAAATAGAGTGGTATCAATACCATATTAGAGTGATCTTAGCACCATATTTGAAGGTGTATTTCTAAAACAGATCCTATAGTGCAATAGGACTCTGATACAGTTGTAGCTGGGCTGTTTTATCCTGGGGGCGTCGTGGTTGATAGTCTGCTTGCACAATTTTGGGCAGTGCTACGAAACGTCTTAAAGAGAGCGACCTAGTCCGCGACTCAGCCTAGTAATCTCTTCGGTGACAAAAATAATTTTTAACTAATTTTGACTATTGTTCCAACAATTTTAAGACGTTTACTTCTGCCAAGTCTACTGAAGAAATTACTAATTTTTGTTTGTTGTTTGTAAGTACAACAAGGATAAAACGGCTATAGAAATACCTCAATTAAAAGTACACGATGAAGTGTAAGAACAGGTCTAGCGCTGCTTTGCAGGCTTACCTGACTGAATAGTAATTCATTATTATGAATACTAAGATCAACCTTTTGGTAGATCAGGTGGGTGATAGACTTTTTCTAAGAAATTTCTACGAAGGAAATTAATTTGTGCAAAAAGATTTTGGTAGTAATTAATTTCTACTAAGAAATGGTTGAAAAAAAAAGTTGTTTTGCTACATGTTTTAATGCAAATTATTTACGTTCAATGTTGTATGTAAAATGTTTTCAAAATTGGCTTAATTGCAGTTTTGGCCTCCTATGTTTCAAGAAGTTGCAATTTTGGTCCTCTAACTAAATAAACTACAAAACTGCCCCCTAAGTATTGACTTTTTTGCATTTTTGGCCCCCCATGCCAATTTTGACCAAGTCAAAGCTGACGTAGAAGCCACATATGTATTTATTTATTTTTTAATTATTAAAAAATAAAAATATATATAATTTTTTTATTTTTTAATTAAAAAATATATAAAAAAATATTTTTTTTATTTTTTTAATTAAAAAATAAATAAAATAAATAAATAAATAAATACTCACGTGGCGTCCATGTGTGCATTGACTTTGTCAAAATTGGCCTGGGGGGCCAAAACTGCAAAAAAAGTCAATACTTAGGGGGCGGTTTTATAGTTTATTTAGTTAGGGGGTCAAAATCGCAACTTCTTGAAACATGGGGGGGCCAAAACTACAATTAAGCCTTCAAAATTTTGACAATACAACACAACATTAAAGTATTTGATTTATATAATTTAATGTCTTATATAAGTGACATGAATTGACTTCAAAGCATTGACACATTTGAATTATTTTGGAATTCAATGCCTTGAATAAACATGATTTGATTTCATTGATTGATATAATTTTGGTTGACATCTAAGATATGAGACAAATATCATGCATTAAGCTGTCTAATAAAACTAAAATAATTGTACCAAAAAAAAAAAAAAACTAAAATAATAACATGATATTTGGTTTTGCACATTGCAATTCATATTTATCATATTCAAGATTATATCATAAAATGAAATATGTTGTATTTTTTAAAGAAAAAAATGTGATTTTTTGTAGTCAAGTTAAAAATAACCAAGCGATCGCATAAATCAATATTTAGATAATCTAAATATTTAGATTTAATTCGTTATGATGTATGCGTCCTTGATGGTGACTTGACTAGATATGGAAATATAATTCATCATTTTTATTGATGACTATTTAGACTATACTTTGGTATTTCTCATGAGAAATGAAAGTGATACGCTTGACAAGTTCAAAGTTTTTGTAGCTGAAATTGAAAAATCAATTCAATAAGAAAATCAAGCGATTTTGTGGGGATAGAAGCACAAAGCATAATTTCCACACTTCAATGAGTTTTATAAATGACACAGAATTATTCATGAAACAACCGCGTCTTACTATCTTGATATGAACGGTAAAGTGGTTATAAAGAATATACCATTTACCGAGTCAATTGTTGTCATCATGCTTAATTATGGAGGTCCATCTCATTGTTGGGAAAATTTTATCAACTATTTGATTTGTGCTAAATAGAGTGCTTTAATCTAAGAATAAAATTTCTAGCTATGAAATTTTGAAGAAAAGACAATATATCTTGTCTTATTTTTTGGACTTGGGATTGTCTGGCCTATATTCGGATTCCAGATCCCAAGAGAGTAAAACTCACTAGTAGAGCCTATGAATGTGAATTCATTGGGTATGATATAAATAGGAAAGCATATGGGTTTTATGACCTAAATGCTAATGTGATCATAAAATCAAACGATGATGATTTCTATGAAATTAAATTCCCCTTTTAAATTTAGAAAATATTGGGGGCACTAGTGGGGGCATTGCAGTTGATCATAATCCAATGATCAGAAGCACTGAAGACAACATCGAATCAGATGTAACAGAACTTCGACGAGGCAAGAAAGCACTAGTTGCTTATGGCAAGAAGCCATAAAAGATGAGATGGATTCTCTAGAGTCTAACAAGACCTAGTATTTGGTAGACTTGCCTTTTGGTTGCTAACCAATATGTCGTAAATGGATTTTGAAAAATAGAACCCAATGGAACTATTGATAAATACAAGGCTCGCCTTGTAGCCAAGGGTTTTAGACAAACAAACAAATATAGATTTCTTCGACGCCTTTTTCTTCAGTCACCAGGATAACATCCATAAGGGTACTAATTGATCTTGCTGCCATTCATAATTTAAAAATACAGCAAATGGATGTTAAAACCGTTTTTTTAAAACGGTGAACTTGAAGAAGAATTCTATATGGAACAACCTGAATGTTTTGTAGTCCATGGGCAAGAAACAAAGGTCTGCAAGTTAGATAAGTCTGTGTATGGTCTTAAAAAGTCCATGAGCAATGTCACGAAAAGTTTGACAACTTAATAATAAGAAATGAGTTTAAAGTGAATGAAAGTGATAAAGTTATTTGATAATAACATTTGCACAATCATATGTCTCTATGTAGACAACTTACTCATATTTGGTTCAAACTTTCATGTTGTGAATGCTCTGTAATCATTGTTGTCTAACAATTTTGAGATGAAAAACCTCAGAGAAGATAATGTAATTATGAATATTAATTACCAGGTCAGAAAAGAGATTTTTCTTGGATCAATCTCACTACGTTAAGAAGATCTTAAGGAAATATAAATACTTTGACTGCAAACATGCTTGCACACCATATGATCCAGGTGGAAAAACTATTTAAGAACACTGGTGAAAATGTGAGAGCATCATTGGTAACCTTAAGTATGCCATTGATTGCACTAAACCCGATATTGTCTATGTCGTGGGAATGTTGTGCACGTTTGTCAGTAGACCTAGTAATAATCATTGGAAAGCTATTGATAGGGTCTTAAGACTCCTAAATAGAACCATGAACCTTGGATTACATTATCAAAGATTTCTGCTGCCCTAGAAGGATACACAGATGCAGATTGGAACATCTTATACGATGATTCCAAAGTGGCCAGTGAATATATATTTAATATCTCTAAAAGAGTTGTTTCTTAGAAATAGCACTAGCAACAGCTAGGGAGGAAGCAAGTTGGTTAACATGCTTGCCAGCAGAGATTCCCTTATGGGAAAACAATTGCTAGTTGTGTCGATCCATAGCGATAGTACCGCGACTATTGCAAATATCGAGAACTGTTATTATAACAGTAAGAGATGACAAATACGTCATAAGAACAAAACTGTTAGAGAGATACTCTACACATGTGCTGTAAGAGTGGATCATGAACACACTGATGAAAATTTAGCCGATCCTTTGACGAAAGGACTGGCTAGAGAGAAAGTTCATAACACATCATGAAGATTGGACTAGTACCTATGGAATCACTCATGATGGTAACCCGACCTAAATGATTGGAGATCCCAAGAAATAGGTTCAATGGGTAATAACAAGTCGGGAAGTGATATGAGGTGAACATGCTATAATAAATCACGAAAGGCATGATTCCTGAAGCGATAAGAGGTTGAGATAATAGAAACTCTTAATGAGATCTATACTCTATGTGGAGTGGAGTACCTAGATACAAGAGTACTCTTGATAGACTCACCTTTGTGAATGTGGAAGTGGGGGCCGCTTCCTATGGAATTCTATAGGCAAAATTCCTAGAGCGTTCACTAAACCGGGATTGACGTGCAAGGCCTGCACAAGCTTTTTTATAATACACCTAAGAAAAGGTTATGTGTGGTTTGATTTTAGTGATAGAGTTCAAGACTACGAGTCACTCTAGTAAAATCTGAATCTTATACACTACACAAAGGTTCAAGTTGTAGACACCTTTGCTTATGCACAATCTTAGAAAAGCAAAGGTTCAAGTCGTAAGACACCTTGGCTTATGCTATCTTAATAGAAACCTCTAATTCTTTTTTTTAAATTCAAGTGGGGGATTGTTGGAACACACAGAGTGTTATGGTGTGAATTAAAAAAATTCTCATGTTAACTTTCTCCATTAGTGCTCATTTATGATGCGAGATCAAGTCATTGGTTTTCTAATGGTCAACTAATCCTAGCCATTGGATTTGTAACTTATCTTTGGCTCTTCACCTATAAATTGAGCTCCTCTCCCTCACTTCTACTCACACCAAAAGTTCTCTTTAGTTGTAAAAGAACTTTTCTCTCTTCTCCCTCCCATAGCTTGCGTTGACGAGCTATTCTTTTCTCCTCCCTCTTTTTCTGTCCCTTCGGATTTAAAGAGTGTTCTTAAGGCCATAGTCCCTTCGGTTTATAATGTCCTTTCGAAATTAAAAATGGTCTTAAGAACATAGTCCCTTCGGTAAATTTTGTCCCTTCGAAAATAAGAGTATTCTTAAGATCAAAGTCCCTTTCGAGATAAAGCGTCCCTTCGGAAAATAAGAATAATCTTAAGAATATAATCTATGTTTTATGTTTTATGCCCTTGGTGAAGTTAGAGGTTAGAGTGGTGGAAACACCATATTAGAGTGGTCTTAGTACCATAATAGAGTGGTATCAATACCATATTAGAGTGGTCTTAGCACCATATTTGAAGGTGTATTTCTAGAATAGATCCTATGGTGCAATAGGACTCTGATACAGTTGTAGCTGGGCTGTTTTATCCTGGGGGCGTCATGGTTGATAGTCTGCTTGCACAATTTTGGACAGTGCCACGAAACGTCTTAAAGAGAGCGACCTAGTCCGCGACTCAGCCTAGTAATCTCTTCGGTGACAAAAATATTTTTTAACAAATTTTGACTATTGTTCCAACATGCTTAAATGGTAAAAATATCATGGAACAAATCTTAAGCAACCAACGTTTTAATATTTTTAATTTCACTCAATATTAATCGATTAATTTCTATGACATTGTATCTTTTTTTTTTTTTTTTTTTGAACAAACAAAAATGGAATATATATAATAACAACTGCAATTATCCCCGCACAAGGTGTGCTAAAAAGGATAACCAGTTAAGAGTATTTACAAGAAATCAGTGCTAGCCAGAAAGTGAAACACCAACAGAATATACAACCAAACAAGAATGACTAGTGGATGCCCATACAGAGAAGCGGTGTCTTCCACCGGTCATGATAGCTATACATAAAAGATGCCTGTTTGGATTTTAACCATAAAAAAGATGTCAATTTGACTTTTTCGATGAGTTGAAAAGATGTCGAAGCCGTGTTATTAAACACACGATCATTCCTCTCTTTCCAAAGAACCCATACCGTGGTAAACCAAATAATTCTGAAAAACATATGAGAAGATCTATGCATACCAGGCATTTTAATAAATTGTGTAAAATGATGAACAATGTCACCATGAAAAACAGAAGAAATACCCATCCAGAGCCAAACCTGAGGCCATAGAGATCCGAGAATGTCACATCCCAAAAATAAATGATTTGCTGTCTCTGGACTTCCACAACCAGCCACACAAGCCGCTGCCTCATGAGAGATGACCTTCCGCCGAACTAAATTGTCTTTTGTTGGAAGTCGATTGCGAAGAAGTCGCCACACAAACACCGAAACCTTAGAAGGAATCTGCTGATGCCAAATGTCGGTGCCCTGGTGTCTATCCCCCTGCACGGTTGTGGTAGTAAGGAAGCGGTAAGCCCCCCTAACCGAATATCCATGCATAGGATCTAACAGCCACCTCCAAGTGTCCGCTACATTTTCCTGAAAAATAAGGTTATGGAATAACATGATACATTCCCTCACGCTCTCCTCCTCCCAAGCCAACAAGCGCCGACGCCACAAACCGTCCCTTCCTTCAGCCGCCCCCAACACCCTCCCCATCTTCTCCACCGAACACTCTTTGTCTACAGACAAATCAAAAAGGCGGGGGAATCTAAATTTCAAAGGAATTTCCCCCACCCAAATATCATGCCAGAAATAAGTACTCCTCCCATCCCCAACCACCCTCCGGACATTACTATCAAACCATCCTCCAACTCCCTCACCAACCCCCTCACGGATCTTACACACAGACCGCCACCAAGCCGAACTATGTCTACCTCCCTCTTTCAATCGACCTCCCTCCTCCCCATACCTTGCTTTTAAAACACGATACCACAATCCCACCTTGTCTACCGTCATCCTCCAACACCATTTACCCATCAACGACAAATTAAAAGCACCCAATCTCTTAACCCCCAACCCCCCTTCCTCCTTTGGAGTACAGATGGACTCCCAGTTTATCCAAGCAATTTTCCTAAAATCCTCACCACCCCCCCAAAAAAAAATTTTAAAAATAGAATCAATAGAAGAAATTATACCTGCAGGGGCTTTGAAAAAGGAAAGAAAGTAAACTGGCAATGAGGACAGGACAGCTTTCAGAAGGACCAAACGACCACCGAAAGAAAGAAACTTATGATTCCACGACGACAGGCGCGAGACAATACGATCAACCACAGGTTTCCAAAAAGAGATTTTTCTAGAATCACCGCCGATAGGCAACCCCAAATAAACAAAAAGAATGGTACCTCTACGACACCGCAACATCATAGCAGCCTCCGACAACCAGGAAACATGAATGTTAACACCAGTTAGCATACTTTTGTGAAAATTCACCTTAAGGCCTGAAAGCTCCTCAAATAAAAGCAACACCGATCTCATTGTGCGGACATTTAACCAACTCTTCTCTCCAATTATTAACGTATCATCCGCAAACTGTAAATGCGTCATCCGAACCTCATTGTTTGCACCAATGCCGTACCCAGTAAACATCTGTGCCCTTACAACAGAATTCATAAGCACATTAAGGCCCTCAGCCGCTATCAAAAATAAAAAAGGCGACAATGGGTCACCTTGACGAAGGCCCCGCTCTAAGGGAAACTCATCCGTCAGACTGCCATTCACTAAAACAGATGCCTTTGCCGTACCGACACATTCAAAAATCCACTTCCTCCACAACTTGGGAAAATTCATATTAGCCATTACAGAATCCAGGTACCTTAAATCAACGGAGTCTATGACATTGTATCTTATTTAAGAATCTTCAACAATTTTCCTCCTACCACATCAAATTTTCCAATGCATTGAAAATAAAGATACCAATTCATCAACTTTTAGAATCCTTAACAATACCCCCACTGGAGTTCTAAGGTTTCAAAGAATTTTCCAAAAAATCAAAGTAAATTCCAACAATAAATAAATAAATAAAAACAAGTGGCGGAATGACCTTGATAGAAGACTAAAACTTTAGTGCTCCTGCCAATATGATGCCAGCAAGTTTCAATAATATCCTATTTTTTTCTTTTTGTAATCAATGTAAGATAAGACCCTAGCAGTTACTTGTGTTATTTGGAAGTTGTTTCTTATATCTTTGTTTCAAACAAATAATTTGCGAGATTTTTCATTAAAAGTTGTAGTTTTTTATTCCTGTTATCTATTGAACCATAGGTGTGGTGACTTCTACGGTGCTACCATTTCAGGTTTTGAACACTCCCTTGGTCAGAAACAATCACACAATAATTCGTAATTTCTTTTAACATCAATGATGACAACACACTCTTTGATTAATTCAAAATTTATATGAATAACACTACATTAATGATTTACTCACATGATTTGGCAAAGTCTATATGAATTTTAATAGTTTTTTAAAAAGTTAAATTAGTCCACATAAATCGCCACCGGATAGAATTGAATATAAGACCTTAAGAAGCATCATACTCCAAAGACCTAAGCCACCACACCAAAAGAAAATGTGTTGAAAATATATATTAGAGAGTGTGTTAGTATTGCTACTCTTCTTACATATATATTAAGAAATATACACAAAATTCATGCTTAGGTGATGTGGCCTCAGGGCCGCCCGGCCTACGCATTGGTCTGGGGTGCGACCACCTATGATCATGTTTGTAGGGGTTCCAAGAAAATTTAATAGCAGAGGGTTTGCATAGCATTTTTTTTATTGCAAGGGATTTATATTACAATTTTTTTTACAACGTTTACCTTCATACAAAGCCAATTTTTTTTGTTGGAATTTTCAGAAGAAGAATTCTGGTTTCTGATTCTTCCTTACAATTTCACTTAGAGATTTTGGATCATTGACTGTAAATTTGTTTGGACCATCTTACTGTTCACAATTTCATCTTGAGTTCATCCTTATAGGTTTTCATTTTAGTTGTTTCTTACTTTCTTTCTCTTCTACTTAAAAAGCGCTTTAATCTTATCATTTATTGGCAAGCTTTGAGGTAATGATCTTTCTTCTATCCTTGAAATGTTAGTTTTTGTTACTCCTTTTATATTTGATGACGATTGACGACACAAACTTTAGATATATCTTATAATTCTTGTATATATGTTATGCTTTTAAAATTTTATTTTTTGTTTAGTAAATTATTTTAAAACTCAACCCCTTTAAACTTAATTCTTTTCTTGGCTCTGTGAACAATATCACCAGGGCCGTCCCTGTGAAACTGGAGACTCGGCTCTCATAGTAAAAATAGGCCCCTAATAAAAAAACCACAATTTTTTTAAAAGATTAATCTTCTATTTAAATTAAAAATAACACTTGTATAATGATTATTAGCCACCAAAATCAAAATTAGCAATTATTTTTTACTAAAGACGTGTTTTTTAACTTAGAAAGAGAAACATGGAACATGATTTTTTACTTAGAAATTGAAACATGAAACATGTTTATTTTTCTTTTATGAGTGGGGTGGGTATATTGAGCAATAATTTTTTCCTTGAGGCCCATCACTTTGGGAGGCCCAGCTCGGTTGAGCTCTTTACACTCCCAAAGAACTGCCCTGAATATCACAAGAATTTTGCTCTCCACCCAGCACAAATCACTCGCACCCTGCAGCGTTGCCATTTTTACCCCTGCGCAAGTTAAGTCACGTTGCACACCTTAACTTGCGCAAGTTATATATTATGTGTGGCTTAACATGCGCTGCGTGAGTTAACTTGCACAGCGTTAGTTAAGTCATATATCAGCAACACAGAAACACATTTCCCTCATTTCTCCAACTTCCCAACTTCGAAATTTTTCCCCCCATATCCGATTTTCATCATTCTTGCGCCATTCAAAGCCAATTTCTCCCACATTATCAAGTAAGTGATGATTACCCTACTTAATTGCATTTAACTTGTAGAAATTTTAATTTTTTTTGAAGAAATATGACATTTTTAGGTTTTTATAAATTTGGCTTGCATGTTAGTTTTGATGATTGTTAGTGACGAATTAACTTAGGAATTGTTGTTTAGAAGTTGTTTATAGTAGAATGTGGTAGTTTAGGGTCTACAAATTGTTAGATTAAGGTAGTTGTTTGAAAATTGCACACCATGTGTTTGGTAAAATGTCTCAATGGTAATTATTTTGTTTTTTTGGATTGTGACTTATCAAATTAGTTAGCATATGGTTTGTTAATTTTGATTATAACATGTTTGAGTGCAATGTGGTAGTTTACGAATTGAAATGACATTGTTGGAATTTTAGTGTTGTTGTTGAATTGTTGGAAATGACACAATGTGCGTGTAAAAATGTATATTGAATTTGTGTTTTGTTAAATGTTGTGCAGATATGCCTCGGAGGAATACGTCTCAGAGATCGCCTGAGCCGCCTCAGGATAGGAGTGACAGACTTAGGGCAAGGAGGATGGCCCTTACTGGTAGTGCACGGAGGGAGAAAGAAGCATTACGCCTTCCTATGGCTGGTCGAGGGAGAGGTGGGGGAACGAGACTTGCTAGAGTTGATGCTGCAGGGGGCTCAACGTCGCAGATGGGTCCATCCCAGACGGTGAACCCGACACAGTATCACCAGGATTATCAGGTGTATGAGCAGGCGCATGATCTGGCCTATCATTTTCAAGAGCCTCAGCCTCAGTTGTATCAGTTTGTTATTCAGGAGCCTGCTTTTGAGGAGCCGCCTGTTATTGAGGAGCCTCAGCAGAATGATGAGCCTGAGCAGCCTGAGCAGCCTGAGCCTCATTTTCAGGGGGTGCCGAGGGTGGTGTACGAGGCCGGCCCGGATGGCTATGAAGGGGGGCCTTCTGATCTCACGCTTTTACCTAAATTTGGTGGACATGTGGCATGCAGGATATGAGTTGATACCGTTGTAAGTATAATTTAATGTTTATTTTACTTCTTTTTTGTTTTGAAATTCAGTTAAAATAATTAATGTTGTTGTTAAATGTCTATGCTATTCTTACTTAGTGTTTATTTTACTTCTTTTACTATTTATACAACCTATTCTAATTATTATTTTACTTATTTAATGTTAGACTTAACATTTATGTTAGCATATATTTAATGTTTGTTTTACTTGTTATTTATTTAACAGTGTTGTTTGTTGTGAACCCCCCTGCGGCCATTCCTGACTACGCAGCTGATGCCCCTCCTCGTCCTGTCCCTCCTTATAAGGAGGTTCTTGTTGAGCATCAGTGGGCCAGACATCCTCCCGACCCATACCAGATCATCAGCAACATCAGAGCTAGAGTGGACAGTGCAATTGGGCATCCAGATGTGTTTGGTAATCCAGAGGTTCTTCGCATCATGCAGGGCATACAGTCTAAGTGGAGCATGCTGGAGCATGTGCCGACTCCGCGGAGGAGGAGTAGGAGTCCACGAGATGGACCAACATGACTTGTGTAGCTTTTATGACTTGTGCAGTTTTTTTTTTGTTTGACATTTTGTTGAATTTGGGTGTAATCCTATCACACTTGCGCTTTTTAGCGTTTCTATGACATTATGCGTTATTTTATTCTGTTGTTTTATTATGTTATTTTTTCGTAATATAATTATGAGTTAATGCTTGATTGGTTGTATGCTTGAATGAATGATGAAAAATGTATGCTTGAATGAATGTATGAAAGAATGATTGAAAAAATAGGGAAAATAGAGGTTTCTGCCTCTTCTGGTTGTATGCACAGAGTGTGCGTGAGTTAACTCACGCAGTGTTCATGCATGTGCTACTGGCTGCGTGAGTTAACTCACGCAGTGTTAATGGCTGCGCAAGTTAACAGACGCAGTGTTTAACACTTGCGTTACTTAAGTTGCGCAACGCATGTTAACTAACACATACATTTACACTTGCGTTAGTTAACATGCGCAAGGGTAAATATGGAAGGGCTGTAGGGTGCGAGCAAAATGTGCTGGGTGGAGAGCAAAATTCATATCACAATGGTGGCTAATTCAAAAGAATGTCTAAGAGAGTATCACCTATATACATAACTTGTTTACATGTAAATATTTAATAAGATTTCGATCACTCCAATCAAACACTTCTAAAAAAATCATCAAATGGGTACTACTAACAACTTTACATCATTTTATTTCAAAGTAATTTATTTATTAAATCATAATGATCGCATTTGTATTGTTTAAATCGTAATTATCTTATTTATCAAATATTCAATCAAAGAGAAATGGAAGTTATTGCAAATCAGCTCATGTTCTTGTTCTTGTAAAAAAAGGAAGCTCATATTCATGTTTTTTAAGAGACATTTTATTCCATTTAGTGGGGATTGTCTAATGAGTTGCACATCAGAGATCGGGACTTAGCACATGAGAGAGTAGAGAGATCCTTGGTCTCTATTAGCTATTCCTTTTTTCATCCTCTAGTGGGGATGTCTAATGAGTTGGGTTTTTATTTGTGATTCTCAAAAGTCTAAATACAGTAGTAATATTTATGTGTTTTATTCTCTATATATTTTTTTAAGTAGGCTACTCACACCCTTTAAATATGGAGAAGTAGAAAATTCAGGGTTCAAACTATAACCTCTGTAAAATATTGTTCTTGCAACTATCAACTGAGTTGTATTTATAAAACTTTTGTTCTCTATATTTTTTCTGTTCAAACTATATCTCTTGTTCATCCTTTAAGATAAATTAGTGGGGAATCTATGATTCTAACTCCTACCCTAGCATATCTTAATGTCTCTGCCAACTGATTTAAGTTATGTTCAGATAAATCTTTTCTTCACTATATTTATTTCCGTTATTGTGATTTTTGGTTGAAGTTTAATATGCATGGATATCATTATAGGGGATTACTCTTTAGAGACGTAACAATTGTTCACAAACACCTATAGAACGGTAGTTAACCACAATTTGCTAAAAAATGGTAGTTAACTGTCCTTCGACACTTTTATATCAGTCAAATCACTTTTTAAATTTGGTTTAACCAATTTAAAAAGCACCCAAACAACAATTATTAACTATCGGTGGGTTTTTTAGGTGTTTGTGTGCCATAACTTGATGTCTTAAAAACAGTCTTCATTGTTATATATAAATAACAAAGCCCCAAGCCTATTCCCCTCAAAAGGAAGGAGACCCAAGCCTATGAAAATTTCTCTTCTCACTAACATTTTTGCTCACAAGCACCGCAAAAATGCCAACATACCCCTCGATGACTGTTAACTACTGCCGGAGTATTTTGGTATTTTCATGATGCTTGGGAGCAAAAATGAAAGTGGGAAGAGTAATGTTCCAAGCCTATTACTGACCAACGGTACCAGCCCAATATTAGAGTTGTATGATAATTAGGCCCAAAGTAACAGAGTTATAATAAGCCTACAATGTTTTGTTGCTGTTTTCCACACCCCCTCACCTTATTGTGGTTGGTAAGGACTGCTGTTCACTACAAATACAAACCTTACTTTGTTCCATGATAAAATATCAAACACTAGAATGGATGAGGCGTTAGGTGACTTTGTTTACTGTACCTTGATTTTTTTTTTGACACACTGTACCTTGGATTTTTATATAATGATATGATAATGAAGAGGATGGAGAGTGATTACATAATTTGATCTTTGAAATATTGAGTATCAATTAAAATACTCTCTAAATTTTATGAATTGATATATATATATATATATATATATATATATATATATATATTTTAAGTAATAAAGAGTTACTTGTGGACTTCTAGGAAATATCATTTCATAAGAAAAAACATTATTTTATTGTTTGCAAGAATCATGCAGTTTTATTTTTTGTTTTTTGTTTTTTATTTTTTTTTTACATTTTATCATGAAAAGTAATCAATATTCCATATTATGAGTAATTCCAATTAAAAAAACTAAATTTTATTTCGTCGACACTTTTAGTAAATAAGATTTACTTATTATAATTATAAACGATAATTTTTTTTCTTTCAAAAAACAACACATTTAACTATTTATTAAAAGCCCATATGCACGGACACACTAAAGTTCTAGAGTTCGCAATAGAAATCGTGCACGCGCACATACAAATTGTAACTCATCAATAAAAAAAGTCCATCCATTAACTTGTGCGTTTATTTAGTGTGTTAGCCTTAATTTTCTCTTTGTATAGTTCCACAGGTAAAATGATGTTTAGAACTACAAAATCCTCTAAGTCCATCTAAGTCTACAATTACTAGTCTTATTTTTAGCAAAGATGAAGAAGCTTTCAACAAGAAAGGTTGTTACGAACGAGAATTGGCTTTCGACGAGTTTAGTAATTCTAGTAGAAGCTCAGACACGTAGCAAGCATGCTGAGAGTGTCAACATGAAATGGTTTCTAGCCGTTGGCTTTGCAATTATTTTCTCTATGTATATATAGTAGTTTTTCATTGGAAAACGGGTCACAAATCTCATTTACATAATTCATACACTCAAAGTACCAACGTAGAGAAAAGAGTCATAATGTATGTAATGATTTGTTGAACCACCTTTAATGCAATTTACTTTTGTGTTTTTACTTTTGCATTCTTAAGCTTTTTTCTTGCATTTCTTTTCGCTATTTTTCTCGAAAGACAGTTATCTTCATACAAAAACAGTTTTATTCATTTTGTTAATAAAGCAAACTATGAATATGATGAACATTCAACCATTTTTTCGAAACAGATTGCACAACATGCCCTAGGATTTCTAGTTTGATCCTGCAAGTAACATTTTAAAACTAGTCTTATTGTTTACCAAAAACACCGGTAAACAGTGTGTCATATCATAACATCAAACAAAAGAAATTAATAGAGATATCATTTTGAAAGACGCACTACGGTTTCATGAATATAGTTACTAATTTGTACAATTTAGTGACTATTTTGCCCGAGATAGATGATGACAAAATACTGGCAAGTGTACTAATGTGTCAACAAATAGTAATATTTATAAAATATTCGTCTCCAAAGGATCGTCTCGTTTCAACTTGACTATTGCGATTATGATTAGGGTATTTGTAGTAAAAATGTGGGTGGAGGTGGGGGGTTGCAATTGCCAAATTGGTTGCTTTAATTTCCGTTGGAGAGAGAGAGAGAGAGAAAGTGACTAGGTCATGTAAGTTTTTTTACCCTGAATTGTTTTGGTAAGTGCAAACTATGAATACTATACTATTGATTACTTGAGTTGAATACCTTTGAACATGAAGGATAGGTTAATGTCTGGGCCTCTAACACTCTTAAACGATTACTTCCCCCAAATGTCTCGGTGAAGCCCATAACCCATGAAGGTTTGTGTACACCAAAGTAAGTAACAGCTATCATTAGTTTATGTCTAAATCTAATCAACAATAATATGATTAACATAAGTTCAGCCAACAAAGTTAGGGTTAGTACTCATTATGACCTAGCTCAATTTATGGACATATGCAGACGCATAAAAGACATTAAGAATAATATTAACAGAATAAAATAGCAAAGTAATCAACTGAAATTCATATAATAATTTAAAGTTACATAATCGAACAATTACATGGAGGTTCCTTGTTCACAACCTAACCTAGCGAGGATTAGCTACTCACAATTCCGAAATGTATACAAACAGATATGAATAAGAAAACATGAGGAAATGATCACCGGTTGATGATTCCTTTGCTCCCGAATGGATCTGGTTGCTCCGATCCTGCCAAAATTGCATTTTTGCCTTTATAGGCTTATCAAAAGGTCTTTTCCAATGACCTAGGTGCATGTAGGCAAGCGTTTCCTTAATTTTTAGGGGAAGTTAGCTCGTGATGCGAGATGGGCATTGACTTCTCTTTGGTATGACGTTATATTCTCGCGATGCTGGGCTGATAACCCACGATGCGATAGACAATAACAAATACCTTGCTTTTCCATAGTGTCTCGCGATGCGAGGCTCATAGCTGTGATGCGCGATTGACAGTAGCCGTCTCCTTGGTTTCTTCACCCCTTGCTGCATTACTTTTCACTAGAACATCTGTAATGACTATGCCCAAATCATCATCAGTGATAAACTTGTAAAAAACATAACACGATTACAAAGTTGTTTAGTTTGGGAGAATTTTCATGGCTTTAAGGCTTTTTCCCTTATTTTGTTCTTTCATTACTTTTTGAATGATTTCTTTACAAAACTCAACTAAAACATACATAAAATACCTACTTAATCTCTAAAACGACTCTTAAAATTGACTAAAAACCATATATGCTTTTTTGTTATCAAAGGATAGTTTTGAGGACCAAATTTTCTATTTTTTTTTCTGTGACTGAGAATGAGTAATATAAAATTAGTTTATGGATGGTTAGTGGTGTTGGAGGATCAAAGAAAATGTCTGATATGAGGTTTTTGGAATAAAAAAGACAATGTGTAAAAATAAGCGCATGTTGGTGACTAGGATAAGAGAGATATGATAAACTACCATATCATATTTCGAACTATTGTTTGGCAAGTTAACATTATATGAGAGACAAAATATGATAAAGTATCAGGTTATAACTCTTTAGTTTAATTTTAATCTAGATGTGGAGGTTGGATTAGAAATAATAAGATCAAGGTAATTAAAACCAGACCATATCAATCGATTTGATCGGTTTAACGAGAAACCGGACATATATCCAATTAGTTACTAAAAACTAACATGCAAAGAAATTGGTGGAAAAAATGAACCCGACTGTTTGGGGGTATGGAGAGCCAATAGGCTAAACGTCTAGGATCCACTAAGAGAGAGAGAGAGAGAGAGAGAGAGAGAGAGAGAGAGAGAGAGAGAGATACCCCACTCTTACCCAAAACCCTAAAGCATGAATTTATGGTTCTCCTCTCTCTTATATATCCAACGTTTGCTCTATTTTTAGTCAATGTGAGACATTATCACTCACACTTGATTTCCAACAATCTCCCCCTCAAGTGTGACTCACCCACACCACTAGGATGATCCACACTAGGATCCCGCTCCCACTCCCCGCAACAAGCCTAATTAGGCTCTGATACCTGTTTGTTATAACGGGATGCGAGAATAATAACAATAATAGTAAAAGACAGAATGAAAAACAACATATAATTTAACGTGGTATCCAGCAATGTGCTGACTAATCCACGGGGAGAGCCACTGAAAAGAATTCCACTATAATCGATTACAAATACTGAATAGTAGAGGTAATGCCAGCTATAGCAAAACCCGCTAACTATTGGTGCAAGAAATACTAACACACAAGGCTTTTATTTATATGACATAGTCATTGCATATTTTTTTTAATATTCTCTGATGTGTGACATAATTCAAGATATATTTCAACACCGACAATTGAGCCAGTTTTGTTTAAGAAAATCTCAAATCGAAACTAATTAATATTATTATTGTTTTTATATATAAAAATAATTTAAATTACTAGAATAAACATATTTGAAATTCAAAATGATTTTTTCTTTATTAAAATTTAGAAAATGATTAAAACTAATTTACTTTTTTAACAAATTAAATTATTTTTGTCAAAATGGTGGTTTTGTCATTTACATATAATGTATATCATATCATTATTTAAACATACAATAAAGTAATATATTCTCTCATAATTTATTTGGTGCACATGAAACACAGAATATTTTACTCAAAAAAAAAAAAAATGAAACACAGAATATGATAAAACCTTATCATGTCTATATCATATATAATCTTTATCTAACTATGTTATCCTATCAATGTCTATCATCTCCTAACCATTAAAGAATTTAAAGGAATCTTAAAAAAGACATTATGGCATGAAAATTTTCTTGTGGATTTTTAGGGAAATACTTTTTGAGATTTTTTTTGATTGGATTGGCGAGTCTTTATTTTTTAATATTGTATGTTTAGGTAAGTTGAGTCTCGTGGCTCATGAAGATGGACATTAAGACTAAAACAACTAGTAGAGGCACTTAAACGTACTCAACAACGAGG
Source organism: Medicago sativa (assembly GCF_051527215.1). Taxonomy (NCBI): domain Eukaryota; kingdom Viridiplantae; phylum Streptophyta; class Magnoliopsida; order Fabales; family Fabaceae; genus Medicago; species Medicago sativa. The sequence goes on from NC_140756.1 coordinate 60,132,570, forward strand.
TTTTCATGCTAACAACAAGAATTGAATATTCATCTTTGGAGAATATTAGTCACATCTTTGTTAATTGAGATTACGAGATTCCACTTAAAAGATTTATATTTTAATTATTAAATTCTTTAATCTAATTATCAAGTAATAAAATAATTCTTAATCAAAATTAGAACATTCATTTGTGTGTGACTCTGTATGTTCAATATTAAGTCTCTGATAGACTAATCAAATTAATATATAAATCAAGACAGAGATTTAGTAACACTATTTAATGCCCGAATAATATGAAGTACTACTATTTTACTTTCAAAAACCACTAGAAGAATATAACATTTTTCGTTGGTCTTTGCAACTCTATTTAACTCTATAACATCTATGACTTAAGAAACTCATTTCTCCTTTCATTCAATTTCTCTAGTTAGAGTTTTAATTTTATCATAAAGCTCAAATTTATTACCAAGAGTTACCAAGCTCAAGAGCACTTGTTATCATTTTTCTTAATTATACAAGTATTTAATTGTACTCGATATACTTTCAATGAGCACACTGGAATACAATAAATAACATGTTAATTACTATGAGTCTATGACAATCTCAATTCAAAGAAAATCATTACATCCCTTCTTAATTTTTTTTTCTATTGACAATTTAAGGTAATGTTGACCATTTGAAATTCTATGTTGTGTTAGCGCAATTATCATATCACTGTTTAATAAATAAGATATATTATTAATATATCTGACAAAGATCATTACATATGTAATGATCTATCCGAGTTATTGATGTCCTACTCACAATAATCATATCATCAAGAACAATTTATATTCAAAATAATAAAATACTTGTTTCTCATTATCATAATCTCTATCATGATAACAAGTGTATAATTTTAATCAAAGATGTTATCAAATTAACTATTTCACTAAAGTAAACAAGATAATCTTGACAACAAAAAAACACAAGTAAAAAAGATAACGAAAATTAATACTTTTTTTTTTTTGGTACAAACGAAAATTAATACTTTATTAAATCTAAAAATGATTACACGATCGATTGGATTTGGACATTCCCAACATCTTAAGAGTTCAAATTGAAAACTTTTGATTAAGTTAACAGATATTAATGGCAGTGGCGTATCCAGGACCCAGGGTCAGGGGGTGCAGAAAATTTAACTTCGATTAATATTCATATATTTAAATATATAAATATTAAAATCATAAATTTTAATATAATCAATCAAATTAATCACACGCATATCTTCCAAATGCGATGCCAAACACGATGAGGTTGGACACATTAGAGGTTTTCCATCGGATTTCAAAATGATGTAGAAGATATTATGAACTCACAACAATCAAAGAGTATAAACATATTTAAATTTATTTCCATCACAAAGCTCTAAGGGAACTCGAATCTGAAATATTCAAGTGCAATTCCTGTCTTTTTACCACTAAATCAAACCTTTAGAGTTATTTTTAGTTTTCTCTTTGCTTTAAATGCTCCAAAAACATACTTATATAGGCAAAATAAAACACATTTTTCTTTATCCACACCTCTTAGATACTTGCAAAATAGAACATCTTTTTATGCCAGCCTCTTAGACAAAAGTAACATTTACATGGCCCAGGCCCATAAGAAGATACATATACTTAACCCTGATTATTTTGTTGCTTATCTTTAACATGAGAGTAGCCGTCATTCTCATATTCTACTCTTTCTACTGGATTCAAAAGAAAACCAGCTATGTGCTCTTCTTCCTCCTTCGTACCACATTCTTCTTCACTTCCTTTTCTTCATCTTTTTTTATTTCTTTGTGAGAGGAGAAGTGGATCAGAGGTGCAAAATGAATTTTTCAGGGTGTGCAAGGTGCAAAAGATATAGGATTGTAAGTGTAAATTTTCAAAGTTCAGGGTGTGCAAGTGCACACCCTCAAGAGCATGTAGATCCGCCCCTGATTAATGGCATCTTACTCAAATGTTCCGAAGTCTTCCATTATATTTTAGTGAAGTAACTAAGTTTCTGTTAAAAAGTTTGAATTCATAAGCCTGATTGAAAGTTAGCAAACAATAGAATGAAATACAATGCATTTTTTTTTTACTTGTCATGCTTGGCTTTGTTTTTGTTTCAAGTTAATCCAATTTAATATGTTAGAAATTAATGGAAAAATATAAACTCCCTTCGTCTCAAATTATAATTAAAAAAACTCATTTTCTTTGTCCGAAATTATAAGTAAAAAAGACCAACTTTTATCATATTTAATTGTTATTTTAAAAATTGTCCTCGCGAGCTTAGCTCGGTTGGTTGGGACAGTGCATAAAATATGCAAGGTCCGGGGTTCAAACCCCGGCCACTACCAAAAAAAAATTGTTATTTTAAAAAGAATCATATTTTTAAAGAGGTTTTTTTTTGAAGAAACTAAAATGAAAAAAAATCATATTTTTAAAGAGGTTTTTTTTTTGAAGAAACTAAAATGGATTATATATAAACTGATATCCTTGTATTTTCCGCACAAGAAGTGTAACACCCCGTTCTCCCAACAATTTAATATTAGTTAACTTAATCAGAGTAACCACACAACGGAGTGTCACACTACTAATCAAAAATTCATAAATAGGAAATATCTATTTATTCAAAATCAACGTTTAGAATATCTTAATAAACTGCAGCGGAATAATTCTTTAAAAATATAGTTTCAACCAAATTCAACCTCAATGAAAATCTTGGCACAAAGGCCTCAACATAATTCAACTTTATTTTCAACAACAGTAAGCTCCAATAACAAGTCTTTTCCAAAATATGTGATACATAAAAGAAATGAAGAAGACATTCGCGACGATCCCCATCCTAATATGTATCAGAGCCCTAGACACTTGAGCCAATCAACCTACAAGCCATCATTACCTGCACATTACCCACGGTCGAGGCAACATATACGCAGAAGGGGTGAGAAACTTATCCAATAATAATAATATATAATTCATCGAATTAATGAAAACAACAACATATCACAACATGCATCATTAATAAGGTATATAAATAAATACATAAGCAACAACATAACTATTTTCAGCAACAAGGTACAACAACAACAACAACAACAACATTATCCACAACGACACCGACAACTCGACAATTCGACAACGACAACAACTCGACAATGCTACAACGATAACAACGACTCAACAATGCTACGACAACAACAACTATGCATCATGCAGGTGGTACCAATCTACGCGCGTTGAATGCTAAGCATTCCAGGGCATAAGCCCCCAACAATTTGGATGGTTAAAGCATCCCAGGGCATAAGCCCCCAACAGGTGAATGATAAACATTCCAGGGCATAAGCCCCCAACGGGTGTTAGCCAATATATTTTACTAGCTGTAATAAATATGGTCAAAGTATAGTTGACCTAGATTTAAAGAAGATTCGAACAGAGTGTTGTATTGAAAGCAAATATGGGTTCGAAGATGGTAGAAGACTTCGATAGAGCAGTTTTCGAAGGTGGTTATCAACAGTTATTCTTTAAGTCAGTTTGTATTTTAAGTTTGTTTTCAAATAAGTAAAACTGTCGACTTGTGGCAGTTGTAGTTTGAATTTCAAAGAAGTGTAGTTATTTCTAGACTTAGTATAAATAGTAGTTTTTCATAGGAAAAACGGGTCACAATTCCATCATACAAACTTACACTCAAAGTATCCGTATGGAAGCGAGAAACGAGTCACAAGTTGCAATGTATGAATCTGTGTACCAACTTTTATTTAATCAATACAATTTACCCTTTTTTCTTTAAGTGTTCTTGCACTTTACTTTGTTAAGTTCGATTGAGTTCAAGTGGATTGAATTCGATTGTTTTTATTGTATTTCTTACATTTTCGACACCAAAAACACAGAATTTCTAACAACAAGAACAAACACAATATGTCCTAAGATTTACTGGTTGATCTTGCAAGTTACCATTTGTAAACCAGCGGTTGTTTACGAAAATCCAACGTAAACAAATTGGCACGCCCAGTGGGACCGTTTGTGCTTTTTGTTTATAGTTTTTGTTAGAATTTCTTTTAATTCTGGTTTGTTTTGTTGTGTATGCAATTAAGAAATAAGAAATTGCTTCTTAATATGACACGCGCTAACAACCAAAAGAAAACAAATCCAACATCTTCAAATGAAGATGTGGATCAAGTGACGGTTGAAGATGATGTTCCATCCCCAGGGAATGTTAGAACATCACAGGCTGTTCCAACTAGTAATACAGTCACTCAAACATCGTCTCAGGCCATGCCTTCGATGGCCACAGTAATTTCTCAAGCCATGCCTTCGATGGCTACCCAAACTTCCCATGATTATCCAAATAATACTTCTATTCAAGGAGTTTGGGATCATAGATCAATGCCATATGGTATGCCATCATCATTGATGCAAGGCTTACAAACTAGTGGTAATATGTTTTCAGAGAATTTAAATGTTTCATTACCACAACTTTTTGGTCCTGGGGTATCTACAACATATAGAAGTCCCCAACAAAATTTAACCAACGCTTCTATGGCTGCCATTAGGCAAACTATGGAAGAAACTAATCATGATATGGTTAATATGATGACCCAACAAATTGGTACTGTCATAAATCCTTTAATTCGAGACACCAACACTAGTTATCAACGGTTGTCTGATCAAATGGAAAGAATTGCCAATTTCTTTGGCGCTCCACCAATCCAAAATAACCCATTGCCTCAAAATCGAAATTTGAGGGCAATTGAAATAATTGCTGATGAACCAGTGGTTCGAAATCATGAAAATATTGTCCAACCACAAGTAGTACAACCACAAGTTCAGGCAGAACCTGAAAGGCAACCCATTTTGGTTAACAGAAACCAAGATGCCGATCAAGTGGTTTTACAAGCCCGTCGGAACAATTTCGATGGTCAGAATAATATAGCGGGTATTGTCGAGGCTTTGTTAGCCCAAAATGGTTTTAATATGGGTTTACATGGACCAAATTTTGTGTCTCCTTTGTCTGAGTATGTTTTAGACGCTGAATTGCCTAGAAATTGGAAAATTCCAAAGTTTACCAAATTTGCTGGAGAAACTAATGAATCTACTGTCGAACACATTGCTAGGTTTCTCATGGAAGCAGGAAATATTGCAGAAAATGAAAATTTGAGAATGAAATATTTCCCAAGTTCTTTGACAAAAAATGCTTTTACTTAGTTTACAACTTTACCTCCTCATTCAATTTATAGTTGGAACCAATTAGAAAAAGCCTTTCATGAACAATTTTACATGGGTCAATCTAAGATTAGTTTGAAAGAATTGGCCAGTGTTCGACGTAAAAGTCATGAGTCAATCGATGATTATCTCAATAGGTTTCGTCTCCTTAAGGCTAGATGTTTTACTTCTGTTCCAGAATATGAATTGGTCGAAATGGCTGCTGGTGGCCTCGATTATTCTGTTCGAAAGAAATTAGATACCCAGTACTTAAGAGACATGGCCCAATTGGCAGACAGAGTTCGACAAGTTGAAAGACTTAAAGCTGAAAAAGTTAGAACTCATAACAAATTTCCTAAAAAGGAAAAAATTGCCTATATAGAAACAGGAGATAGTGAACCTGAATTCGATTGGGGTTTAGATATCGTTGAAGACAATGATATAAACCTAGCAGAATTAAAAGATGGACCTCCATATGCTTGTAAAATGTTGAGGCCATCCAATGGAAAAAATCCTGAAGATCCCAAGAGTGACAAATATCCTTCTAAAACTTATACTTTTGATATTACTAAAAGTGAAGAAATTTTTGATCTTTTAGTTAATGATGGCATAATATTAGTGCCACCTAATATGAAGTTACCTCCTTTGGAACAAAGGAAGAAAAGAGGATTTTGTAAATTCCATGGTTTTTTAGGTCATAACTTATCTCGATGTACTCGTTTCAGGGATTCTGTACAAAAAGCTCTTGATGAAGGGAGGCTGAAATTTGGAGAGAAACCAAAACAGCAAGTGGATGGAGATCCTATGAAAAAGGCAGAGTCCATGTTTGCTGATGTGTCTGCCAATGTGGCAGAATCCATGTTTGCTGGTATTTCTATCAATATGGTGGAAATTTCAGATAATATTGATGCAGAAATGGTTACTGAGGACCATCAAATTGAAGAGCCAGTGGTTACTGAAGATCAATTGGCCAAGGAAATGGAGAAAGCATATCCAAAGGCTGAAGAAGATTTGGTTGATTTCTTAAACCGATGTAAAATATCTAACACCAATGCTATGCTTTGTCCTCGATGCAGTGCAGTGTTCGATAAAGAAGCTGCGAAATCTGTTGAAGGATATCAACCTCAAACAAAACGTAAAGGAGGGTGGTTCGAGAACCGTTCTAAATTTGGCTTTAACAAAAGAGGTGTTCCTTACAAGATGAAAACTTCAGAGAAGTATCAAGTGAAGAATCATAAGAAGACTTTCATTCCTTCATCGAAGTCTCCTATTGATACTTGGGTTTTCTCTGGGGGCAAGAAAACTGGTCATTCTGCGCCTCCAGCACCACCAACAAAATGGGTAAAAAGAGCTGTCAAAGTTCCAGACCAACCAGAGAGTTCTAATCCTAACAAGTATGCTTACAAAAATAACTATAAAGGTAAGAATCCTATGACTAGAACTCAATGGCGCCGTTTTCAACGCCAGAAAAAGGAAGGAGTTTTGAAAGATGTCACTAATGATGACAAAAGTAAGGGAAAACAACCAATAGTTTTCGAAATGGTTAAAAAACCAGCTACTGAAAGAATTTTCCCTCCATTATCTTCTGCTTTAAACATCTCCAAAGGGGATGATGATATTCTAACTTCTACTTTTTCAGATTCTGAACCAAGTCTTGACATTATATGTGTGGTTTCTGTACTACCAATTGAATATGCATATGATGTATCTTCGAAGGCCAATCATGATGATGAATGTGATTTCACTGAGGAAATGGCTCGTCATAGGCCTCTGTGTTATTATGTTATGAACAATGGCTGCATCGAAGATCAACATGCAGTGTTCGAGAAACCTGATGATAACATGAAGCTTCATTTAAAGCCTTTGTTTATTCAAGCTAAATTAAATGGTGTTGGAATTAACAAAGTATTAGTAGATGGTGGTGCTACTGTTAATCTCCTACCACAATCTTTTCTAAGAAAACTTGGTATTTCTGAATGTGATTTGAAACCACATAATGTAGTGCTCACTAATTATGAGGGATCTACTGGACAATCTCTTGGTGCTATCGAACTAGAATTGGTAGTAGGAAGCATAACTAGAGCAACTGTGTTTTTGGTAGTTCCTTCTAAAGCCAATTTCAATGCATTATTAGGAAGGGAATGGATCCATGCTGTAGGTGCAGTTCCTTCTACAATGCATCAAAGGATTGTGATTTGGAGGAAAGATGGTTTGGTAGAGAATATTGAGGCTGATCAGAGTTATTATTTCAAAGCTGAAGTTGATAATCAAGATATCAACAAAAAGAACTTTGACAAACAGCTTCAATTTATTGCACCATTCATGGAAAATGATGCATCAAGTTCTATGACTAAAGAAGAGAAATTCTTTGTAAAACTTGCACCAGAATGGGGTTTTCGTTGGAAAACTGCATTTGACGATGACTTCGTAGTGGTGAACAATGAAGATTGCCATGAGAAGATGCCTGTAAAGGAAACAGATTTGCTGAAGACAAGAAGTACTTCGTACAAGAGGGTTACTGATGACCAAGGATATTCAGCAAATAGAATCTCACCAACTGGGTGGGATATCAATAATTGATCAATGGTTGAGCCCAGCATATGGGAAAAGATTACGGCTTATGTAGCCGAGAAAAACTTCGATTTGGCTGAAACAGCCAAAAAAGAAGAGGTCTTCGATACTTCAGTAGAAAATAATTCTGATGACCTCATTGATGATAAAAAATTAGACTGTATTTACGATGATGAACCTTTGGGTTTTGAAGAAGATCCAATGGGATCTACAATAAAAATGAAGGCCCAAGATCCTCTTGAAGAAGTGGATATAGGAGATGGTTCTGTAAAAAGACCAACATACATAAGTTCAAAGATTCCTAAGAGCTTCAAAGATCGAATTGTGGCGCTTTTGAAAAATTACAAGGATTGCTTTGCTTGGGATTATCATGAAATGCCTGGTTTGAGTAGAAAGGTAGTAGAGTTGCAATTGCCAATCAGGACAGACAAGAAACCAGTGAAGCAAATTCCAAGAAGGTTTGCACCAGAGATTCTACCAAAAATAAAAGAAGAGATAGAAAGACTCCTCAAATGTGGCTTCATCAGACCTGCAAGGTATGTTGATTGGTTAGCTAATGTAGTTCCTGTTAAAAAGAAAAATGGAAGTATAAGAGTTTGTATTGATTTTAGAGATTTAAATCTCGCCACTCCTAAAGATGAATATCCTATGCCAGTAGCAGAAATGTTGGTAGATTCTGCAGCAGGTTTCGAATATTTGAGTATGCTTGATGGTTATTCAGGTTATAATCAAATATTTATTGCTGAAGAAGATGTTTCTAAAACAGCATTTCGATGCCCAGGGGCATTAGGATGTTATGAGTGGATAGTAATGCCATTTGGTCTTAAAAATGCTGGTGCTATATATCAAAGAGCAATGAATTCAATGTTTCATGATTTTATTGAAGATTTTATGCAAATTTACATTGATGATATTGTTGTGAAATCATCTTCTGAAAACAAACACTTAGAACATTTACGTTTATCATTCGAAAGGATGAGACAATATGGATTAAAAATGAATCCATTAAAATGTGCATTTGGTGTTTGTGCAGGTGATTTTTTAGGGTTTGTTGTCCATAAAAAGGGCATCGAAATCAATCAAAATAAGACTAAAGCTATAATGGAGGCTAAAGCACCCTCTACCAAAAAAGAGTTGCAGTCTTTATTAGGCAAAATAAATTTCCTCAGAAGATTTATCTCTAATCTAAGTGGCAGAGCACAAGCATTCTCGTCATTACTTCGATTAAAGAAAGAGGAAATTTTCAGATGGGAGCCTGAACACCAAAAGGCATTTGAAGACATAAAGTCATATTTATCTAATCCTCCCATTCTTTCACCTTTGTTGAAAGACAAAAAGATGAAGTTATATATAGCATCATCTGAAAGAACTATAGGGAGTATGTTAGCACAAGAGGATGAAAATGGTGTAGAAAGAGCCATTTATTATCTTAGTAGAGTTTTAAGTGATGTTGAAACAAGATATCATCCTAGTGAAAAATTATGTCTTTGTTTATATTTCTCATGTATGAAACTTAAGCATTATATAAAGCCTTTTGATGTTTATGTTTATTCCCATTTCGACATTATTAAGCACATGTTATCTAAACCTATTCTGCATAGTAGAGTTGGTAAATGGGCTTTGGCACTCACAGAATATTCTTTAACTTATCAATCTTTGAAAACTGTGAAAGGCCAAATAGTGGCTGATTTTATTGCTGATCATTCCATTGAAGAACCTGTGACTGGGGGCATCGAAACATTTCCATGGACATTATATTTCGACGGGTCTAGTCATAAAAATGGTTCTGGAATAGGTATAGTTATTGTTTCACCAACAAATGAGGTAACCAAATATAAATTTCGAATTAGCCAATATTGTTCGAATAATGAGGCAGAATATGAAGCCTTAATAAATGGTTTAGAGATTTTGCTCGAACTGGGGGCAAAATGTTTAATTATTAGAGGTGATTCTGAATTAGTAATAAAGCAAATAACAAAAGAATATAAATGCCTCAAAGAAACTTTGATAATGTATTACACTATAGTTAATGCATTACTTAAACATTTTGTTCAAATTGAAGTTCAACATGTTCCTAGAGCAGAAAATCAAGAAGCTAATGATTTAGCTCAATTAGCTTCTGGGTACAAACTTTCGAAGGAACAAGAGCAAGAGGTTATTGAAATTAAAACAAAGCGTAATTCGATAGACATTGTGTCTAACAAATTGTTAAGACCAAAACTTGGGGGCATGGAAGCATCTCAAGGATACCTTCAGAGTGCAAAATTTTCTGAAATTTTGGTCATTAACAATTTGGATGATGATGATTGGCGAAAACCCATAGTCAATTTTTTGGAAGATCCAGATGGCACAACTTGTAGAAAAGTCAAATATAGAGCCTTGAGTTATGTGATAATAGGCAATGAATTATTTAAAAAGACTCCAGAAGGAGTTTTACTTAAATGCCTTAGTGAAGCAGAAGCATATTTGGCTGTATCGAATACTCATAGTGGTGCTTGTGGTACACATCAAGCAGGCCATAAAATAAAATGGCCTTTGTTTCGACAAGGTGTTTATTGGCCAACCATGTTAAAAGATTGCATAAATTTTGCTAAAGGTTGTAAAGAATGTCAAGAACATGCTGGAATTCAAAAAGTACCAGCTAGTGAATTACATTCAATAGTGAAGCCTTGGCCATTCAGAGGATGGGCTTTAGATGTAATTGGGGAAATCAAACCTAAGTCATCCAAAGGCTACAAATATATTCTGGTTGGAATAGATTATTTCACTAAATGGATAGAAGCTGTTCCACTAAAAGATGTTACTCAAGATGAAGTTATAAACTTCATTCAAAAATTTATTATTTATAGATTTGGCATACCAGAAACTATTACTACAGATCAAGGATCTGTATTTACTGGTCGAAAGATGGTAAAATTTGCTGAAGAAATAGGTTATAAATTGTTGACTTCAACACCATATTATGCTCAGGCAAATGGTCAGGTAGAAGCAGCAAATAAGAATTTGATTACTATAATCAAAAGAAAAGCTAGCCAAAAGAAAAAACCCAAAGAATGGCATGAGTTTCTTTATGAAGCTTTATGGGCAGTTCGAACTTCTCCTAAAGAATCTATAAATACTACTCCTTTTCGATTAACATTTGGCCATGATGCTGTATTGCCAACAGAAATCTTACTTCAATCTACTCGAATTCAAAGACAAATCGAAATTCCAACAAATCAATATTTGGATATGATGTTGGATGAATTAGTAGATATTGATGAAGAAAGATTAATGGCTTTAGAAGTGCTTACAAAGCAAAAAGAAAGAATAGCAAAAGCCTATAACAAAAGAGTTAAATCGAAATTATTCCTGCAAGGGGACTTAGTTTGGAAAGTTATCTTGCCGATGGATAAAAAGGATCGATGTTTAGGAAAATGGTCTCCTAGTTGGGAAGGACCATGGAAAATTCTAAGAGTTTTTTCGAATAATGCGTATGAGATCGAAGAACTACAAGAAGATCAGAGAATTATACGCATAAACGGTAAATATTTGAAAAAATATAAACCGATGTTACAAGAAATTAAAATTACACAAGAGTAATTTGATTCGAAATAAAAACTTGGCATTAATTTAAAAATGCCAACTGATGGGCAGGTTACATCGAAATGCTTAAAATGGAAAAACCATTACAAAAGAAAACACAAAGTACTTAAAGATTAAAAAGCATTTAAAGATGGTTTTCACCATTCAGTTACAATCCCAAAACGATCGAGAAACCAGCGAATTTCTATATCGAGACGACACCTGAAGCAAGCATTGACCAAGTAGTATTCATGATCTGGCCCAGGTAGAAGTGCATACCAGCCTCCAATTCTCCCATCTCCTGCACAGTTGTGGTAGTTGTTGCAAAAACGACGCCTAGTAAGCCAAATAGGCATGGGCCTATTCCACCAAGGACAGCGAAATCGATAAGTTGAAGTTCCTCCCAAAATGTCGCTTCGAAATTCTGCCAATCGATGTGTCCATGCAAGATCTTCGAAGTCTTCGAGGATGTTTTCTGGCATAGGCATGGAGAGCGCATTGATGAGAAGACGGTAGTACTTTGCACTCAGAGAGCCAGTGGCGTTGATAGCAGTAGTAAGGAGACGTTTCATTTCTTCAATGTTTGGATTAGCATCCAACATGTGTTGAGTGCTTCGAAGAATACAGAACATGGCGTTGCCATGATTCCATAGTCTAAGTTTAAAAGCAAACTTAGAATGAGCCACCATAGCATTGTTGTACCATTCATTGGGGTCGTAGAGAAAGTAGAGGACATCATTTCCAAAAGCCTTAGAAACTTCAGAATCCTCACTGACACGCCAATGCCTGCTATTGGTATGGCGAAAGGCGAAAAGATCTTTCCTGCTTTGAGCAGCAATCTTTGCAGCAATCTTGACTAAAAGATCATCACTCAGATTATCAATGGTGGTCATGATGATTTAAGAAAGAAAAAGCTTTGAGTAAGAAGGATTTTTCAGACGAAGACGAAACAAAGAAAAGAGTGATTTTTATAAAAAAGGAAAATCATATTTATAGTGGAAGGAAGTTGAAAGAAGTGGCTCAATCAGACGGTTCTTCTTACTTTGAAGATGATGACACGTGGGAACAGTTATTCCAATGGCCAATGGTTACTTAACTTTGTAACCTGAGGGAAGTTTTAAAGGTTTTCTTTTAAAAAGGATTTATCTGTGTTAAAAGGTCATTTATTGGTTTTATTTCTTTTCAACTTCCTAGACAAGTTTAACTTGTTGGGTTAAACAAAAAAGTTACTTTTTTGTTTCCTCATCATTAAAATGTCTTGGAAATTGTGCCAATCTTGTTTGGATTTAAATAAAATTTGAATTCGATATAAGAGAATAAGAAAGGAATTTCGATGATTGAAAAGAAATTGTCGTTCAAAATAGAAAATGGTCCACAGATTGTTATAAAGACATTACAGACCAAGATATTCGATAAGGCCGAAATAAAATAAAAGTCTTAGAGAATAAAATAGAAACAGAACTAAATCTCAAATGATGAGATGAGTTTCCCGATTTGGCTTTTGTATTCAGCCAGTTGAGTATCGAGAGCATGGTTGTCACTTGCAAGTTGAGCAATGGTAGACTCTAGTTCCTTGGAGAGCTTGAATTTGTTAACAGCTTCATTGGCTTCTTGATTTCTGGCTTCATCCTTAGCCAAAATTTCAGCTTTCTGAGCTTCCAACTCTTTAATCTTGGCATCGATGTCAACCACTTGCTGCTTTGCATTGTTTCTCTCTTGCTGAAGAGTTTCAAATTTCTCTTGGAAAGATGACAGTTCGATCACAATTTGATCATGATGCGCTTTCTTCTCTTCCATTTGAGCTTGATCAATTTTTCTCTTCTGGAAGTTTTGATTAGCACTCTCCAACATTGGTTCAAGATAATTAAACAGGTTTCGAAATTTCCAACCAGTTGGGAGAGCACCAAGCTTTTCGAATAAACTCCTGATTTCAGCAAGAGCTCCAGCATCCTTTTCAATCAACTCTAGCAAGTCGGCTTCGATGATCCTCTTTTGAAATTCTGCTAGCAGGTTGTTCTTTGAAGTCTCAGAGGGATTTCCCTTGGATGAATCATAAGTTTGGCCAGTACTAGTTGAGAAAAGAGTATTACTCTTAGCTATCAAAGCAAAAGCATTGAAAGGATCATCTTTGGCCAATCGATCGATTTCTTCCAGATCGATCATAGGAGTATCTTGTTGAGCAATCATCTCTGCATCACCAGGAGCATTTTGTCGAGTAGTTATTTTTGTATCTTCAGTAGCAAAGTTTGATACATTATCTCCAAGGGTGGGTGCAGAATGAGATTGGTCATTGTTGAGTGATTCATCATTTACCAAGTCATCAGTGGGTGTTTCTGTTTGTTGTTGTTGAGGAAGATCCACTTTAAGACCTTCTGGACTGCTAGCATCATCATGCTCATCTTCTTTGTCTTCAGCAATTGGTGAAGTGGTCTTCGAAGAAGGAAGAACTTGCCCATGTTGTGATGGATTAGTTTGTTCTTGTTCGATACCCTAAAAAGAATAAGATAAATGCTTAAAACAAGACATTTAGAAATATTTCGTATAAAATATGGTTTCGATAAAATACCTTCGAACCATTATCACCAACATGTGAATGAGCACTAGACTGAGAAGTCTTTCGAAGACGTTTGAATGGTTTAGATGGTGAGATGGGGGGAGAACCTTCAGAAGCTTCCACTTCGACTTCCTTTTGTTGGACAAGTGATATTTGTTCCTGTTTTCTTTTCCTTCTTCCTTCAGTATTGACTTTGGGAAGTGTTACTTTGGAAGCTTCGATCTGTTCTTTAGTTATCTCCACCTCGCTATCATCATCAGAGAGATCGACAGTTGCTTGTTCTTTCTTGTTCTTCGATCTAGAAGGTCCTTTTGATGAAGTTGTTTTCACTTTGGGTTCCTTTGATTTAGGAGGTTCCTTCGATGCAGCCTCAGATTTCTTCGATTCAACTTCTTTAGTTTGGGAAGCTTTCTTTTTCTTCTTGTCAGACTTGCTTTTCGAAGTGTTCTGGGTGCTGGCATCATCGAGCTTTGCTTCTCCTGGAGTTAAAGGCAAAGCTGAAATATGTGATTATACAGATAAGTACTATTTCTTCTAAAAATAGTATTAATATATTTTAGTAAAAGAAAAAATCATACCCATGATACTGGGAGTTTCGATTCGAACTTGGGATAATTCATAGCCAAGTTCACCATTATATTGGTATAAATTGCATTTAGCATAGGTTACTAAATTATTCTGTGGGAATTTGAAATTATAAAGTAACCATTTTGGGTATGGTGGCCTAAAGGCCAAAGCAAGATTACAAGATGGAAGTCTTGCTAGTCTCATTTTCTTTTCTAAAACATAAAGATATTTATTGGGTGTTCCAGGGGGAAAAATTGTTTCTGGAATTTTTTCTCGAACTTTATCTCTCAAAGTTTGAGCAGCATAATATACTGTCCTCTTTGGATGTAAAGGGTCATATGCTGTTTGATAATATCTTTGAAATTGCTGAATTTCTTTAATGTGCGTACCTCTAGTCTTCTTGTCTTTGTTCTGCAAAGTGTGAAAAGTACTGGTCAGTTGAGGCAGCAATTCATCAGGATTCCCTCGATTGGATTGGCGTGTGTAATAATTTCGCCACCATCGAAAGAATGCTTCAGAGCATGCAAATGATGTTGAGAAATATGTAGGCTCGAACACAGTTGTTCTCCTGGCTTGAATTATGGATTTCCACACAGGTTCGATCAGAGGAATTTTCCATTCACTTATACTTTTGAACAAAGAGCTGGGTTTCGATTGAACCATACCAAACTGTCTAGCTACATGGTTAGGTTGATAACCATATACTCCATAAGGGCTACCAGGTGTAAGTCTGCTAGATAGATAGGTAGGGGTCAAATAAGCTTTCCATATAGCATTGATTTCTGTTTTGTTGGCTGTTTTCGAAGTAGTGGGAAAGTCCTCTTTGAACCAGTTAGGTCCATATTTCCTAGTGGTAAATGGTGCCATCATAGGGGTGAAAATGGGACAATCAAGCAGGGTTTCATAAGCATTCTCAAAAAGTTGTTGTGATGACTTGTTCCCATCGGGGTGAAACATAGCTAAGCCTATACCTTCAGTGGTCTTTTCTGAGTATGCTGATGTGTAAGAGGAAGGTAGGATCGAAGCAAGTTTTGATCCAAAAATGGCTAAAAGCCATAGTTGGAACAACCATATGGGTCCTGATACAACTAAATTCCCACCAGTTTGGGGATAATCTCTAAGATTATTAGTTGTATGGTTAAGGGTTTCATATAAAGAACCTAGAATCAGTTTGCTTAAACAGATATCTGTTCCTTCATGTAACTGACTAGCTAGACACATGAATTTCTTAGGGACTTGTACTGACCTTGAGCAAAAAACATGCATAGATAACCAGTAGGTCAAGAAAGCTACATGTTCATCTGCAGATACTTCAGCACATTTGGTATCATGGTTGTTAGCTATAAACAAACCATAGGCAGGGCTATCGAAATTTACTGAGTATTGAGAGGTGGTAACATCTGGATTAAAGGTGTATCCAGTTGGTTTTAAGCTAGTAAGGCCAGCCACATCTAAAAGGGTAGGAGTGAGCATTCCACATTTCAAGTGAAGGCTGTTGTTCGATGGGTTCCAAAAATGTAAAGCAGCAAATATCAATTCATTATGGTATTTTGGACCATATCGAGATATTTGGATGAGATCAAAAATCCCTTTCTCCTTCCAGAATTGTCCCTTTTGTTTTTGAACTTTGTCTAACCAAGCAATGTATTCTGGATAAGTTTTTGGTTCAGTCCTAATTTTGGATTTTACAAAACTTAGGTCAAAAGGACCTTTTGTGAAAATTAAAGGAGGTTGAGTTTCAATACATGGGAAAAGAGAGTTAATCTCTGGAGTTTCAGGTTCTAGAGAAATGGGGCCTAAGAATGCATGTGGAGTATCAGTACAAGGGATGATTACCTGGGTTTTCCAGATAGCTTTTTCAGCTTCATTGATCTCTGGTTCGTTCATAAAAGCAGGAGCAGCACTGGCGATTTCTTTAGTAAAATCAATGGGTTCTTCGCGATTCACATGAGAAGTTCCTGCTGCGTTCGTCATTGTTTAAGTGTTTTTGTGAGAGGTTGATGAATAGTGAAGATTTCGTGTTTAAAGATAGGAGTTGCAGAAAATTCAAAGTTTTTTCTTCGAGAGAATTTTTGGCGGAGAAGAGGAACAGTGAAAGTGAAAATGAAATGGTGAAAAGTGAGAAGAGTAAAGGTGAGTTTGTTTCTATATAGACCTTTGATCATGACACATGTCAAGATCTTATTTTGACAGTTTTACCATTAAAGTGTTGTCTTTTCCAATGTTAGAGAACGTGGCCCACTAACTAAGATTGTGGGGTCAGTATTTAAAGGAAATTTGAATTAATTTTTGAATTAAATACTGACATCATTCATTTCGATGGAGAATGTTAGTTATTTTTTCAAAAACGTCTTTTTCTTCTTTGGTGAAATCGAAAATGGCGTTTCTGGGGGGCAATTTGTTAGCCAATATATTTTACTAGCTGTAATAAATATGGTCAAAGTATAGTTGACCTAGATTTAAAGAAGATTCGAACAGAGTGTTGTATTGAAAGCAAATATGGGTTCGAAGATGGTAGAAGACTTCGATAGAGCAGTTTTCGAAGGTGGTTATCAACAGTTATTCTTTAAGTCAGTTTGTATTTTAAGTTTGTTTTCAAATAAGTAAAACTGTCGACTTGTGGCAGTTGTAGTTTGAATTTCAAAGAAGTGTAGTTATTTCTAGACTTAGTATAAATAGTAGTTTTTCATAGGAAAAACGGGTCACAATTCCATCATACAAACTTACACTCAAAGTATCCGTATGGAAGTGAGAAACGAGTCACAAGTTGCAATGTATGAATCTGTGTACCAACTTTTATTTAATCAATACAATTTACCCTTTTTTCTTTAAGTGTTCTTGCACTTTACTTTGTTAAGTTCGATTGAGTTCAAGTGGATTGAATTCGATTGTTTTTATTGTATTTCTTACATTTTCGACACCAAAAACACAGAATTTCTAACAACAAGAACAAACACAATATGTCCTAAGATTTACTGGTTGATCTTGCAAGTTACCATTTGTAAACCAGCGGTTGTTTACGAAAATCCAACGTAAACAACGGGTTGAATGATGAACATTCCAGGGCATAAGCCCCCAACAGATGTGAGTATGCAAATGGACTCAACTTGTGTATATCAACATACAACTTCAACAGCGACTACAACAACAACATATGTGCCTAAAACAATTATGAGACACTCCCCAACTTCGACATCGGATGATACAACGACATCAACAACGGAAATCAACGACATAGCATATATATAAATCAATTACATTCATCTCAAAGTCTAAAACATCCCCCAAAAGCAATTAAGTTTTGATCAATAGAACATAAGTCAAATATCCGTAAAACACCTCAACTAAATCCCTAACACTTAAGTTTGAAGTTGGGAAACCAACCATAAGTTTTTGGACTAACTTGGGATTAGTTATTCTAAGCTTTCTTAAAATTTTCTAAAGACCCACCTGGACTATTTTTATCATAACTCAAAATCTACAAATCTTTTCCACTCCAAACCAGGGCCATTTTAAAGCTAACTTAATTATTTACAACTTTCATGTTTACATCGAAAGCTAATTCAAAACAGAAACGGGCGAAAACGTGAGTGTTTTCCAGTTTTGACTGACAGGAAATCGGGGCCCGATTTCGGCAGTTCGGGGCCCGATTTTTGTCGAACCAAAGCTGAAAAATCAGCTCAGAATTCGGGGCCCGATTTCGGCAGTTCGGGGCCCGATTTTGGACATTCACAGCTTACGGGAAGGACCAGTTTTCACTCCAAAAACCCAATTTCTGATCCCCCAATCACCCAAAATGAATTAGAACAATGTTTACAGGTTCTATATACAACATAACAACCAAAACCACATAGAAACATGCATCAAACAACACAATTCATCATATTTTCCTCAATTAACCTAAAACTTCTAAACCTAAAACCAAGAACACAACAATTCATCAAATTTCAGAATTATACATATTATTAGTGAAAGGAATCCCACCCTTACCTTATCTCAGCAAATTCTACAGCAAAAATTGGTTGGATCCTCTCTTCCTAGCTCTTCTCCTAGCTTTCTCTTCCTTCTCTCCAAAACCAGTTTTTCTAGAGTTTTCACGTGAAAATGTTTTTGTTTCTGACTTTCTGTTTTTTACTGTAAACTAAAACCTCTCTTTTCTCTTAACTCCCTTAATTTCTATTAATTCCTCATTATTCCCCTTAAACCAAAATAAACACTATTTCTATATTATTTCTATTTCTATTTCTCTTACTATCTTATCAAATAATAAAACAATATTCATTCAAATAAAACACAACTCCATAAATCATATAATAAAATAGCATCACAACATATATCACATAAAAATCATATAAAATATATATTTCACATAAAATCATATATATAACAAATAAAGTCATATAAAAATATTCACACATCTACTAAAAATAATAGAATTAAAAATGGGGCGTTACAAGAAGTGCCGAAAACCTGAAAGAAAAGATTCACATTACATCAGTCATAACAGAAAAGAAAAAGAAAGAGGGTATAACAACCTCAATACAAATTGATTCCCAAACAAGCTAACGGGTTAAGCCACCACAAGTGATAGTTAAAAACAAAATTAATTCTCTTTGCTTTCAACCACCAATAGATTGTAGCTTAATTTTGTCTAGAAGATGTTGTATCGATTCTTCTTTTTCATGAAAGACCCAAACATTTCTTTCACACCAAATCACCCACACCGTTATTAACCAAATGAGTTGAAAAGTAGCACGAATGTTTTTTGAAAACCCGCCTAGATATTCAAATTGATAAAAGTGATCTACAACATGCGCAAGTTGTACTGTACTGAACCCAAGCCAATTAGAGATACCGAGCCAGATTTTCTAGGAAAATTCACGAGAGAAAAAGATGATTAATATCCTCTATTAAACCACAACCTCCCATACATAATTGGGCATTTGGATGAAGAATGTGCCTCCTGATTAAATTATCTGTTGTTGGTAGACGATTGCGAAACATACGCCAGACAAAGAGATTAACCTTCAGAGGGACCTCCTTATTCTAAATTGCATTGGAATGATCAACTGCCATATTGTTGACCAATGATAACATATAATTATAAGCACTAGTAACATTGCAGTTGCTCAAAGCATGTATATGCCAAAACCACCTAACATGGATGTTAGGCTGCAAAATAATATTAGATAAAATCTTACAACATTCCCTAACTTGTTATTCCTCTCAAGCAAATAACCGACACTGCCACTTCCAGGCTTCACCACCCTCCCCCCACCCAAGCGAGTACATTTCAGCCACCGTTGCCATCTTATTATCGATAAGATCAAATAGACGACTAAAATTCCTCTTCAATATCATACCATCAACCAAGAATCATGAATATTGATACCAAACAACATGCTCTTATTAAAGTTCACCTTGAGGCCATACGATGCTTCAAAAAGGAGAAGCAATGCTTTTAGAGCTATGATATTGACCCAACTTCTAACTCTCGTTAACATAGTATCATCAACAAATTGAATGTGTGTAACGGAAACAGAATCAAAGGTTCCCACCTTATAACCAGTAAAAAGACCAACTGCTACTAAAGCATTCATCATAACATTTAGGACTTCAGCAACAATTAAGAATAAAAAAGGAAAAAGGGGGTCGCCTTGTCTCAACCTCCGCTCAAATTTGAATTCATCAGTAGGGCAACCATTAACTAGGATTGAAGCTGAAGCCGTACTAATACATTCCATGATCCATTTCCTCCATAGAGTAGGAAAATTCATGTTTTCCATAACTGCTTCAAGATAACTCCAGTCGACTGAATCCAAAGCCTTCTCAAAATCAACCTTAAAAAGAAGCATGTCTTTCTTCAGTTTTTTAGCGTCTTCCACCAGTTCATTAGTGATCAAAATACCATCAATTTAAAGGGAAATTTGCTCTCCTTTTCATTTTCTCTATAACCATAATCAATAAAAATTGTTTTTACATCTTCTTATAAAACTTATCTCAAGAATAACACAAGAAACTATGTTAAAAACAATTATGTTTTAGTTTTTTAATAAATGTAATATTAATTTTTTTTTCTTTCCTAATTTGGGACGGAGGAGTACATTGTATATTTTGGCCATTAGAATCAAAGAATGCGGCGCTTTGATATCATGAGACAGGCGTGAATGATAAAAGGGAAATCCACTATATACCAGCAGAAAGAGATGGATAGACCCCATGCCACCATTTTGCATGTGATCATCCACTACCAACACTAATCTTATGAATTTGGAGCAACTTCTCCATTGTTATTGTGGGGGATGATATAGGGTTAGGTACTCAGGTGCCTTCAAATTAAAGCAAGGGTAAGCTATCCAACTGTTAAAGTTAGGATATACCACAACATCCACCATAAAAGGTACTTCTCCTAATAAGCAACCTCCCTTTGTGGCATCCGAAGAATGTGTGTGTTCATTTATATGAATGAATGATTTTATAAGCATTATCTCTCTAATATCATTTGCAGGTTCCACATGCATCAAAATGCATATTCTCTCTTCAATTATTATTTTACTTTAATACTAACCAAAAATTATGTACCGAATTTGTTTTGGCTGAATTGTAATGAGAAATAGATTAAAAGTATTAGAAACTTATAAAATAAATGATATGTACAAACAAGAGCTCAAACATCCAAATGAAGGAGCCCGTACTTTTTTTTTTGAATAAAATGAAAGAGCACTATTGTTTTTTGAGTAAAACGCATTAGTGGTATTGGTGATCTGTTAATTGGAATGAATGAATTAATATTTTTAGCTAGTAATTAGCTAGGTGAAAATAAACTCCCCGTCCAGTTTAAAACAAATGAATTATTAAAACTTTCTAAATATATTTATTGTTTAAAGACATTTTTACTCTTATTTAAAACATTTTTCTTTTCAATATTAGCAAACATAGTTAACGTTTACACTTTTTCATGAAGATAATAAATTTGAAAAAAACATTAAGAAGTTACAATAGCAAATATGTTCAATTTTTTGTATTTGGTATTCTTATGATTGGAACCAAATTAAGGTAGTATTTATCATTATAGGCTTTGCTCTTGGTTTGGGGTGAGAATATGTCAAACTAGGCTTTTGTAGGAATATTGTGAAGATGTTTACATATAAATAATTTTTTGGTAATGGTCAGATTTAAAGGCATGATGATGGTCTGAGAACACTAATATGCATAATTTATATGCGGTGAATTTCTGTCTTTTTCGCTAGTATATATAAAGAGAATATATCATTTTAGGTTGTATTTTTTATTATTAAAATTATATCCTTGAACAAATTTTTCTATAATAATTTTATAGGTGTGCTATAGCTATAATAATTTATATTATACTTGCTATATTATTGGTGTCATTGAAAAATGATAAATATGAATCATTTTTTTTTTTTGGTGGTGGTCGAGGTTTGAACCTGAACCTTGCATATATTATGCATTGTCCTTACCAACCTAAGCTCATGAGGACATGAATCATTGGAATTTATTTCAATTTGAGACTCACAAATATCTACTCCCTCCGGTCACTATTATAAACAAAAGTTCACTTTTTAAATTCATTCAATAAATGATGTATCTAGTCTACATATAGACCACATACATCATTTATTAAATGAACCTAAAAAGTCAATTTTTGCTTATAATAGTGACCGGAAGGAGTATACTTTAAATTTTAATCAAAATTTAATTTTTATATAAAATAAAATACCGTTCATATTTTACATGTGTTAATTTTTTTTAGTAGTGTTACATGTGTTAATTAGCGCAATAAAAAAAAAAAGACGAATACATGAGTACCCTTATTTTCGCTAATATTTATGGAAATGGTAATGCACACCCAATAAAAAATTAGGAGATGTGCTTTAGCAGAGTACACCTTTATGTTTTAGACTAAAAACTCAAATAGTACCCCTTTTGAAAAACTACCATAATGAAACTTCAAAACTATTTAGCGGACCAAATATGTCATTTATCCTTTTCTTTATCTTTTCTTTCCTTATATAACAATAAATGAATCACCCCTGTCAAAACAAACATCTCATCACTGGCTGCTTCTTCGTCCGTTCTTGTAATTTGTATGTTGAGAAATTATTTAACTCTGCAAAAGCATGAGGCAGCACAACAAAAAAGGAACTACTTCACAAGGCAAAAATTGAACGCATGTTAAGATCGGAAGATATCACATGCTTCATTTTTCAGAGTTTAATTGAATAGAAATCATTGTTTGGCTACTTTTAGGGTTTGTTCAAAATTAACTTAATACAAGTTTAGCAAAAGGAGAAGAAAGAGCAAAGCAAATAACAACAGTAATTTTTTTTCTTTCATCAGAATTTGATAAATTGTAAGAAGTAAATGGAAAGAAAGCTAGGGAAAAAAAATTATGCTTTAAGACATAAATTGTAAGAAGGAGAAGGCATAATTTTTTTTTCTTGTTTCCTTCACTCCAATCAATGGAGAGAGGAAGAAGGAGAAGGCATATTTTTGTTTGATATAACGTGATATAAGGGTGAAGTATCATGAGGAAGATGACTGCCATATCTCCATGTTGTCTGTGCTTGAATAAAATTACCCACGTCATTCAAACATTAATTTGGCTACAAAATTTGGGTTATTCCAGCGTGTCCATTGAACTAGATTGTAAACTAGTACTCCCTCCGTTTTTAAATATAAGCAAAATTTACTTTTTAGGTTCATTCATTTAATGATGCATGTGATTCATAATATGAACTACATACATCATTAAATGAATGAACCTAAAAAGTCAATTTTGCTTATATTTTGAAACGGAGGGAGTAGTTATGGAGTCGCCTGTAAATCAAATTCCATATATGAATTTGATGTTATCTTGTGTGCATGTAAAGCTTCTTTAATATTGCAACAACACTGTAGGATAAATTTTATTAGGAGCAGTGGCGGATCTTCTAAGGGGCAGACAGGTGCCATGACATCCCCCAGAATTCCCTTATATACCATATTAGATGTCTTAAATCAACAATAATTCGGTTGTTGCAGTGGTAAGGGTCATGGGTAAAGGGTCATGGGTTCAACACTACCTAGTGTTCTTTTTACATATTTTACATATTTTATTTTTACAAATTCTATTAAAAAAAACATTTTTGATGGGTTTACATATTTTATTTTTACAAATTCTATTAAAAAAAACATGTAAAGCTTCTTTAATATT
The DNA here is from genome assembly GCF_051527215.1 of Medicago sativa. Classification (NCBI taxonomy): domain Eukaryota; kingdom Viridiplantae; phylum Streptophyta; class Magnoliopsida; order Fabales; family Fabaceae; genus Medicago; species Medicago sativa. The sequence goes on from NC_140756.1 coordinate 60,156,235, forward strand.
GCAACAACTCTATTAAAAAAAACATTTTTGATGGGTTTACATATTTTATTTTTACAAATTCTATTAAAAAAAACATGTAAAGCTTCTTTAATATTGCAACAACACTGTAGGATAAATTTTATTAGGAGCAGTGGCGGATCTTCTAAGGGGCAGGCAGGTGCCATGACATCCCCCAGAATTCCCTTATATACCATATTAGGTGTCTTAAATCAACAATAATTCGGTTGTTGCAGTGGTAAGGGTCATGGGTAAAGGGTCATGGGTTCAACACTACGGTTCATCTTCTACCTAGTGTTCTTATAGTGTTCTTTTTACATATTTTACATATTTTATTTTTTACATATTTTACATATTTTATTTTTACAAATTCTATTAAAAAAAACATTTTTGATGGGTTTACATATTTTATTTTTACAAATTCTATTAAAAAAAACATTTTTGATGGGATTTGAACCCACAATCTCTTGATACTTTCAAAGAAAGTATGCCACTAGGCTAGTTATTTTTATTTACTGTTAGTTCTTAAAACTGTTTTATATATATTCCATAGAAGTTCGGCACCCCCAACGAATTTACTCAAGATCCGCCACTGATTAGGAGACTAACCAACAATGTTTTCATCTATTAATCAGAGCGTCATTGTCTTTTGCTAGATAATCGTTAAGAATTTGATTATATCTCAGATATATTGAAATTGTATTGATTAATGAAATGAGTTAAGTTTTTTCTCTAAAAACTTCCACCAAATTTATTTTATCAATGATTAATTTCCTCTAGAAAACAGCCCATTATCCACACACTTATTAATTATATCCGCACTTATCTCTTTCCATAGACTGCCATAGTCATCCTTAAATTAAACTAGTATAGTGATGAATGTATATCTATGTTGCAAATGGTGGAAATGAAAGTGGCAAGCAATTGGTGGAATCGTACATATTTTAAGTTCATCTATATGTTTTAATAGTATGAATGAATGCAAATGGAATTCGCAGCTTATAGCACTTAGTGTTGCAAACCAATCAAAAAGAAATTCCTTCTAAATGCCATCAATACTTAATTGATCTTAATTGATCTAAATAAGATATAAATACTTTTTTTTATGCTAGATTTTTTTATTAATAGTGTCTAGCTAAAACATCACATGGTCTATTAATTATATCCACTTTCTATGAATGATTGCAAAAGAAATACTTGCTCCAGAACTAGACTGAAAATTACAAAAGGTAGAAAGAGTGTTAAAAAACTTGTCATATTTACTTGAAAGTGTATTCAACAATTTTTAACATGGACAAAGAGTCACTTTTATAACAAGTAACTGATAAACCGACATCTAAACTAGATAGAAACCTATGAAGCCTAGATACTTATACGATACAGATATGATACAACACCGATACGTCGATACGGGAAATTTTAAAATTCAAGATACGATATGGTCGGATACTTTAATAAAAAAAATTAAATTTAAAGTACATATTAAAACTCAATACAAACTATGAACTAAAACTCAAAAGCAAACAAAATATGCAAAAAACCTAGACCAAACAGACATAAAACAACGATAACGCACAAAAATGAAATTGCTTTCACACAACAATCAACAATAGCTGCAACGTCTCAAACAAACAAAAAATACAAAACAGACGATGGACAACAACAAAAATATAAATATAAATAACATTGATAATAAAGAAAATGACAATTAGTCAAATAACATATATGATATATCCCATAAAGAAAACACTATTACTTACTCAATTACATATATCCCAAAAATAGTAGAAACATCACACGTATCCCGCGCGTATTGATTTTCTACCGTCTATTCCTCACGTATCGCCGATGCATCTGAAAAGTATTGGATAATTGTTTGAAAAGTATCTGAAAAGTATTGGATACTTTTTCGATACGTATCAGAGTGTATCAGATACCGGTGCATGATACGTATCAAATACCGATATCATTCAGACTAGTATCTTAGCTTCAGATATAGAAATCAATTTAGATAAAGATATGAAATTGACCAAATACAAACTTGATTCAAAATCGATTTGTTGAGAAAAACTTGTTTGTCAATTCTGCACTAAAGTTACATGAACTTTGTATGAATATAAATCTATTAACACAAAGGATTAACACAGTTCTTTCCCAAGATTAACATTTAGAAATTTGCTGAAATCACAAACTAAGAAAATAAGATATTTGCTTTCTTATGAGAGAATTTCTGAACACCTTTTTGAAAAGATTGAATCAGTGATATACGATTATCGGTTTAAATATTGGACTCTTAAACTTCTTCAAAGAAAGCAAATTTTCTTAAACAATTATTACAAATCTTTTGACAAAGAAAATTATCACTAATCTTAAATTGAATCAAATACACTAAATTGTAAATAGTTAAGTTAAAAACAAGATCGACGCCACTATCTCTTTATAGTGGTTCACCCACACCATCCTTGTTAGTGGTCTAATTTACTCCTAATGTCTGTTATTTTTTTACATTTCCAGCTTTTATATCTTTCATAAATCTAAATTATATTATTAATAGTATTTTTTTTTTTGCAGGAAATGTATCAAATTCAAATGTTTGAGAAACACTCTCAAAGTTGTGAGGATAGTAGCTAACGACCAACCGAAGAGATTGACAATGGTATTTAAATGGAAATTGTTGGAGGCATTCACAAGAAGGGGGGCATATTTGGATTGGGATCTCAAGGTGTTGTTAAAGAATCTTTGAGACCATCACCTTCAATTTCTACGTAGTTTCTTTGGAAAAAGTTGCTTCTATGGAGGCTAAGAATGAAGCATTAATGGTTGAACTTGAAAAGAAAAATCTTGAACAAGAAATGATAAAACAGAAGATGAAGCACTTGGACCAAATGTTTGGGAATTTTGTGTCTAATATGAACTCTTCAATTCAACCGGAATGAGAGGGTGATAAATGATAATAATAACGACGAGATAAATGAACTTTAGTTTGGTTACTTTTATTTAACATATTTTTGTTAGATCAAATTAAACATATTATGTTCTCTTCACATAAATTGGACAACTTTATATTTTGATATTATGTGGTGATGTTTTGTTATGAGTGTACTTTTATGTCACTTTTTCAAATTTGATGTTCATCAAAATATTATTGTGACATTCTTGAGAGTAAGATATGACAAACACAATGAATATTTTAAACATTGTTTTAGCACGGAATATTGAGGTAGAATTTATATACATATTTAGACGAAACATCAATTTGTCTCTCTATAGAGACAAAATATTAGTAATTAGAGACGGAATTTATAGAGTTCGTGACGGAGCTTTGAGATGGAATAGTTTTTTTTATTAGAGACGGTGGTTTTCGTCTCCAACAATGTCAGATTTATCTCATCTTTCTTTAAACCCATGAGCGACGGATTTTACTAATTGGAGACGGATTTATTTCGTCTCTAAAGGCTTAGCGAAGATGAAAATAATGACATACTTTGTTCTGTTTCAAATATGTTTGGATACAAAATTTTCTCTTTTTTTAGACGAATTTTACCCGTCTCTATTCCCAATTTTTTTAGCAGTGTTTGTTGAATCAGCAGTTCGATTCTTGACCCCAAGAAAACCTTGAATTCACCACTGAACTTGTAGAATCTTTGATCCTGGACAAATCAACAACTTGATTCGCCAACAAGTATGCATGACCTTCAAGATTGAAAACCCATTTTTAGAGGTGACATATTAACCTTAATATTTACTTTAGGCATCTAATTATCAGGGCCGGCCCTGTGTAAGTGCAACAAAGTCCATGGCATAAGGCCTCAAACTTAGGGTGGCTTCCAAAATTTAAAAAGGAAACAACTTATACCTACAACCAAAATTCGTCACTAAATGTTCTTTTCCGTAGGTAAAAGTCTGAAAGAATCAATTTTCCTGTGAATTATGCATTTTCTATAGATAATTGTCTATTTGTCCGTAGATAAAAGTCATGTGTGAACCATTTCTCACATTTAACTACAACTTAGTTGTTAGTCACTATAAGTGGTGTTAGATATTTTTCAATGCTTTTTAAACGAAAAATTGTCAAGATTATAACGGAGCATCCGAATTGTCAGAGACGACCCGACTAATTATCCAGTTGAAGAGCCCTAAAAATCTCACTATTCTTACAATGATTACCTAAAAAGTATCCCTTAAGAATTTCTATCACAATCGAAGTTATAAGAGTTACACAGAGGATTTGAGTGTTTTGAGAGAAGAATACGAGAAAATTTCGTTGGAAAAATGTGTGGGTTATAACTTATACATTGTTTTGAAAACAAAGTTGGTTTAAAAAACTTTCAACATGTGATTCGATTCATATAAATATTATGAATCGATCCACTCACTCCAAAAACTTTCTTGGAAGTGATTTTCAACATTGTGAATCGATTCAGTAGGACCATAAATTTTCCCAAGCCATTTTAGAGAACATGAATTGAACCACTGAATCAGTTCATACACATTAGAAAGTTTTTCAAACAATTTGTAAGTTATGATTCGATCAACATAATATGGTGATTAGTGGAATCCTATAGGCAAAAACTGAAAAAACATGAAGTTTTGAAGGTTTTTTATGCATATGGGTTTATTTAACTTAGGCTTGATATAAAATTATACTTAAACTTTTAGCGATTCTCATAGATTCAATTCTAATAAAATTAGTTTTGCAACTAATCAAATTCAGTCTATCCTAACTATTGAAGGGAACATGCACTCACAATCTTGGTATCTTTTTTCTTTCTTTTTTATGGATAAAACTTGCATCAATTGAGAAATATCTTAGAAATAATTTCATCAAATTAAAGTAGGTATATTTAAAGCTTTTCTTACTGAAATTTTAGATCAAAGGCTTAGGAAGCAAGTGGTAAATGAGATAAAGGAAATTAGGTTTCAAATAACAAATAAGCTCTTGCGCAGCAAAATGTGAATAAGATATTGCTAATGGGAAACAGCAAAATCACACTACAATTGGTGTAACAGTGTATGAAATTGTTTGTATGCCATCTTGTGGGGACAATTACATTTCTCTTCTGCATGTGCTTGGGCCACTCTCGGCACAAAGAATTTCTTAGTTGTTCTATTAGAAACAAATTTAAAAGATATCATTCTATATGTCGATATCATTACTTCTACTACATGGGACAACACCAAGTAAACGCGCTTTTTCAATCTAATTGGCCCAACTGAATTCCTATAAATAGACATCTCAAGGATAGTAAAACCTCAATTGTGGGATATCAAACATTTTCCCAATGGCAGTTTCGAAAGTTCTTAGTATTTGTTTCTTTGTCTTGTTAGGGTTCGGCATTTGCTCTGCCGCTAGAACACTCCTCACCTTTGGTGTAGAACATGGCATTGGTGCAGGTTTCCATGGTGACATTGGTGTGAGTGGTGGTGGAGGTTATGGCGGTGGTGGAGGTGGAGGTTCTGCCAGTGGTGTAGATGGACATGGGGGAGGAGCTGGTGGAGGTGAAGGTGCTGGCGGTGGTGGAGGATATGGAGGTGTTGGTGGTGGAGGAGGCGGTGGAGGAGGAACTGGAGGTGGCGGAGGTGGAGGTGGGTCTGAAGGTGGTGGATATGGTGGAGGAGCTGGGAAAGGTGGTGGGGAAGGATATGGTGGAGATGCAGCACATGGCGGTGGGTATGCTGGTGGAGGGGGAGGTGGAATTGGTAGTGGAGGCGGTGGTGGTGGGTCTGAAGGTGGTGGATATGGTGGAGGAGCTGGGAAAGGTGGTGGGGAAGGATATGGTGGAGGTGCAGCACATGGCGGTGGATATGCTGGTGGAGGGGGAGGTGGAAGTGGTGGAGGTGGAGGTGGTGGTGGTGGTGCGGGGGGAGCAGGTGGTGGTTATGGAGGTGGAGAAGGAGGTGGAGCAGGAGGTGGATATGGCAGAGATCATGGAGGAGGATACGGAGGTGGAGGTGGAAGTGGAGGTGGTGCTGGTGGAGCGCATGGCGGTGGATACGGTAGTGGTGGTGGAACCGGTGGTGGATATGGGGGTGGATCACCTGGGGGTGGTGGTGGAGGTGGTGGCTCTGGTGGAGGCGGAGGTGGCGGAGGTGCGCATGGAGGGGCATATGGTGGTGGTATAGGAGGTGGTGAAGGTGGCGGCCATGGTGGATATGAGCCCTGAGTATTCAATGCAATTCAATGTTATGAAAGAATTCATAGCTCCTCTTAACTATAATAATACCAAGAATAAGATATGGTTACGAGGATGCTTATAAACTACCACTAAAATTTATCTTTGCATGTACGTTAAATGTTGAATGAATGCAAGTTGACTCACTACTATAACCCGCAAAGTTTGGTTCGATAATTGAGATTAAGCTTTTGAACTCGTGGATGCGATCGGCTAGTATTGATTTGTTATATTATTATTATTTAAAGTAAAAAACTTAAGAAATATATGTCATTTTTTTTATCTAAGCTCAATTTCTATCAAAAACAAATATGGGCCCGACCTAACTCTAATTTCATTTACAATAAATTGTGGTTTTAAACCACAATATTTGTTTGGAATTTAAAAAATTAATAGGCTTAAATATATTTTCATCCTTTACCTTTTATCGAAAAGAGTGATGTTTTAGTCCTTATTTCACTACAAGAATTTTGGCTTTTATTGAGGGAAATTAACCCTGAGTAATGTAAAATATCCCTCAGTAATATACATTACTGACAGATTGGTGTCCCTCAGTAATACTGGCGTCAGTAATGTTACTCGAAGAATTATCCCTCAGTATTGCCGAAACACTTATGACAAAACATTACTGAGAGATTAATTCCCTCAGTAATGACTGACAAAAAAGTCCGCCGATAACTACTGGTGGAATAATCTCTCAGTAATGTTCTTATCAGATTTGTCAAATTATTACTGGCAAAATAATCCCTATGTAATGTTTAGACATATCTGCAAAACTGACGGAATTTTCCACCAGTAATCTACTTCACACTTTTTTTTATGCCTTCCTACTTTTTTATTGTAATTAAATAAATAAAATTAATTAAACACAAGTAAATTAAAGAAATAAAATTTATATTTAATAAGACACAAATTAATTAAACAACATATCATCATAATATTTGTACAATCCATAAATAGTTTTCGTACAAAATCATATATATTTAAATAATATTCTTACAATTTGTAGAATCCATAAATAGTTTTCGTACAAAATCATATATATTTAAATAATATTCTTACAATCTAGAAAATTAGAATAAACTAATTATCATAATATTCAAGCAAATTCGATCATGATCTCCCTCGTGATAATATCCGCTCCTATTTCATCCGCTCCCCGTATTCTGGAGATTTTCTTGCAAAGCATCATCTATATAATTCATAAAGTATCCATATAATTATCTTGCTGCCTTTGAAAAGCTTTAACAAAAGCTCTCATGGTGGTCTGCACATATATTCAAAATTAAATATAAGTAAGTTACCCTACAAAACTAACCAACTACTCAAGAAAACATGTATGGTTAGAGTAGATTGAAAATCAATTCCGTTTGACACTCTCTTGAGTAACTAGAGTAAAATTTCAAAGTTAATTACGTCATAAGAAATGATATTTGAACAACTATTTTTTGATAACTTTTGTGACAACTTTATCTCTCATACTTATATTATGTTTTTACTTTATCTCTATTGTTTTGGTTTTATGCCAATACCTCATTTTCTTTGTAAAATTTTGGTTGTCTCAAAAGTTGTCATATAAATGGATGTTCAAATAACACAACTCTATTTTGATTTATTTTGGTGTGCCAAAAGGACCAAAACATCAATTCTTAAAAAAATAAAGGACTAAAACGATTTTAAAAAAATCCTTTTTTTATAGTAATATTATTTTAAGGGATCGGCGGCATAGGATGAAAATCACGTGAGGTGCCAACATAGTTGGTATGTCTACGAGTTTTCTTGATATCTGTCTCCCCTTGATTCAGCCAAAAATAAGATAGAGTGAACTAATTAAAATTTCAATAAACAAAAAAAAAAACAATTAAAGAATTAAAAATGGCAATTAAAAAAACTTGAACATAAAATTATCTTGTTTTATATACTTGGAAGAGTCCTGTGAGCTTAGCTCAGTTGGTAAGGACAATGCATAATATATGCAAGGTCCGAGGTTTGAATCCCAGACACCAAAAAAAAAAAATGGGGTTTGAATCCCGGACACCAACAAAAAAAATATACTTGGAAGAGTTTCGCATGATGTGTGTTTTTGAATTTAAGCTTTACCTTATGCTTCTTTGCAATATTTGTTATAAAGAGATTCGTTTTTTGGGATAAGTAATAGATACATGGAAGTGAGTTGTGTAAAAGGGATAGTGTGATGATCAAGGATTTATAGAAGGAAAAACTAAATCGTTCCTCTCCTTGAAGAAACCTGTTGAACAAAAACATACCAAAATTGAAGAAGATAACTTAAATTGGATAGGGAATCCCTGTAGCACAAAATGAGTATATAGAAACTAAACTTTAATGGGATGAGTAGGCTTAGAGAAATCAAAGAATACCTAATAATATTAAAAAACACAATCTGAAAAAATATTCAAAATAATAGCAATAATCAGGAGAGCAAAATTGTCGAACAAAAAGTGACTCACCTCATATGCTCAATTTATGTTTGGTTTTTACTTTATCCAATTTTTTTCCTTTATCCGTTAAAATGTGTAACAAACTATATCTATATTTGTGTGTGTCTATATATATATATATATATATTTACTTTTTCATTATCTCAATTATACATTTAAACAACTTTTTCTATATAAAGATTGATGTCGGAGTCATTAAAAAAAAGAATTTAGATTATATTTTTTTGTTATATTATTGGTGTCATTGAAATAGATAGATAATCATAATTAGTTTGATTTGTTATAATTTGAAAGCAAAAAATATTTATATTTTTACTTTTAATCAAAATCAAAATTTCATAAAAAAACATTGTTCATAATTTTCAAATGTCAGTGCAATAAAAAGAACGAGTGTCCGTCTTTTCGCAACTGTGTACAATAAATAAAATTAATATATAAATAAGCACAATATAGAAACGAAACGATTTAGTGTCCGTTTTAAAGGTGATATGAGATAAGGGAAATTAGGTAAACAACAACAAAGCGCATAAAAAAGGTTTTGTTAACAAGTGGTCTAAGAACACTATTTAAAGATTCTCAATTAGAAAATTATTCACTAAAAAGGTTTTAACATTTAAATTTTTCAATGTATTTAACATACAAATTCAAAAGTTTCAAGATCATTAACTTACTATTTTCGATCTTTTAAAGAGTGTCCTTAGGACATTCATTAACATTTCCCATAAAAAATAAAAATAACAAAGCTCTTTGCTCAACACAATGAGAATTAGATCAAGCTAATGGGTTACAGCAAAATCACACTACAGTTGGTCTAATAGTGTGAGTATGTACTTGTTTGTATCCCACCTTGTGGGGACAATTACATTTCTCTTCTCTGCATGTGCTTGGGCCACTCTCTAGGCACAAAGAATTTCTAAGGTGCACTATAGAAACAAACCTTCGATTTCAATTTATGTCATATCCATATCATCACTTCTACTACATGGGACAGCACAAAACGCACTTTTACAATCTCATCCCAAATTGATTCCTATAAATACCCATCTCAAGGATATGGCATTTCAACATTTTCCATAATGACAACTTCGAAAGTTAGTATTTTTTTCTTTGTCTTGTTAGGTTTAGGCATATGCTCTGCCGCTAGAACACTCCTCACCTTTGGTGTACATCATGCCATTGGTGCAGGTTTCCATGGTGACATTGGTGTGAGTGGAGGTGGAGGTTATGGTGGTGGTGGAGGTGGAGGTGGAGGACATGGTGGTGTAGATGGATATGGGGGAGGAGCTGGAGGAGGTGAAGGTGCAGGTGGTGGTGCTGGATATGGAGATGATGCTGTTGTTGGCGGTGGTGGAGGAGGAAGTGGAGGTGGAGGTGGTGGCGGTGCAGCTGAAGATGGTGGATATGGTGGAGGAGCTGGAAAAGGTGGTGGGGAAGGGTATGGTGGAGGCGCGGCACATGGAGGTGGTTATGCTGGTGGCGGAGGTGGTGGCAGTGGTGGAGGCGGAGGAGGTGGTGCCGGGGGTGCTGGTTATGGAGGTGGGGAAGGAGGCGGAGCAGGAGGTGGATATGGTGGAGATCATGGAGGAGGATACGGAGGTGGAGGTGGAAGTGGAGGTGGTGGAGGAGGCGGTGCTGGTGGAGCGCATGGAGGCGGATATGGTGGTGGTGAAGGAGCAGGTGGTGGATATGGGGGAGGAGCAGCAGGTGGTGGTGGTGGGTCTGGAGGTGGCGGAGGTGGTGGAGGTGCCCATGGTGGTGGATATGGTGGTGGTGCTGGAGGTGGCGAAGGTGGCGGCCACGGTGGATATTATCCTTGAGCTTATGATGAAATTCAATGTTCTGAAAGAATGCCCAGCTCCTCCTAACTACTATAATATTAACAACAATAAGATATGGTTAGGAGGATGCTTATAAACTATTACTAAAATTTATCTTTATATGTACGTGAAGTGTTAAATGAATGCAAATTGATGCCTTGGTCTTGAAGAGTTGTGATTGTTTATGTTTGGTTTATGCTAGCAGGGGCAGAACCTCTTGTAAGGATGTGAGAGCTTTTTATTACTCCAAAAAATTTATTTATCTTGAATGATTTGAGTACATTTTATTTTAAACTATCTAAATAGTATGTTTTTAATCATCTCAAACAAATCCATTTATAAAAAGTAAGAAAAACAAAAATTTAGAAAATTGTCTCTTTAGCGATAAATTTATCAGTTTTATTTTGACACTATCAATTTCTATAATAGTTATAGAGAAATATAACTTTATAGAAATTAAAAATATATTTAACACTTAAGTTTATTATATAAGAATTTTTTTTTTAAAAAAACTCTTTATATAATTTGTCCTAATTTGTAAAATTTACTCAGTCATAGGTAATATGGCAATCCATGGTACATTTGAAAGCAAGAGTATAATCATTTTGAATTGCCTTTTTGTTATAAAAGCAACTTTTTTCAAGGCAGCAAACAAGCTTTTTCCGATAAAATCAGGGGCATGTTCTAAAATTAAGATTTTGAGCATAATTTGATTAGAAGTTATGGAGGTATGTAGTATAATTGGTTTCTTTCATGTCTTTTCAAAGACATTTCCTATCATGACATTTAATAATGCAGACCTTATAATATGGATAAACAAGAATAGGTGAAACATAACTTTAATTGAATTTAGAAGATTATACTATACGAACTTTAAAAACATACATGTATATACACAGATCATACTATCATCATGTTTGTAAGGACTTGACTATAATGTCGATCCTTTAAACATAGCCAAAATGTCTTGACGGAAAACCTTTGTTAACGAATCCGTTATCATTAAATGTATACCTCAAATGATACTTTTTTGTTTTTGCACTTTTTCTTTGACTAATACTTCAAATTCATGTGTTTAATACCATTGGAGTACTTATTATTCTTAGATAAGTAGACGGTCTTTTACGGTTATCACAATAAATCCTAAGTCGTCTAACTATGTTGTCGACAATATCAAGTCATAAGTTAAGGTTTTGTAACCACAATGCTTGAATCAAAGCATACTATATGGTAATTTTAGGTACATTTTCTGAATTCACCCTGGCACATTCATATTAAAGAAGAAAGAATTAAAAGACAAACTTTGTTCTCGTTGAAAAGTTACACATATGAAATTATACTAGTATTTGCCCCGTGCAACGCACGGGCAAAAAGTGGTATATTGTAGTGCGTTGAATTGTTGACACTTAACACGATAACAAAATATATAAAACACATTGACATACATATATATTTGAATATATAGTTATCTTGTAATAACTAATAAATAAAACGAATACCACATCCACCACACCATTTTAGTTCGGTACCACATTAATGACTTTTAATCATCAAATGAATCGAACAATGGCTCAAAACAATTATATAGATAAATATAAGAAAAAAGTAATCAAAACAGGCCCTTGTAGACAATGCATTTGCTACCCCTGCATAGCTCCAAAATTATCTGCAAAATAAATGAAAGATACTAATTACCCATAAGAATAGTTTGTTTCTCTAACATTACTACTGATTCAAATTACACTACGCGGAAGATGATTCCTTAAGCTTCCCGTGTTCCTTGGGGTGATATTTTTGAAATTATCCTAATGAATGGGTAAACAAAAATCATGGCATTTAGCAAAAAAAATTGTAGCTGATTGGTCCTTTAAGTTAATTTGGTTTTCTCTAACATGTAAGTCCTCTAAGATGTCTGGTGAGGATACATGTCACATCATACATTTAACTGTCACATCATTTTTGTAACGTTTGGTTAACATAATGACTAAATTGAAAACGTTTACAAACTTAAAGGACTTATGACCAAAATAACTTTAAAACCAATATGTTACAAACCTTAAATTTAAAGGACCCATGACGTAATTTAACCTAAAATACATATAAAACTTATAATAAATAGACAAATAAACCAAATACCTATATCCTATAGGTGTTTGAGAAAGACAAAGTTTTCCGCTTAAATCAAATACCTATGCCTCCCATGTTTGAAAAATATAAAACTTGAACTTAAATTAAACACCTATAGCCTCCCGTATTGGATATGTTGCTTAAATATATTTGTAAAAGAAGAATATTAATGAATATAAATTTAGATTATTGGTAAATAAGATTTATTGGATATATTATTAAAACATATCCAATATATTGATTACAAATATTAATAACAATATCTTTACAACAAAAAAATGTTAATAACAATAGTTAATAGCTAAATCAAATTCTTTTAAATAAGGGTCACTAAATTTTGGAAAAGCTATATAATACATTTTGGAAAAGCTTTATAATAAGATTTATAACAATAGTTAAATAATCTGCATCTATTTTCGGTGTTGATGTTTCCAATCTGAATGATCCTTTCATTGTTAATGCTACTTTCAGCTCCTTTGAATGTGAATGCTCCTCCAAACAATCTGAAAATTATAGTAGAATATGTTAAGTATCTCCTCCAAACAATATGCAAATTATAGTAGACCATGTTAAGTACGATTTCGAAATGACCCTTCAAAAAATGAAGAAGTACTATTCTGAAATGACAAAAGTAGTCCTCAAAATACTTAGTTCAATCTGAAAATTATGGTGCTCAAAATCAATGGTATAAGTAGTCCTCAAAATACAAAATAAGTGGTCAAAAAATCTTAACTAAACAACAACAAAGTCTTAAAAATAACAGTAAAGTATCAAAATGATAAAAAATAGTTTTAACTTGGGAATTTCTTAAGTAATAACTTCTTCTAAAAGAATTGTGGATCAAATTGTTTAGAGCCTTAGTTGCCCATGTATATGTTGTCGATGTCAACTACATCTTAAAACATGGGCATTAGATCTTTTAAAATAACTACAAAACCACGTATTATTTTTCAACACTTTTAGTCGATTTTTCAGCACACATTTTATTGCAATCAAAATATGAAACTACAGTTTGATCCAGAACAAAGTATCTAAGAATGGTTGAAATGATTGCATAATTAAGAACTAAAAAATGCATTATTTCTTGTGAAAGGTCTTATCTCATCCGGATGTGGGACTCTATAGCACGTCTCCACATTAAAATTTCCTTCTCCTCACTTTGCAGCATACAATATTTGTCATAAAATTTCATTAGAAATTAGATTATTACCTTACAGACATGACAATCTTCCATGATATACAACCTTGAGAAATTGCTTCTAACCATAATCATCAAAAGTCATCGGCAGCATTTCATGAATGGTCAAAAAAGCTATAACTCCACCAGCTGTAATCAACATAGAACCAGTTAGCTAAATAAAAAATGCATAGGGCTGTTCGTGTTAAATACTCTATAGCTCACGTGTAAGAAGAATATACAAAAATAATAACAGTTGCTTGAAACTCAATTGCTCTTTTACCATTGATATATGCCTCTATTACATCTTCAACGACAATACTTATTGTCCAAACTTCAGAGGATCTCATTTAATAATGATGAAGAGGTATATATTAATTTAACTAACTCAGTTAGTTGAGAGTAAATGCATCGCACATAAGACTTCAAAATCACAACATTCAAGCAACAATATTCTCAACTTTCGCCACAAAGAAAAAATGTGAGTAAGGAATATCCAATATATTTTTTTACAGTGTAAAGATGACTTTCATTTAATAGTGTGAGATGTGTTAACATCCCTTGTTTCTAGATGAAAGGAAATCGAATGTTCAATCATTGTGCTTACAACAACTTCCTAACAAAGTAAAGAGAAAATACCTGAAAGGGAAAAGAAGAGTCTTACACTCAACAGAGGCATCTTCATAATATACAACAACTGATCCTTCAACAACTTCCAGTTCAACAGCTTTCAAGGTTCTTGGCAAATAATTTCATTCTCCTCCTTCAATTTGAAAAAATTGATGTGTTCAAAAGATGATTATGATAAGAATCTGACCTGAAAATTTCAGGTCATTAAAAAGGAAACAAACTCATATAGTTTTGCTTCTATAGGATACTCCAAAAACATACCAAACAGTAAGGAGAAATTCTCTAGTTAAATAGAATTTGTGAATATCCACTAAATTAACATGTATCTCTATAAGAAGGTAGCAAACCAACCACCTTTGAATCCTAACTTCATTTACTCATTCAACATTCATAAAATAATAATCTAATTCTAATTAATTAAGAAAAATTAAATAAGTAAATTAAAAAATAAGATTGATCTTACTTGCTTAAGAGCATCAAGAACAACAATTTTGTTGATCTTCAACATATGTATACGAAATTCCTTCACAAACCTTCAATAAAAACAACATTAAGGGCATATATTAGTTCTAAATTAAATTTGAACTATACATCACAGAATAAAAAAAGTTCTAACATTCCAGATGGATTTAGTTCAAATATGAGATTGAAGCATCAAATCATCCCGGATGGATTTAGACGTAAAAGCATTGAGTGAGTCTCAACAATCAAAACAAACCAAACAATAAGGGCAAAACTTGGCAGAAAGTTGATGAGAATAAAAATACCTTATCCAATAGTTGATTTGTGGTGGACAGTGTTGATGAGAATCCCATGCAACTCAGCTAGGGCATCAATCATGTCATAGTTAACTTGAAAATATTAAGAATGTAAAATGAGATTAGAGAAAATAGAAGAATTGCTACAAAAGGGAAAAACCAATGATAATACGCATGAGAGGATTGAAACATATAACCTCCAATAGCACCAAAAGCCATGAAAAAATAACCATGAAAATTACTAATAATAGCAGTAACTCCATGTTGAAAAGTTACTCAATAACAATCTAATGTCATTATCATAGTTAATACTTCATTAAAAAAACTAAGAGCTCGGCTAACTAAATCATATTGTAAATATACTTCTCCAAATTCAAATTTTCAGGTAAATATACTTCTTGTAAAATATGGCCAACACAAAATGGTCAAACATACCCAATATTGTCCTTAATGACATGATATATAACTACCAATTGTAAAGATAGGGATAGGGATCTAACCTGTTTACTTGAGCCACATTGAAAAGATATTTTCAATTATTTGTTGTTTTCTGAAATAATACAATTAACATGGTTATAGCAAACAAATCAATATCTATGAAATCAACAAAGAAATAAAAATCAGAATCCAATATATATCTATTGTTACCACTGGATTTTAGGATTTCCCCAAATTGGACTTCACCCCTGCTCCTTTAAGATTGCTTTCATATATCCAAGTTATTACACAAAAAAAAAAAAAATTAAAACAGCAACAAATTCATATATCAAAACAGAATTATAAAAATCCAGTGAAATCAAAACTCATGAAATTCATGAGCAACAAATTCATCATCAAATTCATCCTATTTCCACTTAATACAATTAACTTACATACCTATTTTCACAAATTCATCCTCAAATTCATGCGGAACAATCTCTGATTGAACATGCAAAAAAAAAAACACTTTAGTAGAGTAAGAAGTAATCTCATGTCAGATTTAAGGAACAAAATAGAATGGTTCTTACCTCCAGCGTGTGGTGCGCGTTGCTTCTGTATTCTTTTCCGACGAAGCGACGGCGGTGACATAGGAGAGGAAGTGTGGTCGCGAGAGAGAAGGAATGGAAAAGAGATTATGGAAGTAATGAAGTGTGAGAGAAGATGAGATTCAAATTTAAGAGAGAGAAACCAAAAATGGGGAATGAAATTGTGCTTGAAGAGAGAGAATGTAGAGGATCAGATTGGGATGATAGAGAAAAAATAAAATAGAATGAGAGAAATATTATATGTTGGATAGGAATAAGAGAGAAAAAGTAGGAGGGAAAAAAGGGATTGAGAGAATTTGAATTTTGAATTTTGAATTGAAGAGGGAAAATAAGAGAAAATGATATTTTAATGTTTATGATTGATTGAATGCTTAAAATGGTAAAAATAAAAGTAGTATTTTAATGTGACGTGGCAAGAATGATGTGATTGATTGACACCTAGGATTAGTGGCTTAAAAATTGTTCCCCATTTGTATATTATTAAGATATGAAATTGAAGTAATACTGAAATGAGATTATAAAGAGAACAAGAACAAAAAACACAAGATATTGCTTCAAAAAAAAAAAAAATACAAGATATGAAATCACGATATACAAGATGGAAGAAACGTCAAGACTTTAAAGTGATAAGTCCCATGATCATTTGTCACAATGATATATAAACTTTTGATTAGAACCAATAAAGTTCACTCAATAAAGTTCATAAAATAAGAAAGTGAGTGTTAGAAAAAGTGTTCAAAAGAGAGTGTTGCTTACAGTCTAACTCTATTCTTAAATAAAAATATATACAAAAAGTTGATGGTCGGTTTCAACCATCATTAAGGTTATAATTTAATTGTAAAACTGGTGTACATATAAGTATTTCATGGCTGAAGTCCTTTATTTGACGAGCGCCTCATCAAGTCAACTAACTTGGCAAATGTAGTCGGGAGAGAGGAGGAGAGAAATAACTATATGAAATTATCAGTGAGGGTTTTCTTGCTCCATTTATTGGATGTACAATATTCGCTGACAAAAGCAACAATCACATTGATGTGATATTTCTTGAGGCGCTGCAGGATCTTGACACGCTAGACACACATCATGAATAGTCATGGGGTGGGGTGGAAATGTGTTATCTGTACCATTATATATCTGAGACAACCAAGTCCACAGTTACTTTGATGGGCGGATACTTTACCCTAATACAAGTAATTAATTCTACTTTAATAATTTAATTGATTTTATCTTTGTTTCTGATTTTATATTTTCAATTACAATATGTTTTTATATATATAGTTGTGTTTGTTTTTTAAGTCATGGTTTGTGGAGCATCACACAAACTTATTTTCATATAAGGTGCATCGAGAATACTCACCATACATGCCACACGCTACCCACTTTATTCCTAGGAGGGGACACACTTCACTGGAGCCCTACAGATCGATCCTTGATTGTCTGAATGTGGATGAAGTCATATTTAACCCATACAATGATCATCGGGAGGTGTATGACTTTGAAGAGATATGCTAGTACTCGGGTGGGATTATGTGCAGTCGAAGAAAGGTGTACCGCCACTTGATAGAGCCGGTGAAGAAGAAGTGCTGGCATGTGTAGTGCATTCCAAGACATCTATCGATTCTGCCTGCTCTTGGTGTAGCGCAGTTAGTTAAGGCTTTCCAAAATTTCTTGTTGTACGACATACCTGAGGTTGATTGGGGTTCAATGTTGGAGGATCCATGGCAGTACGCACCAGGATACATGGCCTGGTTCTATCGGGTATCTCACTTGAAGGTACTGCCACCTATTGAGGGAGAACCCCCAAGGCCGGCTAATAAGGAGGTAGTCATTGTGCAGGAGCATGTTAAGGATAGTCTTGTTCAATGATGATCATCATAAGTTGCATAAACATGGTCGATGAGGGGTTTCATGATGGTCAGACATACAAACACCTACGGTATACAATGACTAGCAGGAGGAGGCAGTCCAAAGCACCTACATATACAAATACCTATTGAGATATTGTCCGACACTACATATCCGATGACCAGATGGATGATACAGTCCAAAGCACTGTGACTAAGACAATATTTTTTTTATTTGGTTGTTTCTAATTTGATTGTAAATGATGAATGTGTTTTGTATTTTGGTTGAATTTTCTTTAATGTCATTGTTACTTAAACATTGTTCGAATGAAGCAAAGAGAGATTTTCTAGACATTTTGCTTCACTTGGGCTGACTTAGTCTTTTTTAGGACATTTTACCTTCTACCCCTACACTTATACTTTCACCCTTATAAACCATAAAAATTCCAATTTTACCCCTTTTATCATTTGACTTCACCCCCACAAATTTGTATACCAGTAAAGATTTCCAGAACTTTAGTCACTACACCCCACTAAAATTCTGGAAAACTTCTCCATGTGTTTCGGTTTACTATTTTGCTCTGCAATTGAAAATGGAATTGAGTAATTTTGGAGATTAATTTCATCTAGATATAGAATTGAGTAGTTTTGAACTATATAGGATCACAATTTCTTCTGTTCATGGCATCCTTCGTTGTGGATGTGAATAGGGTATAAGTTATACTCACAAATTGTTTAATTATACATCTAAGAAATTGTTGAATCTGTTGTGTACTTTTAATTCTGTTTTTTCTGCCATTTCCTTCCCAATTGCCATAATACCAATGAAATGAATTAGTGTTTGACTATTCAATCAAATATGAATTTTAAATAGCTGCAGTCCAATCATCGGTCATGAGAGATTCATTTTGGTGTTGTAAGTGTATTCAAGAAATCTGCAATTTACCCAATGTTTAAGAGACCATCTCTCAGATTTTTTGGTTTAGAAAGCTAACGGAAAACTTAACTTAAGATTGTCGGAAATTATTCAATTAGAGAAAAAATTCTGTACCGCAAATATTGTTGGGTGAAAGTTGAAAGAGGGGTAAAAAAGTTAAATGATAAAAGGATAAAATTGACATTTTAAGTGATTTGTAGGTGATGACAGTCAGTCATGCACTATTTTTAGAGTCTTTTTCATGATATTTTTGAGTTCACAAGCAATTTTAAGCAGCAAGAAGAGCAAGAAAAGCAAGAAAATTGGAACAACTGCAAGCTGCCAATCGTACTGCGATTTTCACCATCGCAATACGATTTTTGAAGTCAGAACACATGTTTTTTAAAGAAGCCAAATCGCAGTGCGATTCCTCCTGGCGTGGTACGATTGCAAGATGGATCTGGAAGGATTTTTAGGGTTTAAGGCCAAATCGTGGTACGATTATTGGCATCGTGATACGATTTTGGTGCGGCCAGATTTGCCTATTTAAGATGAAGACAGTCTCAAACATGAGAAAAAGAGCAAAAAGGAGGTGTGAAGAAGCAATGGAATTAATAATTTAAATGGGCTTTGTTGGTCCAAGAAGAGAAAAACCACGTGAGTTAACTTGGAAAGAAAGAAAGGAATTAGGTTTGGAAACATTATAAAAGAAGCCACACTATTGGTTGCTAATTCATTCACGTTGGGCACAAGTGGATCACTCTTTGGAAAGAAAAGGAGCCGCACGCATTACGAGAAGATTGGAGAAGAGGCAAGGCTTCAATTCAACGCATGCAAGAAGGAAACAAGGCATATCAAATTAAAGGAATTCTCAAATCATTGTAATTTCTTTTATTTATATTTCTTAATTCTTTTTATCATGTCTAACTAATTCTCTAGATTAGGTCTGAGATGATTCTGGTGTAACCCTAATTGATACATGATGCTGTGAAACTCTATTTATTGTGAATAATTATTTAGTCTTTATTCAATTCAATTGTCCTTAATGCTTTTTATATCCTGATCAAATATAAACATGATTTAGTGAGAACGAATGACTACTGACCATAGCTTTCGACTTAGACATAATTGAATTGTTCTAATAAACATGGTTAGTCTAGGAATGGATAATCGTTTATTAGTGATATTAGGTTAACGTGCTTCAAACCTTCAAAGATTATTAGACCACCTAAGGAATTAGGGGATGTAGTTTAAGAGGAGGGTCCTAACTCAAGGGATTGATTAGGACTATTTTGTTAACTATCGTGGGACTGGAAAATCATTCATAAGAATAGGTGCAGCATACCAATTAGGGGAACATAGATGATTCGAAAGACCTAATCTCATCTCTCTTTATCTTTTCCAAAACTATATCTATTTTCTGTTTATTTAATTTTTATGCAAATCAAATCTACTGCCTAGTGGCAAACAAAATATTTTACACATCCTAAATATTAACCTTATTGCTGAATTGAGATTAATACAGTCCTCGTGGGATCGATATTTTTACTACTTCGATAGTATTTGGTGCACTTGCCAGAGATCTATCAAGTTTTTGGCGCCGTTGCCGGGGACTGTTGAGTCATTTCAATTTGGCAATTTTGTTTTTTTTATTTAGGATTTCTGTCATTTATATTTTTGTATATATATTTATAAAAAAAAAAGATTTATGCTCTTCTTTTTCTTCTTATTGTACTGTGCTACTGAAAAGTTTATCCAAGTTTTGCAGCTATGATAGACAGGGTACTCCTCTATGACACAGAAGAGATTGCTAAGTTGCAGTATGAAAAATATATGCTATCTTTTAAGATCAAAATTTTGGACAACAAAATCTCGAGTTGTGGTCATTATGAGGCGAATCAACCAGGTAGTGATGGTGAAGGGAAGAAAGAGGTGATCAACATCGATTACAATACTCAACTTCAGAATATTTTAGATGATTTCTTGGTGTCAAATCAAGTTTTATTTGAAAAGTTTGATGTTCAGTGTGGTGATCTTGTTAAGAAAGCACATGAGTCTCAGAGGAAGCTGGTTCAGATGGAGATTGAGTGTCACAAGGTTGTGGTGGAAGAAAATCTAAAAGTGTGGAGTGTTGACATTTTCCCGAAGTCTGAACAAACAGGGGTTAAGGAAATCACTTGTGTGCAGATGGTTGCTTGTCCTTCTCTAAGGTGGAAGAGCTTAAATTCCAAAGGTTTAACTGTGAGCACATGGGAGCATCTACTTCTTTGTTACAAATTCATGGAATTCCTACCAAACAAGAGGAAGAAGAAGGATGATGTGTTCTTTCTGACATATTTGCCACCCTAACAGTGGTTGAAGCGTCAAGCTCAATGACGTAAAAGAAAGCGCTTGGTGGGAGGCAACCCATCCTTTTTATTATGTCTTTATTTTCAGTATTTTATTTTTATTGTTGAGTCAGACAATTGTCAGAATGTTTGAATAACTCAGTTGTATCCCCCTGTTATGTGATTGAATCTGAACTTGTTTATTATTGATGAATTTGCTTGTTTGTTGACTTTTTCCAGTTTAGTAACAAATATTTGTTCAAGTGGTATTCCAAAAGTTCTAAAGGAGGGGTGACTTGATTCAAAGGTGAAGTGTACGGCATTGCTAGGTAGTCACATACTCCCAGAAATCTCAGCCATAAGGTTCATTGCCAAATTTGTTTTTTCAATTTACTTATATTTAGATTAGTTTCCATGCAACTACATTTCTAGAACTTGCATTGTTTCTCTATTATTGATTGGTCTTTGTCAATTACACACTGAGGCAAAAGTGCTTGGTCCTGTGAGCCTTTTTGAAGCCTACCCTGTTTTAATTTGTTGAATTTATCATTTCTTAACCAATTTGAGCCGGTAGGATTAGAACTTTTTGTTCGGTGACAAACTACATTACAAGCCTAGAGACCTTTAGGACTTGTCCCTTAATGTATTTTCTGAGTTAAAGCATTGTAGGATGTTGCTAAAGATTAAGTTTGGGGTTGCTATTGGAATTTGCAACCAATTAAGTTTGGGGTGGGGGTACTAGAGAATAAGAAGAACAAAAATGAAAGAAAGTCATGGAAAATATACACAAAAATGGTGTATGAAAAAAAAAATGAAAATGAATGATGAAAAGAAAGGGACAAAACATTGAAAATCCGAGTAACTTCAAACTCGATTGTCCCTAAATGTTAAAAATATTCTCTAGTACCTTTGCATTGATTGTTGTTTCATAAGGTGAATGAATGAAGGATTGAATTTTGTACTTTAACTTCCGTAGGAATGCCTAACTCAAATTTTGTGTAGCCTACTTATCCAAATATTATCCCACCTTCACCTAAGCCCCGTTATAACCCTTAAAGACCTCAAAGTGTGCATTGACATTGATTTTGATTGACGTTTAGAAACTTTTCAAGTGTATGGTAATATGTAGATTGCATGTCGACTGTGAACCCTATTCAAATTGTTGCGTGGAGTTGTGAACTGGTGGATGCAAACAAGTCAAACTAGCTCATCTTTAGCTAGTAAGGTGTTGAACTTTTGGGTACTATCGCTTGATCAGGTAATTGTTATTTTACTGTCGATTGTCAATATTGCAAGTAGATTCCTTGAGGACAAGGAATGGTTTAAGTTTGGGGTTGTGATGACAGTCAGTCATGCACTATTTTTAGAGTCTTTTTCATGATATTTTTGAGTTCACAAGCAATTTTAAGCAGCAAGAAGAGCAAGAAAAGCAAGAAAATTGGAACAACTGCAAGCTGCCAATCGTACTGCGATTTTCACCATCGCAATACGATTTTTGAAGTCAGAACACATGTTTTTTAAAGAAGCCAAATCGCAGTGCGATTCCTCCTGGCGTGGTACGATTGCAAGATGGATCTGGAAGGATTTTTAGGGTTTAAGGCCAAATCGTGGTACGATTATTGGCATCGTGATACGATTTTGGTGCGGCCAGATTTGCCTATTTAAGATGAAGACAGTCTCAAACATGAGAAAAAGAGCAAAAAGGAGGTGTGAAGAAGCAATGGAATTAATAATTTAAATGGGCTTTGTTGGTCCAAGAAGAGAAAAACCACGTGAGTTAACTTGGAAAGAAAGAAAGGAATTAGGTTTGGAAACATTATAAAAGAAGCCACACTATTGGTTGCTAATTCATTCACGTTGGGCACAAGTGGATCACTCTTTGGAAAGAAAAGGAGCCGCACGCATTACGAGAAGATTGGAGAAGAGGCAAGGCTTCAATTCAACGCATGCAAGAAGGAAACAAGGCATATCAAATTAAAGGAATTCTCAAATCATTGTAATTTCTTTTATTTATATTTCTTAATTCTTTTTATCATGTCTAACTAATTCTCTAGATTAGGTCTGAGATGATTCTGGTGTAACCCTAATTGATACATGATGCTGTGAAACTCTATTTATTGTGAATAATTATTTAGTCTTTATTCAATTCAATTGTCCTTAATGCTTTTTATATCCTGATCAAATATAAACATGATTTAGTGAGAACGAATGACTACTGACCATAGCTTTCGACTTAGACATAATTGAATTGTTCTAATAAACATGGTTAGTCTAGGAATGGATAATCGTTTATTAGTGATATTAGGTTAACGTGCTTCAAACCTTCAAAGATTATTAGACCACCTAAGGAATTAGGGGATGTAGTTTAAGAGGAGGGTCCTAACTCAAGGGATTGATTAGGACTATTTTGTTAACTATCGTGGGACTGGAAAATCATTCATAAGAATAGGTGCAGCATACCAATTAGGGGAACATAGATGATTCGAAAGACCTAATCTCATCTCTCTTTATCTTTTCCAAAACTATATCTATTTTCTGTTTATTTAATTTTTATGCAAATCAAATCTACTGCCTAGTGGCAAACAAAATATTTTACACATCCTAAATATTAACCTTATTGCCGAATTGAGATTAATACAGTCCTCGTGGGATCGATATTTTTACTACTTCGATAGTATTTGGTGCACTTGCCAGAGATCTATCAGTAGGGGTAAAAGATTAATGGTAAGGGTGCATGGTATAATTTCCTCTTTTTTATAGCCATACATTATGAGTTGGGCTTAATTTTTTATTTAGATTCTTTGATCCACTTGACCTTTTTTTATTTGAGAATTTATTTTCCCACCCTATTTGCTTCCAACGTGCCTTCCCTAACCATTTTTACAATATTTTAGATTATATAATTCAAAATCACTAAATACTCAGAAAAACCTATACGAATTACCCTAGTTCCTGTTTTTTTTCAAACGGTTCAAAAAGCATAATCCAAAAAACATTAATATTAATAGTTTAGATTAAAAAAATTAAGTTTCTGTCAATTTAAGTTTCTACCTCTGTAATTGATAGGAATGGCAGTTAAATGTCGTTACTGCAGCGACAATTAATTGTCCTTGATAAGACCAGTAGTTAACTATTGTTGCACGTTTTTTTTTTTGTGATTCAGGTTGCAACGACAAATTATGTGGTCCACGACACACATAAACTTTTATAAACTGATGTTGGGTTCATTTGCTGTAAAACACAACAAAGAACCATGAACACTTATCTTATAGATATTGTTAGCCACATAAACTTTTATGAATTGATGTGTTAGCCACAATTTACTACAACGAGAGAAAACCTAATATGTTTAGGGTTTGGGTTGATGTCACACTATCTAGCTTGAAGGGTTAGTTGAACCAAATCAATCTTTGACTCAACCACATAGACACATGGGGGTAGAAAATGTTGAGTAGAATGTTCATCGAGCGACTTAGATGGAAGCATCCAGTTCACTCAAATGAAGCTCAGAAATGACGAGGACGTGAGAACCATATTCTCAATATTATAGTAGTAAAGGACAAATCAGGTCTGACACTTCATTGATCAGATCTTTCCAAAATATTTAAGAAATTTTGATTTGACTCAAGACCTATGAATAAGTTAGTTTGTCTGATTTGTGATCTATTATGTTGTGTTTTATTATGTGTTTTACGTTGTCGAGTTATGCTTAATGTATATTGATGTTGTCTTGCATGGATATTGAGTGGTTTTGTCCAATTAAGACCAGAACCATTGTCTTATCTTTGAATACCGCCTTTCTTGTATTATTTACAAAAGCATTAAATGGTCTTTGAATACCCCTTTGCATGTGTTCTTGCTTGAAAATGTACTTTTCTCTCTCCAAAGAGAGATTTTCTAGACGTTTTGCTTCACTTGGGCTTACTTAGTCTTTTTTTTATAGGGTATTACTTTTCCCACCCTATGGCCTTCTCGCGCGCCCTATTTTTTTGACCAAAATACCCTTTATCCGGACTATGTTATCCGGACAATATCCGGATCGTATAATCCGAAAGGTTTGAAATCACCCTGCCCAATGAGACTTGCGAAAGTTAGGTTTGGTCAGGTGAAATACAATCCGGAAAACATAATCCGGACAGAATGGTTGTACTCTGGAGGAGGAAATCCGCGCGCCCTGTGTTCAAACGCCCTATGTTCAAACCAGGCGGGAAAAGTAGACGTATAATTCCGGAAAATGTAATCCGGACAGCTAGGGTATATATAGTTCTCCAGAACCTAGCTGAAGCAGACCACCTTTATCAAAAAAACACTCCCTACACCTCTTAAAAACCCTCCATTTGGGCGAAATCAAGGTTTGGAGCAGCAATCTAGCCATCAAGGGGGGTTAACATCATCATTTTCGACTGAATGCAAAGGTAATGTGTATATAAACCTTTCCCTAGTCGATTTTTAGGCGATTAAGCTTTGATCACGTTGTATGATCCTCACTGTACTTTTTCGGAATTGGCAATCCGGACTGCATTCATGCTTTCCGGATTACATATTCCGGACAATACCAGTACAGAAACTGTGTTCATTTTCTGACTCTGTTTTGCACTGTTTTCAGTCATGGTTGTTCCTGTTGATCCCCCAAATGATGATGCACCTCAGAATGAACCTCCTGTTGTGTTGCTGCTTCTTTTACTTGAATATGCGCATGATTTCGAAAATGCCAAATCCGAGAATCCCCAGTTGTTGCTGTTTGTATTGACCAGCGAGAACATTTTACCACCAAACACAAGTTTGCAACACACAATGATTTGTTGGAGTGGGTTCGGGAGAAAGCTAGGAAGCTTGGTTTTTCCACTGTTATTGGTAAATCCGATAACGGTGGCAACAGAAGAAACGCATTTGTTAACACGTTCTCCACGGTGCTTGTGTTGGATTCCACATACAAGACAAACAAGTATTGTCTTCCATTGCTTGAATTTGTCGGTAACACCTCTACCATGAAAACATTCTCTATTGCTTTTGCCTATATGATGTCTGAGAGGCAAGACAATGTTTATTGGGCTCTTGAGAGGTGTCGTGAGATGTTGTACTCCAAAGATCTCTATCCCAAAGTAGTTGTCACTGATCGGGACAATGCTTTGATCAATGCTGTGGAAAAGGTTTTCCCTAAAGTTACTACTTTGTTGTGCTCATATCACATTGGACAAAATGTGAGAGCAAAGTGTAAAGTGGATTGCAAAGTGACATGTCTCGAAGGCAAGAATGGGCAAGCGATTAAGCCTGGTTTGGTAGTGAAGACTGTGATGGCTGTATGGATGGATATTGTGGACTCCGACACGGAGGAAGCATATATTGATAATTGGATCCGGTTCAAAGTTGTATGCGCAAAATTTCCCAAGTTTTTGGATTATGTTGAAAAGACAATTTTGGATCCGGTTAAGGAGAAGTTTGTGAGGTTTTGGGTTGACAAAAACCTTCATATGGGAAATACTACAACAAACAGAGCTGAATCTGCACACGCTCGGTTGAAAAAGTATCTGAGTAGTAGTATGGGTGATTTGAGCACAAACTGGAAATCCGTTCATGACATGCTAGAGTTGCAACATACCGCAATACATGCTTCGTTTCAGACGAGCATTATCATGCTTGAACATCGGTTCAAAGCCAAGGTGTTGTGGTCTAGGTTGATCCGGAACATTTCAAGGGAAGCTTTGCATCATCTCGTAGTGGAGTACAATAAAGCACTTGAAATTGGTACGGATAAATCAAGACGTGGTTGTTTGAGTTTGATCACATACGGATTACCGTGTGCATGTATGCTAGCTTTGAAGATCAAGAACGACACCGCCATTCGTTTGGAAGAAATTCACACCCACTGGAAGAGGTTGGGGTTTGAGTACGAGGTTGACCCGAAGCTTCAAAAAGAAGACATCTCTCTATTGCCAGAATGGGGTATTCTCCAGGTATTTTTTTCAAAACTGTGTTAGTTTATGTTCTGCCCAGGATTTCTGTTTCTGTATTCTGTTCTGGTGAAATCCGGATATAATCGATGGATTCCGGATTATGTAATCTGGAAATGTAGCATTTACGCCCCATGCAAGTGCATTGAAGGCTCATGCAAAGGGTGTATCGTGAAGTTCCGGATTATACAATCCGGATTACCTTATGTATTTCGGATTGTATAATCCGGAAGGCATCAGTAATAGTCACAGAATGCATGTTTCTGACTGTTTTCCATCAACAACAATAATGACAGTTTTTTACACATTGTAGGCCCGGTTCAAGGACGCCGATTACAACATGAAGGTGCATTTGAAAGAACAATTCCAACAATTTGTTTTACCGAAAACCACCTCTATGCGTCCACCGCCAAATAAGGTCACCACCAAAGGAGCTCCAAAGAAAGATAAGCAAAGCATTCGATCGACAAGGCGGTCCCCTTCCCTATGGGAGATTGTTGACTCCCAAGAGCAAGAAACACAGGGTTCACAGACACGGTCAACAGGGACGAGTAGAAAGAGTGCACGGAAAAGCAACATGTCTCCTACTCCTCCTAAGCCAATCCCAAAAAATCCAAAGAAGACATCACCCGTTGAAGTCCGCATACCACACAAAGACCAAATCCCAATTTGGATGCATGGCTTTATTGAAAAGGTTACGGATGTACCCGGTGATGGCCATTGTGGGTTCCGAGCAGTTGCGGTCCTGCGTAACTTGACTGTTGATGATCACGTATTAGTCCAGTACAACCTTTACAAAGAGCTTATCAGTGTAGAAAATGCCCGCTATCGGAGGATGATTAATGATGATAGGCGGTATAAAGAGGTCTTGGACGCTCTATCCTATGCCGGTATTGGATATGCACCACCGGATAAATGGATGACAATGCCGAATATGGGGTTCCTCATCGCACAGAAATTCAACCAAACTGTTGTTGTGTTGTCCATTGGGAAATCAGAAACCTTTTTCCCTCTATGTGGTCCACCGCCGCCTCCAAGTATCGATCCATTGATCTGTCTGGCATATGTGAATGACAACCATTTTATGGCATTGAAATTGAAGGATGGTTGTCCGATTCCTCCCACCTCCGCTCTATGGAGACAATACCATCGAGAGGATGCAGACACATGGCCTGATAGATATGTCAGCCGGATGGCAGATTATAATGAGCTATGTCGGGCGGCGGGTGTTGAGGTCATAGAAGATGATGAAGAGTTGTACGTTGTTGAAAATCTTGATCCCGATGAGAGGGTTGGTGTTGGTCCTGCTCCTGGTGTGAAGGTTGAAGTGGATGATAGTCCCATTGATCTTTCGGCACCATAGATTAGATATATATCATTAGTTTAGTTGAAATGTATATCATTAGGTGAAATGTGTAATGATATAAATTCAATTTTTTTTGGCATAATGATATATATATATATATATATATATATATATATATATAATCATTTTTTGATATAATATTTAAGTTAATTGTCTTTTATACAAACATATATAATGATTTATTGAAAAAAAATGATAAAAACCACAATGACATGCAAATCTGTTTCAGTTCTGTGCACTGCTTCATTCCGGATTATATAATCCAGAACTTCCCGAGGGCAAATTTGGAAAAAAAATAGGGCGCGCTAGGAAATGCATAGGGTGGAAAAAGTAACTCCCTTTTTTATATACATCATGACATATGCCTATTTTTTAATTTAGATTCTTTGATCCAATTGATCTTTTTTATTTGAGAATTTATTTCCCACCTTATTTTGTCCCCAAACCATTTCTACTGTATTTCAGATTATATAATTCAAATTCACTAAAATCTCAGAAAAACATATAGGAATTACCCTAGTTCCTGGTTTTTTTCCAAACGGTTCAAAAAGCATAATCCGAAAAAGGAAACTTCCCTGCCTTGCAATTAATGAAGCCCTCCTTGCATTCGCATATACTGGTAGCCCAAGTTAAATAAAAGGAAACTTCCCTACCATACAATTAATGAAGCCCATCACAAGCTATAATAAATATTGGTTGACATTAAACCTAAACAACCGACTTTTTTTTAGGAAAAATTAACCTTTATAAACTGGACATCAATTTAAACGATCTAAGGAGAGCCTTCATTGACAACAAATTCTCCATGCACGCCTCTCCAATAAATAATGTGTCATCTTCATATTGTAGATGGCTCACCAATACCTTCGAGACATGTATCTGATACCCATAAAATATCCCAAATGCACCACAATATCCAATAAACCCCTAACTTCTCTTCCAAACTTCCACCAATTAATACAAAAGGGTGTTAAATCACCTTGCATAAGTCCACTACTAATTGTCATCGCTTCCATGGGAATCCCATTCGCCAATACCGATAAATTATCCGAAAACACACAAGCCCTTATCCAACCTCTCGATTTTTCATCAAAGTTGAATCTTTAAAGCATGTAATCCAAAAAACTCCAACTTACCAAATCGTAGGCTTTATCAAATTCCACCTTAAAGATCATGCACTCCTTTTTAGCCTCTTTGAAAGGATCATTCTATTTCATCAATTTGATTTTTGTACACTCATCCTCATAGCTGTTTAGAAATATTTCGAGTTTTGATTTTTGTTTTATTTGCTTATTAGTGTTTGCAACTTTTTTTTAGAGGTGCAACCTTTTATTCTCTTTTTGTTTTTTGATGACGTTTGTATTTTTCTATTTGCGGCATATTTTGTTGGTTGTTCATGAAAATTAATTATTTATTTTTCAAATTTGATGGATTATATCAATAAATGATTGGATCGATGATCTATTATTGAACTCAATTGCCACTAGGGCTGGAAATGAGTCGAGTCGAATCGAACCTGTCTGAGTTTAACACATATGTCTAGTTAAAATCTTACACAAGTCTGTTATTTACTTCGCTCCTTTTTTTTGGGGTGATATTCTTTCTCTCTTTTATTAAATTGTTAATTAAATTAGAAATAATTCCTCCTCCTCTCTTTGATAAAAAAAGAAGAAATAATTCCTCTAAAAACAAGTACATTGTATTTTAATATTAAAGCTTGTATTTTATTAATTTTTACTAAACTCATGAACCAACTCATGAGTACATATATATTATCGAGTCAACTCATGAACCAACCGAGTCGAACTATATAAAGCTCAAGTTCAACTCATTTATTTAACGAACTTAATTTTCAGCTCAAGTTCAGCTCGTTTGGTTCATGAAACAAGTTCAACGAGTTAATTGTCGAATCGAGTTCCGAACTATTGTCGAGTTGGTTCGGTTCATTGACAGCCCTAATTGCCACCTCTAATAATTAATCCATAGGACTAAATAAAATTTTAAAGTGAGAATTTTTAAGAGATAAAAGAAAATATAAATTTCTTGTAAAAAAGGGGTCCTTTTTAAGTGTCTTAGAAATATATACCTCTAATAATCATAGTGTTTAGCTTGAATCTTATGTAAGACTAGGACACATAATGTATATACTTCTTTTTAATGAGAAGAATTTTTTTTTATTAAAGGAGTATAACGGGTACTTGAAACCCATTAAAAAACATCAATAATCAATAATTAGACATATTGAAAGAAATCAATTGGATTTGTCCACCAATAATGAACCAAGATCAAGAAACACACATAATTCGATCAATCATCTCCATCAAATTAGCCACTTTGCAATTAATCACCTCCATCAGATCATCTCCATCTGAACACAATTACATGCGTGTATTAAAACTAGAATACAAATTTAACGTGGGTGGGTATATATTTATTTATTGAATAATAATAATGAAACACATTTTTTTTATAACAATACTTAGACACTAGGTATTGCTCACCACATTTTATTTGACAATTTTATTTTCTTTCAATATATATGTGGATTTTTGCAGCATAAAACTTGAGTTGTGTTATTATCAATTTCACCAATTTCTTAACCAAAAAACAATAGTACATACACCTCTAATTTTCCTAGACTCGGTTCAACACTTTATTTTGTCTTCATCTCTTTTTCTATCACACATCATCAACCGGGGGCGGAGCCAGTGCATGTGAAGGTGAGCACCTGCACACATGAGTTCTTTAAATTTGCAGCAACAATATGTATTTTATTCTATTTGTACACCTTGAGTTTTTGTTGTTGCACCAAGTCTTGACCCAAAGACATGTCTCATCTGTGTTGCTACTAACGTGACTATGCTTTTGTTATGCCAGAGACAGAGTTGCTGCTCCTGTCGTGACCCTTGAGTTGTTTCTTTTCCTATAATTTTATTCTTAACCCTTTATTTCTACATGTTGTAAAATAAAAATGGAGAAGCATACTCATGATTATCAGCTATAAAGCTTCGATGATTCATACACTGCACTAAGTCCATTTATGTAAATGAGTCGTATTATGCATGAGATTTTATATGGTTTTTACATTTCCAATCTCTCATTTCTAGTCATCTATTTTTTTTCTCCCAATTCTTCCGTTAAAAAATAGACTATGTTTATGGTTTATTGTAAAATATTAATGATACCTCTTTCAAATTCCTAGTACTAAATACTATAAGTTACAATTCGTTTTTTAGGATATTATTTACAATTTATTAAATTTAATAAAAGTTACAAAATTTTATGCAGTTAAGACGGACACCAAGTGTCTGTCTTTTTCGTTTTTATACATATAATTAATTTTATAGCCATTGTTATTTAAATTTGGAGATTAACAGAGAAGAGTTAATAAAGACTTGGTATTTTTAACAATTGAAACATAATTAATGGATTCGAGGATAATTTAAGACGGTTAAAATAGGTTACATAAAAAAAAATATGTATCCCTTTTATTAGTTTTTTTATTAGTAGAATGTATATACAAAATTATAAGTTGAATATTAATTTTTTGGGAAAATTACATTCACCTCCCTTGAGGTCTATTGAAACGACACAGACACCCCCTCTAGTTTTAAAACTAACACTAACATTCCTCATGTTCTAATGAAATAGACAAACACCTCCCTTTCTTATTAACACCGTTAACTTTTCCATCCATTTTCTTTTTTCCATCAGTTTCATGGATCCCTCTGTCATCATCAGATAGCAAACAACCGCCATTGAAGACAGCAAACAACAAACCTCGATTATGGCTCACTGATGAGTCATAGATAGTCTATTTTATTGCTTTATTTAGTTCAGTTTTATTTAAGATTTGATTTGATTTTATTGCATTTTATTTCCTTTTAGAATATTTTACTTTAAATTGTCTTTTATTTTATTTCAGGAAAGAATATATGATGGAAGGTGTCTTGGAGCAAAAGAAAGAGGACTGGAGCAAATACAATACAAGAATACGAAGATACGAGACAAAAATATGTCTCTACCAAGTCAGAAGCTTGGCACGGCCTGTGCCAACATGTGGCACGGCCGTGCCACCCTCCAGGACCACTTTTGCTGCTTTTCTTCAAGCCCAAGTTACTCCGTTGCAGCTTTACTGTTTTGCCCTTATAGTAGCTTAGTTTCTAAGTCAATTGTAAAGCTATAAATAGAGTAGCACTCCATCATAAACATTCATCTTTTGTTCTTGGAATAAAAGTTCACTTTTATATTATTGTTCTTTTACTTTATTGCTTTCTCTCTTCTTCCCCTATGTCTACAATGAACGTTAGTGAGTAGACACTTCTTTGTCTTGGGATTGTTGGTAAGTTTAATGACATAATCCTAAACAAACCAAGCTTAAACCCTAATTTCTATGTAACCCTAATTTCTAATCTAGATTCACCGTCTTAACATGGATTAACAATTATCAAACTGTGGAAGCGAAAGCGGAGGGTTTGATAATCGTTAATCCATCATCCCAAACATCAATTCATAAAGCGAGAGCGGAGCTTTGATGTTGGAACAAGTGAATCTAGACAATAATTGCAAAACAGTGAAATAGTCTTTGCAATTATTGAGACAAAGAGTAGTTTCAATCCTCTATGCATCTTCTAGTAATCAAGTCAGCGAAATAGGGCTTGGTTACTAGAAGTAAACTCTCACCGGACTTTCATCGGAAAGGTGAGGGGCTAAGGGAAACCGGTCTTTAGAAATTAAGGTGTAAACCATGAAATTAGATGTTTAAGTCTTGTCTAGTGAAGGGTTTGTTATTATGATAAACTAATAATCCCAAGGCTCTTTTATTATTATTGTTATTTATCTTCAGCAATTAACCCCCTATTTCATAATCTTTCTTCTCTTCTAATCATTCTCTAAAAGCTAATTGAATTCACAACTCCCTAGCGGAACGATACTCTTCTTACTACTATTACTTCGATAGGCCGTGCACTTGCGGTTTGGCTCTATCAAGTTTTTGGCGCCGTTGCCGGGGAGTTGTTGTAATTTGATCAACTTTTTAATAGTGATTAGACTAAAAAAAAAAAAAAAATCTTTTTCGTTGTTTTATTTTATTTTATTTTATTTTATTGTTTTTATATTTCTTTCAAAAAAAAAAATCTTTACTTTATTCTATTTTATTCTATTTTCGTTTTATATTTGTTTCAAATATATATATATTTAAAAAAAAAATATCTCTCTCTCTCTCTCTCTCTCTCTCTCTCTCTCTCTCTCTCTCTCTCTCTCTCTCTCTCTCTTTCTCTTTTTCTATTCTATCTCTAACTGTTTTGATTTCAGGCATGGCTCAAAACCTTTATCAATGGACCTTTTCTCCCCTTTCACCACCTTGTAAAGCTTATGAAATTTTTGGTCACACTGGTGTTGAATGTCAACTAGGTAGTGTTGTTAGAAGTCCCGAGCAGGTAAACTATGGGTTTAGGAATAGTCAAAATTTTTTTCAAACCCCTCAAAATCTTTTTGGACAACAAATATCACCACCCGGTTTTGCAAACAACCAAAGAGTCTCTCAAAAATCCGACTTGGAACTTTTGATAGAAAATTTTGAATTAGATAACATTAGGCATAACCAAGAGTTTAAAGTCAAAGCTGGAATTTTGAATGACTCTCTCAATAGGCTTTCCGCAAATGTGGATTCTCTTTCTACTCACAACAAAATGCTTGAGACTCAAATCCCTCAAGTAGCCCAACAAGTAACCTCTTACCCACAACCCTCCGGAGTCTTCCCGAGTCAAACTGAAACCAACCCCAAAAGCCCAATAAATGCTATTACACCTAGGGATGGTAAGCAATTAGAAGACCCCGTTGTGGAAACCAAGAAAATTGAGGTTGAGGTAGAGAGTGAAAAGCCACAAAGTGAGAAAGTTGTAGTAGAAAGTGGAAAGCCTCACATATCACCACCATATGAGCCAAAAATTCATTTCCCACAAGGGTTTGATGAGTCCAAGTTAGATGAACAGTTTAGGAAATCCATTGCAATCATTCAAAGCAAATTGTCATCTAAACTTAAGGATCCAGAGAGTTTTTCCATACCATATGTCATAGGATCCAAGACTATAGAAAGAACCACATGTGATTTGGGGGAGAATATTAGTTTGATGCCATTGTCCCTTAGTGAGAGATTAGGTATAGGATAGAGAAACCTATTGACCGTCAAGCTAATGACAATAAAAGAGCGCTTCATGGGAGGCAACCCACGCATTTAATTGCTTTGTTTTGTTTGTTTTTCTTTGTTTTAAGTTGTTTTGTAGGTAAATGTCCAAGTGTGATTCGAAAAAACTGAAAAAAGAAAATTTTGAAGCCCCCTGACCAGAAGGTTGGCACGGCCCGTGCTAATGTTGGCACGGTCGTGCCAGTGTTTTGAAGACAAAAACCTTGCCAAGCCACAGAATGTTGGCACGGCCCGTGCCAAGGGTGGCACGGCCGTGCCCGATATCTACCCACCTATAACCTTACAATTTTTTCTTCTTCTTCCTCATTCTCAAACCCCAAACCTCTTTCATCTTCTAACCCTCTCTCAAAACCTCCATAACCATCCATCTTCAAACCTTCATATCTCCATCAAAACTCAACCAAACCAATTCAATTCTTCCACAAATCGATCACAAACTTCACCCAAACCACAAACAGCCAATCAAAAAAACTTTCAGCCACCCAAACCAATAATTCACCAAAACCCTACTCATTCAAAACCTAACCCAAAAACCACAGATCCTTCACCAATCTCATAAGCGAACTCATAAACCTTATTCAAACAAAAACCCCAACCCTAAACCAATTCTTTCCACCAAAAATCTTCCCAAACCCTAAACATTCAAGTCAACCCAAGGTCAAGGTCTAATGGCTTCAAGAAGAAGTGGTAAGGAACCAGAAAGGTCTCAAGGAGGACCTCCCTCAAAGAAGCAAGCACAAGTCAAGAATCATGGGATCAAGTTTAAGGACAACTCACAAAGGGATAGGTATAAAATTCTAATCTTTAAACCCTTGCATCCTTCTCGATATCATGATTCTCATACTTTGAATATGCTAGAGCTTAGAAATGATGCCTATAGGTTGATAGGAAGGCTAGGTTGGACTGATATATTAGAACCTATGAGGGATTATGAGAATTTCACCTATGAATTTTTGAGTTCCATTGTTTTTACTAAAGATAGGTTGAATTATGATAACCCTAACCATAGAGTTTCTTTTAGGCTAATGAATATTGATTATGATATGTCTCTTCAGCACTTTTGTGATGCCTTAGGTTTTGCAAACGAGGGGTATATCCATGATTCTTGAGATCCTAGCCTTAAGACGGTTGACTATCAACCCGTTGTCTTTTAGGAATGTATCACCGACCTTAGCTCCTTTGTCACTAGAGCCAATAAAGCTAGCAACATTCACAACCCTGTACTTAGGTACCTTCAAAGGGTAATGGCTTGCACTATTTGGGGTAGAACCGAGCTAGGAAACACTAGAGTCGATGAGCTGTTCATGTTGTGAGCAATGCTCTACAAACTACCCCGTCAACACTTGTTTCTATTTGATTGATTACCTAGACTTTGTAGGAACTAGATCAGCCGGTAAGGGAGACATAGTGGTGGGTGGCATCATTACATACATAGGTAGGCATTTTTGCATTGGTGAGGATGAGGGGATCAAACAAATTGAGGGAAACAATAGACACCCTCATTGCTATAAATTTCATCAAACCTCGTCCACCACTCCATCACCAACTCAAGTTTAATGTGCCTATCATGTTTTTACTTCCTAACCCATCTCGGACTAGCACCGAGGTGGAAGCAAATTTGTTGTATGTTGATGATGTGCAGGTTCTTAGTGAGCAAGATGATGATGAGGGAGACGATGCTAACTTGCACCATGATGTAGGAGAAGGTGCTAATTGCACCAAGAGGAAGAGCACCATGACTATGAAACCGGTGGAATCATCACTTTGCTTGTTAGAAAGTTTGGGGTGAGTGTGAATCAAGGGATCAAGAGGATAGAGGGGAACTATTATCTAGACTTATATACTATTTTATCCTTCCTTAGAACCCATGGCCCTACTCACAATTACCAATATGAATGGAGAAATTGTTTGATTATTCTATCTAATCCGGACATAACTAATCCGGAGGTGGTGGAAAATTTGCTTTATGTTGGTACTAACTCACAGGTACATAATGATGGTGATGATGATGGTAATGAAAAGGAGGTAGGTGCAAACTTGCACCATGAACAAGAAGCCGGTGGAAGCTATAATGATGAACGGCGGGCATGGATGCAAACCAAAGTTCAAAGAAAAAGCACCGAGAAACAAGGACAAGATCTCCGAAACATGATGCAACACCTTCACCCTCCAAAGTCCACCTTATGGACCTTAATAAACATGTGAGCTTTCCTCTTCCTCTCTTGCCTTCTTCCATTCTTCTTCTCTCCCTAATTCTTCTTCTACTCCTTCTTTCCCTTCTTCTACTTCTTCTTCTTCTTCTTTTAATT
This sequence comes from Medicago sativa, assembly GCF_051527215.1. NCBI lineage: Eukaryota > Viridiplantae > Streptophyta > Magnoliopsida > Fabales > Fabaceae > Medicago > Medicago sativa. The sequence goes on from NC_140756.1 coordinate 60,193,316, forward strand.
TCTTTTTCTTTGAATCATTGAGGACAATGCTTCCCCTAAGTGTGGGGGGGGCCTAATAAAGTGTCTAGAGTCGTAGTGTCCAAACTCCCTTGAACTTTATTCTTTTGTTTTGTTTTTATAGCAAGAGGCATGATTAGTAGCTTGTTTTTAATGTAAAATATGGCATAAAATTTTTTGTTTTGTCTCTTCATTAAAGGTTGTTTGTTGTACATAAAAGTAGTTTCTTGTGTTTCTTGTGTTCATGCTATACTCATATCATGTTTTATTGTGAAATTCTCCAATGAGAAAAGCACCCGGTTGCAATCCTTGAGTAAATGTATGAATAGGTATTTTAAGGAGCACGTTCTATCTTTAGTGTTAACCTAGACCCTTTAAAGTCTTAAGAGTAAAAGTAGTATAAGTTTGTGTGGGAAAATAATAAATTGCTCTTAATTGTTATATTCTTCTTAAATTGTTAAAGTTATAATGGGGCGGGAGAATGGCACCAACATGTGGGGGAAAGGACAATCCCTAACTTCCTAATTGTGGTGGTGACTCCCTAATTTGAACTTAAATTGAAACAAATCCATCAATGCTAGGGGGAAAGGACAATTACATCCAAAAAGACTTCCTACGCGGAGATGAAACAAATAATAATTTTGCAGCACTACTTAGGGTGATTTTGAATCTAGGAGGAAAGGACAATTACATCCGAGAAGACTTCCTACGAGGATAGATAGCCCCTAAGCATATGCAGCCCCTTGTGCTTAATTGTTAAATTAATCTTAACTTAAATTCCCATCACTCTTATATGAAATGAAGAAAGGGCTTTGCTCGGTTACTTTAGCATTAAGGATAGAACATGTTCCTCATAATATCTGTCTTATACAGGAGCAAGAAAAGGGTTGGACTGCACACACACACACTCACTTGAGACTTGATGTTGGGTACAATAGGTTCATGAGGAATGTTTGAAATTGTAATTAGTGTACTTGGAACAAAACCTTTCTTTGAGACTTATGTTCTTAATATTGCCATAATAATCTTTTAGTTGCTGCTATGTCCATTGCCTTTTGCTTGAGGACAAGCAAAGATTCAAGTGTGGGGGAGTTTGATGAGTCATAGATAGTCTATTTTATTGCTTTATTTAGTTTAGTTTTATTTAAGATTTGATTTGATTTTATTGCATTTTATTTCCTTTTAGAATATTTTACTTTAAATTGTCTTTTATTTTATTTCAGGAAAGAATATATGATGGAAGGTGTCTTGGAGCAAAAGAAAGAGGACTGGAGCAAATACAATACAAGAATACGAAGATACGAGACAAAAATATGTCTCTACCAAGTCAGAAGCTTGGCACGGCCTGTGCCAACATGTGGCACGGCCGTGCCACCCTCCAGGACCACTTTTGCTGCTTTTCTTCAAGCCCAAGTTACTCCGTTGCAGCTTGTTGGAACAAAATGTGTTTAACAATAAACCTTAAAGAGTTTTGATGATAACAAGGTATTAAAAATTGTAAATTGGATTAGCTAATATTTGTTCAAGTGTACAGGACCATAATTATAAAGTTACATCATCATTGGTTCTGAATGAGCAAATAAAGAGCTATGGAAACAACAAAAATTTGAAGCTTGGACGCTCCTGAAGGCAACTTGCTACTAAAGAGAAAAAGCGCTCCTGAAGAAATAGCGCTCCTGAAGTAAGCTGCTCCTGAAGAATAGTGCTTCTGAAGACAAGAGGTCCAGAAGCCACATCATCAGAAGCTGCGTCATCAGAAGCTGCAGAAGTCATATCATCAGAAGCTGCATCATCAGAAGCTGCCTCATCAGAAGCCATTTCACCAGAAGCTGAATATCAACTGGATTTGCAAAGAATCAAGAATTGAAGAATCATCAATGCAAAAGCTGTCTATTGGATTCGAAAACACAAACAAAGGATTAGTGGAGTTTTGCAACGGTCATTTCAAAGGTGTTTAAAGGCATGTGTTTGCAATTTGGACGAAAGCGTTGACATTGTACTTTGTACGAATTGTACAACCACGTTCTCCACTACTCTGTTTTGTGTCTGCACTTCAAGACAAGAAAACAGCTCCAGAATACGGTCTCGCCTGCATAGATGTTCCTTTGGATAAGGAATGGATTTCAAATTTGTTCTTCATAGGACAACAACCAAATCAGGCAAAAGATCATTGGTGAAAGATCAAGCTTCAACAACGACTCTTTGGTGTGCTGGCAATTTCACAACGTCTCTCTCACACCTCTATATAAAGGAGTGAAGACCTAGAGAATTGGTAATGCAAGAACGCTGAACGAAAGACTCACAAAGATTTTCACAAGTACCAAACCTCTGCTGAAATTGTTCTGCATTCACTTAGAATTTCTGTGTCTCAAAGTCATATCTTAGAAATTCTTAAGTCCATTGAGTCTGTATCTGATTTGTATTGTGAGCACCTCTGATTGTATATCAAGTGTTCAACCTTAAACAATTTTCTGTGTAATTTTGTTTAGTTAGGAAGTCTCTTGCAGTTGTGCTTGAGCAGGAAGTCTCTTGATTGTGTTCTTGAGCAAAGGAAGTCTCTTGCTTGTGTGCTTGAGCATTGGAAGTCTCTTGCTTGTGTGCTTGAGCATTTGTAATCAGATATTACTCATAGTGAAATCTCCTTGGAAGTGCAAGGGGGACTGGACTACTTCCGGATTGTGGAAGGAACCAGTATAATTGCTTTGTGTCGTTCTTCTTCTCTCTCTCTGTTTTATTCCGCTGCATTTAGATTCTGATTATCACTTCAGAAGCTGTCTCACTTAGCTTCTGATCAGTGTGTTCAGTTTTTAGGAGAAACGAAGAATTTTTCTAAAACACAATTCAACCCCCCTTCTTGTGTTTTTCTCACCTTCAATTGGTATCTAGAGCCTTGGTCTGTTGTGTATCACTTAACCGTGCAACAGTCAAAGATCTGAGAAAAACATGACTACTCCTCCTCCTGATGGTGATACTAGCTATAAAAATGTCTCACATGATTATAGTGATAGTAAGAAAACCAGTGTTGGAAAAGTTCCAAAGTTCAATGGAGATGCTGAAGAGTTCTCTTGGTGGAAGACCAATTTTTACAGTTACATCATGAGCCTAGATGAAGAATTGTGGGATATTCTGGAAGACGGCGTTGGTGGCTTAGTCCTTGATGAAGAAGGAGCTGCTGTGGATAGAAAGAAACATACTCCAGAACTGAGGAAACTTTACAAGAAGCATCATATTATCAGAGGAGCTCTTGTCACTGCCATACCCAAAGCAGAATACATGAAGATGAGTGACAAATCCACTGCTAAAGCTATGTTTGCTTCTCTCTGTTCAAATTATGAAGGGAGCAAGAAGGTCAAAGAAGCAAAGGCTCTCCTGCTTGTACATCAGTATGAGTTATTCAAAATGAAGGATGATGAAACTATTGAGGAGATGTACTCAAGGTTTCAAACCTTAGTTTCTGGTCTACAGATTCTAAAGAAGAGCTATGTTGCTTCTGATCATGTAAGCAAGATACTCAGAAGCTTACCTGCCAGATGGAGACCAAAAGTGACTGCCATTGAGGAAGCTAAAGATTTAAACACTTTAAGTGTCGAAGATCTTGTTAGTTCTCTCAAAGTTCATGAGTTAAGTCTTAATGAACATGAGTCTACTAAGAAGAGTAAATCAATAGCTCTTCCATCCAAAGGCAAGTCATCAAAAGCTCTCAAAGTGGTTGAATCTGAAGAGGAAGAACAGTCAAGTTCAGACTCTGAACCAGATGCTGCTGAAATGGCCATGCTCTCAAACAGACTTCAATATCTGGCCAAGAAGAACAGAAAGTTTCTCTCCAGAAGGGGTAACTCCAGAAGCTCAAGGAAAGAAGATCAGAAGGGATGCTTCAACTGTAAGAAGCCAGGTCACTTCATTGCTGAATGCCCTGATCTTCAAAGAGAAAAGTCAAAGGACAAGTCAAAGAGGTCTACATTCAAACCAAGCAAATTCAAGAAGCAGATTAAGCAGAGTTTAATGGCAACCTGGGATGATTTGGGTAGTGAATCTGGATCTGATAAAGAGGAAGCTGATGAAGATGCAAAGGTAGCTGTTGGGTTGGTAGCAACAGCAACTTCAGAAGCTGGATCAGATTCAGACTCAGAAGATGAAAATGAGGTATATTCCAAAATTCCCAGAGATGAACTTGTTGAGTCACTTAAAGAACTTCTTACATATTTTGAAGTAAGAACCAATGAGTTGAAGGATTTAAAAGAAAAATATGCTGATTTGGTACAACAGCAAAAATCAACTCTATTGGATCTGAAAGCTTCTGAACAGGGACTTAGGGGCTTTGACTTCATGTGTAAAACATATGAAGACCAGCTCAGGTTCTTATGTCAGAAGCTACAAGAAAAGTGTAATGAAAAACCTTTAAGTAATCATGAAATTGCTCTTGAAGACTTCATTATATCTGGCATTGACAGAAGCAGAGTGGCTTCTATGATTTATAGCATTTACAAGAACAATGGCAGAGGAATTGGTTTTCCAGAAGTGAAACTGGAGAAAACCAATCTAAAGTCTTGTTGTGAATGCATCAAGGAAGGTCTGAAAACATTCTTTGTACCAGAAGGGGCTGAGTTGGAAACTGTTGTTCAATCAGAACCTGAAGCTTCTAGTTCTAAGGCTAAGATTACTTCAAAGCCAAAGAACTCTAAGTCAAAGGCTATGATCAAATCTGATTCCAAAACTTCAAAGGTTAGGATCCTGAAAAGATCAGAACCTATTCCTCAGAGTCTGGTGAAACCAAAATCTGGGGTTCTGAAGTCTAAGTTTCAGAAGAAGACAGTTACTGCTTCTGAAGTACCAAAACCTAAGGTGATGGCTAATCAGAAGCAACCCAACTCACAGCACAAGGTACAAGAAGTGAAGAGTAAAGCCTTAAGTACTAACCTTCCAGGACCCATAGAACAATGGGTACCTAAATCTAAAAATGTCAATGATGCAGGTATGTCTAAGAGCAGTGCCAAAGCAAAGATCATGGTACCTAGACAGCGGTTGCTCAAGACACATGACAGGAGACAAGTCCATGTTCCTCAGCCTAACAATGAAAGAGGGAGGAAATGTGAAATTTGGAGGCAACCAGTCAGGCAGGATCATAGGTACAGGAACTATTGGTAATTCCTCTACCTCAATTAATAATGTATGGTTGGTAGATGGTCTTGAACATAACCTTTTGAGCATTAGTCAATTTTGTGATAATGGTTATGATGTGCTTTTTGAAAAACCCAACTGTACAGTAATCAACAAGGAAGACAAATCCATTGTGTTCAAGGGAAAGAGAGTTGACAATGTCTATAAAATCAATTTTTCTGAACTGGCTGATCAGAAGGTGATTTGCCTACTATCAGTGAATGATAAGAAATGGATGTGGCACAGAAGGTTGGGACATGCTAACTGGAGGTTAATCTCTAAGCTTAGTAAGTTACAACTTGTGAAAGGGCTACCAGACATTGACTATCATTCAGATGCACTTTGTGGTGCATGTCAGAGAGGGAAAATTGTGAAATCATCTTTTAAAACCAAAGACATTGTCTCAACCTCAAGACCTTTAGAATTACTCCATATTGATTTATTTGGACCAGTGAGTACTGCATCCTTATATGGAAGTAGATATGGATTAGTCATTGTTGATGATTACAGCAGATGGACTTGGGTGAAATTCATAAAGAGTAAAGATGTTGCGTGTGATGTATTCAGTAGCTTCTGCACTAAAATTCAATCTGAAAAAGAATCAAAAATTTTGAAAGTCAGAAGTGATCATGGTGGAGAATTTGAAAATGAGCCATTTGAAGCTTTTTGTGAAAAACATGGAATTTTCCATGAATTCTCTTCTCCTAGAACACCACAACAAAATGGAGTTGTAGAGAGAAAGAATAGAACTTTACAAGAAATGGCCAGAACCATGATTCATGAAAACAATTTACCAAAACATTTTTGGGCAGAAGCAGTGAATACAGCATGCTATGTTCAAAACAGGATCTATATTAGACCTATTTTGGAGAAAACAGCATATGAACTCTTTAAAGGAAGAAAACCCAATATCTCTTACTTTCATCAATTTGGATGTACTTGTTACATTCTGAACAACAAGCTCTACCTAAAGAAATTTGATGCCAAGGCCCAAAGAGGAATCTTTTTAGGTTACTCTGAAAGGTCAAAGGCATACAGAGTGTATAATTCAGAAACACTCTGTGTTGAAGAATCTATGCACGTTAAATTTGATGACAAGGAGCTTGAAGATAAAACTTCAAAGCAAGGTGAAAGTTTTGCAGAGATACAGGTTCCTGAAGCTACTCCAGAACCTGATCAGATAGCTGAGTCTGAAGATAGTCCAGAAGCTGAACCCACATCAGAAGCGCAAAATGAAACTGCTTCTGATGAAGCACAAGATGGCTCACATCAAGAAGATCCTCCCAGAAACACATTCAAACACAAGTCTTCACATCCTGAGGAGCTAATCATTGGAAACAAAGATAGTCCAAGAAGAACAAGATCACATTTCAGACAAGAAGAGTCAATGATTGGACTAATCTCAATGATTGAACCTACAACAGTTGATGAAGCACTTTCAGATGATGGATGGATCCTAGCTATGCAAGAAGAGTTGAATCAATTTCAAAGAAATGATGTGTGGGATCTGGTACCCAAACCTCAGCACAAGAACATTATTGGAACAAAATGGGTATTCAGAAACAAGCTGAATGAGCAAGGTGAAGTAACAAGAAACAAAGCAAGGCTTGTTGCACAAGGGTATAGTCAACAAGAAGGCATTGATTACACTGAAACGTTTGCTCCAGTTGCAAGATTGGAAGCAATCAGGTTACTTCTTTCCTATGCAGTTAATCATGGCATAATATTATATCAGATGGATGTCAAGAGTGCATTTCTCAATGGTGTCATAGAAGAAGAAGTGTATGTTAAGCAACCTCCTGGATTTGAGGATATTAAATATCCTGACCATGTTTTTAAACTGAAGAAATCACTATATGGCTTGAAACAAGCTCCCAGAGCTTGGTATGATAGACTAAGTAATTTCTTAATCAAAAATGATTTTAAGAGAGGACAGGTTGACACTACACTCTTCAGAAGGACCCTTGGGAAAGATATTCTTGTTGTGCAAATATATGTTGATGATATAATATTTGGTTCTACTAGTGCATCTCTTTGCAAGGAATTTTCTGAGTTAATGCAGGATGAATTTGAAATGAGCATGATGGGAGAGCTGAAGTTCTTCCTTGGCATTCAAATCAATCAATGCAAAGATGGAGTCTATGTTCATCAATCAAAGTACACAAAGGAGCTTCTGAAGAAGTTCAAACTTGAAGATTGTAAAGTGATGAACACTCCAATGCATCCTACGTGCAACCTGAGCAAAGAAGATGAAGGAGCTAAAGTAGATCAGAAGCTGTATAGAGGTATGATTGGTTCTTTGTTATACCTCACTGCATCTAGGCCAGATATTTTATTCAGTGTATGCTTGTGTGCAAGATTCCAATCAGATCCTAGAGAATCTCATATGACTGCTGTCAAGAGAATCTTCAGGTATTTGAAGGGAACAACTAATCTTGGACTCCTTTATAGGAAATCCTTAGATTATAAGCTAATTGGATTCTGTGATGCTGATTATGCTGGTGATAGGATTGAAAGAAAATCAACCAGTGGCAATTGTCAATTTCTGGGTGATAATCTTATATCCTGGGCTAGCAAAAGACAAACAACTATTGCTATGTCTACAGCAGAAGCAGAATACATTTCAGCTGCAAGTTGTTGTACACAACTACTTTGGATGAAACATCAGTTGGAAGATTATCAGATAACTGCTAACAGTATTCCCATTTATTGTGATAATACTGCTGCTATTTGTTTGTCTAAAAATCCAATTTTGCATTCAAGAGCTAAGCACATTGAAATCAAACACCATTTTATCAGAGATTATGTTCAAAAAGGAATTTTAGATATACAATTCATTGATACTGAAAATCAATGGGCTGATATATTTACTAAGCCTTTAACTGTTGAAAGATTTGATTTTATAAAGAAAAATTTGAACATGCACTTCGTGTCTGATTAAATGTTTGCTTGCTCCTGAATAGGATTTTAGGTTCTGAAGTTAGTTCAGAAGCAGTAGTCCATCAGAAGCTCTTTATTGAGGTTCTGAGGAAAACTCGCTTCTGATGATGACATCAGCATCTGAAGTCCAGAAGCTGGATTTGTTGCTTCTGAATAGTTGAATAAGTGGAAACGTTGGGAGTTACTTTTTAAAGTAACTTCTGGCCCACTAACTTGGTAGTTACTCTGTGAACTTCTTACGTGGCCTGTATGTGTTGGTGTATAACTAAAAAGGGCAATGATGATTTAATAGCTATGAAAGTACTTTTCACGCGCCCCCAATTTTGTCATTAATGTTATGTTTGTTTGTCTCTTTTGAATTGCAATCGTTTTACTTTTAACACTTTGTCAATTCACACACTACTCACTCACAACAAACACATTTGCTCTCAAACCGTTTGCGAAGTAAGCGCATTCTCTCAACCTTAGAACCCTAAAATCTTCATCTTCTTCAAATCTTCGTCAATCATCAAATGGCATCATCAAGCTCAAAAGTTTCAGAATCTACATCAAACAAGCAAAGCGTATCAGAATCTGGGTCCATCTACAAAGAAAAGACTATGGATATTCCATGGGAATCCTTGATAGTCCAAATAGAGTCACCAGTGGACTTTATTTCACTCAAGAAGTACGAAGTAAACATGGAAGGTTTAATAGAAACACAGGAGCTGTCTGAGTATTTCAGAATGCTAAATGGGCCAACATATGTGAATTTGGTCAAGGACTTTTGGTTAAAAGCTGAAGTGTACAATGAAAAGCCTGCAAAAGTTGTAAGCAAACAAGCTGGGTCAAAGAAAGGGAAAATGGTCATGGATATGAATCCTACATCATTTGACAGCTTAGAAATAAGGTCTGAAGTGATGGGCATTCCTATAACCATCACTGAGGAAGTTATAGCTAAAGCTTGTAGAAGGCATGCAGAGGGAAGATTCCAAGAAATAGTCAGGAAGGAAGATGTCCTGCTACAAGGTTACTACAACACTCTTTTGGGTGGGAAGAAAGATGCAAAGCCTTCTGAAATGGAGATTCACAACAGGATGTTGGTGAAGTTCAGTAATGATTGCTTCTTTCAAAGAGCAGGAGGATCTGACCAACCCAACAATCAACAGAAGCTAGCAATTTACTTCATGGCTATTTTGGAAAAGATAAACTTCCCAAGATATGTAATGGATCATCTCTGCTGGGCCATAAACGAAAGCATTACAAGAGAAAGAAAACAAGTACCCTATGGAAGATTGCTGTCTGAAATCTTTCATCAAGGAAAGGTGCTGGAGTTCTTAAAAAGGACAAGGAGTGCTTCTGATAAATGTTTCAAAGTCTCTACTGCTGAAAGGACTATCAGTAGCAGGAGCTTACACTCTATGAAGTTCTTCAAAGAAGCCCCTAAAGATGAGAAGTGGTTAGAGATGACAACTGCTGAGACTGAGATAATCAGGGACTTTCCTCCCATCTTTAAAGAAAGCAACCCTGAAATCTTAGCCAATTTAGTAGCTGAGTACATCTTGGAGGAAGATGCAAGCACTCAGGATGAAGCTGCTCCTGTTAAAGTGAAGAAAGTTAAAAGTGCTCCTGGAGCTGCTGCTGATAAGGTCAAGCAACTGAAAGTTGTTAAGAGAAAGAGAGGAAAGACTGAAACTGTCTACCATAAAGAGAAGTTGGATGAAGCTCTGGACGAGTTAGAGAAAGAAGAAGCTGATCCCAAGTTGAAGAAGAAGAAAGCTCCTCTTGAGTTGAAAAACTCTATGTTTGAAGTAACTCCAGTCATGGAAAGGATGGCTAAGGAATACGCTGCTGATAAGTTAGCAGATAGAATGGAGAAGAAGAAAATTAGGGCTGCTTCTATTCCCATAAAAAGAAGCAAGGACAGATCAGAGTCAGTCATCACAGAAGAGCATCTGAATAAAGCTCTTGATGGGATAAAGGCAAATGAGCACAAGAAGAAGGCATCTGAACTAACCTTCACTCCAATGGTTGAAGTAACTTCTGATATGGAGAAAGAAGTTGATGGGCAAGCTGTTCAGATGCTAGCTGAATTAAAAAGGAAAGAAGCTCAATACAATTTGGAGAGGGATCAAAGGCTCAAGGCTTCAGGTCTGGAGAATTGTGATGAATTTTTCAAGAAGAAGTCTGAAGAAGTCAAGGAAGTGGCTGTTAAAGCTTCAGAAGCGGTTCTGAAAGCACCTAGTACTATCACTTCTGAAGCTGGCCCTGCAGATCAGGTAATCCAGATTCCAGTCACCTCTATCCCCACTTCACCCTCTTCACCATCAGCACCTGAACCAATAGAAGACACTTCTGTCTTAGACAATCTTGCTCTCCACTACTCAGGTGAGTTACCCATAGACAAAGCCTCAGAAAAAGCCTCTGAAACAACTCCAGAAGCAGCTGCTTCTGAAAATGTTGTTTCAGAAAACCCTCATCAACAAACACCTGAACCACAAAAACCCACAACACCCCCACAATCACCAATAGCCATCACTGACCCCCAACTCAACACTCAAACAACAACTTCACCACAACAACCACCATCTGAAACTGAATTTCAACCTTTACCTGAACACTCTCCTGAACCAACTCCTATGGATGTTGACATCTCTCTAGTCAATGTTCAAGCCTCAACCTCCACCACACACATTGATTCTGACCAGCCCTCATCTTCTAACACACAAACACACCTTACCATTCCAGTTCCTAACCCTATTCAAGATTTAGAAATCAGTGATTCTGATCTTGAAATCCTTGAACATCCACCCACAAACATCCTGGAATCTGGATATATTGATTCTGAGTTTCTGACAATCTTGAGTCAGATGCACAATCTGGTGGATCAAAGAAGGACGATTGATCTCACAGGTGCATATGAAGACTCCTGGGCATCACTTCAGAACAGGGCAGCTGAGCTTATTGAAGAGATCAAGGCTAAATGCATCAGAGTCAAGCAAGCTTCAGTCAGAAGGCTAATGGAAAATCTGAATCAGAGTCTTAGAGTAAGAAGTTCTACACTGCTCCTGGCAAACCAGCCTTTCTTCTTTGAAACGGATTACTTGACCAGAGAAGCAAGGCTGTGTAAGCTTCTGAAGAAACAGATGGCACAGCAGCAGCAAGAAGCTAAAGAAAGGGAACAAGCTCTTCTTCAGAGGCAACAACAACTTGAAGAATTGTTGAAGAAGAAGATTGAAGAAATGGAAGAGATGAAGAAACAACAACAAACCAACCCTTAGTTGCACACCCTTGTGTTTTTCTTTGTTTGTTGTTTGTTTTATTTTCTTAGTCCTTGCTTCTGAAATCATCTTGTCTTATTTCTTTTGCTTCTGAATGCTTACTGATTCTGACTGTTTAGCTGCTTCTGACAATTGAATATACATGATTTTTTGCTCTGATTTATTTAGTTCATTGCTTAGTATACTCTCTCACGTTTGAGTTTTTCTCATATCTTTTTGTCTTTTGTGCTAAGATTTATTTTAATTTTTTGATAATGACAAAAGGGGGAGTATATGTGACAAGTATTTAAAGGCTCTGAGCCCCATTAATGGCATTTGAAATTTTTGAAAAACTTCTATCTTTTTACCTTATTGGTATAAGCTATGAATGAACGAAGGAGTATCAAAATTCAAGTAAAGTTAATTGAACCATTCTTCTTATCTATAAGTTAATTCTTTCAATGATTCAATTTTGCTTTTAAGCTCTGATAATAATTATTGCGCGCAAAATGAATTTAATTAACCTGGATAGAACTTAGGGGGAGCTTACAAACCTCACCTTAAAGACTATCAGACTCAGGGGGAGTTTGAGCTTACAAACCTCAGATTCTGAGCTTACAAACCTCAGAACCCCAAAGTCAACTTGTTAATTAGATTAACAACAATTGATCAATTTTAAATACTTTTGTTTGTCATCATCAAAAAGGGGGAGATTGTTGGAACAAAATGTGTTTAACAATAAACCTTAAAGAGTTTTGATGATAACAAGGTATTAAAAATTGTAAATTGGATTAGCTAATATTTGTTCAAGTGTACAGGACCATAATTATAAAGTTACATCATCATTGGTTCTGAATGAGCAAATAAAGAGCTATGGAAACAACAAAAATTTGAAGCTTGGACGCTCCTGAAGGCAACTTGCTACTAAAGAGAAAAAGCGCTCCTGAAGAAATAGCGCTCCTGAAGTAAGCTGCTCCTGAAGAATAGTGCTTCTGAAGACAAGAGGTCCAGAAGCCACATCATCAGAAGCTGCGTCATCAGAAGCTGCAGAAGTCATATCATCAGAAGCTGCATCATCAGAAGCTGCCTCATCAGAAGCCATTTCACCAGAAGCTGAATATCAACTGGATTTGCAAAGAATCAAGAATTGAAGAATCATCAATGCAAAAGCTGTCTATTGGATTCGAAAACACAAACAAAGGATTAGTGGAGTTTTGCAACGGTCATTTCAAAGGTGTTTAAAGGCATGTGTTTGCAATTTGGACGAAAGCGTTGACATTGTACTTTGTACGAATTGTACAACCACGTTCTCCACTACTCTGTTTTGTGTCTGCACTTCAAGACAAGAAAACAGCTCCAGAATACGGTCTCGCCTGCATAGATGTTCCTTTGGATAAGGAATGGATTTCAAATTTGTTCTTCATAGGACAACAACCAAATCAGGCAAAAGATCATTGGTGAAAGATCAAGCTTCAACAACGACTCTTTGGTGTGCTGGCAATTTCACAACGTCTCTCTCACACCTCTATATAAAGGAGTGAAGACCTAGAGAATTGGTAATGCAAGAACGCTGAACGAAAGACTCACAAAGATTTTCACAAGTACCAAACCTCTGCTGAAATTGTTCTGCATTCACTTAGAATTTCTGTGTCTCAAAGTCATATCTTAGAAATTCTTAAGTCCATTGAGTCTGTATCTGATTTGTATTGTGAGCACCTCTGATTGTATATCAAGTGTTCAACCTTAAACAATTTTCTGTGTAATTTTGTTTAGTTAGGAAGTCTCTTGCAGTTGTGCTTGAGCAGGAAGTCTCTTGATTGTGTTCTTGAGCAAAGGAAGTCTCTTGCTTGTGTGCTTGAGCATTGGAAGTCTCTTGCTTGTGTGCTTGAGCATTTGTAATCAGATATTACTCATAGTGAAATCTCCTTGGAAGTGCAAGGGGGACTGGACTACTTCCGGATTGTGGAAGGAACCAGTATAATTGCTTTGTGTCGTTCTTCTTCTCTCTCTCTCTGTTTTATTCCGCTGCATTTAGATTCTGATTATCACTTCAGAAGCTGTCTCACTTAGCTTCTGATCAGTGTGTTCAGTTTTTAGGAGAAACGAAGAATTTTTCTAAAACACAATTCAACCCCCCTTCTTGTGTTTTTCTCACCTTCACAGCTTTACTGTTTTGCCCTTATAGTAGCTTAGTTTCTAAGTCAATTGTAAAGCTATAAATAGAGTAGCACTCCATCATAAACATTCATCTTTTGTTCTTGGAATAAAAGTTCACTTTTATATTATTGTTCTTTTACTTTATTGCTTTCTCTCTTCTTCCCCTATGTCTACAATGAACGTTAGTGAGTAGACACTTCTTTGTCTTGGGATTGTTGGTAAGTCTAATGACATAATCCTAAACAAACCAAGCTTAAACCCTAATTTCTATGTAACCCTAATTTCTAATCTAGATTCACCGTCTTAACATGGATTAACAATTATCAAACTGTGGAAGCGAAAGCGGAGGGTTTGATAATCGTTAATCCATCATCCCAAACATCAATTCATAAAGCGAGAGCGGAGCTTTGATGTTGGAACAAGTGAATCTAGACAATAATTGCAAAACAGTGAAATAGTCTTTGCAATTATTGAGACAAAGAGTAGTTTCAATCCTCTATGCATCTTCTAGTAATCAAGTCAGCGAAATAGGGCTTGGTTACTAGAAGTAAACTCTCACCGGACTTTCATCGGAAAGGTGAGGGGCTAAGGGAAACCGGTCTTTAGAAATTAAGGTGTAAACCATGAAATTAGATGTTTAAGTCTTGTCTAGTGAAGGGTTTGTTATTATGATAAAGTAATAATCCCAAGGCTCTTTTATTATTATTGTTATTTATCTTCAGCAATTAACCCCCTATTTCATAATCTTTCTTCTCTTCTAATCATTCTCTAAAAGCTAATTGAATTCACAACTCCCTAGCGGAACGATACTCTTCTTACTACTATTACTTCGATAGGCCGTGCACTTGCGGTTTGGCTCTATCACTCACCATTTGGTCCTCTTTCCATCAACAAGGTCGTGGTCTCGTTCTTGTTCATTGTTGACAAGGTGTTTCTGGATCAACCTTTTTTATCATTGCTTATCTCATGTGGAGAAAAGAATAAAGCTTTGAAGATGCTTTTCAATTTCAATATTATTTGAAGAATTCTTGTGTTACAAATTCTAACATGGGTACAGTGTCAGAAAAGAGTAGTAAATGTAAATTCAAGTAAAAATTCTAAGGCTATGCCTTCAAGTCCTAATTATGTTCTTATGATGTTATAGAATGCCTCCTCTTTCACCTTATGGCCCACTTCATTTGGTACCTAAAATGGTGATAAGCCAATAAAACATCAAATGCAAATCATGTGATTCTCGTGGTGCTTTTAGTGTTCATGTTCCGTCTATATATGTTTGGATTGTAAAAATTGTAGTTCTGTTATGCAAGATCAGCAGCTACGTTGGTCTGGTCGTTCATTATGAGAAAATAAATGCTTCAAACGATAACATATGTGAAAATGAAGAGCCAGTGGACATGTTATTGCTCGCTCCAAAAACAAACAATTTGACGGAGAAATAACGGTGTTAATATAAAAGGGAGGTGTTTGTTTATTTTTTTTTTTGATCAAGCAAAGAAATACTATAAAAGACCTGGAGAGGGCCAGAACCCTTAACAACAAAAGTACTTACATCAAAACAAAAAGAAGGTACAAAACATTACTAACAATGAAACTGCTAAAAGAAGAACAACAGAGAAATGGCAGAAGCTACTAGCTAATCACCCAGGTTCACAAAGATCTTTGGAAGTACCCTTTTGAGCACGGGTCCTCATTCCGGCTGAGTTGAAGCTAGTAGGCTTCACTTTGTTCACCTGCTTCTTTTGCTTTTTATCTGCCTTAGTGCTCTCTGACAACCTTGGATAGTGCTGCTCAACCTTGGATAGCTAGCAGGTGTTTGTTTATTTGATAGAAACTTAAGGGAGGTTAGTGTCAGTTTTAAAATTAGAGGGGGTCTAACTGTCTTTTTAATAAACCTTAGGGGAGGTGAATGTAATTTTCCCTAATTTTTTTAGCAAAGGTAAAACTAATTCATTTCATTAAAGAGTAAGAGGTACAAACAAGATGGTACATCATGAAAAATATGGGGGTTATGGTGAGACAAGGAAGCTCTAACTATGTTACGAACTACCTTATTTGCTTGCCTCCTAACATAACTCACAATAAAATTATTGCGAGATGACAATAGATCCTTACATCTAGAAATAATATCTCCAAACTCATTATGTGGAGTAGAGTTGGAGTCAATAGTGTCAACAAGTAACCTACAGTCAGACTCAAAGATAACAGATGTCATGTGACGATTAATAGCAATGTTTATAGCCTCAAATAAGCCTAACGATTCAGCTTCTGAAGGAAAAGAATTGAAATAGGAATACTTCAAGAAGCCAAACAACAACGCCCTTGAGGAGTCTCTAACACAGATGCCAAGACCTGTAATAGTGTTGTTATTAAAGAGTGCACAATCCACATTATAGTTCATCGTGAGAGGCGGATGTTTTTCCCACACAGTTTGTTCATGTGTACCCTGACTCGGTTTCCTTGCTTTTTGCATATACATTTAGATTCTTGGAGAGAATTTTTAGCACGTTGCACAATAGATCCGCAAAGTGTGTATGTGCCTTACCATAACTTGGTATTTCGACTTTTCCACAGACTCCAGAGAATCATGGACGTCATCTCTTATTGTTGAACCAGAATCCTGTTAAAAAAATCAAAGAGAGGACTAGTAAAGTTGTTAGCAGTTCACAATAAATTACGAACAGTGTTGTCCATCCTAATTAATTCCCAACAGTACTTCATGAGTGTTGGGCACACACAAAAGTGTCAATGTGTAGTTATCATTCACAAAGTGATTCCATGCGCGAATATCATGAATGGTACGCGCATGGAGGGGCAGAGCTTTAATGGCCGAAGCATCGTCAATAATTCCATATTGGTTGGAAAGGAAGTAGACGGTTTAAGTGTATGGAGAGTGTGAATCCATGGAGAGGACCAAACATTAATTTGGGAACCATCAAAGTGATAGGGTTTTGGGAACTCCAAATGCTCCTCCATGTAAAGCTTGGATTGTGACCAATATTTGCATCCAAGAAATTCATCCTAGGGAAATATTTGGATTTTATAATACGAGTAAGTAAGGAGCTAGAGTCATTGAGGAGTTTCCAACCTTGTTTACTGAGAATAAATAAATTGAAAGCTTCCATGTTTCGGAAACCGAGTCCTCCTGAACTTTTGTGCAAGGTAATTAAGCGTATCCCATCTCATCCAATTAATTCATCCACGACCATTCTTCTTAGAAACCCAATAGAGTGAATTCGTTATTCGTTCAATCTCATCACATAAGGTAGAAGGAAGGAAAAAGGCACCGATACAATAAGGTGAAATAACTTGAGCAACATATTTAATGAGAACTTCCTTACACCTGCCAGTGAAAGAGATCGAGAGCTCCAAGATTGGCATTTTTTTTCCATATTCAATCTTTGAGGTAGTTAGATATTGCTTTATGACTTATACCAATAATCGAAGGGATACCAAGATATTTACCGTTGCCAGTGATTTTTGTGACACCCATCAAGCTAGAGATAGAAGTGGCCACCTCATGAGATGTATTCTTACTAAAAGCCACAGTTGACTTGCTAAAATTTATGGCTTGGCGAGACTCAACTTCATAGCCCAAGAGAATATCTTTGAAATAATTTTCTTCCGGTGTAGTGGATTTGTAGAAGAGAAAGTTGTCATCTGCAAAAAGAAAGTGACTGATAGGAGGTGCTTGTCGACAAATACGGTTAACTCCTGATGTTTGATAAGAGCGGAAGGGCCCTTGGTGCACAAAATGTACAAGGAGAGAGAGGAAAACCTTGTTGAAGCCCTATTTCCGGAGTGATTGGACTAATTCAATCTTCGTTAAAAAGGACATGGTACACAACAAAAGTTACGCACATCATAATCCAGGTTATCCAACGATCACAAAAACCCATCTTCTTCATAACAACACCAAGTTAGGACCAGTTAACACTATCAAAGGCTTTGGAAATATCAAGCTTAAGCGCTACCTCACCTTTTTTTACCTTTATGCTTGCATTTCATAAAATGAAGGATTTCAAACGCATACTGAGCGTTATCCATAGTTGAACGGGTAGATACTGTCGCGTCATTTTTTGGAGATCAAGACTACTTGATTAGCGTTTAACTCACCTTTTATTTTACAACTTTGAAAAAAATTATTTAAATTGGGGGGTCCGGGGGTTGGTTATATTTAGGGAAGGTATTAGCACCCTAAATATTCGTAGTACTCTACGAGAACCTCTTGATTTTATTTAACTTTTTGTGCTATAAACTTGCTTGCTTTTTTAAAAATGGAATTTTGAAATGATTAAAAAAAAAGAAGACCTAATTATCTACATTTTATTGATTTGGAAGGACGAGTGTCCTCTGCCTACGTACCCGTGAGGGATCAAAACCTCGTAGTTCGGGGTTGAAATTGACGTTTGATTTGTTGTGTGTTTTTTATTTAATTTTTGAAAAGGTTTTAAAATGAAAAGCCAAATGGCAAATGAGAATTGGTTTGTATTTTTTATATTGAAAAAAAAATAGACTCAAAGTATGATTAAAGTTGATTTGATATTTGATTAAGAAAGAAAATAAAAAGGACGATCACTTGATTGAAAATCAAGGTTTATTATGAAAATATTTTTGTGATTTTTGATTTTTTGAATGTTTTTGTTGTTTTGGAATAATAAATGAAAATTAAACTAACGGAGCTATAAAATTAAAAGCGCGTGAATTTTTGTAGTGACGTTGGGTCACCACAAAATCCATAATCTAATTTTTTTTGTATTTTTTTTATATATATAAAGCGATAAAGAAATAAGAGACACACACACACACACACACACACACACACACACACTTTTCTTATTTATATTTACATTGGACCTAAATACATTCTAATTGCAGGAAAATAAATGACAATAATTAAAATGCTAAATAGAAATAAAATAAAATGCTAAAAAGAAATAAAATGCAAGAAAATAAAAGAAAGGGACAACCGAAGGGACAAAAATTACCTAAGGGACAAAATTCCGAAGGGACAGAAAAAAGAGAGAGAAGAAAAGAATAGCTCGTCAACACAAGCTAAATGAGGGAGAAGAGAGAAAAGTTCTTTGACAACTCAAGAGAACTTTTGGTGTGTGAAATTGTGAAGGATGAGAGCTCTATTTATAGGTTCTAAGGTTGATGAAAAATGGAAAATTGGTTTAATGCACTTTGATGGGGATTTGAATGAGATTGATGGTTTTGGAATGTGATTTGAATGATTTTTCAAATGGGAGAGTTGACATGTAAAAATGGCATGATTGGTGGCACACTTGAGAAAGAAAAAAAAATTGGACCTTGACACTATATTTTTTGACAATTTTTGGACTCATTAAAAAAAAGTTAATAAAAACCTAAAGAAGTAATTAAACGAAAAAAATAAAAACAAAATGGTAAAATGGAAAATAAAAAAAATATAAAAATCAAGACTGAATAAAAATGAAAGATAAAAATAAAAACTAAAAGTTAAAAAAAAATGACTAATAAATTAAAAAAGTGAGAAGAGGTATTGATGATGAAACGCGTTCCTGATGAAAAATGGGAAGAAAGTTTTGACTCTACACTGATTATGGCATGGCTTGGAGGAAAAATATTTTGGACCCCTGGACACTTAATTTTGGACTCATTGACACTTTGGTTTTTTTTACTTGGAGAATAAAATAAAAGTGACTAAAATAAAATATGAAAAATGACTAATTAAAAGCTAAAATAAAAATTGGAAATAAAAACTAAAATTATAAAATTAAATAAAAGATGGAAATTAAAGAGTAAATAACAAATAATAAAAAAAATAAAGAAAACTAAAATTATAAAAATATAAAGAGCGAAGAGGGCCCGACTCGGAACCAAACATGAGGTATTTTAAGATACCTTTCTGCTGAAATTTCCTTTGAAAAGTCAAAGACTATTCAGGGTCAGACAATGTATGAATGTAGGATGTTAGGTCAAAAATTGGGGTATGACAGATACAAATGCAGCTTGCTCCAGGGAAATGAAATTCCCGATCAAATGAACGGATAGGAATTTGAATATTAATATGTGTGTATATTAACAATTATTAACGAAACCCTTCAAAAAAAATTTATTAATAATGAAGTTAAAATGTTTGCACCCTGACTCAGGATCGTGGATACACCAGTGTCGTCAACATATCACATTTATTACATGACTCTCTCGTCTTTTCTCTTCCCAAAATCAAAAATAAAAAAAATAAAAATCTCTTTCCTATCCCAAGGTGTGTAGGAGTTTTTAGTGTCCACACTCATCTTTTTCCGACATTTGAAAATCAATGCATGCAAGTGGTAGACAAGCAGTATTATTTACTATATTTAGCATAACGGTAATTAACACGTTCTCCATTACACTAAGGAATACGACGTTTATAGCTAAAATGGCGAATTGATGATTTTTTAAGCGTTTGAACTTAATTTCATATTTGAAAAAATCCATCAGTACACGAAAACGAGAGCTTGATCATATTATTCATATAATAAAGGAAATTAATTAGGTTTACATTAATATCAAGTTCTCTCACATCCCAATGCATGTGTTAAACAAAAATCTATTATATTATGGACGTTAAATTCATAGTACCATATTGGGCTAGTATCGGTACAAATTCTTCGGTGTTCTATATCAACAAGTTTTTCTATTTTCATTTCAATTAGTCTAATAGTATTATTCTATCTTGTATTAATTATCACATCTAATATGTGGGACAGCACGTTGCAAAATGCGCATTTGCAATACTTCATGGCCTAGTTTCATTCCTATAAATACCAGTCACATGAATTCTTAAACCTCAGTTGTGTGGGATTTCAACAATTTTACAAATGGCAACTTCGAAAGTTCTCAGTATCGTTCTCTTTGTGCTGTTGGGCTTAAGCATATGTTCTGCTGCCAGAAAACTCATTGTTGGGGATGTAGGTGGAGGATATGGATATGCCGGACCAGGCGAAGGAGGTGATGGATATGGTGTTCCTGGAGGAGGAGGCGAAGCAGGCGGTGGATATGGTCCTGGTGGACCAGGTAAGGGAGGTGGTGGATTTGTTCCTGGTTACCCGGGTGTAGGAGGTGGTGATTTTCCCGGGGTAGGAGGCGGTGAGTGTGTTCCTGGTTACCCGTGTGAAGGAAGTGGTGGACATGTTCCTGGTGGAGGAGGCGATGAAGGCGGTGGATATATTCCTGGTAAACCCGGTGAAGGAGGTGGTGGACATGTTCCTGGTGGAGGTGACGGTGGATATGTTCCTGGTGGACCAGGTGAAGGAGGTGGTGATATTCCTGGTGGAGGAGGAGATGTAGGCGGTGGGTATGTTCCTGTTGGACCGGGCGAAGGAGGTGGTGATGTTCCTGGTGGAGGAGGCAAAGGAGGCGGTGGGTATGTTCCTGGTGAACCTGGTGAAGGAAGTGGAGGTGGTGGTGGAGGTGGAGGAGGTTATCCCGGTGGAAGTGGTGGTGGCTACGCTAGAAAAATTACTTGTTTTTATATATGGTGTTTTCCTGTTGGTCGTGATGGTTATCACTAAGCTTACTGATATCTACGTAAAGATTATACCTAGCTCTCTTCCTAACCATATCATATATCAGCTTTGCTATATGTCAAGAATGAAATTAACCCGAAATGATCCCGAGAGCAGAATCAACCAATGATAAAACAGTGTTTTGCGGAATTCAAGGCATGTTGGTGGGAATAAGGTGGAAGTCAACAAAGACGGCCGAATGGAATACACCTCGGGATAATTTCGGGTGCCTCAGTTTCGGGATAAATAGTATTTTTCATCATATATATAGAGCTGCTATATGCAGCGAAGTTTAATGTCCCGAGAGCATCCCGATAACAATTTACCCAATAAAAATGCAGCTTTTCCACAATACATGGGAGTCGGTGGGAAGTTTCTTTCAATTTTACACTGTACACGTCATTCTTGAAACCGCTCGGGACACATCTATTCGCTAGATTTAGCATTTTTCATATTATATATAGAAAGGAGAATAAGATATGGTTGTGAGGGCATATGAATTATCTTTGCATTATAGTTTTCTTTTGAAAAAATCTTTGCATTAAAGTTGAATGTTGAATGAATTCAGATTGATGCACCACTGATACGGTTGGAAATCAATTTTTTTTATTACATGTCCACGATAGATTTAAAACTAACAATATTATTAGTTGAAGAAAGAAAATTAAAGAAGGTGCAAGCTAATAAATCAAAATTGAATTGTAGATCAAATGATTGGATTTTTAAATTAAAGGGATTGAAAAAAACTGTTTAAGAAGAAGGTTAATATTTTAAGCTAGGCTTAAAAAAAATGGTGATTTATTATAACTAATTAAACAAGAATACTAAAATTTCTTTCATAAAAATGTTTGTATAATTTCACTTTTGAAGGTCCATACTTGCGAGATGCTCATTATATTTAATTTTTTCTTAGGAACTCGTTATTTTGTGTCTATTTATATTTATTAACTAGTTTAGCCAGTAATTTTTACCAAATACTTAATATTCAATTATTAGTCAACTTTTTTTCTTAGACATTCCATTTGTTAAAATGTCATCTATATTTGCTAACTTATTCAATATTTATTTATTATTATGACTAACATATCCATAATGCTACTGACCAAGAAGAATCAATTAGAAACAATTAATAAAATGTAAACTTTGAATTGCCTATTGTCACATAATTCCGCATCATAGTAGTTACTATGTTGGTGATCGTTGAATCGAGATCGAACAATTCATATTTTAAAATTGGGGTTTTAGTTTTTAAAACTAATAAAAAATCTGCTTGAATTCACGGTGTGATCTTTTAGTTTACATGCTATAGTTTATTTATTTAGTTTGAATGATAAAAAATCTGTTGGACTCATGATATGGAGTAACCTTTGTACCTTTGCATTTATGATGTGATCTTTTAGTTTGCATGCAAAGTGGCTATTATTATTTGTTGCAATGGGTTTGATCATATATATTATTTTTATTTATTTGTTTTTTTGGTTAAGTAGTCTGATGGTTACAAATTCATCTTTAACTCACATAAATTCTAACTAACTAGTGATTAAGAAAATGTTGGAAAGAAAATATATTGCCATCCCTTTTCTTATTTATGCTTCATTTAGCAAAACAATATTTTTTTATGGAGTGCTCTGAAATGAAAAAACATCTTTAACTATTTGGAATGAAATAAAAACCTTTACCACAACTTTTAAAAGAGGTCTACAATTTTGATTTCAACTGCAACATCACAATTTTAAGTAAACTGCATTTGCAACACAATTTTTAAAAGAGGTCTAAAATAAATAATGTATTAGCATAAGTTTGGACGACCCGGTTTGGATTTTTATGAAATTGCATTGAAATAGCGTGGCTGAGCAGAAGCCTAACATTGTTATATCGTAAATTACACTCTCCTACCTTAACAGAAGCTTGAATACACTCTCCTCTTTTCTTATGTTAAAATATACACTATCCTCCCTAGAAAAATAAATTTTATACTCCTCTCCTTTATGAGATGCTGGAATTACAACTATCTCCTTTAATAACTTAATATACACTACACTTTAATCTATGTTAATATAAAGAAATATTTTTATAATATATATTAATTTTAAATCACCATTTAAAAAAAATCCGTTTCTTTATAATTTAAATGTCAATGATAATCAAATTTAAATATTTTGTTAGTAATTTTATAATTTAGAGTATAAAATTCACTTTTAAATAACCATACTCAATCGACTTTAGTAATTTCTCACATATTTTAAATTAATTTTGGGTTGTTTCATATTTTATAATAGGGTTTAAAACTATATATTAATGAAATTATGAATAAAAAATAGTGAAAAACATGTATTCAAAGTTTGATTATATTAAAATTTACCCGCAATATTGCTATTTTTCTTTGAAGTGTGTTAGATTATTTTTTTTGCTAGATTATTAAAAAAAAATATTGAGGGACTAAAGTGTAGATTTTAACTTAAGAGGAGAGGGGAATGTAATTCAAGCTTCTCTCAAGGGAGGGGAGTGAAATATTTTCTAATATGTTTTGAATAAGAGAGAAAGGAAATATATATTTTAACATAAGAAGGGAGGAGAGTGTAATTCAAGTATTTTTAAAGGGAAGGAAGTGGTCCCGTGAGCATAGCTCAGTTGGTAGGACAATGCATTATTATATGCAGGGGCCGGGGTTCGAACCCCGGACACCCCACTTATTCACTTTATATAAGGTGAATTCTAGCCATTAGTCTACCTGACAAAAAAAATGAAGGAAGGAAGTGTAATTTACTCTTAATATTAATGTTTAGGCTTAATTGCATGTTTGGTCCCTTATGTTTATTTTAGTTTTCAAGTTGGTCCCTTATGTTTTGAAAGTTTCAAGTTGATCCCATACGTTTATTTTAGTTTTCAAGTTGGTCCCTTACGTTTTGAAAGTTTCAAGTTAGTCCCTTATGTTTATTTTAGTTTTCAAGTTGGTCCCTTATGTTTATTTTAGTTTTCAAGTTGGTCCCTTATGTTTATTTTAGTTTTCAAGTTGGTCCCTTATGTTTTGGACCGACTTGAAAACTAAAATAAACATAAGGGACCAACTTGAAAACTAAAATAAACATAAGGGACCAACTTGAAACTTTCAAAACGTAAGGGACCAACTTGAAAACTTTTAAAACGTAAGGGACCAACTTGAAACTTTCAAAACGTAAGGGACCAACTTGAAAACTAAAATAAACATAAGGGACCAAACATGCAATTAAGCCTAATGTTTAACATACAACAAAAAGTGAGATTTGATGTGTCTGACGCAGGTCCAAATATACCATTAACTTGTGAATGAAAAGCTATTACAATTATTTCTAGTGATTCTACATGAGAACATAATAAGTTACTACCAGGCCCGACTCTTGGGGGTGCAAACACCTCAATCGAGCTGGACCTCCTCTAGGCCTTATACTAACTTGTGAATGAAAAGCTATTACAATTATTTCTAGTGATTCTACATGAGAACATAATAAGTTACTACCAGGCCCGACTCTTGGGGGTGCAAACACCTCAATCGAGCTGGACCTCCTCTAGGCCTTATACTAATTGTTATAGCCCAGTGTTGTACACTATCCCCCACTAAAAGAAAAAAATATTCCTTATTCTCTTTCTCTCTGCTGATACCATACGTCTTACACTCTTCTTTTATACGCTTCATACGATTCACAATCACCACATCACGACATCATCACCGATTCACCAATCTCACCATCAGACTTTCCTTCTTCTTCTTCCTTCATACGCAGGGGTTTCGATTGTTTTCCCCTTTCCAAACCTCCAGTCCATACGCAAATACGCTGATGCGTTCTTCCATTCCATCACGGGTCGGCCACGGCATCACCGTTAAGTTTCCTGAACATCCAAGTTTCAATGTTGTTTCTTCTTCAGAAGACACTGATCATTGTAGTTTCTCAAATTCAGACAAATTTGGAACTACCATGAAATCAGGGGAAGAAAGTGATTACACAATAAGGGATTTGACTAGAATTCAAACTCTTCATACAAGGGTCATTGAAAAAAAGAATCAAAACACAATTTCAAAGCTGCAAAAATCAACAAAGAAACAATCAAATTCAAAGCAGTCCTACAAGGCAGCAGTTGCTTCGGTTGCGGCGGCTTCGCCAGAATATTCAAGTCAGCTTGTGGCAACTTTGGAATCAGGGGTGAGTCTTGGCTCTGGTGATTATTTCATGGATGTGTTTATAGGTACACCACCTAAACATTATCCTTTGATACTTGATACTGGTAGTGATCTTAATTGGATTCAATGTGTTCCTTGCATTGCTTGTTTTGAACAAAGTGGACCATATTATGATCCTAAAGAATCTATTTCATGGTGCTACTGGTTTGTTAGGATTAGGAAGAAGACCATTATCATTTGTTTCTCATGTATATGGAAGTGATTTTCACCTTTGAGTGTACAACATATATACGACACCTTGTATTTATCTTTTAAAAAATTTAAATAGAACATTGTTCCTTAAAAAAAATACGTTTTCATTTCATTACGGGCCTCTTTTCACTAACAAAGCTGAACCTCCGGATTCGTAGGAACGGCCTTGGCTACTACATACACAATCTCATAGGATGATAACTAACTTTCCTATAAATCAGGGAAGTAGTTATAACAACTTTTCTAGCTAAATTTAAAACTCACTTAAGCTTCGATAACTTGTGCAGCAAGTAGTTATGGTGTATGGTGTTCTTCTTCCTTATCATGTAGCAAGCTTGATTCCAATGCATCAACAAGCATAAAAAATCAATTAAAATATAAAGACCAATGCTGCACAATTATATTTTTCTAAATTATATATAAAAAATTATGCGACCAGAACCATATCACAAAAAGTAGAGTAACACTAGAGAGTAAAGAGAAAGAACAACCTTGCACTTGGCAAAAAAATCCATCAATATGAGGGTAAAACATGGCAATCTACTTCTCAGATCCATAAAATTTGTACTGAAATCCAAGAAAAAACACATAAACAACCCTTGAATATCTTAAACTATGAAAGAAATATAATTTATGATAAAAACTACAAACACAAAAACTCACTTGGTGTTTTATGGGCTAAACCATGCATGATTCTTTTGGAAACACAGAAAAAAAACGTGTAGAAGCGGGGAGCGTTGCAAATCATGAACAAAAATTGCTCTTATCTTAGATACTATTAATTTCTTGTTATATCTGAAACTAAGATAATAACAAAAAATCATATAACTATAAATTTATTGTTTTGCTCACCTAGTGTTTTATGGGCTAAACCATGATTCATTGTGGATGCTCTAACAACAACTAGTCATGCTTTAGAAGAGCAATTCCTAAATAAATACCAAGCTCGTGAGTTCGGCTTTGCTCCATTTATTGTTTATTTATGAGAGAGACAGATACAGATGATGGTTTAGTGGGATCCACTAAATCACTAACTTATCTCTTGTGATTATCTCTCTCATAAATGGACGATAAATGGAGCAACACCAAACTCAAGCTCGATGAGATCACCAAAGGAATAGCTATCTATGTAGAGTCCAGTCCTATCATATGAGAGATCGACTTATATTTCTTAATTTATGTTAAATGGCCAAAACGACTTATATTTGAGATGGATGGAGTAGTTAATAAAGATAATTTGATAAAATAACTACTCTTTGTTTTATTTATCATATCACTTTAATCTGTGTAAAATTATCAAATACAACATTTGTTTTGGGCAGAGCGAGTAATGTTTAATTGAGAGATCTTTCAAAGATTTAGTGTATACATTTACTACTGCCTCACAAATTCAACCCTAGTCCCTATAATATCATCTTTGAAAAAAAATTAAAACTTTTTAATATCTCTTAATTGAAGAAGCTCTATTATATGAAATATAGATATATAGACTCGGCCATCAAAATTATCTCCTCTAATATCTTTAAGATTCTTATCAATACACCCAGCATAGTCAATTTGAAGCATCGTCCCACAATAATTGTGATTTTTTTTTTTGTTGAGGTAAATAATTGTGATATTTAACAAGTTCATACAAATTATCCTTAAAAAAAAAAAGTTCATATAAATTAAGAATATGATATATATAACTCTTCAGAAAAATAGAATATATAAATAAAAATAATAAATTTGCTAATTTATCCTTTTTTGAGTGTTACAAATTATCCTTATGAAACATCAATTCATTATCATCAATACGAAATAGGAAATAATAACTTCACATGATTTCTTGTTGACAATAAACTTTTTATTTTCACTTAAAAAAAAATTTAAGTGGTTAAATTTTTTTGACAATAAACTTAGAGAAGTAGTATTACAATGTTTTTTGACAAAGCATTACAATTTTTTTTCTCTAACCAAACGATTGAATTTAAGTGGTTAATGGGCTTCATCAAAAGACAACTTGTTTGGGAGAACCCAAATTCGATTTATGAATAAAATAAATGTTGATCAAACTTTATTCACAAATAGGCCAAACTATGTACTATCAGAAGCCTCTTCCCATAAGAACGAGATTATCACATGCATGATTACTCCCTCTTTTCGTATTTATAAGACACTTTTTCAAATTTTATTTCTCTTTAATATAATACCATTTACAAAATTTCACATGCATTAATGATTTCTTTACAAAAATATTTTTATATTAATTTACAAAGAGAAAAAAATATTTTATCTCTTATGATATTAATATTTAGGCTTAATTGCATGTTTGATCCCTTATGTTTCTTTTAGTTTTCAAGTTGGTCCCTTATGTTTTAAACGTTTCAAGTTGGTCCCTTACGTTTTAAAAGTTTCAAGTTGGTCCAAAACGTTACTCACGTTGGAATAAGTTAGTCCCTTTCGCGACATGATATTGAGTTTAATAAAACCAAAAAAATTAAAAAAAATGGTTTTAAACTGATTTTCTATATAAGTTAAGTTCTATCACCCATATTGCCAACCCAAATCATTAAACGTTAAGTGAGGGGAGGGACTAACTTATTTCAACGTGGGTAACGTTTTGGACCAACTTGAAACTTTTAAAACGTAAGGGACCAACTTGAAACTTTTAAAACATAAGGGACCAACTTGAAAACTAAAATAAACATAAGGGATCAAACATGCAATTAAGCCTAATATTTATAATATAGGGTAAATGATGAGTCAATAATTAGTCTGTTTTATTATAATATTTAGTATCGTTTTATTTAGATTTAGTTTTATTTTATTTTAGTATTATTTCCTTTTTGAATTATTTTACTTCAATTGCATATTATTATATTTCAGGAACAAATATATGATGGATTGAGTCTTGGAGCAAAAGAAAGGAGTCTGGAGCAAATTCGGAGCAAAAATACGAAGATTCGGAGACAAAAATATGTCTCCCCCAAGTCAGAAGCTTGGCACGGCCCGTGCCAATATGTGGCACGGCCGTGCCACCCTCCAGAATGCCTTTTGCTACTTTTGCTTAGGACTTAAGCTACTCAGTTTTAGTTTTTACCAAAAAGCCCATGTAGTTGCTTAGATTTTAAGTTGAATGTAAACAATAAATAGATTAGCCTCCCATCACAAATATTCATCTTTTGTTCTTAGAATAAAAGTTCACTTTTACTTTATTGTTATTTTATTTTATATTCTTCTTCTTCTTCTTCTAATTCTTCTCTATGTCTACAATGAACGTTAGTGAGTAGACTCTTCTTGTCTTGAGATTGTTGGATAAGTCTAATGACGTAATCCTAATCGAACCAAGCTTTAACCCTAATTTCATGTAACCTTAATTTCTAATCTAAGTTCACCGTTTAAACATGAATTAACAATTATCAAACTGTGGAAACGAAAGTGGAGGGTTTGATAATTGTTAATCCATCATCTCAAATATCAATTCATAATGCGAAAGCGGAGCTTTGATATTGGAACAAGTGAATTTAGACAAGAATTGCAAAGGCAGTGAAATAGTCTTTGCAATTCTTGAGACATGAGTAGTTTCAATCCTTATAAGCTTCTTATAGTAATCAAATCAGCGAAATAGGTTTGGTTGCTAGAGGTAAACTCTCACTGGACTTGGTCGGAAAGGTGAGGGGCTAAAGGGAAACCGGTCTTTAGAAATTAGGTATAAAACATGAAATTATAAGTTAAGGTTTTGGCTAGTGAAGGATTCGTCATTATAATGAACCAATAATCTCAAGGCTCCTTTTATTTTATTATTGTTATTTCCTTTTAATTAAAAATCAAAACTTTATAATCTTAAACTTTCTTCTAATCCTTATTGAAAGTTAATTGAATTCATAACTCCCTGTCGGAACGATATCTTTTTATTACTACAACGGTAAACCGTGCACTTGCGGTTTATCCCATCAAGTTTTTGGCGTCGCTGCCGGGGAGTTATTGCAATTTGATTAATTCTTTTTTAACGATTAGACTAAAAAAAAAACTTTTTTTTCTTATATCTTTCCTATTTCTTTCTTTTTACCGGTGACTTCTTGGAAACCCAAAATAATATCGATATGGCTAAGGAACGCACTCTCAAAGAGTATGCAATCCCATCTTCAGATGAGTCATACGATGTTATTGTGTACCCAACAGTTGGTAAGAATTTTGAAATAAAACCTGCACTTATTCACTTAGTGCAGCAAAATCAATTTTTCGGATCACCCACTGAGGATCCGAATTTTCATATTTCAACTTTTTTAAGACTCAGTGGAACCTTCAATGCAAACCAAGAGGCCGTAAGGCTGCACCTCTTTCCTTTCTCCTTAAGGGATAGAGCTAGTGCTTGGTTTCATTCATTGGAAATTGGTTCTATTACTTCATGGCAACAAATGAGGCAAGCTTTTCTTGCCCGATTCTTTCCCTATTCTAAAACTGTTCAATTAAGGAATTGAATCACACAATTCACTCAAAAAGATGGAGAATCTCTTTACAATGCTTGGGAGCATTTCAAAGAAATGCTTAGACTTTGTCCCCATCATGGTTTAGAGAAGTGGCTTATTATTCACACTTTTTATAATGGTCTTTTGTATACCACAAAAATTTATGTTGATGCAGCTGCAGGTGGAGCTTTAATGAACAAGAATTGCATAGAAGCATATGCCTTGATTGAAGACATGACTCAAAATCACTACAAGTGGACCGACGAGAGAGCCATCACTAATTCTTCATCCTCCAAAAAGGAGGCAGATATGTATGAAGTCTCTAACTATGATCACCTTGCTGCTAAGATTGATGCATTAACCCAAAAATTTGAAAAAATAAATGTTAGTGCCATCTCTTCTTCTTCTTCTTCTTCTGCATCTCCTTCTTGTGAAATCTGTGGTATATCTGGTCATATTGGTATTGATTGCCAACTAGGTAGAGCTATTAATGGTGTTGAGCAAATGAACTATGCTCAGTACAACCAAGGGATGAGGCAAAACCAAAACTTTTATAAAAATCCTCAAAATCCCTTTGGACAAGTAGCACCACCTGGCTATGCAATCAATCAGGGAGTCGCTCAGAAATCAAATTTAGAAATTTTAATATAGAATACTATTGCAAATCAATCTAAACAGATTCAAGAACTCAAAAATCAAACCGAATTTCTGATTGATTCTCTTTCCAAACTCAATACCAAAATTGATTCTATTGCCACTCATTCTAAAATGCTTGAAACCCAAATCTCCCAAGTGGCCCAACAAGTGGCCACCCTTTCCCAACCCTCCGGAGTCCTTCTAGGCCAAACCGAAACCAACCCCAAAGACCATATAAGTGTTATTACCCTTAGGGATGGTAAACATTTAGAGGAAACTGTTGTGAAAGTTAAGAACAATAAAGGAGAGATAGGGAGTGATGAGCCTCAAGGTGAGAAAGCCATAGGAGAGAATGATAAGTCATTTGTTTCACCATCTCATGAGCCTAAAATTCCATTAACACAAGGTTTTGTTAAATCCAAGTTAGAGGAACAGTTTAGGAATTTTATTGAAATACTTCCAAACAAATTGCCACCTAAAATTAAGAATCTAGAGAGTTTTTCCATACCTTGTGTCATAGGACCTGAAACAATTGAGAAAACCATGTGTGATTTGGGAGAGAATGTCGGTTTGATGCCATTGTCCCTTTCTGAAAGATTGGGTATAGGATAGTTAAACCACTTTCTAACCGTCAAGCTAATGACTCTAAACGAGCGCTTCGTGGGAGGCAACCCACGCATTTATCTGCTTTTATTTTGTTTGTTTTTGGTTTTTTTAAGTGTTTTGTAGGTAATTGTCCAAGTATAATTCGAGAAAAATGAAATTTTTTGAAGTCCCCATGTCCAGAAAGCTGGCACGGCCGGCCCGTGCCAAGCCAAAACCACCCAAAACCAACAAAATGGCAGAAGCTTGGCACTGCCCGTGCCAATGTTGGCACTGCCCGTGCCAAGCTTCTGCACCATATACCCTCATAATTTTTCTTCTCCTTCCCCATTCACTCACTTCTCTCTAAAAACTCCATTAACCCCCAACCTTTAAACCTCCATAACTCCACCAAATCCATCAAATTCTTAACCAAATCATCCCAATTCATCATTCCAAACTTAACCACCAATCAAAACCAACCTTCATCCAACCAAACACCAAATTCATACACCATTAAACCATGACCCAGAAACCACAAATTCTTCACCTAACTCCATCATTCAACTCTTACACTTCACTTAAACCACAACCCCATCACTAAACCAACCCTTCCCACACAAAACCTTGCCTAACCCTAACCTTCACCCAAAATCCACACCAAGTCAACTAAGGTCAATGGCATCAAGGAGGAAAAGTAAGGAGATTGAAGGCTCCGGAAGTGGTGCAAGCAAGAAGCAATCAACAGCCCGTAATCATGGGATCCAATTCAAGGATTCGAGCAAAGGAATAGGTATAAATATCTAATCTCTAGAACTATCTCTCCTTGCAGGTACCCTGATTTTAATGATATGGATAGACTAGGAATAGAGGAATATGTGATTAGGCTGTTGAATAACACAACCCTGTGCTTAGGTACCTTGAAAGGGTTATGACTTGCACCGTATAGAGTAGGAAAGAGGTAGGGAATGATGAGGACTAATGATTTGTTCATATTGTGGACTATGCTTTATAACCACCCTATTAACATTTGTTATTATATGCTTGATTATCTTGTTTCAATTGCTAAAAAGAAATCGGATCATAAGGGTGATATAATGGTAGGTGGAATCATCACTTTTATTGCTAGAAAGTTTGGGGTGAGTGTGAATCAGGGGATCAAGAGGATAGAGAGGAACTATTATCTAGACTTATATACTCTCACTACTTTGTCCTTCCTTAGAACCCATGACCCTACTCATAATTACCAATATGAATGGAGAATTATTAGAGCTTATTGTTTGATTATTCTACCTAATCCGGACATAACTAATCCGGAGGTGGTGGAAAATTTGCTTTATGTTGGTACTAACCCACAGGTACATAATGATGGTGATAATGGTGGTGATGAAGAGGAGGTAGGTGCAAACTTGCACCTTGAACAAGAAGCCGGTGGAAGCTATAATGATGAACGGTGGGAATTGATGCAAACCAAAGGTCAAAGAATAAGCACCGAGCAACAAATACAAGGTGTTGAAATGGCCGGGCTGAGGAAAAAATGTACAAAGGAGCAATCGAATAAATGAAGAAAACAATCAAATGCTCCGAAACATGATGCAACACCTTCACCTCCAAAGTCCACCTTATGGAACTCAATAAAATTGTGAGCTTTCCTCTTCCTCTACTCTTCTCTCTTCTACTTCTTCTGCTTCTTCTTCTTCTACTCCTTCTTCTCTTTTAAATTTTCTTTTTCTTTGAATCATTGAGGACAATGCTTCTCCTAAGTGTGGGGGGGAGCCTAATAAAGTGTCTTGAGTCGTAGTGTTTCCAAACTCCCTTGAACTTTGTTCATTTGTTTTGTTTTTATTGCGAAAGGCATGAATAAGTAGCTTGTTTTTATTGGAAATTATGGCTTAAATTTTTTGTTGTCTTCTCTTAAAAAGGTTGTTTCTTGTACATGAAAGTGATTTCTTGTGTTTTTAGTGTTCTTGCTATACCCACATCATGTTTTATTGTGAAAATTCTCCAATGAGAAAAGCACTCAGATGCAATCTTTGAGTAAATGTAAGAGTAGGTATTTTAAGGAGCACGTTCTATCTTTAATGGTAACTGTTATACCCTAATTTTGGACCTAAAAATACTAACTCAATTCTTCTTTTCTTGCATTTCAAGTCATTTGAACTGTCTCTGAGCAATTACATCTTTCTCTGCATTTTATTTCAATATTATTTGCAAAATTCATGAAAAAGGGTATTTTAGTCATTTCCTATGTTAAAATTTCTTTCAGTCTTTTAAAGTTTGTTTGAGTCCTTTCAAATAGTTTGAATAAGTCTCCATTTCAATTCTATGTCAAAATCCATTTCAAAAATTGCATTTGAAGTCATTTTGAGTCGTTTTAGCCCCCAGGGGCATTTTGGTCATTTCACACGAAATTTCGGCAGAGAGAGGTTACTTTAAAGTACCTCATTTAAGCCATTGGTTCGTTTTAGTCCGTTTTGTCAATTTTAATCGTTTCACTTTACGTTATTTCCAAATTACATTTTTTACCAATTTTATTATTAATTACCTTTTTAGTCCTTTTTTGTCACTTTTGCAGTCTAGTCCCTTATTTTTAGTCATTTGCAAATAGGTCCAAAAGTTAGTTACAGTCCAGTGCCACATGGCAGTTTGTCATTGGTCCAGATACTCCAGTCATCAGCTATATAAGCCACATCACAGTCAAGGTCAAGGATACCATTCATTTCTTTATACATCATCAAAACAGAATTTTCCTTCTCTCTCCACCAAAAAACAGATCAAAGAAGCTAGAAACTCAAGAACAGTATGAATGTTGCATGAATCTCCATGAACATTCATACGAATTCTTCAAGATTCCAGAAACAAATCCGTTTCAAACCAACACAATCTCACCTCGAATCATCACAAATTGATCCCTTCAAGATCGAAATTCACCAAGAAGCGAATTCCTCAAACCCTAACCGTTCCTAGAGCTTCGGATTCATGTCAAATTTTCACCAATTCAACACTGAAACTATCAATTCATGACTGTATCCATCGTAATTCATCACAAGAACAACGAACACAACAACAAACTCACGCAAAAGGAATCAACAGCAACGCCAGTTTTTGGATCAGAAGCACGAAAGGGAAGTAGAAGCTACGGCGGCGAAGAGAGAAGAGCAACCTTCGTTGATTCTCCGTTCACATACAAGAGAGGTAGCTCGCCGCACCTTTTTATTTTGTTTGAAGTTGTGGAATAGAAATATAGATCTATAAGTCTGAGTGAGTCTCTTCGAAATTTCGACCACAAATCTAGAAAGAGCATGGAAAGAGGTTCAAGAAACTGAAAAAATTGTTTGATTCTGAAAAATTTTCCTCGCCGGCGCCGGAAACTAACTCCGGCCGCCGCGACGGAGCTTAGTGTCTCATCGGAGAAGATGAATCTTCATCTTCCTCCGGTTGCTTTTCCAGGTTCGTGGTTGAAGAAAAGAAGAGAGTTTCTCTCTCTAGTTTTACCTAGAGAGAGAAACGAGTGAGGATTATGTTGGTTTTCCTATGTTTCATGCTTATATACCCCCCTGTGATCACATGCATGCGCGTCTTTGGTCATACAGTGCTCCATCATGCTTTCAGCTGTTAGATCTAGGGTTAAGAGGGACTTGATCAATCCAACGCCCCTGGTGCGTTTGGATGATCCAGGATCCATTTTCCCTTGGGCCTAAGCTTCTTTTCTGCGCAGATCACAGTTTCTTGCATTTTTCTTGCTATTTTAACACTGCCTAATGCTGTTTACACCATTGTTCTTACTAAAACCCTTTAAAAAAATTCCAAAAAATTTACTCAAGGTTTTCTTGTTGTTTTCAATGAGTTTTGATGTGTTTTGCATGTTAATTTTGATGGAAAACACATGGAAATATTTGTCCCCTTTGTTAATTCAATTTTTTCCACTTTTTATTAAAATTCTTGTTAAAGAACTTCTAAAAACTTTGTGAACCCCCTTGCAACTATCTTTGGTACCTAAAACTTGTTTCTCATGATATTTTGGTATGTTGAAAATTGATAAAAATATATAGGGAGTTTTCTTGTGACTTTGTGTTACTCTTTGTTAATTTCTTGTGAAATTTTTGCATATTCTTGTTCCTAAAATCTTGCTATGGTGTATTGATCCTTGGTATGAGAATTTGCAATGTGTATGCCCCTGATTTAGAGTTGTTCTTTACTGTTTTGGAGTTTGATTTGTTAGTTTCTTGCGTTACAAGTCATGTGAATAATTCTATGTGGAATTAAAGTGCAAAATAGGCCTAAAATGCTTCATAATTGCTTAGTTTAATGCTTCTCTCTAATCCTCATTGTTAAAATTGAAATGAAACCTTTAAAAATTGATAGAAGTATGAGGATTAGGGGTTATGTATTGACTTTGCTTTTGTGGTCAAGTTTGAGGTATGTTTTGCCTTTGTTTTGGTGTATCTTGAAATTTTGTGATGTTTACTTGCTTACATACTATGCTACATACTATGCTACTAACCCTTTATTTCATGTTTCATTCATCCATAAGCATCTCATACTCCATCCTTCCTCTTCATTTTAATTCCTTGTACTTTAAGTTTTACCAAGACTTAGTATGTAAAAACTTAGGAATTCTTGTATTTTACTTTTATGCGATTTTAAATTTCTTGCAAGACCATAGAATGTATCTAGGCCAATGATGTAAAGGACAATGGACTCTAATGATGTACACCGACACAAGCACCGACACATGCACACACCTCACTTTAGATGTATGGCTAGGATATGCATGTTTAGATGTATGTTTAGGATTGTATGTTTAGATGAATGTTTAGGTTTTACACTTAGAAAAAAATCAATTTTCCAAAAAAATGTGAACAACTTCACTCAAATATTTTTCTTAATAAACCTTGGGATCAAAATCCCATTGAATTTTCCTTTTATTTTCTTAATCAAAATTTCAATGAACTTTAATCAAACTTTGACTTCCTTTCTCAAAATAACTAATCAAACCCCACTTTTTCTTAAATCTCATGCCTTTGAGGCCTCTCAATCTCCATTCTTCAAACTCTAATTTTCAAACTTAAAATCAACCAACAAAAAACAAAAACATTTTTGGAAGAGAACTACGGTGGATTTGATCCCTTAAACGGGTACGTAGGCAAGGAATCAAAATTGCTTCAATTCAAATAAAATAAAAATTCAAACACATTCTTCTCCCTCCAATTCTTCACTTAGAATACTCTTAGGTTTAAATAAATACTTTCAAAATAGCATTTGAAAATAAAGCGCGCGCGTAGAAATTAAAGACGGTTCCTATAGGATACTATAGTCGTTACGGGTGCCTAACACCTTCCCGTAGCGAAAACAACTCCCGGACCTCGATTCTCAAGGGTTTTGCTTATTTTTTCCCTTCCCAAGAAAAAATGAGATATCACCGGTTAAAAAGGTTCAAACGTAATCAAATGTTTGACACCCGAAAACCAAGATAAAACAGTAACTTAGACCCTTAAAAGTCTTCAGAGTAAAAGTAGTATAAGTTTGTGTGGGAAATAATGTGCTATATTGTTATAATGTTTTAAACTGAAATGGGGCGGGAGAATGGCACCAACATGTGGAGGAAAGGACATCCCCTCTCTGACTTCCTAAATGTGGTGCTGACTCCCTAATTGAACTTAAACTCTAAATCCCTCAAAAGAGGAAATAAATTCATCAAAGCTAGGAGGAAAGGACACCCTCTCCATAAAGACTTCCTACGCGGAGATGATAAAAATTTGCAGCACTACTTAGGGTGATCATGGAATCTAGGAGGAAAGGACACCCCCTCCATAAAGACTTCCTATGAGGAAATGATAACCCCTAAGCAATCTGCAGCCCCAAGTGCTTAAATTGTGAATTTAATTTAATTCTAACTAAATTCCCATCTCTCTTATATGAAATGAACAAAGGACTTTTCTCGATTACTTTAGTATTAAGGATAGAATTTGTTCCTCATAATATCTGTCTTATACAGGAGCAAGAAAAGGGTTGGACTGCACACACACACACACACACACACACACACACACACACACACTCACTTGAGACTTGTTGTAGGGTTGAATAGATTTACAAGGAATACTTGAAGTTGTGATTAGTGTACATTGAAACAAAACCTTAAGAGAGACATGAGTTTTCAATTGTGTTGCCATATATTAAATCTCTTTGTTGCTACTATGTCTATTGCCTTTTGCTTGAGGACAAGCAAAGATTCAAGTGTGGGGGAGTTTGATGAGTCAATAATTAGTCTGTTTTATTATAATATTTAGTATCGTTTTATTTAGATTTAGTTTTATTTTATTTTAATATTATTTCCTTTTTGAATTATTTTACTTCAATTGCATATTATTATATTTCAGGAACGAAATATGATGGATTGAGTCTTGGAGCAAAAGAATGGAGTCTGGAGCAAATTTGGAGCAAAAATACGAAGATTCGGAGACAAAAATATGTCTCCCCCAAGTCAAAAGCTTGGCACGGCCCGTGCCAATATGTGGCACGGCCGTGCCACCCTCTAGAATGTCTTTTGCTGCTTTTGCTTAGGACTTAAGCTACTCAGTTTTAGTTTTTACCAAAAAGCCCATGTAGTTGCATAGATTTTAAGTCGAATGTAAACTATAAATAGAGTAGCCTCCCATCACAAATATTCATCTTTTGTTCTTGGAATAAAAGTTCACTTTTACTTTATTGGTACTAGCGGAAAGACGGGCACTATCGTGCCCATCTGTCCGCTCTTTCTACTGCGCTAATGTATGTGATTATTTTATTATGTTTGTTTGTATAATTTTGATTAAATTTTTTAAATTTTTAAATATTAATGGAAATTATTGATATATTGATTTATAAACAAAATATTGTCAAGTTATACAACAATTATTTATGAACTCAACATATTTTAGTTGGTTTGCATATAAAATAAAGGAAAAAATAATGATCTTTTATTGTTTATTCTAATAGTAATTAGTAACATCGTAACATAAATGTATAAATGGCATTTTGTGTAAAAGAAACATTGTTATGATTGCGATAAAAGAATATCTTTAAAAACTACATTTTTCGTAAAGTCTCCATCTTCTCCTCCTATTTTCCCTTCATTAATGAGAACTTTTGTTGAATTTTGAGAAACTCCTCTCGATAAAGCTACATATAATTGACCATGACTGAAAACATGTCATGGAAGATAGATTCCGACATTGGGAATGGTCTGCCCATTAACATTAATTTTTTCTCACATTTGTTACTAATATTTTTTTAGAGGATTTAAAGTGCAATTTTTAACATAATGGTTTGCTCACGTTTGTTACTAATATTTTTTTTCAGAGGATTTAAAGTTCAATCTTTAACATTATTTTTTGCTCACGTTTGTTACTAATATTTTTTTTAGAGGATTTAAAGTTAAATCTTTGACATTATTTTTTTTCTCACGTTTGTTACTAATATTTTATTAGAGGATTTAAAGTATAATATTTAACATTATTTTTTGCTCATGTTTGTTACTAATATTTTTTTAGAGGATTTAAAGTCCAATCTTTGACAATATTTTTTGCTCACGTTTGTTACTAATCTTTTTTTAGAGGATTTATCGTCCATTTAATATAGTTCTAATAAATCTTTTTCTAAAAGATTTTGAATTATAATATTTTGCTCACGTTTGTTACTAATATTTTTATCAGAGGATTTAAAGTCCAATTTTTAACATTATTTTTTGCTTAGTTTGTTACTAATCTTTTTTTTTTACTCACGTTTGTTACTAATCTTTTATCAGAGGATTTAAAGTCTAATCTTTAACATTATTTTTTGCTCATGTTTGTTACTAATCTTTTTTTTAGAGGATTTAAAGTTCAATCTTTAACAATATTTTTTGCTCACGTTTGTTACTAATTTTTTTTAGAGGATTTATAGTCCAATCCTCATCGGCTATTATTTTTGTTTAAAAAAAATACAAAACTCATAGACTCGTGAAAAATAAAGCAGGAAAAAACATAAATTTTGGATTATTTTTTTTAATAAGTGATTATTGTTCAACTTTGATTTTCTCAAATTCTGATTCATTCATTCTTCTAACAAAAAAAAGTAAAACACAAAGCTTGAATTGTAATGTTGGCGGAAAGTAAATTGCTCGAAGGATAAAACAGAAAGATATTCAATTCATGAAGTGGACCTTAAAGATATTCCATTCAATGGTGCTTCAGAAGTAGTAATCAAGTTCGTGAGCCTTGGAACTTTCTAATTTTTTAGAGGTGATGAGATGTGATCAGAGGGTACTATGATGAATTCTGGATCGATTAGAATTCATGAGAAGAGACATAAAGAATGCAAATATAATTTTTAAACTTTTTGTGAGTTTGATCTGTTGTTAACGGCGGTAAAAGAAAGTTAACGGTGACGATTAGTGACATTGATTATTAATCCACGTGTTATTTTATAATTGGTTATTTGTATTTAAAATTAAGGGTATTTTTGGAAAGAAAATTCCAACCCAAAAGTGTGCTGAAAGGGGTAGTTTTCTTTATATATAGTATATATTTTATTTTATATTCTTCTTCTTCTCCTTCTTCTCTATGTCTACAATGAACGTTAGTGAGTAGACTCTTCTTGTCTTGGGATTGTTGGATAAGTCTAATGACATACTCCTAATCGAACCAAGCTTTAACCCTAATTTCATGTAACCTTAATTTCTAATCTAAGTTCACCGTTTAAACATGAATTAACAATTATCAAACTGTGGAAACGAAAGTGGAGGGTTTGATAATTGTTAATCCATCATCTCAAATATCAATTCATAATGCGAAAGCGGAGCTTTGATATTGGAACAAGTGAATTTAGACAAGAATTGCAAAGGCAGTGAAATAGTCTTTGCAATTCTTGAGACATGAGTAGTTTCAATCATTATAAGCTTCTTCTAGTAATCAAATCAGCGAAATAGGTTTGGTTGCTAGAGGTAAACTCTCACTGGACTTGGTCGGAAAGGTGAGGGGCTAAAGGGAAACCGGTCTTTAGAAATTAGGTATAAAACATGAAATTATAAGTTAAGGTTTTGGCTAGTGAAGGATTCGTCATTATAATGAACCAATAATCTCAAGGCTCCTTTTATTTTATTATTGTTATTTCCTTTTAATTAAAAATCAAAACTTTATAATCTTAAATTTTCTTCTAATCCTTATTGAAAGTTAATTGAATTCATAACTCCCTGTCGAAACGATATCTTTTTATTACTACAACGGTAAACCGTGCGCTTGCGGTTTATCCCATCAGTAAATATTAAAAAATAGCATATATTAGACAAATTTATTTCTCCAACAACTTTTCTTACTACCCTTAATTCTGCTAAAGTTCTTATAATAAGAGACGTGTGGAGTATTAATTTAGGGTAAATTACACCAAAGGTCCTTTAAGTTTGAGTTTTGTAATAAATTGGTCCTTTAAGTTATTTTGTTCCCACATAAGTACTTTAAGTTTGTGGTTTGTAACATATTGGTCCTTTAAGTTATTTTGGTCACATATAAGTCCTTTAAGTTTGTAAACGTTTTCAATTTAGTTCTTATGTTAACCAAAATATGATGTGGCAGAAGGAATAAATCAAAAACGTTTACAAACTTAAAGGACTTATGTGTGACCAAAATAACTTAAATAACCTCAAACTTAAAGGACTTATGTACAACCAAAATAACTTAAAGGATCAATCTGTTACAAACCTCAAACTTAAAGGATCCCGGGTGTAATTTAGTCATTAATTTATAACAATCATTAACAAGTTGTGTATTAGACCTATTTAGGTTGGCCTAAAGTTGCCTTGAGTCTTGAGAATATGTTCCTCTCAAGATCTTAGGCTTCATTATCACCTTATGTCAATTTCGATGACTAGCCTATAAAAAGCTTTGTTATGACTTTAAATAGAGTCCTCATAAGATGGACGATGAATTAGACACCTCAAATTAGTTCATCTTTGAATCGGATACCATTTTTTTTAAGGGTCATGTTAACCAGTGCCCCCGGGGCACTGGTTAAGTAAGTTAAAAGAGACAGTTTCAATGCACAAGTTTTAATGCAACATTACTACATTTGGCTTCCTTAACCAGTACCCCAAAGACTCTGGTTAACATTTCCCTTTTTTTTTTTAATTGTTGCGTAATACAAACAAATATGCTATTTCTAGCTATAATGGTGAATTAATGTTTGCATAGCGTCTAAAACTTAATATTTGAAAATCCATCACTACACGGAAACAATAGCTGGAAATTAATTAGGTTTACATTAATAACAAGTTTTTGCGTCCACCAATAAAAAAACAAGTTCTTGCTTACTTAAAAGAAAGTTTTTCTTTCCCCAGTAAATTGGACATCTTCGCGCGCAACTGTATAGACTAATCCCTCGAGATTTCTGAGATCCAAATTAACAACAAACTCTTCCTAAAAGTTTTACTCCTCAAGATTTCTCGGACTTAAATGAATGGCAAACCCTCTCCCTAAAATTTTTATCGATGTTGCATCCTCAAAACTGGATGCGAACCCAGGACTTTAGTTAAACTAGAAGGAAGTCGTATCATCACATCTAAATGATTTCTGGTTAAAAAAAATTCTTAATTTGAATTAAAGAAAATATAACATACACTTTTGATCTCTCTAGTTTAAAAAAAAAAAAAAATTATCTCAGACTTCTTAATTTTTATCTTTTATGTGGATTTCTTAATTTTATTACGGAATTATGACCCCTTATATTTATCTGTGTTACTAGCCCCGGACAAATTTTGACCTAGATGTAATGACTTTACAATTATATTATAATGTGGATGATTGTAATTGGCCAAAATAAAAAAGTAACAGATTGATTTAAAACAACAACAAAAACTAATTGAAAGGTCACCTGGTATCACATAGCAGAGTGACATGCCATGATTTTGCAAATGTTTTAAACTGTAGTTTTGAAAAATCACTATGGATCAGTGTGATTGATATATCCCTCTCATTTATTGTT
Source organism: Medicago sativa (assembly GCF_051527215.1). Classification (NCBI taxonomy): domain Eukaryota; kingdom Viridiplantae; phylum Streptophyta; class Magnoliopsida; order Fabales; family Fabaceae; genus Medicago; species Medicago sativa. Next base: position 60,235,413 of record NC_140756.1, read on the forward strand.
GTCAAAATCCCGACTTAAATTCTAAAATAGGATTTTGCTACTTTTTTCACCTTCAACGACTCAAATCCATAGTAGAATTCTAAAATAGGCAAAATCCATCGATTTTGATTGCAATTTTACCATTTCTTATAAACTAAGTCTCTTATAAACTAAGTCATTTATGACTATATACCATTTATAACATATATTTAGTATTATTGTTTTTTTGATAAAATCCATCGATTTTAATTGCGATTTTACAATTTTCTATATCTACAAAAATCCTTGAGTAAAATCCTTCGATTTTGATTGCGATTTTACGAGTCCCGATTTTGCTATTCCCTTTCAACCTAGAGTAAAGACCCGATTTTGACAACCTTACTCTCCTTTGTCATTGTCTATTCTAAACGACGCGAGGAAAAGAAGAAGAGTTTGATGAATTCATGATATTAGTTTGAGAAATCCATCGGAGAAAGAGGGAACACAAGTTGTTGATGTTGTTGTTGACTCCTGCAACTCATGTTCTTCAAGTTGTCTAGAAAGTAAATTACATTTCCCAACTTGAATTGCATTTCGCACCACCTCCCCTCTTGTTATCGTGTAGCAAATATAGGGATGGAAATAGGTCAGACCGTTTGACAGAGGACTACGGCCTAATCTATTTAAAACCTAACTCGGGCGAGTTCGTTTAATAAAAAGTCTGGCTCAAACTTTTTATAAAACTTATTTAATTAAATATACCAAACAAAGACTCACAAAAAGCCTATTAAGCTCATAAGGCATGCCTATTAAGCTTTGTGTATATAATATATCTTCTATTATTGATATTGTTGAAGTTTTTTTTTCATAAACTTAAGCCTTCATATGATTTTGTTATTTGGTAGCTGATACATTTGTGTGATTAAACCTTCGTAAAATTTTGTAGTAGCAGACATATTTGTGTGCTTTATGCCTTCATAAGTTTTGACATATTTAGTAGTACGTTTACAAGTGTTGATAGGCCTTATTGTAAAACATGCTTTTAAATATGCTTTCAGGCTTCACCAGGCTTTAAAAAGGTCAGGCCTATAATTTTTTGACTATTACTTTTCTCACCCTATGCCACACTCACGCGCCCTGCAAAAATGACCAACATGCCCTTCGAATTACGTAATCCGGAAAAATACGAATACATTCCGAATTACGTAATCCAGACAACTTCGATATATAAAAGGAAGTTTACCCCTCCCATTTTACAGTTTCAAAGTCTCTCTCTCTCTCTCTCTCTCTCTCTCATCCCAAAATCCGAATTGCACAATCGGTCCAAAATTGGAGTGTTTTTGCTCAAAATCACCGCATTTCAAGGCTTATAAAACATCAAATTGAAGGTTAGTTCCAATTCCTTATGCATGCAAGTTAATTTCGTTATTTTTTTTTTCTTGTTTACTGAAGCTATTCGGATTTCGTTTTCCGGACAAGATTGTTGCAGTTCGAAAAATGAAATCCGGAATCAACCGGTGTGAATTTTTTTCCTTTGTTGTGCCCTAATATGCATGTTACAAGTATGGATCTCTTAAGGGGTGATAATGAGGCTATGAACGCATCCGTTAGGAGAGAGCGGATAGAGCGTCGAGCTCGAGAGGCAGCGGAGGCGGAGGGTGTAGTTCAGGCTCCCAGGCGTAGGGCGTGCAGGCCACGCCGTGCTGTTGCTGAGGACGAGCCTCAGGCTGACCTAGAGTACGAGCGGATGGACATGGAGCATTAGGTGGAGGATGATGTTGATGCAATGAAGGAGGATGTGGAAGATGATGCCCAGCAGCAGCGGCGGTGACGGAGCGATGCGTGTGGTGGAGCCAGACCCTGAGCCTCTTGATGAATATCCCGGTGGCCCACACGACACTACCCTGCTGATGAGGTACCATGTGCACGAGGCTAGCAAGGCATCTGAGGGAGTCGTACGTATTAATGTGATACTTTAATGAATGATTGTAAACTGTTGTTAATCTTTTTGAAACTGATGTTAATCTTTACGAAACTGATGTTAATGTTTTGTTTTAACTTTTTGCAGTGGCGAGCCAATTTAAAATGCATCAACAACAGGAAGAAGATTGATACGATGCATGATGTCGATACTTGGCCTGTCGTGAACGCACGGTGGTGGCGTGATCGACTGAGTGCCACTGGTCTTTCTTAGCTTCAGGATACCAGCTACAGCCAGATTGACCACAACCTGCTATCTGCATTTGTGGAGAGGTGGCACGAGGAGACTACGAGCTTCCATCTTTTGTTTGGGGAGATAGCAGTGACACTTGATGATGTGTCATGTTTGCTGCATCTCCCATTGATGGCATGCTTCTGTCCCACGAGAGTATTTCAAGGGACGATGCGGTGGAGATGATGATGAGATATTTGGGGTCTTCTCCGGGAGATGCTTTTGATGAGGTGAATAAGACCAGAGGTGCACATGCACGGTTTAGCTACTTGAGGAAGATTTTCAAGGAGCGCCTTTTGCTGCAGTTGGAGTTAGATAATGAGGGTGGTGATGTGCAGAGGTTGCGGGACCAGTGGTGAGGTGCAGAGGCATGGCAACATTTGGAGGAAGTATTGAAAGAGGTGCATGGTGGGAAGGTTTACCGTCGTATGTTAATGTTTGAATATTTTGGATGATTTTTAGTTATGTAACATTTGGATAATTTTAATTTTTATGTTTGATTAATGTTTGAATGTTTGAAAATTATGTTTTGTTGTTAATTGTTCTGTTATAAATTCAATTTTCTGTTTGAACATATGGTCAAAGGCCAAAACAGTTGGCTAAAAGCGCCAAAACAGAGACTCAGCCAAAACAGATGGTTTCTGCCTCTATGTTGATGCAGTTCAGATTATATAATTCAGACTGCTTTAACGCTTTCCGGATTATATAATCCGGTACCATCCTTTTTCACCCCAAATGTTGACTTTCTATGGGGGGATTGACACTTTTCGGATTACATAATCCGGAAAGTGTAAAAACAGTCCGGATTGTATAATCTGAATCCATCCAATCCACTTGACATCAACATCCATCGGGTGCTTTAAGTTCTAAAATTAACGAATTTGTCTGGATTATGTAATTTAAACGTAGTTCGGATTATGTAATCCGGACTAGGGGTATGTTTGAAAAAAAAAATAGGGCACGGTAGAAAACAACAGGGTGGGAAAAGTAATACTCTAATTTTTTAGGTAGGTCAGTCTTAGACCTTACAAAGCCCGGCCCAGCCTAGCTCATTTCCACCCCTAAGCAAGTATGAGTTAGAAGTCTTTCATGCATTGGAAAAGTAGAGGTTGAGCACATTATAAGATAGAGCACCCATAAACCAATTGCCTTAAGATTTTGGATAAAAGTGTGGTGTCTCTCTCACTTGCGGTTTCTTTTGCCTAATGAGGGTGGTCCCCAGGCTCCATTGGTGACCCAAGAATGGTATCAAAGACGTGGTTTGCCAAGGGTTGAAACGGCTCCTTGTGTCGAAAGTCTTCCTGACCAAGGGTGTTCGGGTGGCAGGTTCCATTTGAGCCTCTAGCAACAACAGTACAAGTGCAAGTGCATGCGGATGACACAACTTCCGCTTGAGGGTATCATGAATTGATGGACTAACACTTGAGGGGGAGAGTGTTGTTATTAAAAGTATGAGCTAGAAGCATCACATAAAACCATAGATGTTGAGCATTTTATAAGTGAGAGGACCCATAGACACATTTCCTAAAAACATTTGGGTGAAAGTGTGGTGTTTCACTAACTTGGGTGGCAGCTCTTGCCTCATGTGGATGGTCCATCGAGCTACCCATGTGACCCAACGCTTGTTTTAAAACATACATTTCCTCCACTCTTACGCATACCATATTATAAAAAATTGCATTCCCCTTTTCCGAGAGAAGCTCGAATTACATTATTTTCCCCTCTTATTTTAAAATATAAAGTTTCTTCATTAATAGTATTTTTCTAATGGTAACCCTCTAGTTTTCAAAAAAGGTGTCCCTGACAATTTTGAGTTTGACCAAAGTAAAGTCTGACCAAGAATTATTCATTTATTATTAGTAATTTTATTTCCAACAATCTAGCGAAAAAAATCTAACAAAAAGTACACATCCTCTTTAATATAATTAAAATTCAAATGTATATTGTTCTTTATTTTTAATTCACAATATCATTTGAAGGTGAGAAAAACACAAGAAGGGGGGTTGAATTGTGTTTTGAAAAATTCTTCGTTTCTCTTAAAAACTGAACACACTGATCAGAAGCTAGGTGAGACAGCTTCTGAAGTGATAATCAGAATCTAAATGCAGCGGAATAAAACAGAGAGAGAGAAGAAGAACGACACAAAGCAATTATACTGGTTCCTTCCACAAACCGGAAGTAGTCCAGTCCCCCTTGCACTTCCAAGGAGATTTCACTATGAGTAATATCTGATTACAAATGCTCAAGCACACAAGCAAGAGACTTCCAATGCTCAAGCACACAAGCAAGAGACTTCCTTTGCTCAAGAACACAATCAAGAGACTTCCTGCTCAAGCACAACTGCAAGAGACTTCCTAACTAAACAAAATTACACAGAAAATTGTTTAAGGTTGAACACTTGATATACAATCAGAGGTGCTCACAATACAAATCAGATACAGACTCAATGGACTTAAGAATTTCTAAGATATGACTTTGAGACACAGAAATTCTAAGTGAATGCAGAACAATTTCAGCAGAGGTTTGGTACTTGTGAAAATCTTGTGAGTCTTTCGTTCATCGTTCTTGCATTACCAAATCTCTAGGTCTTCACTCCTTTATATAGAGGTGTGAAAGAGACGTTGTGAAATTGCCAGCACACCAAAGAGTCGTTAGTTGAAGCTTGATCTTTCACCAATGATCTTTTGCCTGATTTGGTTGTTGTCCTATGAAGAACCAATTTGAAATCCATTCCTTATCCAAAGGAACATATATGCAGGCGAGACCGTATTCTGGAGCTGTTTTCTTGTCTTGAAGCGTGGACACAAAACAGAGTAGTGGAGAACGTGGTTGTACAATTCGTACAAAGTACAATGTCAACGCTTTCGTCCAAAATGCAAGCACAAGCCTTCAAACACCTTTGAAATGACCGTTGCAAAATTCCACTAATCCTTTGTTTGTGTTTTCGAATCCAATGGACAGCTTTTGTATTGATAATTCTTCAATTCTTGAATCTTTTGCAAATCCAGTTGAGATTCAACTTCTGGTGAAATAGCTTCTGATGAGGCAGCTTCTGATGATGCAGCTTCTGATGGTGCAGCTTCTGATGATGTGGCTTCTGGACCTCTTGTCTTCAGAAGCATTATTCTTCAGGAGCAGCTTTACTTCAGGAGCGGTATTTCTTCAGGAGCAGCTTGACTTCAGGAGCGCTTTGCCTTCAGAATCATCTAAGCTTCATTTTCTTTTGCTCTTTATTTGCTCATTCAGAACCAATGATGATGTAACTTTATAATTATGGTCCTGTACACTTGAACAAATATTAGCTAGTCCAATTTACAATTTTTAATACCTTGTTATCATCAAAACTCTTTAAGGTTCATTGTTAAACACATTTTGTTCCAACAATCTCCCCCTTTTTGATGATGACAAACAAAAGTATTTAAAATTGATCAATTGTTGTTAATCTAATTAACAAGTTGACTTTGGGGTTCTGAGGTTTGTAAGCTCAGAATCTGAGGTTTGTAAGCTCAAACTCCCCCTGAGTCTGATAGTATTTAAGGTGAGGTTTGTAAGCTCCCCCTAAGTTCTATCCAGGTTAATTAAATTCATTTTTCGCACAATAAAGAATATCAGAGCTTAAAAACAAAATTGAATCATTGAAAGAATTAACTTATAGATAAGAAGAATGGTTCAATTAATTTTACTTGAATTTTGATACTCCTTCGTTCGTTCATAGCTTATACCAATAAGGTAAAAAAAAATGATAGAAGTTTTTCAAAAAATTTCAAATACCATTAATGGGGCTCAGAGCCTTTAAATACTTGTCACATATACTCCCCCTTTTGTCATTGTCAAAAAAGATAAAAAAAACATAAAAGACAAAAAGATTTGAGAAAAACTCAAACAAAAGAGAGTATACAAGAAATTAATTAAATAAATCAGATCAAAAATATATGAACATGAATATCTAAAATATCAGAAGCAGCTAAACAGTCAGAATCAGTAAGCATTCAGAAGCAAAGAGAATTAAAACAGAATGGTTTCAGAAGCAAGGACTAGGAATTCAAAACAAACAACAAACAAAAAGAAAAACACAAGGGTGTGCAACTAAGTGTTGGTTTGATGTTGTTTCTTCATCTCCTCCATTTCTTCAATCTTCTTCTGCAACAGTTCTTCAAGCTGTTGTTGCCTCTGGAGAAGAGCCTGTTCCCTTTCCTTAGCTTCTTGCTGCTGCTGTGCCATCTGTTTCTTCAGAAGCTTACACAACCTGGCTTCTCTGGTCAAGTAGTCCGTTTCTGAGAAGAAAGGCTAGTTTGCCAGGAGCAGTGTAGAACTTCTTACTCTAAGACTCTGATTCAGATTTTCCATTAGCCTTCTGACTGATGCTTGCTTGACTCTGATGCATTTAGCCTTGATCTCTTCAATAAGCTCAGCTGCCCGGTTCTGAAGAGATGCCCAGGAGTCTTCATATGCACTTGTGAGATCAATTGTCCTTCGTTGATCCACAAGATTATGCAATCTACTAAGGATTGTCAGAAGCTCAGCATTGATATATCCAGATTCCAGGATGTTTGTGGGTGGATGTTCAAGGATTTCAAGATCAGAATCACTGATTTCCAAATCTTGAACAGGGTTAGGAACTGGAATGGTAAAGTGTGTTTGAGTGTTTGAAGATGAAGGCAGGTCAGAAACAATGTGTCTGGTGGAGGTTGAGGCTTGAACATTGACTAGAGAGTTGTCAACATCCATGGGAGTTGGTTGTGGGGAGTGTTCAATTTCAGTTGGTGGTTGTTGTGGTGAAGTTGATGTTTGAGTGTTGAGTTGGGGGTCAATGGTAGCTGTTGGTGATTGTGAGGGTGTTGTGGGTTTATGTGGTTCAGGTGTTTGTTGATGGGGGTTTTCTGAAACAACATTTTCAGAAGCAGCTGCTTCTGGAGTTGCTTCAGAGGCCTTTTCTGAAGTAGATTTGTCTATGGGTAACTCACCTGAGTAATGGAGAGCAAGATTGTCTAAGACAGAAGTGTCTTCTATTGGTTCAGGTACAGATGGTGAAGAAGGTGAAATGGGGATAGAGGTGACTGGAATCTGAATTACCTGATCTGCAGGGCCAGCTTTAGAAGTGATCTTCTGTGGATCAGCAGCTTGAGGAACTACTTCTGAAGTTCCCTCTTCTGGAGCATTTTCAAAAATGAGCATCATATCATCTTCCTCATTGTCTTCAGTGGGCTTACCAGCAATGGCTCTTACTTCAGCCAATTTATCTTTGTAGAACCTATCACAGTCTTCCAATCCCAAAGCCTTGAGCTTTTCATCTCTTTGATGAGTGTATTGTGCTTTTAGATCCTTTTTGTCTGAAATAAGTTCAGAAGCACGTTCATCTGCCATTCCGCAATTCTCACTGGAATACCACAAATACTTGACCTGATTTCAATACCTGTAAATGGCTCAAGTCCCATTTCTTCTCTGGTCTTCCCTTGCAGTTCGGGATAAATCAACACCATTTGACTTTCTTCAGTTATAGACGCAGCTTTGTCATAAACCTTAGCCCTTACCCAGAAGTGTCTTACCAATGCTTCGTATGTTGGTCCATTCAACATCTTGAAGTAATGCATAAGTTCCTGCTCTTCATAGTAGCTTCTGATCCAACACTCATGGAAGGCGAGTGATTCAAAATCCACCGGATTTTCTATTTGAACCTGTAGTTCCCATTCTTCCAATTTCATGCTTCTTCCTTTGTAGTCAAATTCAGGGACCATCCGTGAAGTAGATTCTGAAACTTTTGAGCTTGATGATGCCATTTGATGATTGACGAAGATTTGAAGAAGATGAAGATTTTAGGGTTCTAAGGTTTGAGAGAATGCGCTTACTTCGCAAGAGGTTTGAGAGCAAATGTGTTTGTTGTGAGTGAGTAGTGTGTGAATTGTCAAAGTGTTAAAAGTAAAACGATTGCAATTCAAAAGAGACAAACAAACATAACATTAATGACAAAATTGGGGGCGCGTGAAAAGTACTTTCAAAGCTATTAAATCATCATTGCCCTTTTTAGTTATACACCAACACATACAGGCCACGTAAGAAGTTCACAGAGTAACTACCAAATTAGTGGGCCAGAAGTTACTTTTAAAAAGTAACTCCCAACGTTTCCACTAATTCAACTATTCAGAAGCAATAAATCCAGCTTCTGGACTTCAGATGCTGACGTCATCAGAAGCGAGTTTTCCTCAGAACCTCAATAAAGAGCTTCTGATGGACTACTGCTTCTGAACTAACTTCAGAACCTAAAATCCTATTCAGGAGCAAGCAAACATCTAATCAGACACGTAATGCATGTTCAAATTTTTCTTTATAAAATCAAATCTTTCAACAGTTAAAGGCTTAGTAAATATATCAGCCCATTGATTTTCAGTATCAATGAATTGTATATCTAAAATTCCTTTTTGAACATAATCTCTGATAAAATGGTGTTTGATTTCAATGTGCTTGGCTCTTGAATGCAAAATTGGATTTTTAGACAAACAAATAGCAGCAGTATTATCACAATAAATGGGAATACTGTTAGCAGTTATCTGATAATCTTCCAACTGATGTTTCATCCAAAGTAGTTGTGTACAACAACTTGCAGCTGAAATGTATTCTGCTTCTGCTGTAGACATAGCAATAGTTGTTTGTCTTTTGCTAGCCCAGGATATAAGATTATCACCCAGAAATTGACAATTGCCACTGGTTGACTTTCTTTCAATCCTATCACCAGCATAATCAGCATCAGAGAATCCAATTAGCTTATAATCTAAGGATTTCCTATAAAGGAGTCCAAGATTAGTTGTTCCTTTCAAATACCTGAAGATTCTCTTGACAGCAGTCATATGAGATTCTCTAGGATCTGATTGGAATCTTGCACACAAGCATACACTGAATAAAATATCTGGCCTAGATGCAGTGAGGTATAACAAAGAACCAATCATACCTCTATACAGTTTCTGATCTACTTTAGCTCCTTCATCTTCTTTGCTTAAGGTGCACGTAGGGTGCATTGGAGTGTTCATCACTTTACAATCTTCAAGTTTGAACTTCTTCAGAAGCTCCTTTGTGTACTTTGATTGATGAACATAGACTCCATCTTTGCATTGATTGATTTGAATGCCCAGGAAGAACTTCAGCTCTCCCATCATGCTCATTTCAAATTCATCCTGCATTAACTCAGAAAATTCCTTGCAAAGAGATGCATTAGTAGAACCAAATATTATATCATCAACATATATTTGCACAACAAGAATATCTTTCTCAAGGGTCCTTCTGAAGAGTGTAGTATCAACCTGTCCTCTTTTAAAATCATTTTTGATTAAGAAATTACTTAGTCTATCATACCAAGCTCTGGGAGCTTGTTTCAAGCCATATAGTGATTTCTTCAGTTTAAAAACATGGTCAGGATATTTAATATCCTCAAATCCAGGAGGTTGCTTGACATACACTTCTTCTTCTATGACACCATTTAGAAATGCACTCTTGACATCCATTTGATATAATATTATGCCATGATTAACTGCATAGGAAAGAAGTAACCTGATTGCTTCCAATCTTGCAACTGGAGCAAACGTTTCAGTGTAATCAATGCCTTCTTGTTGACTATACCCTTGTGCAACAAGCCTTGCTTTGTTTCTTGTTACTTCACCTTGCTCATTCAGCTTGTTTCTGAATACCCATTTTGTTCCAATAATGTTCTTGTGCTGAGGTTTGGGTACCAGATCCCACACATCATTTCTTTGAAATTGATTAAACTCTTCTTGCATAGCTAGGATCCATCCATCATCTGAAAGTGCTTCATCAACTGTTGTAGGTTCAATCATTGAGATTAGTCCAATCATTGACTCCTCTTGTCTGAAATGAGATCTTGTTCTTCTTGGACTATCTTTGTTTCCAATGATTAGCTCCTCAGGATGTGAAGACTTGTGTTTGAATGTGTTTCTGGGAGGATCTGCTTGATGTGAGCCATCTTGTGCTTCATCAGAAGCAGCTTCATCTTGTGCTTCTGATGTGGGTTCAGCTTCTGGACTATCTTCAGATTCAGCTATCTGATCAGGTTCTGGAGTAGCTTCAGGAACCTGTATCTCTGCAGAACTTTCACCTTGCTTTGAAGTTTTATCTTCAAGCTCCTTGTCATCAAATTTAACGTGCATAGATTCTTCAACACAAAGTGTTTCTGAATTATACACTCTGTATGCCTTTGACCTTTCAGAGTAACCTAAAAAGATTCCCCTTTGGGCCTTGGCATCAAATTTCTTTAGGTAGAGCTTGTTGTTCAGAATGTAGCATGTACATCCAAATTGATGAAAGTAAGAGATATTGGGTTTTCTTCCTTTAAAGAGTTCATATGCTGTTTTCTCCAAAATAGGTCTAATATAGATCCTGTTTTGAACATAGCATGCTGTATTCACTGCTTCTGCCCAAAAATGTTTTGGTAAATTGTTTTCATGAATCATGGTTCTGGCCATTTCTTGTAAAGTTCTATTCTTTCTCTCTACAACCCCATTTTGTTGTGGTGTTCTAGGAGAAGAGAACTCATGGAAAATTCCATGTTTTTCACAAAAAGCTTCAAATGGCTCATTTTCAAATTCTCCACCATGATCACTTCTGACTTTCAAAATTTTTGATTCTTTTTCAGATTGAATTTGAGTGCAGAAGCTACTGAATACATGACACGCAACATCTTTACTCTTTATGAATTTCACCCAAGTCCATCTGCTGTAATCATCAACAATGACTAATCCATATCTACTTCCATATAGGGATGCAGTACTCACTGGTCCAAATAAATCAATATGGAGTAATTCTAAAGGTCTTGAGGTTGAAACAATGTCTTTGGTTTTAAAAGATGATTTCACAATTTTCCCTCTCTGACATGCACCACAGAGTGCATCTGAATGATAGTCAATGTCTGGTAGCCCTTTCACAAGTTGTAACTTACTAAGCTTAGAGATTAACCTCCAGTTAGCATGTCCCAACCTTCTGTGCCACATCCATTTCTTATCATTCACTGATAATAGGCAAACCACCTTCTGATCAGCCAGTTCAGAAAAATTGATTTTATAGACATTGTCAACTCTCTTTCCCTTGAACACAATGGATTTGTCTTCCTTGTTGATTACTGTACAGTTGGGTTTTTCAAAAAGCACATCATAACCTTTATCACAAAATTGACTAATGCTCAAAAGGTTATGTTCAAGACCATCTACCAACCATACATTATTAATTGAGGTAGAGGAATTACCAATAGTTCCTGTACCTATGATCTTGCCTGACTGGTTGCCTCCAAATTTCACATTTCCTCCCTCTTTCATTGTTAGGCTGAGGAACATGGACTTGTCTCCTGTCATGTGTCTTGAGCAACCACTGTCTAGGTACCATGATCTTTGCTTTGGCACTGCTCTTAGACATACCTGCATCATTGACATTTTTTGATTTAGGTACCCATTGTTCTATGGGTCCTGGAAGGTTAGTACTTAAGGCTTTACTCTTCACTTCTTGTACCTTGTGCTGTGAGTTGGGTTGCTTCTGATTAACCATCACCTTAGGTTTTGGTACTTCAGAAGCAGTAACTATCTTCTTCTGAAACTTAGACTTCAGAACCCCAGATTTTGGTTTCACCAGACTCTGAGGAATAGGTTCTGATCTTTTCAGGATCCTGACCTTTGAAGTCTTGGAATCAGATTTGATCATAGCCTTTGACTTAGAGTTCTTTGGCGTTGAAGTAATCTTAGCCTTAGGACTAGAAGCTTCAGGTTCTGATTGAACAACAGTTTCCAACTCAGCCCCTTCTGGTACAAAGAATGTTTTCAGACCTTCCTTGATGCATTCACAACAAGATTTTAGATTGGTTTTCTCAAGTTTCACTTCTGGAAAACCAATTCCTCTGCCATTGTTCTTGTAAATGCTATAAATCATAGAAGCTACTCTGCTTCTGTCAATGCCAGATATAATAAAATCTTCAAGAGCAATTTCATGATTACTTAAAGGTTTTTCATTACACTTTTCTTGTAGCTTCTGACATAAGAACCTGAGCTGATCTTCATATGTTTTACACATGAAGTCAAAGCCCCTAAGTCCTTGTTCAGAAGCTTTCAGATCCAATAGAGTTGATTTTTGCTGTTGTACCAAATCAGCATATTTTTCTTTTAAATCCTTCAACTCATTGGTTCTTACTTCAAAATGTGTAAGAAGTTCTTTAAGTGACTCAACAAGTTCATCTCTGGGAATTTTGGAATATACCTCGTTTTCATCTTCTGAGTCTGAATCTGATCCAGCTTCTGAAGTTGCTGTTGCTACCAACCCAACAGCTACCTTTGCATCTTCATCAGCTTTCTCTTTATCAGATCCAGATTCACTACCCAAATCATCCCAGGTTGCCATTAAACTCTGCTTAATCTGCTTCTTGAGTTTGCTTGGTTTGAATGTAGACCTCTTTGACTTGTCCTTTGACTTTTCTCTTTGAAGATCAGGGCATTCAGCAATGAAGTGTCCAGGCTTCTTACAGTTGAAGCATCCCTTCTGATCTTCTTTCTTTGAGCTTCTGGAGTTACCCCTTCTGGAGAGAAACTTTCTGTTCTTCTTGGCCAGATATTGAAGTCTGTTTGAGAGCATGGCCATTTCAGCAGCATCTGGTTCAGAATCTGAACTTGACTGTTCTTCCTCTTCAGATTCAACCACTTTGAGAGCTTTTGATGACTTGCCTTTAGATGGAAGAGCTATTGATTTACTCTTCTTAGTAGACTCATGTTCATTAAGACTTAACTCATGAACTTTGAGAGAACTAACAAGATCTTCGACACTTAAAGTGTTTAAATCTTTAGCTTCCTCAATGGCAGTCACTTTTGGTCTCCATCTGGCAGGTAAGCTTCTGAGTATCTTGCTTACATGATCAGAAGCAACATAGCTCTTCTTTAGAATCTGTAGCCCAGAAACTAAGGTTTGAAACCTTGAGTACATCTCCTCAATAGTTTCATCATCCTTCATCTTGAATAACTCATACTGATGTACAAGCAGGAGAGCCTTTGCTTCTTTGACCTTCTTGCTCCCTTCATAATTTGAACAGAGAGAAGCAAACATAGCTTTAGCAGTGGATTTGTCACTCATCTTCATATACTCTGCTTTGGGTATGGCAGTGACAAGGGCTCCTCTGATAATATGATGCTTCTTGTAAAGTTTCCTCAGTTCTGGAGTATGTTTCTTTCTATCCACAGCAGCTCCTTCTTCATCAAGGACTAAATCACCAACACCATCTTCCAGAATATCCCATAATTCTTCATCCAGGCTCATGATGTAACTGTAAAAGTTGGTCTTCCACCAAGAGAACTCTTCAGCATCTCCATTGAACTTTGGAACTTTCCAACACTGGTTTTCTTACTATCACTATAATCATGTGAGATATGTTTATAGCTAGTATCACTAGGACCAGTAGGAGGAGGAGTAGACATGTTTTTCTCAGATCTTTGACTGTTGCACGGTTAAGTGATACACAACAGACCAAGGCTCTAGATACCAATTGAAGGTGAGAAAAACACAAGAAGGGGGGTTGAATTGTGTTTTGAAAAATTCTTCGTTTCTCTTAAAAACTGAACACACTGATCAGAAGCTAGGTGAGACAGCTTTTGAAGTGATAATCAGAATCTAAATGCAGCGGAATAAAACAGAGAGAGAGAAGAAGAACGACACAAAGCAATTATACTGGTTCCTTCCACAAACCGGAAGTAGTCCAGTCCCCCTTGCACTTCCAAGGAGATTTCACTATGAGTAATATCTGATTACAAATGCTCAAGCACATAAGCAAGAGACTTCCAATGCTCAAGCACACAAGCAAGAGACTTCCTTTGCTCAAGAACACAATCAAGAGACTTCCTGCTCAAGCACAACTGCAAGAGACTTCCTAACTAAACAAAATTACACAGAAAATTGTTTAAGGTTGAACACTTGATATACAATCAGAGGTGCTCACAATACAAATCAGATACAGACTCAATGGACTTAAGAATTTCTAAGATATGACTTTGAGACACAGAAATTCTAAGTGAATGCAGAACAATTTCAGCAGAGGTTTGGTACTTGTGAAAATCTTGTGACTCTTTCGTTCAGCGTTCTTGCATTACCAAATCTCTAGGTCTTCACTCCTTTATATAGAGGTGTGAAAGAGACGTTGTGAAATTGCCAGCACACCAAAGAGTCGTTAGTTGAAGCTTGATCTTTCACCAATGATCTTTTGCCTGATTTGGTTGTTGTCCTATGAAGAACCAATTTGAAATCCATTCCTTATCCAAAGGAACATATATGCAGGCGAGACCGTATTCTGGAGCTGTTTTCTTGTCTTGAAGCGTGGACACAAAACAGAGTAGTGGAGAACGTGGTTGTACAATTCGTACAAAGTACAATGTCAACGCTTTCGTCCAAAATGCAAGCACAAGCCTTCAAACACCTTTGAAATGACCGTTGCAAAATTCCACTAATCCTTTGTTTGTGTTTTCGAATCCAATGGACAGCTTTTGTATTGATAATTCTTCAATTCTTGAATCTTTTGCAAATCCAGTTGAGATTCAGCTTCTGGTGAAATAGCTTCTGATGAGGCAGCTTCTGATGATGCAGCTTCTGATGGGGCAGCTTCTGATGATGTGGCTTCTGGACCTCTTGTCTTCAGAAGCATTATTCTTCAGGAGCAGCTTTACTTCAGGAGCGGTATTTCTTCAGGAGCAGCTTGACTTCAGGAGCGCTTTGCCTTCAGAATCATCTAAGCTTCATTTTCTTTTGCTCTTTATTTGCTCATTCAGAACCAATGATGATGTAACTTTATAATTATGGTCCTGTACACTTGAACAAATATTAGCTAGTCCAATTTACAATTTTTAATACCTTGTTATCATCAAAACTCTTTAAGGTTCATTGTTAAACACATTTTGTTCCAACATCATTAACATCTAGTTTAAAACAGTATAAATAGGAAACAATACAAAATAAATTAAAGTAATTCACAAATTACTAAAACCGGTAAAATATGACTATTTAAAAATGAATTTTATATTTAAATAATTAAATCAATAATAAAATATTAAAATTTAATTATCATAGACATTAAAATTATAAATAAATGACATTTTTCTTTCTTAAATGGTGGTTTGAAGTTAATAGAAATCATAAAAATATTTATTTAAGTTAAAATTGAATGAAATAAAATGTAGTACATATTTAATTATTAAGGGAGACTATTGTAATTAAAACATCTCTTAGGAGGGGAGTGTAATTCAAAAATTGTAAATAACTGACAGCTAGCTTAATTATAGTGGGTAAGATACCTGGTTGAATTTGTAGCGTTTGGTAAAATTGACGATTGGACTAGTTTATAAACAAGAAATGACATTAAAAGAATATATTTGATTAATATTCATTTATTTTTCAAGTAATATGTGCACGGTAAAATTGAGGAAAAATGATAAGTTATAACCTTTAAGTTATAAGTTACTTGAATTAGCTAAACAATATAAGTTATAAGCTAGTAAAAGTAAACTATAAACTCGTGATAAAAAAATGTTACCAAACGAGTTCTTTTTTGGTCATTTGAGTTTATAAGCTATAAGGTTAAAATGTGACATTCTCTTTTATTAGTTGAAATTTTTACCTGTCGCACAAAAATTATACGCGACCCACATGATTTAATGTGATTCATATGAATTTTAACAGATAAAAAAGAATGTGTTAGAAAATGTGTATCAATCACAAGATTTATTGAGAAAAAAAGCGTAGTATTAATTATCACTTCCGCAAGACAACGCACCACAAAATTGCCAATTTCATTCCTATAAATACCCGTCTGATGAATCTTGAAACCACAGCTCAGTTGTGTAAGATTCAAACAAAATTTCATATGGCAACTTCGAAAGTTCTAAGCATTGCTCTCTTTGTGCTGTTGGGTTTAAGCATGTGTTCTGCTACTAGAAAACTATATGACAATCCTGATAGAGACGGCTTTTACCCCCAGGGTGTGCACCTTCCAGTTATAGGAGTCATAGGATCTGGAGGGTTTCATGTAGGACTGCCTGGTGTACCAGGTGAAGGTGGTTTGGGTGATGGAGGACTGCCTGGTGAAGATATCAGTCCTGATGGAAGCTTTCAATGGCAAGTTGACCTCCCAGTTCCTAGAGAAGAAGGATCTGGAGGACTGCCTGGTAGTATAGGATCTGGAGGACTTCGTGGTGTACCAGGTGAAGGAGATTTGGGTGATGAAAAAGTACTTGGAGTAGTGCCTATTGTTGGAGAAGTACCTATTGGAGAAGTGCCTATTGTTGGAGGACGGCCTGGTCCTGGTGATGAAAATGGCTATCAACCCTATATACCCGAAAATGGGTTCCATCCAATTCAAAATGGTAATCCACAAACCACTGGATCTGGAGGTTTGGGTGATGGAGGACCGCCCTGAAGGAGGCTATATTAGAAGTGATAGTAATGATGGTCATAAATAATATATATAGCTCTCCTCCTAACCATATATTATATAATATAGGTTGGTTCATATATATAGATAGATCAACAAGAATAAGATACTGTTTCTGTCAATAAAAGAAAAAGATATTGTTGTAAGGATACTTACAAACTTTGATTAATAATATATTTACTTTGCATGTGTGTCTGAATGTTGAATGAATGCATATTGATCTGGAACTACAATACGAAAAATACTAAAGAGCTACAATATGGTTCGATCTGGAACACTAATTTGTGATCTACTGAACAGAGACAATCAAAAGTACTAAAATGTAGAATCCAAATTTCTTGCAAACACAAAATTAATCCTACATTCATGCAGTCACCACATCATAATTGTTGAATCGAGATTGGACACTACATATCTTAAGGTCGGGATCCTAGTTGGAAAAAGAAAGGTGAACACCCTTTTGGTGATACACCTCCTACCACTCCTTATGTGGCATGGGGCAATTTTGTCCATTTGTAAAAAATAAGGGGTGATTTTGTCCAAAACAAACCCTATCTCTCTTCCTTCACCCTCACTTTTTCTGTCCTTCTTTCTCTTCTCTCAAACCCTCAACCATCTCCACAACCTCCACCGACCCTTTTCTCTTTACGACGGCGGCGGCGACTGTCATACCCTAATTTTTGACCTAAAAATACTTGCTCAAAATGATTTTCCTCCTCTCTTTGATGTGTCTTTGACTCTTGAGAGATTGTAATTGACTGTTGTCTTACTCTGATATTTTACTCTACTTTATCTGAAATTTACTGCTGTTACTTGAAAATGTTTAATTGTGATTTTGTCTGTGGTTTTCTTGCATTTCAAGCCATCCAAAAGGTTTTTCTTGCATTCCAAAATATCTTTGATTAACTGCACTTTATTTCAATGTTATTTGCAAAAACTCATGAAAAAGGGAATTTGAGTCATTTCCTGCATTCAAACTCATTTTAGTCCTTGTAATCTGTCTCTGAGTCTTTTCATTGTGTTTGTATAAATTCTTGCTTCCATTCCATGTTAAAAACCTTTTCAAAATTGCACTTGAGTCATTTTGGGTCAATTTAGTCCCTAGGGGCATTTGGTCATTTCACACGGAATTTTGGCAGAGAGGTTACTTTAAAGTACCTCATTTTTATAGTTGGTTCATTTTAGTCCTTTGATTGATTTTAAAATTTTGTCCCACTTTACGTTTATTTCATTTCACCAATTTTAATTCCTTTTAGTTTTATTTTTATTTTTTACATTTTGGTCCTCAAGTTTTTAAAATTTGTTTTTGGTCCTTTCCTGCTTAATTACAATCCAGTCCTTTAAATTTTTGTTATTTGCAAGTTGGCCCTTGTAGTTCACGTTTTTGCAGAAAAGTCCCATTTAAGTCCAGCTCCAGGCCACATCCAGGTGTCAAGTTCTGACTGGCTTGCAGAGCCAAGTGTCAGCCTATAAAAGGAGAACAATTATTACACAGTAAAGGGGGAATCCATCACGCGCCACATCACCAAAAACATTTCTCAACTTTCTCTCTCTGATCTCAAGGATCAAAACCCTAACCGTTTTCCAGAAATCATCAAGAACATGATGAAGTTCATGAAGAACTTCATCCCCAAATCATAAACCCTAACTGTCCAGAATCCAATTCCACGCCAATTCATCACAAATTCGTATCAGTTTCATCACAAACAAACTCAATTCAACAATTATTGCACCAAACCGGTTCGAATCTACAAGAATTCTCAGAGATTCTATGAAGAATCTTCATCATCAAATTGATACCTTCGCAATTCCAGCGTAGATCCATCACAAACGGTGACGAATCCAACGCGATCACGAAGGATTTGGTAAGAAGAGAAGAAGAGGGATTGAATTCGAATTGAACCGGAGAAGAAGAGGAACGTGTTCACCGATTTATTTTCGGTTTGAAACAACAACGAAGCATTCACCAGAAGATCAGAAAAAGATTCAAGAAGTTTCTTTCGTCTTCTCCTTCGAATCTCCAAATTAAACCACAGGTAAACACGTAAAACTTCTCAGTTTCTCTCTAACAACATCAACGAAGTTAGATCGAAGTAGATCGGTGGTTTCTGGAAAACATATGTGAAAAGATTCAAAATCTAAAACTTCTTGAAAAACCGTAAGTTTCAAACCCCGATCTACTCCGTTTTAATCACAGTTTCACAAAAATAACCTCAAACCCATAAAGAGGAGAAGAAGACGAGAAGAATCATATAAAAAGTTTTGAAAAAGAGTTCAAAAAGATTTCGGTACGGTGGCGCCACCGGCGAACCACCGTACCGGAGCTTTCTCCGGTCATCTTCTCCGATCTATCTCTGACGGTCAAGTTTAGAGAGAAGTGAGAGCTTCTCTCACTAGGTTTAGTTTAGAGAGAGAAGGAAGAAAAGGAAATGAATTGGACTGGCATCTATATGCTTATATAGATGCCTGAACCGGTCCGGTTCATTTCTGGTTCAGCTCTCCTCCATCCTCAACCGTTAGATCTAGGTCAAGGAGGATCTGGATCAATCCAGTGGTTGAGATCTCTCCCTGTGATCTAGATCCATCAGATGTTGGGCCTGGGCTTAGTTATGTGCTGGATTTCGCTGCTTTCTCTATTTTCTTGCTGTTTGCACTCTATGTCTTGGTTTTTATACCACTGCCATGCCTAAAAATCCTTTAAAAATTCTACAAAAATTCATGTGTGTTTATTGTTAATTTTGTGATGTTTTTGTGGTAATTTCTTACATGAAAAAGCTAATAAAAATAATGAGTTGATTTTCTTGCTTTAATTGTGATATTTTGTGTTGAAAGTTGTAAAAAAATTGCAAGATCTTGATCCTAATTCTTGATCCATGTCTTTGCCTTGTAATATGTGGATTTGTGAGGATCTTTACTTCTGTTTTTGAGATGTTTTTACTGTATGTGAATGTGTTGTGATTAGTTACTTGTTTTGCAAGGTATGTTAATAATTGTTTGTGAAAATAAAGTGTTAAATGTGTCTAGAACATATCATAATCCTTAAGTTTGAATATGAACTTATAATTCTCACATGGTGGCTGCAATAAAACCTATTTGGAAATTGCTATAATGTGAAAGTTATAAGGCATGTGCATCTTGAGATATTGTGGTTAATTTCTAGCATATTTTGACACTTTATCTTTGTTAATTTTGCTCTTTGTTTGGTATTTTCTTGCCTATTCTTCTCTATATTACATTTTGTTCTACTAACCTTTCTACTTCATGTTTCATGAGCATCTCATACTCCATCTCACTCCTTCACCTTTTATTTCTTGCATTTTATTTTGTTATGGTTCATCTTTAGGCAAGATTAAATTCTCACAAGGATAGTAATGTGTATCAATGCCAATGATGTAAACGGACAATGGACTCTAAAGATGTACACCGACACTCACCGACACATGCACACACATCACATGTATGCTTTAGATGTATCCTTAGGGAATGTATGCTTTAGATGTATGCTTAGGAATCCGAAACTTAGACAAAAATCCAATTTTTTTCAAAAAAAAAACGTGAACGATCTCACTTGAAAATCTTTTCTAAAAAAATAGGAGTCAAAACTCCTCTCTTTTCCCTTTATTTTCTTGAAATAAAAACTTCAATGAATTTTAATCATACTTAGACCTTTTTGCAAAATAACTAATCACACCTCACATTTTCCAAAATCTTATGCCCTTGAGGCCTCTCACTCCTTTTTCTTCGAAAATCCATTTTTCAAAATTAAAATTCAACCAACCAAAACAAAAACTCTTTTTGGAAGTGAACTACGATCGGTTTTGATCCCTTAAAAGGGTACGTAGGCAAGGAGCCAACACTCCTCCAAATCAAATAAAATAAAAATCCAAACACATTCTTCTCCCTCCAATTCTTAACCTAGCAAACCTTTAGGTGTAAATAATGTTTTCAATAAATAGCATATAAAAGTAAAGCGTTAGGTGTAGAAAGTAAAGACGGTTCCTATAGGATACTATAGTCGTTATGGGTGCCTAACACCTTCCCATGACGAAAACAACTCCCGAGCCTCGATTCTCAATGGTTTTTTCCTCATTTTGCCCTTCCTAAGAAAAAATGGAGATATCAAAGGTTAAAAAGGTCCAAGCTTAATCAATGCTTGACACCCGAAAAACCAAGATAAAACAGCTGGCGACTTCACTGGGGAGATTTGTGAGTTACACCTAGTCTTTATTTCTTACGCTTACTCTTTACCTATTTCTTGCTATACGTGCTTACTTGTTTAAATTTTTTTTTGCAAACGTGTGGGGGTGAGAATATTAAAGTCCTACACCCGGGCTGAGTGAACTTAAGATTAGGGGGGATATAATCGACAATTCAATCTAAGGGTTGCCTCGTGTATTGGGTTATGCGATCAATCCTACATAGCTGAGGCATTTTGGGGGTGATGTTGTTGGCGCGTGTTTGTCGCGTTTAGGCACTTTGCTTCCAATTGTTCTATGACGCTATGGACCGTAGATAACCAAACCCATCCATGGCCTTTTCTAAGATGTAGTGCGGTGGCTAAACCGAGTGTTGCCTCGAGTTTTTAGTCGTCACGCGATACTACACTCAATTTAAACCTTCTTATGGATAATCATGGAGCGAGTGTTTGTCTCGTGGCACCATGATATACGTGAGAGAGGTTGCGACTTGGGAACTTTTTAGAACCCGGTTACTATTACCCAAAACCCTAGTATCACCGGACACCGTTTCCACCCATGACTCCTTGACTTTAAACCTTAACCCACCATGTTCTCTCCATACTTGAATGTGATCATGCATACATGCATACATGCATAAACCTTTTTTCCATGCATTTATCGAAGGGCTTAGACAAATTGAATTTGTAAACATTGTAGGAATGGGGAAGACTAAGTCCTACAAATTCATGAAGGTTGATTTGGCTAGTTTGAGAGATTTGGCACTCAAGATCAAGGATCCGACCGGTTTCCGACATCGTTACGGGGACTTACTTACTCTTCTCCGGACTAATGTGGAAGAGAAGCTTGTGCACACTCTAGTGCAATTCTATGATCAGGAATATCGGTGCTTCACTTTCCCAGACTTTCAGTTGGTACCTACTCTCGAGGCTTATTCTTCCTTGACAGGTTTACCCATAGCCGAAGGAACACCTTTCACGGGTCTTGAACATCCTCCTATTCCTTTGGTTATTGCCCGTGATCTCCATCTCAAGACCTCTGATGTCTCCAAGAATCTTGTCACTAAGGCTCACATCCGAGGGTTCACTTTGAAGTATCTACTTGAGAAAGCCGATCTCTAAACTACTTGTCAGGACACTCTCGAGGCTATCCTTGCACTACTCATCTATGGGCTTATCCTTTTTCCAAATCTTGATGACTTCGTGGATATGAATGCTATTGTGATCTTCCACTCCAAGAATTCGGTTCCTACTTTGCTGGCTGACACATACCATGCTATTCACGATCGATCTGGCAAGGGTCGTGGATACATTCTTTGCTGTGTACCTCTTCTATACAGATGGTTTATTTTGCACCTTCCGAAGTCTTTCCATGAAAATCCAGAGAATTGGACTATTTCACAGCGGATTATGGCTCTCACCCCTAATGAGGTGGTTTGGCTTACTCCCGCCGCTAAGGTCAAAGAAATTATCATCGGTGGTGGGAAGTTTCTTAATGTACCTCTTCTTGGTACCCGGGGTGGAATCAACTATAACCCAGAGCTCGCTTTGTGACAATTCGGTTTACCGATGAAAGAGAAGCCCATCTATCTTGCTACATCTCCCTATTTCTTCCGTTACTCCAATGCTCCTACAGGAATAAGAGAAGATTTCATAGAGGCTTGGTCCAAGATTCGAAAGAAAGATGTGAAGCATATGGGTGTGAGATCCGGTATTGCTCATGAGGCCTATACCCAATGGGTAATAGACCAGGCTGAGAAGATTGGCATGTCTTATCCTGCCATGAGATATGTGTCCGCATCTACTCCATCCATGCCTTTGCCTCTACCTCTGCCTACTCAAGAGATGTATCTGGAGCATCTAGTTATGGAGAGCTGAGAGAAGCATCAATGGAAGGCCAGATACTATGATGCTGAGAATTTGATCATGACTTTGGATGGAAAGGATGAGCAAAAGACTCATGAGGTTTCGATGTTGAAGAAGGAGTTGGCTAAGGCTAGAAGAGAAATTGAAGAAAAGGATAAGTTGCTTATGAGGGATTCCAAGAGGGCTAGAGGTGCCCGTGACTTCTATGCCCGATACTGCAGCTACGAGTCTGAGTCTGAGCCTGATCCTTCCACCTCCTATGCTTGAGGATTCCCATTTTCTCGTCGGTGTTTCCAGCTGTTGTTTATGTTGTTTACATTTCAAAGTTTATCCCTTGTGTCGCGTCATTTTTCGGAGATCAAGGCTATTTGATTAGCTTTTGACTCACTAATTTATTTCACGACTGAACATTTAATTTTTTTAAGAAAAGGGGAAAAAAGTTCAAACACCCCATATATTGAAAAGATTTAGGTTCGGGGGTTAGTTACATAAAGGGAAGGTGTTAGCACCCTTTATGTCCGTAGTACTCTACGAGAACCTCTTGGTTTTATTTAATTAGTGCGCTATAACTTGCTTATTTTTTGAAAAAAAGAAGGGAATTTAAAATGGAAAAGGGAGGACCTAATTATCTACATTTTATTGATTTGGAAGAACAAAGTCCTCTGCCTACGTACCCTTGAGGGATCAAAATCACGTAGTTCGTGGTAAAAACTGACGTTTGATTGGTTGTGTGTTTTTTATTAGTTTGAAAAAGGTTTTAAAATGAAAAGCCAAGTGGCAAAGTGAATTTGTTTGTATTTTTTATATTAAAGAAAAATGACTTGAAATATAATTAGATTGATTGAAGTTTGATTAAGAAAATAAAACAAAAAAAGACGGTCACTTGATTTAAGATCAAGGTTTATTTAAAAAAATATTTTTTGTGATTTTGGTTATTTTGCATGTTTTTGTTGTTTTTGAATGATTAAACGAAAATATAAACTAACGGAGCAGAAAAGTAAAGCGTAGGTACCTTATGGTGGCGTTGGACCACCACGAGGACCTTTAACCTAATCTAGAAATATAAAAAAGAAAAGGCATACACACACGCACACACCCATGCACCTACAACTATTACATTAAGCCTATTTATACATTCTAAGGTCTGCGGAAAGTAAATGATAGAAAAATAAATATGCATGATTTACATTAAGCCTAAATTTACATTCTAAAGTATGCTAAAAATAAATATGCATGATAAATTTACATTAAGCCTAAATATACATTCTAATAATTTGAAAATGCCTAATAAAAATAAAATGTGACAAATAGAAATAAAATAACTAAAAATGCAGCAAAATTAAAATGCAATAATGAAAAAATGCATGAGAGAATTAAACAAGATAAAAGAATGAATGCGGGGGGATCACCGGTTCTCTTTATGATGGAATCTTGATTTGGAGAGCAGCCACGACAACACTACTAAAGAGAGCAGCACGGCAGTAGCAATTCAAAGCTGTTGGAAAGGGCACGCAGCAAAAGTGATTGTATGTATGGAATACGGCACACAACAAATTTGCTGAATTCGAAATCAATAATGATAATAACAGCAGCAAATAAAATTATGGAACATGGCAATCAAGCAACCAATTAATAATATTACTAAAGTAGAATTGATGGTGCATCACATTAAATGGACATGAATAAGTAGTATGGCAATGAATTGACACGTCAACGAAAACTAAATCAAAAGCCAAGAATCAAAAGCAATATGTCTTACGACACCAGCAACAACACATGAATAATAAGGATTAAAGTAGATAGCAATCAAATAACAATGAATAATAGTAAAGAAAACTCAATGGAAATTGGATGATGTGAAACGGCAATTCAAATCAACATGAATAACAATAATAAATCGAGCAAAGTAATCTTGGGTTTTGAAATTAAAATACCATACGGCAGCTAAAGGTTTGGAGCAATGATGGATTCTAAAAGCAACAAAGCAATACGGCTGAATGTAAAATTATTGCTTAAAAAAAATTGTACGGTGAAAGTTGTGGTGGCTAGCGTTTCGAAATGTTTCTGTCCCCGGAGGTTGTGTGGTTGTTTGTGCTTTATAGTGACAGGTTTTAGGAATTAGGGTTTGTTGAATGGAAGCAGAAAATCAGTAGCTTGGGGAGGAGAATATGTATTTGTTGTTTGCTGCAGATGAGGGTTAGGATGAAAAGGAGCGCGACCGACAGCCTGTTTGGATATGTACTTGGACCTTTTTTTGACTTAACACTTAAAAATAAAAAATAAAATAAGAACTAAAAAAAAGGATAGACACGTTAATATTTTCTGATTTTTATCTAATTAATAAATGAGAGAAAAAAAATAAAATAAAACTTGGATTTATCTAAAAGGAAATAAAAGAAAAAATGATGACTAAAATAAAAACCAAAGTTAAAATTTAATTAATTAAAAGGAAAAAAATTAAAAGATGAAAATAAAGACTAAAAATAAAAATGATAGAGAGAAGAGGGCCCGGCTCGGAATCAAATATGAGGTATTTTAAAACACCTCTCTGCCGAATTTTTCACTGAAAATCGGGGATTGATCAGGGTTAGGTGACACGTGTCGGTGTATGAATGTAGGATCCTTAGGTCAAAAATTGGGGTATGACAGATGCCCCTATTTAAGTTTCTTCGTCCGGAGATTTGAAGATGGAATCTTTAATTTGATCGGAGCGAAGAGACTTAAATACAAAGTACACCAATTTTGGACCTAAGATGCTATGTATGCTCGTGAAATGCTTGTATGAATGCAGGACGACAAAGTTGACTTGACTGAGACGAGAAACAACGACGGGATACCCAAATTCGTTGAAGAATGGGATCCGACTCCTCTAGAGGGAATGTAGTTTCACTGGGGAAAGATTGTCTACTACCGTATTGGTTTGGGACGATAGTTTAATGAAGACAAAACTTTTTTAGCGACATCTCTTGAAGGATAAACTGGGGACGACACATTTGAAATTGAAATTGATTAATGACATCACTGGAACAGCTGACGCTGGGGATGACACCGGAGGAAATAAAATGTGATTTCAAATTGTTCATTGGCCGGGAACTGACCGTTTGGAACATGATGAAAAGTAAACTCAAGCGGTCCGTTGTTTGGGACTGACAGCTTGAGACAAGGCAAAAAGTAGACTCAAGCGGTCCGTTGTTTAGGATTGGCAGCTTGAAACAAGATAAACTCAAGCGGTCCGTTGTTTGGGACTGGCAGCTTGAAACAAGATAAACATTTGCGAGAATCCACTCGGCTTTTGCGAGAATCCACTCGGCTTTTGATAAAAGTTTGCCAGAATCCACTGGGCTTTTGCGAGAATCCACTCGGCTTTTGCGAGAATCCACTCGGCTTTTGTGAGAATCCACTCGGCTTTTGATAAAAGTTTGCCAGAATCCACTGGGCCTTTTGCAAGAATCCACTCGGCTTTTGCGAGAATCCACTCGGCTTTTGATAAAAGTTTGCCAGAATACACTGGGCTTTTGCGAGAATCCACTCGGCTTTTGATAAAAGTTTGCCAGAATCCACTGGGCTTTTTGCGAGAATCCACTCGGCTTTTGCGAGAATCCACTCGGCTTTTGATAAAAGTTTGCCAGAATACACTAGGCTTTTGCGAGAATCCACTCGGCTTTTGATAACAGGTTTGCGAGAATCCACTCGGCTTTTGATGAAAATAGGCCAGAATCCACTGGGCTTCATGAGAGTTCTGCGAGAATCCACTCGGCTTTTGCAAGGGTGTGCCGGAATCCACCGGGCTTTGTAAAAGATTTACGAGAATCCACTCGGCTTTTGATGAAAGTTGGCCAGAATCCACTGGGCTTATAGTGAGTGACATCTCTGGACCAGACACACTAGGGATGACACTTTTGCTGACAAGAAGGTAAATGTCAGATGTTCATGTGTAGAAACTTGCGGCTTGACACAATGATAAGTAAAGACCGAACTGAAGAGACATGACCGAAACAAGATTTTGGTGACTAATGTTATGTGTGAATGATACTGTGTATATGTTGTGTATGTATGAGTGTATGAATGTGTGAAAGTATTAATATATGATTGTATGAATGTGTGAATGTATGGATGTAGCTTGTACGACTATATGAATTGTATATGACAGGTGACTCGATGAAACGAGACAAGACAGGTAAGATGGGAGACAGACTGTCATCGCAGTACAAACATTCGGCAAACTTCCTTGGAGATGATACTATCGTGAATAAATCAAGCCGTTGACGGGGTAAAAATATTGCGCAAGGTAGCAACTGATGCCTCCTGCGGATAGAGCCCATTGTTGACCAAAATTTGGAAGAAGTCGCCATTTGTAAATCAGCGCGGAATGCTTTTCCCTTGTCATGCTTCGACAATCATTTTTGTATTTATTTTTTAAAACCCCTAACTTTTGCCTGGACCGCCCTTTCGGGTTTTCAGTCCACCGGGAGTATATTCCTTTTTTGTGCCCCTAATTTTTGCCTGGACCGCCCTTTCGGGTTTTCAGTCCACCGGGACGCTCTCTATTGCCTAAGCCGCCTTTTCAGGTTTTTCGACTCAGCGAGCATTGATTTTTTTGTATTATTATTTGTATATATTTTTTTGACTGTGAAAGCATCTTGCTTGAAGCAGAGGTCCCCTCCATTGTGTTTAGACATGTTTCTCTTCCGGAATGTAGCCGTTCTCGAGGCAGATGCTGATGTACGCTTCGACTACTCACAAGTTCAAAGAGAGTGCGTTTGTTGTTCACACTTTTCAAAAGATGTAAAAAAAAAAAGGTTTTTGTATTTTTGAAAATTTTTGCTTCAAGTATTGCCATCAAAAATAGAAGAAATTTTGCAAATAGAATAAATGAGAGTTCCAAACAAATGGGCACAACTCGAATTTGATGAATTGAGTGGTGGCCTGCCAATGGCGTGGCCCCACGGATCTTTGAAAAATTTGGAAAATGGTAAATATATGGGAAGGTACAATGAACACAATAACCGTCACACTCCCTGACAACTTTGAATGCCCCAGTTCCGAGTCTTTCATCTGCAGATGCTTCAAATCGGAGGTTCTTTTGACGACTGGATGCCCCAAGTGGACTGTGCCGACTGATGCAGTTACTTGTCATGATCCTTAACTTTTGCATAGATCGCCCTTTTCGGGTTCTCAATCTATCAGGATAATTATCATTTTTTTTTGTCTCTAATTTTTGCGTGGACCGCCCTTTCAGGTTTTCAGTCCACCGAGACGCTCATTTTTGCCTAGGCCACTTTTTAAGATTTGCGACCTATCGAGCTGTTATTTTTGACAGAGTATTTCTTGACTGCACCGACATTCTTAGAACATGTGAGTTTGTCACCATCCATGATTGTAAGAGTCATTGCTCACAAGTCTTCATAATTAGGCGTCCACTTGCCCCTGGGGTCTGGTTGGAAAGTAGTACAAAGTTGGGCACAAAGTCTCTTTCTTGAATTCACGAGGACGAGCCTTCTTGTTAGAAGCTTGTTTCATACCTCTTTTTATATATTTGTACAAAGGTCGTCGTGCATTTAAATTCGATTAGGCTTGGACTTTAGCAGAACTCCTATTGACGGGACTTCGACCTTCACGGAAAGCACGACCTCCATGTTGCATATTGGGGAAGGAGGGGGGGTTGCCCCTGTTGAAATGTGTACTGAAGTACGATATCTGAGCATAGCGAATGGTAGCACCCCGAGCCAATCTTTGTAATTGAATGTCATCTTCTGGATAATCTCCTAGATATTTTGTTTGCAGCTTCGATGGCTAAGATGCCCCAGTATGTGAGAGATCTCGTCGGGAGTCTCTTCATTCCCTTCTTCAACTTCTGACACAGGGAACTCAAAGTTGGAAGAGAGTACATGGTTAACGTGTTCAACGGGTTTATTAATGCATGATTTGATTATTGATTTTGACAGGTGTAAGTTATGATTATGCAGATATTTGAGAATGATTATATTTTTTGGTTTTTTGTATTACCAATTTTCCAAAAAAAGCACAAGATAAAATGAAAGTCGGGATCAAAACGACCTCTTTATTAACGATGGAAAATATATGAAGCAAAAGCCCTACACAAGTTCACTTTCATCTCGGGCGGGACGAAAGGATATTTTTTTGAAAAGCGAAAAGCAACAAACAAACATTATTTGAACAAAAAAAACAGCGGAAGGAACGTCGACAACGACCCAATTATAGTTAACCACTCCTTGTGTTAAGTCTTAGAAGGTCAGGCGGTTGGTCCGGATCAAATTCTGAACTGCCTTCTTCATTGCATTACAATGTTCAATATCATGGCCAGGTGCCCCTTGATGGAAGGTACAGAAAAGGTCATGTCTATACCATGCTGGCAATCTTGTTGGTACCGGAGGAGGCGCCTTGGTCTGGACTAGATTCCTTTCGAGCAACTGTGGGAGCAAAACCGCATATTTTATAGGAATCGGGTCATACTGCGGCGTTTTTTGAGCCTGGCGATGTGGATCGACTTGCTGACCTTTCACCATATTCACTCCCTGGTCTTTCTCTTTTGAACTGCCAGCGGGGACACCTTCATTGATCAATCGTCCTTCTCGGACTCCTTCTTCCAACTGTACACCTATAGCAACCATCTCAGCAAAGTCCTTGGGCGTACTTCCGACCATATTCACGTAATAGAACTGATTGAGAGTCTTTAAGAAAAGTTTGGTCATCTCCTTCCCTTCTACACGTGGGCTGACTTGGGCAGCGATATTTCTCCACCGCTGAGCATACTCCTTGAAAGTTTCTTTGTCTCCCTGAGTCATAGCCTGAAGATCGCTTCGGTCTGGGGCCATATCCACATTGTAGTTGTATTGTTCTACAAATGCATCACACAGATCACGGAAAGTTTGAATCCTTGTTTTGTCTAGATTCATATACCACTTTGAAGCAGGACTAGCCAAACTCTCTTGAAAGAAATAGATAAGGACCGGATCATCGTCGGCATAGACAAACATTCTTCTCACATACATTGTTAGATGTTCCTCAGGACAGGAGTTCCCTTTATACTTCTCGAAATCTGGGACCTTGAACTTGTGGGGTATCTGGATGTTCGGCACCAAACAGAGATCGTAAGCAGTCTTCCCAAACGCTTTCTTCCCATGGAGGGCTCTCATATCTCGCTGAATTTCATCATATTTTTGCTGTAAGTCATTCACTCTATCATAGGCCCCCACACTCCCAGAATGGAAGATGGGTTCCTCTTGTTGTGGGACAATATGAACGGCGGGTGCTGAGTAGGTCACGACAGCTGGAGGAACTGTCGTAACTTGCTGAGGAACATGAGTTGCACGTTGAAAAGTAGGCATCTGAGCTTCACAAGCAATGGGACGGAGTATTTCGCCAGTAGTAAGAGGCGGGAACCAGGGTACGGAACGTTGCGGTGTAGAGTACTCCGGAGTATCAGCACAAAACGTCCATTCAGGGCCATTAGAAACAATTTCGGCTAGAGTCCTGATAGGAGGAGGAGGAGGACGTGCTTGAGCAACCGTCAGTGTCTTCATCAATTCAGTCATTTCGTCCATCTTGGTCTGCATGGCTGCAATTTCCTCCCGGAGCAATTGATTTTCTTGCTCGAGAAAATCCATCTTCTCTTTATGATTGCTCGAGTGTTGTACATGCGAGTTGGTTTCGGACGAGGACGCCATGACACTTTTGAGATTGGTTGACCTTTTATGGAGAAGAAAAATTTGTGAGACTTTGGATTTGATACTGTGAAATGCAAAATGATGCATGATGTTATGCAAAAATAGACATATTTTTTTATTTATCGAAGGACTCGTCAAAGTAATTGTAAACATCATAAGGAACATTGCTTCATTTGATAATTTTGGAATATTACAAACAGTTTCGTTAAGAGCAAAAGCAAAGTCAAGGACAATAGCCCCTAACAAAAGCTAAGGTTAAGACTTTTGAAAATGCATTTCTTGGTGTCCCCATTTACAAGGTCCACACCTCTGATGTTTACAAGGACTTATCTAGGTTCTTCGATGATTTTTTTTATGAGAAAGATTTTAAGAATGAATGCATGTATGCATGGTGAGGTTAAGTCCATAATGTTGGAGCCAGGGTAACAACGCCATTTGGTGGGGACTATGGTTTCAAATGTACCTGTATTACGGGTTCTACCAAGTTCCCGAATTCCAACCGCCTTTGAACTTTATCGGATACCGAGACAACACCCGGTCCAACATCGTTCGTAGGAAGGTCTAGTTCGAGTGTAGCATCGCGTGTCGACTAATACCGAGACAACACCCGGTTAGCCACCGCACTACGTCCTAAAAGGCCAAGATGGGTTAAGGGTTACTAAAGGTCCTTAGCGTTCAACGGAAACTTAAGAGTAATAAAGTCTAAGCGTGACAACACCCGCCGACATATATCACTTCAAGCTCCTCCGCTAAGTGTGGTTATCTCACGTGTGACAAGACACGAGAATACTCTCGGTATGTCACTATGAGTCTACCACTCCTATCTTATGTTTCACTCAAGTCCGGGTTAGGACTCATCTTACCACTCACGTTAAAAGAAAGAAGAAAGAGAAAGGAGAGAATATACATACACGTATTTCCATCTTTTATTTTTATTTTTTAGCAAGTAATAGCACAAAAATTTAGATAAAACCAAGTTAGGCTCAACCCTCTTAGGGGGGTCCCCAGTGAAGTCGCCATTTCTGTCGCGTCATTTTTCGGAGATCAAGGCTATTTGATTAGCTTTTGACTCACTAATTTATTTCACGACTGAACATTTAATTTTTTTAAGAAAAGGGGAAAAAAGTTCAAACACCCCATATATTGAAAAGATTTAGGTTCGGGGGTTAGTTACATAAAGGGAAGGTGTTAGCACCCTTTATGTCCGTAGTACTCTACGGGAACCTCTTGGTTTTATTTAATTAGTGCGCTATAACTTGCTTATTTTTTGAAAAAAAGAAGGGAATTTAAAATGGAAAAGGGAGGACCTAATTATCTACATTTTATTGATTTGGAAGAACAAAGTCCTCTGCCTACGTACCCTTGAGGGATCAAAATCACGTAGTTCGTGGTAAAAACTGACGTTTGATTGGTTGTGTGTTTTTTATTAGTTTGAAAAAAGTTTTAAAATGAAAAGCCAAGTGGCAAAGTGAATTTGTTTGTATTTTTTATATTAAAGAAAAATGACTTGAAATATAATTAGATTGATTGAAGTTTGATTAAGAAAATAAAACAAAAAAAGACGGTCACTTGATTTAAGATCAAGGTTTATTTAAAAAAATATTTTTTGTGATTTTGGTTATTTTGCATGTTTTTGTTGTTTTTGAATGATTAAACTAAAATATAAACTAACGGAGCAGAAAAGTAAAGCGTAGGTACCTTATGGTGGCGTTGGACCACCACGAGGACCTTTAACCTAATCTAGAAATATAAAAAAGAAAAGGCATACACACACGCACACACCCATGCACCTACAACTATTACATTAAGCCTATTTATACATTCTAAGGTCTGCGGACAGTAAATGATAGAAAAATAAATATGCATGATTTACATTAAGCCTAAATTTACATTCTAAAGTATGCTAAAAATAAATATGCATGATAAATTTACATTAAGCCTAAATATACATTCTAATAATTTGAAAATGCCTAATAAAAATAAAATGTGACAAATAGAAATAAAATAACTAAAAATGCAGCAAAATTAAAATGCAATAATGAAAAAATGCATGAGAGAATTAAACAAGATAAAAGAATGAATGCGGGGGGATCACCGGTTCTCTTTATGATGGAATCTTGATTTGGAGAGCAGCCACGACAACACTACTAAAGAGAGCAGCACGGCAGTAGCAATTCAAAGCTGTTGGAAAGGGCACGCAGCAAAAGTGATTGTATGTATGGAATACGGCACACAACAAATTTGCTGAATTCGAAATCAATAATGATAATAACAGCAGCAAATAAAATTATGGAACATGGCAATCAAGCAACCAATTAATAATATTACTAAAGTAGAATTGATGGTGCATCACATTAAATGGACATGAATAAGTAGTATGGCAATGAATTGACACGTCAACGAAAACTAAATCAAAAGCCAAGAATCAAAAGCAATATGTCTTACGACACCAGCAACAACACATGAATAATAAGGATTAAAGTAGATAGCAATCAAATAACAATGAATAATAGTAAAGAAAACTCAATGGAAATTGGATGATGTGAAACGGCAATTCAAATCAACATGAATAACAATAATAAATCGAGCAAAGTAATCTTGGGTTTTGAAATTAAAATACCATACGGCAGCTAAAGGTTTGGAGCAATGATGGATTCTAAAAGCAACAAAGCAATACGGCTGAATGTAAAATTATTGCTTAAAAAAAATTGTACGGTGAAAGTTGTGGTGGCTAGCGTTTCGAAATGTTTCTGTCCCCGGAGGTTGTGTGGTTGTTTGTGCTTTATAGTGACAGGTTTTAGGAATTAGGGTTTGTTGAATGGAAGCAGAAAATCAGTAGCTTGGGGAGGAGAATATGTATTTGTTGTTTGCTGCAGATGAGGGTTAGGATGAAAAGGAGCGCGACCGACAGCCTGTTTGGATATGTACTTGGACCTTTTTTTGACTTAACACTTAAAAATAAAAAATAAAATAAGAACTAAAAAAAAGGATAGACACGTTAATATTTTCTGATTTTTATCTAATTAATAAATGAGAGAAAAAAAATAAAATAAAACTTGGATTTATCTAAAAGGAAATAAAAGAAAAAATGATGACTAAAATAAAAACCAAAGTTAAAATTTAATTAATTAAAAGGAAAAAAATTAAAAGATGAAAATAAAGACTAAAAATAAAAATGATAGAGAGAAGAGGGCCCGACTCGGAATCAAATATGAGGTATTTTAAAACACCTCTCTGCCGAATTTTTCACTGAAAATCGGGGATTGATCAGGGTTAGGTGACACGTGTCGGTGTATGAATGTAGGATCCTTAGGTCAAAAATTGGGGTATGACAGATGCCCCTATTTAAGTTTCTTCGTCCGGAGATTTGAAGATGGAATCTTTAATTTGATCGGAGCGAAGAGACTTAAATACAAAGTACACCAATTTTGGACCTAAGATGCTATGTATGCTCGTGAAATGCTTGTATGAATGCAGGACGACAAAGTTGACTTGACTGAGACGAGAAACAACGACGGGATACCCAAATTCGTTGAAGAATGGGATCCGACTCCTCTAGAGGGAATGTAGTTTCACTGGGGAAAGATTGTCTACTACCGTATTGGTTTGGGACGATAGTTTAATGAAGACAAAACTTTTTTAGCGACATCTCTTGAAGGATAAACTGGGGACGACACATTTGAAATTGAAATTGATTAATGACATCACTGGAACAGCTGACGCTGGGGATGACACCGGAGGAAATAAAATGTGATTTCAAATTGTTCATTGGCCGGGAACTGACCGTTTGGAACATGATGAAAAGTAAACTCAAGCGGTCCGTTGTTTGGGACTGACAGCTTGAGACAAGGCAAAAAGTAGACTCAAGCGGTCCGTTGTTTAGGATTGGCAGCTTGAAACAAGATAAACTCAAGCGGTCCGTTGTTTGGGACTGGCAGCTTGAAACAAGATAAACATTTGCGAGAATCCACTCGGCTTTTGCGAGAATCCACTCGGCTTTTGATAAAAGTTTGCCAGAATCCACTGGGCTTTTGCGAGAATCCACTCGGCTTTTGCGAGAATCCACTCGGCTTTTGTGAGAATCCACTCGGCTTTTGATAAAAGTTTGCCAGAATCCACTGGGCCTTTTGCAAGAATCCACTCGGCTTTTGCGAGAATCCACTCGGCTTTTGATAAAAGTTTGCCAGAATACACTGGGCTTTTGCGAGAATCCACTCGGCTTTTGATAAAAGTTTGCCAGAATCCACTGG
The DNA here is from genome assembly GCF_051527215.1 of Medicago sativa. NCBI lineage: Eukaryota > Viridiplantae > Streptophyta > Magnoliopsida > Fabales > Fabaceae > Medicago > Medicago sativa. Next base: position 60,270,028 of record NC_140756.1, read on the forward strand.
GCTTTTTGCGAGAATCCACTCGGCTTTTGCGAGAATCCACTCGGCTTTTGATAAAAGTTTGCCAGAATACACTAGGCTTTTGCGAGAATCCACTCGGCTTTTGATAACAGGTTTGCGAGAATCCACTCGGCTTTTGATGAAAATAGGCCAGAATCCACTGGGCTTCATGAGAGTTCTGCGAGAATCCACTCGGCTTTTGCAAGGGTGTGCCGGAATCCACCGGGCTTTGTAAAAGATTTACGAGAATCCACTCGGCTTTTGATGAAAGTTGGCCAGAATCCACTGGGCTTATAGTGAGTGACATCTCTGGACCAGACACACTAGGGATGACACTTTTGCTGACAAGAAGGTAAATGTCAGATGTTCATGTGTAGAAACTTGCGGCTTGACACAATGATAAGTAAAGACCGAACTGAAGAGACATGACCGAAACAAGATTTTGGTGACTAATGTTATGTGTGAATGATACTGTGTATATGTTGTGTATGTATGAGTGTATGAATGTGTGAAAGTATTAATATATGATTGTATGAATGTGTGAATGTATGGATGTAGCTTGTACGACTATATGAATTGTATATGACAGGTGACTCGATGAAACGAGACAAGACAGGTAAGATGGGAGACAGACTGTCATCGCAGTACAAACACTCGGCAAACTTCCTTGGAGATGATACTATCGTGAATAAATCAAGCCGTTGACGGGGTAAAAATATTGCGCAAGGTAGCAACTGATGCCTCCTGCGGATAGAGCCCATTGTTGACCAAAATTTGGAAGAAGTCGCCATTTGTAAATCAGCGCGGAATGCTTTTCCCTTGTCATGCTTCGACAATCATTTTTGTATTTATTTTTTAAAACCCCTAACTTTTGCCTGGACCGCCCTTTCGGGTTTTCAGTCCACCGGGAGTATATTCCTTTTTTGTGCCCCTAATTTTTGCCTGGACCGCCCTTTCGGGTTTTCAGTCCACCGGGACGCTCTCTATTGCCTAAGCCGCCTTTTCAGGTTTTTCGACTCAGCGAGCATTGATTTTTTTGTATTATTATTTGTATATATTTTTTTGACTGTGAAAGCATCTTGCTTGAAGCAGAGGTCCCCTCCATTGTGTTTAGACATGTTTCTCTTCCGGAATGTAGCCGTTCTCGAGGCAGATGCTGATGTACGCTTCGACTACTCACAAGTTCAAAGAGAGTGCGTTTGTTGTTCACACTTTTCAAAAGATGTAAAAAAAAAAAGGTTTTTGTATTTTTGAAAATTTTTGCTTCAAGTATTGCCATCAAAAATAGAAGAAATTTTGCAAATAGAATAAATGAGAGTTCCAAATAAATGGGCACAACTCGAATTTGATGAATTGAGTGGTGGCCTGCCAATGGCGTGGCCCCACGGATCTTTGAAAAATTTGGAAAATGGTAAATATATGGGAAGGTACATTGAACACAATAACCGTCACACTCCCTGACAACTTTGAATGCCCCAGTTCCGAGTCTTTCATCTGCAGATGCTTCAAATCGGAGGTTCTTTTGACGACTGGATGCCCCAAGTGGACTGTGCCGACTGATGCAGTTACTTGTCATGATCCTTAACTTTTGCATAGATCGCCCTTTTCGGGTTCTCAATCTATCAGGATAATCATCATTTTTTTTTGTCTCTAATTTTTGCGTGGACCGCCCTTTCAGGTTTTCAGTCCACCGAGGCGCTCATTTTTGCCTAGGCCACTTTTTAAGATTTGCGACCTATCGAGCTGTTATTTTTGACAGAGTATTTCTTGACTGCACCGACATTCTTAGAACATGTGAGTTTGTCACCATCCATGATTGTAAGAGTCATTGCTCACAAGTCTTCATAATTAGGCGTCCACTTGCCCCTGGGGTCTGGTTGGAAAGTAGTACAAAGTTGGGCACAAAGTCTCTTTCTTGAATTCACGAGGACGAGCCTTCTTGTTAGAAGCTTGTTTCATACCTCTTTTTATATATTTGTACAAAGGTCGTCATGCATTTAAATTCGATTAGGCTTGGACTTTAGCAGAACTCCTATTGACGGGACTTCGACCTTCACGGAAAGCACGACCTCCATGTTGCATATTGGGGAAGGAGGCACTACAAGAAAAACTGCATTTTGCGACTTTTAAAAACGCTGATTGCGACTGTTAGAAGGGTCGCAAATGTACATTTGCGACTGTTCCCCAACAGTCACATTTGTTGGGGTCGCAACTGTCATTTGCGACCCTTTGTGGAACAGCCGCTCCAACAGCCGCAAAGGTGCTGCGACAGTTGCTAACAGTCGCAAATGAGGAGATTTATATGGAATTTAAGGGACTTGCGACATTTGCTAACAGTCGCAAATGTCAATTTAAAATTTATATTTTATTATGCATGCGACTGTTTGAACAGCCGCAAATGTATTTTTTTTTTTTAAAAATCACAAATTTCTGCGACTGTTTGAACAGCCGCAAATGTAATTTTTTTTAAAGTCACAAATTTATTTATTTTTGAAATTGATGTCCTGATTTAGAATTTTTTTTTCTCTACAATTTGAAGACAATCTCAAAATATATTACTAAAGACTTAAAATGCAAAATATACATAATTCAAGAGTAAGAAGTTTGATCCATACATCAACTTAACTAAAACAAAAAATATATAGTACCAAGTTTAAACATTCAAAAAACTGAAACACTAGTGACTGAACCAAAATACTAGTTGCTGGACATTGAAAACAATTGTATGAGAATTAAAACTCTATAAAAATATCTAGGTATTCCTTAGTGAAATTGCTCCATGATCCTCAAGACGAATGTCTACCACAGTTCCAGCATAACCTACACACAGTTCCAGCATAAAATTACACATAGTTATAGCAAGAACTACAAACAGTTCCAGCTTAAACTACACAGTTTCAGTATAAAATAAAATTGCACACAATTCTAGCATAAAATCACACAGTTCTAGCATAAATTACACACAGTTTCAGCTTAAATTACACAAAGTTCTAGCATAACCTACACACAGTTACGGCATAAAATTACACACAGCTCCATCATAAACTACAGAGTTCCAGCTTAAACTACACAGTTCCAGCTTAAACTACACGCAGTTTCAGCTTAAAATGACAGATACTTAATGCGGCAGTAATTTTATACATTAGGCGAGATTCAGAAGCTGTAAGCAATAAAGAGCAGAACCTAAAAGCAAAAGCAATAAGAAAGTGAAACCTATAAGCATAAGCAACAGTGAAACCTATAAGAAAAGAAAAGAAAGCGCACCTTTTTATCAAGGCCAAGCTTCCTCTTTGAAGCTGGGTTCCCCAGAAGTGCCCCAAAAGCACCACCAGGCTTTTTAAGAACCTGGACAGTTGCTCCATTTCCCTAATAAAATATAGCAAATATTAGATTGATGTTGATCAGTATGAGGCTAAACACTGAAATAACATTGAAACAAGAACAAAATTTACAACCTTCAATGTAGCGCCAACATTTGCATCCCTAGTCTGCTCCGAAATGGTGAGACTTTCCCTTGAGAGCTCAGATGTGACATTATTGGGCTTCAATTTTATTTGTATATTGGTATCTTGATGTTGAAAAGATTCCTGTTTTAGGGTCAAAAGAAAAAATGAGACTTCTCAGAGATATTAAATGTTGTAGGCAATTTCAAGTCCAAAATTTGATTTGATTACAATTCCAACCTTTGGGTTCTGTGTTTGGGGTGCGGGATCTTCAGTCGTAACAGGTATTGCGTCTGATGCCTGTATAATGATTGTCATATAACTTAATTAACAAAGATAAGAAATAAAAACAAATGAAGTTAAAAATCTCAAGCGTGTGTAATCATCACTTTTAGCCCAAACATTTGGGATGAGGTTATTCATAGCAGACCTGTGCATACAAATGACAAGTGGAGCCTTTTATCATATCCCAATTCGTATACAGAAGTATACAAGACATGTTGATAAACTAAATTGTCTCATTATGATTGTATCCTACATCTGTTAGCTGTAATGTAACAAGTCCATTTATGGAGGCTCTTTTTGGCATTCATTCAGATACTAACTCAGATGCCCAACTATGTTTGACATATTTTAAGTTCTATTATATGACCAATTTTCCAACCAGAAATCTCATAGAAATAAGTAACAACACACATCAATAGTATAAATGCAAATGGTATCCTACAGTTAAACTTTTTCTATGAAATTGCATATAAGTATAACAATCAGGAATAGCACAAAATTTGTAAGATTGAAAGGATACTCACGAGTTTGTTCATCAACTCAAGGTGAATAGACTCCAAAGAACTTCATATACTTTTTTGTGATTCTAAGTCTTCCACCTAAAAATAAATCAAAGATACTATAAGAAACACTAATTGACAACAATAAACAACAAAGTCACTAAAGTTGTGGATTCTAACTAAACACGCAATCAAACAATAATTACTTTCTGATATAGTTGCTAAAAAGAAGTATTGCCGCTTCCCAATCAGCTAGAATACCCGTTTGCTGGGCAATTTGCTGACATACTACCATTTCCCCGTCCAAAATATTGCCAAATCTAGAAAAAGAGACCAACTATAAATGTTTGGTCAAACAGTTTCTTACTACTACTTTATCTAGTTGATACAAAGATGTTGCAGAAGAACTAAGTAACCTAGTTATTGTTACTAATAGGACGACATAAGTGTGAATTTTATAACTGTCGCAATAACTTTCGCAAAGGTGTACTTTGAGGCAGTTCTCATGCAAAGGTCGCAAAGTAAGTGTCGCAATTTGCTAAATTTCTTGTAGTGTTAGCCTCCTGTAAACAAGATAAAAGACACGCTTCTTCAAGCTATATGTATACACACACCAAAGTTGTGTTCAATCAATATAGAAAACGGGGTAAATCAGGACCAAAACCTAACATCAAATAGTTGCAGGATACACCAACAATTTCTAGTGTTCTTCCGCCATTAATTTGATCTAGACCACGTGTATTAGTTGAAAAAGTACTGATTTTGTGCAACAGAACAACCATATAGTGCTTAAATCATAGCTATATAATTGACCACAACAGTTTTTTTTTGAAACAGCATATTCATTAATACCCACGCACCAGAAGTGCAAAACGGCGAGGAAATACAAAGAGGCCAAAACAAACAAACCAAAAACTGATGGCAGGAAACCACACACCAGCCAGGAAAATCAGTCCAGCAAACATAAAAATCCTAGAAAACAAACACACAGGCACCTAGAAATCACACAGGCACCAAAACACGGCAGGCCCATAGCAGAAACTCCCAACCAGCCAAAAATAGAACTAGCAGAACAGGTCCTGCATCTGATACCGCAACCAAAACAGAAACACACCCCCGTCTCGCCTCATACACAGTTAAGGCATTCTTTAGGATTCCATGTTATGCTTGATACAAGGCATGAACATACGTATGATTTGGAACTTAATATAATCAGGGTTAAATGACTCGAACTATTTTAGTTAAACTCGTTTTGTTAATTTATCAAACACATTCAAGATTAACTTTCTATATCAATATTACTGTGAGGATTTCTTCCATAACTTCAAATTGGTCAAGTAAATGTTCAAACCTATATATCTGTCTCCCCTTTCAACTAGAAACCACAAATACAACGCGACATGCAAATACAATGACATAGGGAAGAAGATACAACAAAAAAATGTAACTATAAAACATAACACATGAAATTCATATAGAAACTCCAATCTTAGAAAATATATACAAAGTGTATATGAAGTATGCACAAATACAGCCTACATATTTAGAAAACTTATCAATCAGTATACCATAAGTATTAACTAAAAGCATTAACGAGTAACGATGAAAATCACTAACACAATGTAAATATGAAATTATCAACTAAATTTGAAAGCAAAACAGGAAGAAAAAAATGTTACCTGAATGTAAGGATAGGTATTGGCAGCAGCACTATCACCAATAAGCATGGAATCACACTGCGAAACATTATTAAAAGTTAATTATACTCAAAAGACTGGGATGCTCAATTATTAACTGATCCATAAAATTATGAATCTCACAAGATTGGTCTGCCTGGATTACAGGACTAACGATTTTTCAATATGCAGCCTCAACTGCACAAAATATCAGAGTTTAGTTGAATTTAAACTGTTAATTTTTTCCTCCTTTCTTTCATTTCTTCTTTTTTCCTGGTGCAATAAAATATCAAAGTATTCTCAAAGTACAATAAAACTCATATGAACCACTTTCTCACATTGACACTAAAACTCAAATTATCATTATTAGTCCATCATTTTATTTGTTTGTCAGTTGTAAACACCAAAAAACCTTTTCTTGATACACACATGTCTACAATCATCCACTCAGGTAATTTACCTTCTGAAAGATACCATTGGGATCATTATTACTTCTTGGAAGCCATTAGTTAGTGAGATCAATAGACATAGCTATTAGCCAACTTATAAATTGTGAAGAAAAAAAATTAATGATCACTTGGGATTTTCAAAGAACAGGGTGATATTCCTTTTGTTGAGTGAAGGAGCAAAGTTCTGTCAACTTTCTAGTTTCAATCCATTGGTACCCCATGAAATAAGCCACTAATGAGTTAATTGTGAAAAAGTTCGAGCCTTTCTAATCTCCTAATGATAATGATGTGTCTTTTATTGATGCACTTTCAATACTAATTCTAGATCCAAATCACTAAAACCTTTTTGCCTACCGCTACACTATAGTGGCTATGACTTACACGGTTATAACATTCTTTCATTGAAACCAACCTTTATGGATAAAAAACAAAAAGCTATCCTAAGCAATAATCAACATAATTACAAAAATCAGCTATCATAAGCTATCCTTTCGTTGAAACCAACCTTTCTCAGGTGCTTGTAACAGTGCATTAAACAAAATTTCTTGTCATTGGACTACAATTCATAAATATATTAAATTGAGTAACATGTTTAACCATGATCACCAATGTTATGAACAATTCTAAATGCATAGAACGAAGAAATAAAAACAAAAGAAAATAAAAATGATTAGTTCACGAATTATTTGGAGAGAAGCATCATGGTTTATTCCCACCTTTTCATAGCAAGTCACAACTTCTTCTCGTGTTCCATGGTGACCTGTCGTTCGAGAAAGGAAGCATTGTCGCTTTCTTCAATTTATTACAAAGCTAGTCCCCCCTCGTTGACCTCAAAGCACCACCATAACACAATATTGTAATCATTGGATTGACCTGCATTCGATAAAATTCCAATTTAGATCCACATTATTCCGTTCAAAGAGAAAAATCCATTGATAGCATATCACAAAAGTTAACAAAGAAGCTCTTAGAAAGAAAAAACAAGTCAAGGCACAAAACAAAGACTTTTAGAGCTTAACTGAAAAAAGCTTAAAAGTTGCGTAGAGTAGCAGCAAAGAAAATAGATTAATTCTACAATAGTTTTCATCATAAACAGGAAAAACAACACAACCTCAGTGAATATTGCAGAAGCCATCCCAAACTGATAACCTTGCAAAAAACAGCACTAGCCTCCTCTACTTTAAACAAATCTGATCCTTTTAGTCCAGGAATCGCACATGATTAAAAAATCATGAAATTAACACACAGAAAAACACTCAAATCAACAGAAAAGTGGAAAATTTTAAAAATAAATTCTTAAATAAACCAAAAAAAAACAGAAATTATAACCTGGAAAAGGAACCGAACTAACCTGGAAAAAGGGTCAAGAAAAGGAACGGCGGAAAAAGAACATTGAGTGCGGTGGAGAAATAAGCTTCGACTGAGACAAGGGTCGGTGATAGTGAGATTGAGTGAGGTGGAGAACAGTGAGCTTCGATTTTGGGGGATTTAGCTTCGATTGAGTCATGGTGAGATTGAGTAAGGTGGAACAGTAGGCTTCGATTGAGGGTGATAGAGATTTAGTTTCAATTAGGGAAAGTGTGATTGAAATTGAAACGTGAGATTGGGGAAAGTGAGATTGGGGAGGTGGATTGGATTTTAGGGTTTTGAAATTGTGGGAGGGAGAATGAAATTAAGAAAGAGGGAGTTACAAAATATTTGGGGCAAAAGCTTAGATATGAAAGCGTTTGGAAAAAAAACAATTAATCTTGCGACTCTTGACTCTACCAGTCGCAATAACAGTCGTAAAGGTGCACTCTGCAACAGTTCTAACATAAGGGTCGCAAAGGAAATGTCGCAAAATGACATTTTTCTTGTAGTGAGGGGGGGTTGCCCCTGTTGAAATGTGTACTGAAGTACGATATCTGAGCATAGCGAATGGTAGCACCCCGAGCCAATCTTTGTAATTGAATGTCATCTTCTGGATAATCTCCTAGATATTTTGTTTGCAGCTTCGATGGCTAACATGCCCCAGTATGTGAGAGATCTCGTCGGGAGTCTCTTCATTCCCTTCTTCAACTTCTGACACAGGGAACTCAAAGTTGGAAGAGAGTACATGGTTAACGTGTTCAACGGGTTTATTAATGCATGATTTGATTATTGATTTTGACAGGTGTAAGTTATGATTATGCAGATATTTGAGAATGATTATATTTTTTGGTTTTTTGTATTACCAATTTTCCAAAAAAAGCACAAGATAAAATGAAAGTCGGGATCAAAACGACCTCTTTATTAACGATGGAAAATATATGAAGCAAAAGCCCTACACAAGTTCACTTTCATCTCGGGCGGGACGAAAGGATATTTTTTTGAAAAGCGAAAAGCAACAAACAAACATTATTTGAACAAAAAAAACAGCGGAAGGAACGTCGACAACGACCCAATTATAGTTAACCACTCCTTGTGTTAAGTCTTAGAAGGTCAGGCGGTTGGTCCGGATCAAATTCTGAACTGCCTTCTTCATTGCATTACAATGTTCAATATCATGGCCAGGTGCCCCTTGATGGAAGGTACAGAAAAGGTCATGTCTATACCATGCTGGCAATCTTGTTGGTACCGGAGGAGGCGCCTTGGTCTGGACTAGATTCCTTTCGAGCAACTGTGGGAGCAAAACCGCATATTTTATAGGAATCGGGTCATACTGCGGCGTTTTTTGAGCCTGGCGATGTGGATCGACTTGTTGACCTTTCACCATATTCACTCCCTGGTCTTTCTCTTTTGAACTGCCAGCGGGGACACCTTCATTGATCAATCGTCCTTCTCGGACTCCTTCTTCCAACTGTACACCTATAGCAACCATCTCAGCAAAGTCCTTGGGCGTACTTCCGACCATATTCACGTAATAGAACTGATTGAGAGTCTTTAAGAAAAGTTTGGTCATCTCCTTCCCTTCTACACGTGGGCTGACTTGGGCAGCGATATTTCTCCACCGCTGAGCATACTCCTTGAAAGTTTCTTTGTCTCCCTGAGTCATAGCCTGAAGATCGCTTCGGTCTGGGGCCATATCCACATTGTAGCTGTATTGTTCTACAAATGCATCACACAGATCACGGAAAGTTTGAATCCTTGTTTTGTCTAGATTCATATACCACTTTGAAGCAGGACTAGCCAAACTCTCTTGAAAGAAATAGATAAGGACCGGATCATCGTCGGCATAGACAAACATTCTTCTCACATACATTGTTAGATGTTCCTCAGGACAGGAGTTCCCTTTATACTTCTCGAAATCTGGGACCTTGAACTTGTGGGGTATCTGGATGTTCGGCACCAAACAGAGATCGTAAGCAGTCTTCCCAAACGCTTTCTTCCCATGGAGGGCTCTCATATCTCGCTGAATTTCATCATATTTTTGCTGTAAGTCATTCACTCTATCATAGGCCCCCACACTCCCAGAATGGAAGATGGGTTCCTCTTGTTGTGGGACAATATGAACGGCGGGTGCTGAGTAGGTCACGACAGCTGGAGGAACTGTCGTAACTTGCTGAGGAACATGAGTTGCACGTTGAAAAGTAGGCATCTGAGCTTCACAAGCAATGGGACGGAGTATTTCGCCAGTAGTAAGAGGCGGGAACCAGGGTACGGAACGTTGCGGTGTAGAGTACTCCGGAGTATCAGCACAAAACGTCCATTCAGGGCCATTAGAAACAATTTCGGCTAGAGTCCTGATAGGAGGAGGAGGAGGACGTGCTTGAGCAACCGTCAGTGTCTTCATCAATTCAGTCATTTCGTCCATCTTGGTCTGCATGGCTGCAATTTCCTCCCGGAGCAATTGATTTTCTTGCTCGAGAAAATCCATCTTCTCTTTATGATTGCTCGAGTGTTGTACATGCGAGTTGGTTTCGGACGAGGACGCCATGACACTTTTGAGATTGGTTGACCTTTTATGGAGAAGAAAAATTTGTGAGACTTTGGATTTGATACTGTGAAATGCAAAATGATGCATGATGTTATGCAAAAATAGACATATTTTTTTATTTATCGAAGGACTCGTCAAAGTAATTGTAAACATCATAAGGAACATTGCTTCATTTGATAATTTTGGAATATTACAAACAGTTTCGTTAAGAGCAAAAGCAAAGTCAAGGACAATAGCCCCTAACAAAAGCTAAGGTTAAGACTTTTGAAAATGCATTTCTTGGTGTCCCCATTTACAAGGTCCACACCTCTGATGTTTACAAGGACTTATCTAGGTTCTTCGATGATTTTTTTTATGAGAAAGATTTTAAGAATGAATGCATGTATGCATGGTGAGGTTAAGTCCATAATGTTGGAGCCAGGGTAACAACGCCATTTGGTGGGGACTATGGTTTCAAATGTACCTGTATTACGGGTTCTACCAAGTTCCCGAATTCCAACCGCCTTTGAACTTTATCGGATACCGAGACAACACCCGGTCCAACATCGTTCGTAGGAAGGTCTAGTTCGAGTGTAGCATCGCGTGTCGACTAATACCGAGACAACACCCGGTTAGCCACCGCACTACGTCCTAAAAGGCCAAGATGGGTTAAGGGTTACTAAAGGTCCTTAGCGTTCAACGGAAACTTAAGAGTAATAAAGTCTAAGCGTGACAACACCCGCCGACATATATCACTTCAAGCTCCTCCGCTAAGTGTGGTTATCTCACGTGTGACAAGACACGAGAATACTCTCGGTATGTCACTATGAGTCTACCACTCCTATCTTATGTTTCACTCAAGTCCGGGTTAGGACTCATCTTACCACTCACGTTAAAAGAAAGAAGAAAGAGAAAGGAGAGAATATACATACACGTATTTCCATCTTTTATTTTTATTTTTTAGCAAGTAATAGCACAAAAATTTAGATAAAACCAAGTTAGGCTCAACCCTCTTAGGGGGGTCCCCAGTGAAGTCGCCATTTCTGTCGCGTCATTTTTCGGAGATCAAGGCTATTTGATTAGCTTTTGACTCACTAATTTATTTCACGACTGAACATTTAATTTTTTTAAGAAAAGGGGAAAAAAGTTCAAACACCCCATATATTGAAAAGATTTAGGTTCGGGGGTTAGTTACATAAAGGGAAGGTGTTAGCACCCTTTATGTCCGTAGTACTCTACGGGAACCTCTTGGTTTTATTTAATTAGTGCGCTATAACTTGCTTATTTTTTGAAAAAAAGAAGGGAATTTAAAATGGAAAAGGGAGGACCTAATTATCTACATTTTATTGATTTGGAAGAACAAAGTCCTCTGCCTACGTACCCTTGAGGGATCAAAATCACGTAGTTCGTGGTAAAAACTGACGTTTGATTGGTTGTGTGTTTTTTATTAGTTTGAAAAAGGTTTTAAAATGAAAAGCCAAGTGGCAAAGTGAATTTGTTTGTATTTTTTATATTAAAGAAAAATGACTTGAAATATAATTAGATTGATTGAAGTTTGATTAAGAAAATAAAACAAAAAAAGACGGTCACTTGATTTAAGATCAAGGTTTATTTAAAAAAATATTTTTTGTGATTTTGGTTATTTTGCATGTTTTTGTTGTTTTTGAATGATTAAACTAAAATATAAACTAACGGAGCAGAAAAGTAAAGCGTAGGTACCTTATGGTGGCGTTGGACCACCACGAGGACCTTTAACCTAATCTAGAAATATAAAAAAGAAAAGGCATACACACACGCACACACCCATGCACCTACAACTATTACATTAAGCCTATTTATACATTCTAAGGTCTGCGGAAAGTAAATGATAGAAAAATAAATATGCATGATTTACATTAAGCCTAAATTTACATTCTAAAGTATGCTAAAAATAAATATGCATGATAAATTTACATTAAGCCTAAATATACATTCTAATAATTTGAAAATGCCTAATAAAAATAAAATGTGACAAATAGAAATAAAATAACTAAAAATGCAGCAAAATTAAAATGCAATAATGAAAAAATGCATGAGAGAATTAAACAAGATAAAAGAATGAATGCGGGGGATCACCGGTTCTCTTTATGATGGAATCTTGATTTGGAGAGCAGCCACGACAACACTACTAAAGAGAGCAGCACGGCAGTAGCAATTCAAAGCTGTTGGAAAGGGCACGCAGCAAAAGTGATTGTATGTATGGAATACGGCACACAACAAATTTGCTGAATTCGAAATCAATAATGATAATAACAGCAGCAAATAAAATTATGGAACATGGCAATCAAGCAACCAATTAATAATATTACTAAAGTAGAATTGATGGTGCATCACATTAAATGGACATGAATAAGTAGTATGGCAATGAATTGACACGTCAACGAAAACTAAATCAAAAGCCAAGAATCAAAAGCAATATGTCTTACGACACCAGCAACAACACATGAATAATAAGGATTAAAGTAGATAGCAATCAAATAACAATGAATAATAGTAAAGAAAACTCAATGGAAATTGGATGATGTGAAACGGCAATTCAAATCAACATGAATAACAATAATAAATCGAGCAAAGTAATCTTGGGTTTTGAAATTAAAATACCATACGGCAGCTAAAGGTTTGGAGCAATGATGGATTCTAAAAGCAACAAAGCAATACGGCTGAATGTAAAATTATTGCTTAAAAAAAATTGTACGGTGAAAGTTGTGGTGGCTAGCGTTTCGAAATGTTACTGTCCCCGGAGGTTGTGTGGTTGTTTGTGCTTTATAGTGACAGGTTTTAGGAATTAGGGTTTGTTGAATGGAAGCAGAAAATCAGTAGCTTGGGGAGGAGAATATGTATTTGTTGTTTGCTGCAGATGAGGGTTAGGATGAAAAGGAGCGCGACAGCCTGTTTGGATATGTACTTGGACCTTTTTTTGACTTAACACTTAAAAATAAAAAATAAAATAAGAACTAAAAAAAAGGATAGACATGTTAATATTTTCTGATTTTTATCTAATTAATAAATGAGAGAAAAAAATAAAATAAAACTTGGATTTATCTAAAAGGAAATAAAAGAAAAAATGATGACTAAAATAAAAACCAAAGTTAAAATTTAATTAATTAAAAGGAAAAAAATTAAAAGATGAAAATAAAGACTAAAAATAAAAATGATAGAGAGAAGAGGGCCCGACTCGGAATCAAATATGAGGTATTTTAAAATACCTCTCTGCCGAATTTTTCACTGAAAATCGGGGATTGATCAGGGTTAGGTGACACGTGTCGGTGTATGAATGTAGGATCCTTAGGTCAAAAATTGGGGTATGACACCTTGGCTTGGCATTTCAAAGGGAATCATCCTGTAAAACTATATGTTGGTTGTTGTTTTACCCGTTTATGTTAATCATTGTGTAGTAATGTTTACAAAAGTCCTAATTTGTCTAAAAACCCTTCGATAATACAAAAAAAAGGGGAGAGAGTCTTTGTTTTGCATATGCATCTGTACATATCATGCATCATATGCATCATACATTGGTCACCAAAAAACACAAAACTTCCCTTGTGCTCATTACCTCCTGGTTCTTCTGCCGCAGTCTGAAAGGTGGCTCGTGCTCGTAAGGTTTACCAACCAACCAGAGTTCATCGAACCAGATTATATAGAAGGAGACACATCACTAATTTCGAAGAAGAGAATGCTCAGCTCCGTGCCGAATTGACTGCTATGAAAGAAGACTTGGCTAAGGCTCATGACACTATGTCTACCTTGCTGGCCGCACAAGAACAACCGGCCACGTCTGTTCCGGCTACTAGTGAAATGATTCCATCCATCCCATTATCCACAGTGGCTTCTGATGCTCGTTTTGTTATGCCCAATGGGCGCCCTTATGGACTCTCAGCTTTCCATGCTCCCAACACTGCGGCCGGTATTTCTGGTATTGCCCAACGAGGACAGATTCCTGCAACAACTTTTGCTTCTACAACTACCTCTATGCCTCAAGTGACTACTGTTGTTATCGATCCTGTTGTGAACACTGTGCAACAGGTAATCGATGTTGACACTCCGCGTGGACATGACCCTATAATGGAGGCTATGAGAGAACAGTTAAGAGAGCTATCTGGAGAGCTCCGCGAGGTCAAAGCTAGCCGTGGGAACGGTGTTTCTGCTAAGGCTCGTGATCTATGCCTGGTATCCCGATTTGAGATTCCTAAGAAGTTCAAAGTGCCGGATTTCGACAAATACAATGGATCTTCTTGTCCACATAGCCACGTCATTCGGTACGTTCGAAAGATGGCCAACTACACAGATAATGATGCGCTGATGATCCACTGCTTCCAGGATAGCCTAACGGAAGATGCGGCAGACTGGTACACTGGCTTGAGTAAAGACTATATCCATACTTTTGAGGAACTCGCCGCTGCTTTTGAAAATCATTATGAGTTTAACACCTGCTTGAAGCCGAATAGGGATTCTCTTAAGTCTTTGTCTCAGAAGTCAGACGAAACCTTCCGTGAATATGCTCAGAGATGGAGAGGGGCAGCCGCCCGTATTTCTCCTCGGCTTGATGAGGAAGAACTGACACAGACATTCCTAAAAACTTTGAAGAAGGAATATGTTGAAAGAATGATAGTCTCTGCACCAAATAATTTTTCCGACATGGTTACTATGGGAACTCGTCTAGAGGATGCTGTCAGAGAAGGCATCATTATTCTTGAAAAAGGTGAGTCCTCGGCTAGTGCGCCAAAGAAGTATGGTAACAGCCACCATAAGAAGAAGGAATCTAAAGTAGGGATGGTGTCCGGTAACCAGTCTACAGCTGTTGTCGCTCCTATTAATGCTACTCAGTTACCTCTACCCTACCAATATATGCAGTACTCTCAACATCCTTTCTTTCCACCATTCTACCAGCAATATCCTCTGCCACCGGGTCAACCACCAGTACCCGTTAATGCCATTGCTCAGCAGGTACAACAGCAGCCTCCTGATCAACAGCAACAACCACAACAACAGGGCCCTCGGCCCAAGCCTTATTTTCCACCAATACCAATGCGGTATGCTAACCTGCTCCCAACCCTACTTGCTAAAGGGCATTGCGTCACCAGACCAGGCAAGCCTCCGCCTACGCCATTGCCTCCCAGGTTCCGACAGGATCTCAAATGTGAATTCCATCAGGGCGCTCAAGGCCATGATGTTGAAGGTTGCTATGCTCTGAAGTACGTTGTAAAAGATCTAATAGACAGGGGTCCGCTGACCTCGAAAATAGTGTCCCACACGTTCTTGACAATCCACTTCCAAACCATGCGGCTGTTAACATGATTGAGGCTTTCGAAGGAGTTTGTGCTCTTGATAAGATTGAAACATCTCGGATCCCTCGAGAGGCTCCCACTTTAGATGTCCATAATGTTGCTACTCCTTTGGTGCCACTACATGTCAAGCTTTACCAAGCTTCCTTGTTTAATCACGATCATGCTTCCTGTTCAGAGTGCCTTCGGAATCCTATGGGATGTTGTACCGTGCAGGGTGATATACAGAGTCTAATGGACAACAAGCACTTGGTTGCCAGTGACGTTTGTATGAATGTGCCAGTGTTTCATGATTTCCCTACCAAAAGTGTACCGCAGACAAGGAAGGTCGAACCCTTGGTGATCAGGCTACCTGGCCGGTATCGTATGCCTCTACTAAAGCAATCCCTTACAAGTATGATGCGACTATGATTGAGAATGGGGTAGAAGTGCCTCTGGTATCCCCAACTGTGGTTAGTAACATTGCTGAAGAAACCACAACTCTGAGAAGTGGAAGGGTCCGTCCACCCTTGTTCCAGAAGAAGGTTGTTACACCTGCTGCCACAGTAACTCCACCGGTTGCTCCTCCTGTTGACAAGAATGCCAGCCCATCGGGCCAGTCTATTGAAGAGTCTAATCTGGACGAGATTTTGAGGCTCATTAAAAAGAGCGATTATAAGATTGTAGACCAGCTGCTGCAAACTCCGTAAAAAATATCCATCTTGTCTTTGCTCCTGAGTTCGGAAGCTCACAGGAAGGTGTTGATGAAAGTACTGGAACATGCCTATGTTGATCATGAAGTCTCCGTGGATCAGTTCGATTAAATAGTGGGTAACATTACTGCTTGTAATAACTTGTGGTTTGGTGACGATGAACTCCCCGAAGCAGGGAAATACCACAACTTAGCTTTGCATATCTCAGTACACTGTAAGTCTGACATGATATCCAATGTGTTGGTGGACACTGGATCATCCTTAAATGTAATGCCTGAGTCTACACTGAGACAGTTGAGTCATCATGGAATTTCTCTAAGGGGAAGCAGTTATTTGGTTAAGGCTTTTGACGGATCTCGTAAGGATGTTCTTGGAGAGGTAGATCTGCCAATTACCATTGGTCCGGAGACGTTCCAGGTCACTTTCCAGATCATGGACATCAACGCCTCTTACAGTTGCCTCCTCGAAAGACGGTGGATTCACGATGCTGGGGCAGTAACTTCCACTCTGCATCAAAAGCTCAAGTTTGTGAGGAATGGTAGGCTTGTCACTGTACATGGTGAAGAAGCGTATCTGGTTAGCCAAGTGTCATCTTTCTCTTGTGTTGAAGCAGGGTCCGCTGAAGGGACGTCATTTCAAGGCTTGACTGTTGAAGGTGCGGAGCCTCGGAGAACTAGTGCTACTATGGCCTCATTGAAAGATGCCCAGAAAGCTGTTCAAGAAGGGCAAGCTGCTGGCTGGGGCAAAGTGATACAGATTTTGGAGAATAAGCGCAAAGAGGGCCTTGGCTTCTCCCCGACCTCAGGCGTTTCAACAGGAACTTTCTATAGTGCTAGGTTTATCAACGCTATTGCCGAAGATGCTGCTGAAAGTAGTTATGTGCCTGTGTTTGTTGTACCAGGAGGCACCGTGAGAAATTGGGAGGCCGTTGATATTCCTTTAGTCATGCATACCTCCATGTAATGTGTCTTGTTGCTCATGCTTCTCTTTATTTTCAAAATAACAATCCTTTCGCTCTGCCCAAGGTGAAAGTGATGTCTTTGTAAGGGCATGTTTGTTTCGGCATTGCCGTTATCAATAAAAGTTGTCGTCTTTTCCGCGACTCTTTGATTTTTACTTTTTAGTGCCTTTTTTTCTTGGAAATAATGGTAATGCCAGAAAAAACCAAAACGTCTTTATTTTCTTATTAATTTCAAAAATCTGCATGAAAAACCTTTTTCTAAAATCATCCCAATC